>NC_141386.1:32766442-33966442 GCF_017979445.1 Akebia trifoliata
AAACATTAGTGGTTGTAACATTTATATAGATGTTAATTCCTCAAACTTTTATGAGTAGTTTTTTTTTTTTTTTTTTCAATTTAATTTGTTATTTTTTTTTTCCACATAACACAACTCTTATCAAGTTCAATATTAATTGTTGCTTTTGTTCAAGTATCTATATTACCTAACTAACCACTAGTCATTCATTTTGTACCCATTGTAAAGCTGAACAGAGTCCCTTCCAAATTGACAAAGAGATATCCATTAGTTATGGCAACAAAGGAAATGAGGTACTTTCTGCTGTCAAGTAAGAGTCCATTCCATGTGTGTCTGGGCGTATCGTTTTTTATTAAATAAATAATGTATGGAAATTATGTCAAAAGGGATGCTAGAGGGCTGTTTCAAAAGTACAATGATTTTGTGAGCCCTCCTTGACCAACAAATTGGCATCTTCATTGGAACTTCTAAGTGTATGCCCATTCAAAAGATCATAACACAAGAACAAATAATAAAATCCTCAGTCTGTGAAAGAGTGGGACTAGTATTCTTAATTTCTTATACCAAAAAATTTAATTAATGTTGGTAGAGGCATGTTCTTGATGCATCACAACAGATTGGGAGCATACCCTGAAATTGTTGAAACATTAAATCAATGTTGGTAGGGGCACGTTCTTGATGCATCACATCTGGTCGGGAGTGGGACTGCTGGTAGGAAGGTTTCCATCAATCCATAATGATGTTTGATATCAGAAATTTTATGTGATGGAAAGTGGAACATCGACAGGGTAAGGAGCTATTTGGGGGAAAATAGCAAATGAAGTTGCTCAAAAAATGATTACCATGGGAATGGTTGAGTGGTGTGGAAACCGGTAGAAAATGGTGATTTCTCTTCAAAATCAGCTCGGGAATCAATTTCGTTCCCAAGCTTTGACCACACAAAATGGGGGGTTTCTAGAACAGTATGATTGCATTGAAAATTAAACTATTTGACTGGAAAATCCCCCACAAAGCATGTTGAGTGGATGAGGTAAGAAGAAGAAGATTGGTTCAATTGGTGTCTAGATATGTTTTCTTCAAGAGGAAGAACACTTTTGAACATCGGAATTTTGATGTCTGTTTAACAACGTGCTAATTACCCCTGGACGATGTAGATCATTGGTTAATGTTGTCAAATGAAGTCTTAAAGAATGTAAGATGGACGGTCAAGCATGTTTATAGAGAAGGAAATTATGTGGCAGATGCGTTGGCAAGAATGACTGCAAAGAAGTCCGATAAAATTTATTCATCAATAGAAAGCTTCCCCTAATAGTTAGAAGGCAATGTTTGGGTGATTCTATGGATGTCCCAAATTTCAGATTGTAATTTTCCGTAGTGGGTATGTCCCCCCAAAAACACATGTAAATATTTTATGATGAAATCCCGCTTCCTTGCTTAGCATAAAAATGTATTCATTCTTGAAGAAAGGATGCTCTTTTTTTCAATTTTTTTTAGTTTGTGTTATTTTACATTGTGTTAAACATGGTACCTTCAACGTTCTCTTATTTTAGTCCTTTTTTTCTTAAATGAATATGTGCACGTCATCTATAATGAGGTTTTATTTATAGATGGTTTCATTTCTCCAAAGTGTCCTTTTTCAACAATTACAAATCAAATAACTGTGCAATGCATTCCTTAGTCAAGCTTCTACATTCATTTCCTCGTTTGTTGCAGGAATTACTATATCTTTATGGATTTGTCATTGATAATAATCCAGACGACTATCTTATGGTAATGCCCTTGAATGACGTTTCTTATGTTTAGTAGTTACTCTTAATATTTGTCTTTCTTTGACCTTTTAATCATGTTTGGTTGTGAGAAGAATATCCTAAATTGAGCACCTCCTTGTCGTAGTTATTAAGATGAAATTGCCCATCAGTGGATCTGACTGAAAAAACACAGGTCCATTATCCCATCGAAGCTTTTCAGAGAGTTCCTTTTGTTGATTCCAAGGCGCAGCTTCTTGAAATACAGGTCATCCATCTCACCATATTGTTAAGTGGATTTAGGTTTTCATATGTTTTTCAAGTTAACATAGCTAAAATTATGTATTGGTGCATCCATACTAATTTCTTCTCAGACATAATTATTTATAAATTTTCTTCCTTGATAGACCTGATTGGTGTTTGCAGAAGGGTGAGATGAGATGTCTTTTACCTAGAAGATTACTAGATCATGGATTTTTTTCAACGGGCCTCCAACAAAATGAAGACAATTGTAAGTTCTCAAATGGTCGGTTGTGTGATTATAGTTGGAGTGGTCAGCGCAAGATGCCTCCATATTTGGACAAACTAGTTTTCCCTGAGGATTTCTTAACTGCCTTACGGACCATAGCCATGAAAGAGGAGGAGCTGCTTAATGTTTCATCATTGCTAGAAGAGGTGCATTTCCTCAAAATAGTTTCTATTTGAATAGTTGGGATTTTTACTAAAAAGTTGGAAAATTTTATTTTTATTTTACACACACACACACACAAACACGAGTATGTGTTTCCTTGTCTTTAACTCCATCAATTATGCTGGTCAAGTAGTTAATTATTAGAGATAGTGGATCTTAATGGGGGGCACACATACAAGTATATGTTTCTTCATACTTACCATTTACATGGCTAGTTTTTCAAAGACAATTAGAGTTTTGTCACCACTGTCAGGAGAACTGTTTAAGAAAGTCTCAGATATACCATTTTCTGTGAAGTAGTTATAGAAGTTCTGTCTGCCTTTGGAGGGAGTTTTGATCCTTTTCCCGATCATGCTATTTGTTCTGTGCTCATGTTCTTTTATGTGCAGTCCTTGATCCTCATTTCTTTAATTTTCTATCTTTTAAGCTTGTTGAATCTGGAGAGGGGAGGCAACCATCTGATACAGAAGTTCGTGCAGCAATATGGGAGGCTTGTGGGGATTCTGGTGCTTTGCAATTGCTTTTTGATCTTCTTCAAACGAAGTAATCTCTGGCAGCATCCCATATTATTTCCTGTTAATTCTATAGGAGAGCTTCTATTGCCACATCAACTTTTGCTAACACCACCCCCGTATATGTGTGCTACTTCTTTCATGATTTATGTATGAATTGGGGTGACGTTAGCAAAAGGGCGTGTGGCAGTAGAATCTCTCTTCTTTAAATAACTTCCTTTAGTACTCATTTTCTTTCCCTTTGATCTTTGTTTATTCCAATTTCAATGGTAGATAGACCAAAAAGTTCAGATAGGTTATAATCTTGTACTAACTCATCTCCCGTTCAAACTAAGTAGGAAGTAAAAAGGTATTTAAAAGGAACTCAATTTGACAATTGTTGGGCTCATGTGGTCAGAAGGCCACTATTTGGTGGAGTTAATAGAACTACTTGTAAGTCTCAGAAGGAATTATTGGCATAAACATGTTCTCTACTAGTTTCATTTGTGTGTCAGATGGTGACAACCCACTTATTTTACATTTATAACCTTAGTGAGAAGTAATTCAGAGAGGAACTAAAACTTACAATATATCACATTACTTGTAATTTTCTTTAGTTTTAGTTTCTTAAATTAAAATCATGACTTTATAAGCATAAATCAGTCTCCACCTACAGTCACTCACAGAAGTTTCAATTTCAGGATGATGGAGCTCGAAGAGGGTTCTGGAACAGAAGCTTTTGACACTGAGCTTCTTGAAAAGGCTCATGTTACGGAGCTCCTCGAAGGGTATGTGAGAATTCTTCAGTCTTTGATTTTCCCTTCAAAAGGACTATTTTGCTAGATTCATTGAATTGATCATCCAAGTGAAACAATCCATTAGGGAATTGTGGATTCTGTTGACTTTTCTGAGTTTTGAATCAAATCATCTGTGGTTTTGAAAATCTTATCCAAATCTACACAGACTCTTCCGACATTTAAGATAATTTGCAAGTTCTAATTCTTTTTTAGAAACCCGTTGAAGGTTTCATGAGTCATCTATGATATTTTATTATTTTTTATTGATATATTTGAAAAACATCATCTAAATCTTATCTCAATTATGTGTAATGTAACTATTATCTAGACCTTCACATACATATATTTTCAGATTCATACAAATATTTGAATCTACATCTGTGATGCATGTATCATCATGATACTTCTCAAATGTAACACATATTTGAGAAAATCAGAAAAATTTAAAATATAAATACTTGGCCAAGCCATTAATGGAAAGTAGAAAACAATGTGAATTTGTTGATATTCCATAGGAAATACTTTGCCGATGATGAATGTTCTGTGATGGCTCTAGGTGCTTATGCATTGTCATTGTCCAACTTATAATAAATGTTATTTGATTTCAAATTCATGCATCTTTGTTTTTTTTTCTGATAAGCTCATAATTTTTGACAAATTGACGCAGTGGTAACGAAGGTATGGGTGCAGAAAAGTTCATGAGCAGAAACCGGTTGTCAAGTATAATTTATCGACGAGGGCAAAAACAACTCACTCGCCTATTCCTGAAGGAAGCAGAGACTGCTCTGCAACTATCCTTGAGTGAAGAGAGCTGAGTATTAGTGTATCATTTATGTATCGCCGAGTGTAAATTGCTTTCATGATTAGTTGATTTTCTATGTAACATAGGATAATTACCTTCTTTTATGGATCTGAAAACTGTTACATCTTTTGGAGTTTTGTTTTATATTTAAAACTTCTGCAACAATAATCAGTGTTGAATGATTCCTTGATCATGATGATTTTTTATATTATAAATATTTTGTAAAGCACGTACTAAACTAGATCCAATTGAGGTGGGAACGAGCGAAATTGGGGAATTTTATTCAAACAACAAAAGAACAAAACTTGTCCTATATTGAAACAAAAACAATGAACTGATTCATACAAAACTTGTTCAATATTGAAACTAAAACAATGAAGAACTAATTATGAATTGGATTTTGGATTTGGCCTTAAAAATTTGGTGTTTGAAAGTTTACAGACTTGATCTTCTTTGGAGGCTTTGTAGAGGTTTTTCTTTTCTTAGGGCCTGAACTTGAATTACTGACGTGATTTTTCTTTTGGAAGACATGTGATGATTTTGATCTTCTGTGGAAGTTTTTTCTCTCTTCTTGGACTTGATCTTGATTGGCTTAGTAGAGTTTCACTTTTAGAGGACTGGAAGGCTTGATCTCTGTGGAGGCTTTGTAAAGGTTTTCTTTACTTCATGCTTAAGCTAATCGATCGAGATAAGAGTCTTTTCTTCTAGAAAATTGGTTCTCTAGAAACATTCTAATCCTGTAAGATTAAGGATGAAGAACTCATCATTTTCTCCACTCACATTTGCAAGGAACTCCATTATGTACTCATTGATATTGTGTTCTTAGCCTCGACCAGCCATGTTCTTTTGATGTAATCATAGGTCCCGCATTGAATTGAATGCATAAATTGATCCCGAGGAATAGAAATTCAAACAATCAATATAAGAAAAAAGAGTCGTGCTTGAGTGACCTCAAAATGTACCTCATATCGCACATCTTAACATGAAAGTGTGTAGGAACCATAGATACGCGTCAAAGAGCATCTGTGGTTCCTATGCACTTTCACGTCAAGATGTGCGATGTGAAGTACAATCTTGAGGTCACTTCAGCATTAGTCAAGAAAAAATAAAAAATCATCTCCATCATAGCCGTATCTCAAAAGTTTGAGGTTGATCTCGATGGATTAGCTTAAGCAGAAAGTAAAGAAAAACCTTTACAAAGCCTCCACAGAGATCAATCCTTCAAGCCCTTCTTTAAAAGTGAAATTATACCAAGTCAATCAAGCTCAAGTCCAAAGAGGAGGAAAAACTTCCAGAGAAGATCAAAATCATCACAAGTCTTCCATAAGAAAAACCATGTTAATAATTCTAGTCCAGGCCCTAAGAAAAGTAAAACCTCTACAAACCCTCCAAAGAAGATCAAGAACATTTTAGGATAAAGAGAGTGTATCCACGTTATAGCTATCATCAAATATCTAGATTTCTCATGAATCTGCCCAATCGTTGATTTTAAGAACTAGAGTGTTCTATTCAGTCACAAAATTCCCTGCATATTATGAAAAATTCATAAAGATTAATTGAATAATCGATGATCTATATCGACTAATCACGAAATAAGTTTACACTTTTACTCTTCACCCCTCAAAAATTATTTTCTTCAACATTTCTCAAGAACAAGATAGGATTTTTAGGGATGTTGAACATGATAGGTTTGGATAGGAAACCAGAAACGACATTTGAATATTTCTCAAACTTTTGTTGATTTTTATACGAAATTTTCACAAATTAACCGAATTGAAGCCTCGCAGAATGATTATTGAATCCAAATGCAGATATATTTCATACTGTAGCAAACATAAATGATTGTCAAAAAGGAGGTAACTAGCAAAACAGTAGCCAAATGCAGATCAATAGCCTCCGAGGACGTAAATCAGAAAATGGTGAACTTCTTAAATATCTTTGTTGTGTTTTCTTCTTTATTTTTCATTATTAGGTGTTTATTATTTGTTGTCAATTTTTGCAACAACGTATAAGATGTTGATTCTTGAAAGACGAGGTGACAAACTTAGAAACATTCAGATGAAATGACGGGTGTAGGGGTATCAATGGGTCGGTTCCACATATACCCAAAACCGAACTCTAAATAAAATCTTGATTCTGATTCCTATTGATTTCGGTTTCAGGTATGAGATCCTTGGAACAATAACAGATCCAACATATACCCGACACTATTCGGGTACTCACTAAGATGCATTATGTATTTTTGAATAAGAAAAATAAAATAAAAATGAACATCTAATAAAATAGACAATTATATATTTATAAGATGTAACAATTTATCTTGTAATTCTTCAATAGAAAGTTAAGATCAACAATAAATGCTTCAAGTAAATCAAACTTTTGAAACTAAAATCATAGAAAATTATAGTATGAACCATTAATTTGTTGTTGAAATTGTAAAAATATGAAAAATGAATAAGAGTAGATGTAGAGAAAAGGTTAAAAAATAAAGACTTCACATTTTCTTCGTATTTTGATTTTACTTCAACTATATTTACTTTAAAACTTGTCTTTGTAAGCATTTAATTAGATTACAAATTTTATTATAATATCATAAATTTACTATTTTAGGAGGCCCGATAACTACCTAGAACCAGACCCAAAAATGATTGAGTCCATATTGATAGACCCAAAACCTACTAATCGGTTTTAGGTACATCGGGCAATTGGGTACTGGTTGACTCCCTTAGATGAGAGATCGATTAGAAAACCTTCTAATCAATTTGATGACCCTAAATACCTCATTTTATACAAATTTTTTGAAGTTTATGATGGGGTGGGTATGGATGTCTGCGTTTAAAGGACTGAAGCCCCCTCCCCCGTTTCAAAACTAGTTATTATCAAACTCTTTAATCATGTGATATATTATTTTAGTCTATTCAATCATATCTCCAATCCATCATTTTCAATCTAATCTTTACCCTTTGTGAAAAAACTCTAGATATTTCTATCCCAAATTCTCATTATTCTTTTACTTTCTAAAAAATTATGTTGATTTTTTATTCCCAAAATCAGTCATCTTAAATCAAGTAATAAATGTCATCACGAGATGGAGATTTCCAACAATAACTTATCATGACAAAAGGGAGACCCAAAATTTATTATAATATAATTTTACTTATATTAAAAAAATAATAAAAAACAAATATAGAAGAAGATGGAGAAAATAAATATAAATATATTTTCAATAACAAAAGACTTGGCTTTGGACAAGGTAGAATGAAGGAATAAAATTTATTTAGCCAACTACAATCTTTGGGATAAGGTTTTGTTGTTGTTGTTGATTCATTGTGCCACATCGGACTTGACACTAGAAACGAAACATCCTCATCGGAAGTGGAGCACTAGGGCCAATATTGCTTTTATAATAAGCGAGTCTCGTCAATGGTGATAGAAAGTATCTAGTTCTTTATAGCTTGATGTGCACGAAGTCCCAACTCAGTTTCTTTCTCTCATTTACCCTCTTCTCTGCCTGCTCATATTCAATCTCATATGTTAGAGGTTAGTAGGATTGAAAAACAACATTAGCAATTTTTAATTTTATTTCAAATTTAACTCATGTCGTAAGCCTTGAAAGCTCTCACACCCTCTAGGAGTGTCATTGGGTACCCATTTGACCTGAATCAGAATCCTAAACCTTGATTTGGATTCTTTTTTATTGGAGCCAATAAGAATCGGGTCTCTTGGAAATCGAATTAAGAATCAAAACTTACGGAGATTTGAAATCTTTTAAGGAGTTAATTCTGACAATTTTGATCATGATTCCATTAATTTGATAATCGAAATCAATAGGAACAAGAATCGATAAAAGTTGATGGCTGTGGTTCTAATTCTAGTTAATCCTTTAGGAACCGAACCAGAATTGACCCATTGCCACCTCTAGATCACTAAGATAGGTCACCAAAGCCGATTTGAAGAAATCAAATAAATGTATATCAAATATAATAAATATGTGAAAATATTTTTGTTATTTGAAAAACAGGAACATTAAACATCACACATATAACTTGGCTGAGTTTCTAATTTTTATCAGCAATTAGCTTAAACAAGTTTGGTAATGAGTCTACGCAAATTCATTGTCCCAAAATTCTCCCAATTTTTTCAAAATTTTGTAAAATTTTCTGAATAAGAAATTAGCAAATCCACAACAAAATGAAAACAATTTTACTCTTTCCCCTCAAAATTTCATTTTCTTCCACATTACAATTTGAAAAAGGTTTTTCGTGAGGTTGAAGATGATGGGTTTTGCTAAGAAATCCAAAAGCATCATTTCTATATTTTTCAAAAATTTTCAATTCTTCTGCAAAGATTTTTCAAATTTATCTGAATTAGTCGAATTAAATCTTCCACGAATAATTAGAGTACATGAACTTTGTTCCTATGCTCAAATTCAATCCATTAATTTGAGAATCGAAATTGATATCAACCAGAATTGATAAAAATTAACAGTTGTACCAAACCAGAATTGACACATTGACACCCCTGTACCACTACGATAGGTCATCATGACGATTTCAAGAACTCAAATCAATATTTATTAAATCTAAGAAATACATCAAAATATTTTTATTATTTAAAAAAAAGGAACATTAAACATCACACATATAACTCAATTGAATTTTTAATCTATATCAACAATAGGTTTAAACAAGTTTGGTTACTTAGTCTACTCAAATTCATAATCCCAAATTTCTCTGAATTTTGGAAATGTTTCTGATTAATGGTTGAATATGAAAACAATTTTACTCTTTCCCCTCAAAATTTTAATTTTTTTTCACATTAAAATCTTGAAAACGATTTTAAACTTTAAAGAGGTTGAAGACGGTGGGTTTTGGTAAGAAATCCGAAAACATCATTTATATATTTTTCAAGGTTTTCTCGATTTTTTTTTTACATTTTTTTAATTTTTCTTTTGGAATTTACGTGAATTAGTCAAATTGAATCCCTACTGACTAATTACAGAATTTGAACTTAGTTACTATACTAAAATTCATTCAAAATGAGTCGAGTTGATGAGTTTAGAACTTTAGAAACCTGGATTTTACCTGTAGTGCTTTCATTGATTTCCATTGGGAGATGGTGTTATAGGAAAAATCATCCCAACAAAGTAAATAAATATGATTAAATGGTCAATATTGTAATTTCAACAACCACAAACTAATTTTTTTTTACTGCTCATGGTCATGGACTTTAGGTAGGGCTTAAAGCCCTTGGATTCAATTAGTTAAAACTGCATTCGAACCATTTAGCTTTCACTAAACCCAGATCTGGATCTGACCCAACCAAATTACTTAATTCGGGTAAGTCGGGTTAGATAATTTCGGATCTTTCAACCTTTTTTTTTTTTCTTCTATATTTCTTTTGTAATTGATATACTATTATATTTTACCATTATAATTCATATATATATTTTTTAATAAGAATTCATATTAGTAGAAGGAAGGTTTATTGAAAAAATATAAAAATATAATTTTCAAAGCAATATATCATTCAAATATAGGGATGGATTTGTATTTGACCTAGATCCAATTGATAAAGATCTAACTTAGGTCAAGGGACATCAACCCATATTAGACCCATTTTTTAAATCGGATATATTCCAAGGAATCAAATCCATTCATGCCCTAATTTCAGGATCTGAACTGAAAGTCCTAAGAAATCCCCAAAAAGTCAAAAATTACTTTTCACCAAGATACACTAAAATTGGATTTAGGATGTGTTTGATTTCATGGAAAAATGATTAGGATGGAAAAAATTGAATTCATTGTTTGATATTTTTTTTAAAAAATAACAAGGAAAAAAAAAAGAGAAGAAAAGAAGATGAGGAATAAGAGGGAAGGGAAGGGAGGACATGTTGGCGGTGGCGGCATTGAAGGTGAGGGAAGAAAAAGAAGGAGAGAGAGAGAGAGAGAGGAAAAAGAAGCTGACTGACGACAAAAATGCTGACGGTGACGATAATGGTGAGGTTGAGGTTGAGTGTGATGGTGGATATGGTAGTGGTGGTGATGGAGAAGAAGAATAGATAAATTAGAATTATAACTTGGGGATGGAAAACAGAGGTGGATTTTATTTTCCCACTTATATCGGTAGGAAAGTCTAATACAACTTTTTTTTTTTTTGTTTTTGAATTTTTGGATGTGGGTGAAAAATAATTTTCTATGAAAAATGCAATTAAACACATGAAAACTGTCATTTTCCATACTATTTTTCATGTGCAATCAAACATACCCTTAAAATTAAGTAATACGGACAAATTTGTAATTCACTTAAATTTACTATTTACCCAAGCAAAATAGATTTAGGATGTATGTTTGGGATATTTACGAAAAAGTGATATACTTTTGATGAATTTACGATTCAGGCTCAATGTTCATTTTAATTACCAAAATGTGAACGATAACAAATTGGATGGTTTTTAAAGTGACAATTTCGTAGGTTTAAAGTGACTAATTGGACTTAATCATATAGAACCTGTGAAATAGGAACTTTAAAACCACCTGTTCTGATTTTTTTTATAACCAAAATGTGATCATTCATATTTTGGTAATTAAAATGAACAGTTAGCAGGAATTGTAAATAACTCATTTTCAGCTCACGAAATGGTAACTCAACCTATATGTTTTCCCATTAGAAGACCTAATCCAACCCTTGTTGGGTAAGATTCTTGCTGATCCAATCCTTATCAGATTGGTCCTTGGTCAAACCTGATCTCATCCTGACTAAATCCTAATCTAAATCAATCTTTTAAATTAATATTCAAATCTAATTCTTAATGATACGGTGTAGCACATCACACCTTATTACATTGCATCCTACATAATACTCTAATGAGTTGTGCTGGGGTGACAAAAATGGAGATGCAAAGATGACAAAATGATGTGGTGTCATGCACATTACCGTAGATGCTTTTCTGCGAGATACGAGTAATAAGCATCTACAGTTATACAGTTATGTGCATACCACCACATCATTTTTGTCACCTTTGTGTCATTCCAGCATTTTCCTACTCTAATAACAGGTAAGGTGTGCCTTGCATGCAAGTTGCAGACTCAATTACTCTTTATAATTTCATAAAACCAATTTAAAACAAGTAACTAAGACCAATCAAACAAAGTTCATAGAACTTACCAGGCTCCATGAGGCAATGCATGTTCTTGCACCAAAATCAACATAGATTTTGGGCTCTCTTCAGACCACAAAACAACCATAACCTACCACCAAAAAAAATTGTGGTTTATTTACAACCCTTATTTATGCTAAAAACAATAATTCTTTTCCTCTCTAAAATTGGTTCAGGGCAGGCAAATCAATGTGGCTCCAACTATTTATACCCTGTTTGGTAACTCTGTGATCTTGTCCTAAAACTGGTTTTACTTTTACTTTTCCGAATGGATTGGGATCCTTAGATTCATGAAATAGAAATCATAAGGAAACACGAAATCCTGATTGCGTAGACTCAAAATCCAACTATGGAAATTTATGTTAGGGATATGCATTGGATTTTGTATTCCTCAGTAAGTATTTCATGATCCTATAAATCTCGAACCAAAGGGCTAGTGAGATTTCAAAGACCATGCCTCAGGAAGCGGAGGCCTTGAGTTCGAATCACCCCCTAGGGTCCACCCTCAGGGATTTATCCCACAAATTACCAAATGTTTGTGTGTGTGTTGGGGCTTATCAAAATCTAATTTGGATTAAAAAAAAAAAAAAAAAAAAAAAAAAAAAACTGAAGGAAAAAAGGAAAAAAAAAAGCTCAGGCAGAATTGATCCTTTTTTTTTTTCTTATTTTTCCTCTTCTTGCATCTCCATTTCTCTTTTATTAAAAAATAAAGTATTGATTTAGGAATAAATTATGTCAAGCATGAGATTAAAAAAATCCAATAAAAAGAAGAAAAATTCAATTAAATGAAATACTACCTGTTGATCATGGTTGCAAATAAGTTGGGATCGGACCATTGACCTTAAGTTTCGAGTGGAGGTCATGAAATTGAGCTCCACCATAATCGTCAAAGCCTTATTACAACGATTTAGGGAGCTCATCTCAACGAAGATTATCTAATTGAGCTATCGACCATATAAAAAAAAAAAAAACGTTGGATGAAAATACTAAATGGGCTTGTGATCTATTTATGTAACCTTTTTACCCTCTTTTATGTAACGTTCATGCATTTTCCGTTGTACCGACCATTAATACCTTGAACCTAGCCATAATGGCAAATAAAGCTTTTTGCCTGCAAAACCAGGCTGGTGACTGAGTGGTGGAAGACTCTAGATTCGACCCATACACGTTGGCGAATCCTAGTGACTGTTTTGGCGGAGTTTACAACGAAGTGGAATATGGATCATTGTCAGCCCTAGGAAAATCGTAGGCACATATCAATAGTACATGTAAATTTTTTCATTAAGCTCTAGTTACTAGCTGTTTGGGTTGTCAATTACCTAGGTTTTCCCCATTTTGGTGACCTTACAAAATCAAAGGTACATGATGTTGCCTACCAAGCATAATTTATTGCATTTTGTGTATGAGATAAAACAAAATTATGTTTATATATCTATATCTATATAATAAAACACAATTTTAGATCCTAGTGAGCTACAATTTTATTGCGGATAAATGTCCTCTCCGGCTAGAGTTACATTTTTTCTTCATCCCTTTCAATTTTATTGTCTTTGTTCTTCTCACCCCCTTTTTCTCCTAAATTTCACTTTCCAAGCATAGTGGAATTTTGAATTTCCACAAAGGAAAAAAAATTGGGATGAAAAACTTAAAAAAAAATTGGGGGCCTTGTTTAAGCAGAGGTGAAAAACATTTTGCATATACCTCTCCACGTTTTGATGAATATTTGAGATATCCTCCCCCACCCACCTCATTTTCAAAACTAGTTATTATCAAACTCTTCAACCATAACAAATATATTGCTTCTCCTCTCCAGTTAAAAAAAAAATGGTTCTCGTCTCCAACAATAAGCTCAACGTGGTAACATCGTCCTTTGTAACGATCAAGGTTGGTTAGTCCATTGGTCCACACAGTTGTCCATGTATCTGTAGAAGATTCGGCAGCTACTGCGGAAGGAAAGATTTCTTCTCTGACCTAAACCAACTATTCGAAAAGTGCCTATGCCTTCCCGAAAGAAAGAAATTGATAAATTTTAGTTTATTCAATCTTATCTCCAATCCATCATTTTCAATCTAATCTTGATCCTCTGTCAAAAACCCTAGATTTCTATCCCAAATTTTCGTAAGTTTTTTAACATTCTCAAAGATTATGTTGATTTTTTCTCCCCAAAATCCCCCAAAATCAGTCATCTTAAATCAAGTAAAAAATGTCATCACAAGATGGAGATTCCAACAATAACTTATTACGACAAGAGGAAGACCCAAAATTTATTATAATATAATTTTACTTATATTAAAAAAAAAAAGAACATAGACAAAGATAGATAAAGCAAATATTAAATTCATTGTCAATAACAAAAGACTTGGCTTTTGGACAAGGTAGAATGGAGGAATCAGATTTATTTAGCCAACCAAAAATCTTTGGGATAAGGCTTTGTCGATAGATTTGTTTGCCTTAATCATGCAAATCAGCTGTGCTCATGTGCTTGGAGTTCCAAAACTTTCCTCTTCTGCTATGAAATCAGTGAATTAAATATCCTTGTCGACGCTTTGGTAGGGAAATTAAGTGCAATCTACAGATGGGCAAAACTAGATCTTGAAGTTCCTATGCCTTAAAAGACAGCTTGCAAGTACCAAGACCCATTAGGAAACAATCTCATTCCTTCGAAGCTGGAAAAGAAAAAGAACACGATTTACGAGATGCAGTAGCCACTACTAGCATTAATGTGGTCCAGTGACTTTCTTTAGCCATCTCATTGGTAAACCATTACACTCCTCGGGTGTGAAGCAAAAAGAGCATGGGTCCCTTGAATGCTATAACCTCCAACACCAATGCTTGGATTCCTGAAATTGAGTCACCTATGGTTCAAATACCTTCATTGAACGAACAGAAAGCAAAGGGACTCGTAACACCAAATATGTTCAATTCAACTCATAGCGTAAGAGATATCGCTTCATTATCAAAGGAGAAACCACCTGAAGTTGTGTTGGCTTCAAAAGATAGGTCTTCACTTGAAAAAGAAGAAAAAGATCATAGCTCTCAGGTCAGGATAGAAAGGTGCCAGTTTCGCATTCAATTGTGTCAAGCACTCCATTAGGCCCCCTCTCTCAAGAAGATAGGTCATACAACGAGATCCCACAAGTAACTTCTACTAGAAAAAACTTTTTGCAGTGATCGACCAAGTCTATATATCACCGGCAGATGGTAATATTATACTTGTGAGTGATGACGAGGTTGAGGAGCCATTTAAACCTTCTGCAAATTACTCTGAAATTTCTGGAAGCTGGAAAATAAAAATGATTAGATGAGTCCATGTAATTATCAGAAAGGATCAAATCTTGGCACACGGTAGTGTACACGGCTGACGTGGCAAGGGCACAGAACCACACATCTTTCCTGTGTACCTGATGAAAACGATCTATGGCTCTGTGCCTTTTCCACGTCAGCTGCGTACCAGGACCGTTTCTAAAATGTTGGGGAATCCAAATGATCACAGAGATTAATTCTAATGGTTAGATCAAGAGTTGAGATGAGATTTTTAAGCAAAAAAGGATCTAACGAATTTGAGCAAAAGAGGGCGCATATCGCATGTGCACTACGGGTTGGTCCCAAACACAATGGATGCAGTCCCATGGTGCCCTGGGCCCCCATGTGCGCGCGAAGCCCAATTTCTTTTTGTTTTACACTGAAGCAAGTAGAAAGTAAGAACATTTATAAGTTAAGCACAAGTTTATATTTACCCGATGTGGGACTAAATATTCAGAGAGTTATCTCAAAACACTAAAGAAAGAAAAAAAAGAATCTTTGACTTCTCAACTATCACAAATAAGGAAAATATTCTTTTAACTAAGATTTCATCTAAAATAGAAAAACCCTACACCAACCACACTCAAGAGAAAATAAGGTCTTGCGTTCAAATCTTTCCCCCAACAAAATCCAATAAATAATATTAACTATGAACCCTACAACAATTGCATCTCTAGAAAACCTGTTGTGAAACATTTCTTTTGAAAATGTTCAGATGAAGGCATTCTGAAAATTAACAAGGATGGTTCGTTATTTTCTAATAAAGGAGGGTTAGGGCTAATCGCTAGAAACTTCCATGGAGATTTTGTATTTTCAGGTTGGGTGAGTACATACGAGATGGATATCACATCGATTGAGCTTAATGCAATCTTAGATGCTCTGAAAATTGCTAATCGAAAGGAGCTTTGGGCAAATGATTTAGTGTTTTGATTCTCTATACTCTATTAAGAGCATTAACAATGAGATCGATGGAGCTCGGAGATATATGGAAACCACTAGGGATATTCAGTTGTTGCAAAATTCCTTTTTATCTTGTGGGTTCGAATTCTAGTGGTTTGAAGCTAATAGAGGGATCATGTAGAAAATCTTGAGCGTTGGGTGAGGGTTTCTTTGTAGCTGGGGATACATCTTGTGTTCGTCAAGAGATCTCGAAAATAATGATAGAAGATCTATTTTGTAATTATTATCATTGAGATCTTGTAGAGGGAGGGGCCCTTTAACCCTAGCTTATCAATCAAATAAAAAAAAAGATCTGAGATTAAAAAATTCGAATAAAACGAAGGAAAAACAAATAGAATTGAATGAATATTACCTGCTGATCATGGTTGCAAATAAATTGGGATCGGACCATTGACCTTAAGTTTGGCTTGGAGAACATCAAATTGAGCTCCACCATAGTCATCCAAGCCTTATTCCAATAATTTAGGGAGATCATGTAATTGAATTATGTATAATAAAAGAAGGATTTTCTGGATGAAACACCACATTGGCTTCTGATCTCTTTATATAAATTTTCCCCCAAATTCCACACCCCATGGGTAGTGAAAATACCATTTACCCTGTCAATGTAACGCTCACGTGCTATTGATTGTATCTAATTAATCCCCTGAATCTTTTCATAATTGTAAATGAAGTACAAGAAAATTGAGATACATCAAATCTTGTCATAATTACAAATAAATTAATTTGCCTGCAAAACAAGCTGGTGGCAGCTAGGAGAAAGACTCGAGATTCAATTCAATCAATGTTGGCCAATCCTAATGACTAACCCCAAAGGGTTGGTGAGATGGCCATGACCCTTTGATGGAAAATTTGAGATACATCAAATCTCGTCATAATTGCAAATGAATTTATTTGCCTACAAAACCAAGTTGGTTACAGATAGGCGAAAGACTCAAGATTGGATTCAATCCATGTTGGCCAATCCTAATGACCAACCCCAAAGGGTTGATGAGATGCCCATGACCGTTCGATGCAAATTGTGAGATATATCAAATCTCGTCATAATTGCAAATGAATCTATTTGTTTGCAAAACCAAATTTGTGACAGCCAGGCAGAAAACTTGAGATTTGATTCAATCCATGTTGGCGAATCCTAATGACTAACCCTAAAGGGTAGGTGAGATGGCCAAGACCTTTAGGAAGCAGAGGTCTTGAGTTCGAATCACCCCCTAGGGACCACTGGGGATTTAATCCAAGAAATTACTTGCTTTGTATGGGGGGAGATGACTACATGTACCCTAAGGATTAGTGAGATCCTCTAAAAGGTCCAGATACATTGGTTTCTAAAAAAAATACTAATGGTTGTTCTAATTGAGTTCTTAACGAAGTGGAATATGGATGGATGGATGTTAGTCCTGTGGAAATCGTAGCCACATATAAACAATGCATGTTGTTTTCTTCATAAAGCTTTGGCTAACAATAGATGTGGAGCCAAGATTTTCCTGAGAGGGGGGGTAGGTCAAATTATAGTTGACTAAAAACGTTGAAGTGCTTGGAGATGCGTGGTTTTGAGGAGAAAATTCAAGGTTTTTTTTTTAGAGGTTGAATACAATGTATTTAGATCATTTACAAGAAACTTTTGAAGTAGAAGATGATAATTGTTTAAAGATAATTTTGAGGTTTGTTACAGAGGGATTAAGCCGAGTTTCAAAATGAGGTGGCACATCATCAAAAGTACAGGGGTGTCTCAAATATTCATCGAAAAATGGAGGGGATAATAAGATCAAAATGTGTATGTCATCTGTTGGAAAACACATGTGGTATCTAAAATTAACGACTAAAAATTGAAAACGTGGGGCAACTACTAACTAATCGGTATAAGAAGACTGTTAAAAACTGTCATCTTTTGGCTTTAATGACGGTTTTTAAACAAACCATCGTCATAGCTTAATATAAAAGATAATAGATTTTCTTAGAAATTGTCATCATTATATGTGAAAGATGACAATTTTTTAATTACCCGACATCGATTTAATCACATACAAGGATGGTTTTTCTAAAAAATTGTCATCTAATCTATAAAAGATGACAAAAAAAATAGATATAAAAAATATGACAATGTTTCAAAAAACCGTTATCAATTGTACATTCGATGACAGTTTTTCAATAAATTGTCATCTAATGTTGAAAACCTTGATTTATATAAATATTTAATATTAAAGATGATAAATGTTTAAAAAAGTTGTCGAATATACAAAAGATGGCAATTTTTCATTAAAACTTTCATCTAACCTTTAAAACTATGATTTATTTAAATATTTAAAATTATGGTGCTTAAAATAACCGTTGTCTTATCTTTTATTTTTAAATATTGTCAACATGAAGCTTACTATTTTCCTCCTTCCTATGCTTGTTGTTGTGCCACCAACAATATGTAATAATATTTTAATATTTACATACATTTTTGGTTGCTCTAAGTAAAACTTGGTGTGGCAATAGTAGCTTTGTTAAATTATACTATTTTATTAAATAAAACTAAAAATTGTAACATTTTCCTCACCTTGCAAATATTATTCCAATTTTCAATACTTGTAATTTTTTTAAGAACTTTAATACAAATTAATTTCAAAGACCCAAAGTTATGTAAAACCTAATATTTGAAAAATTCAATGTTGAGAAGACCCCAGTAAGCAACCCATTTTTGCCTAAGCCAAGTCCGAGAGCACCAAAAACTTTTCGAGAAAGGGCTTGACCCAAGTGTATTTCAGTAGTGATCAAAAACCTAAGTATCAAGTAGCCACAAGGCCTGGAGGCTATTTTTCAAGTTCTGAAATTAAGTCTAATCGTACCCCACCCTTGACCAAGCTTAATCTTAAACTTAGTCATATCTCAACATTGGCCAAACTTATTTTTTGCCTGACCAAGGGTGACCCATGGCCAAGTGTAATTTTTGCCTAGTCCATGGGTGACCTATGGCCAGGCTTATTTTTGTTCAGGTCTTGATTCACGTAAAGCCAATTTTGTTGGGCAGTTACAAGTCCATGTGAGCTCGAATTTTGGTAGGGATAATTATCCTTTAGACCCCCTTTTTAATGAATTTTCCTGAAAAGAATCCATCATTTTTTCTCTTTTACCCTTCCTTTCAATTCTTTTATAATCCTACAACTTTGGTTTCTTGTAAATTCTTCTATTCTTCTAACAAAGACGCCTGCTCAAATTGGTCCCCACATGAGTGTAATTACTATCTTAATCCCATCTTGTTAGAACCAAAATTAAATAGTTTACCCTTATGCCCTCCAAGCTTATACTCAATCCTAGAAGGTTTTTTGTAATTTGACCAACTTTCATGTTTTGTAACAAATTTGCCTAACCTATAGATTTCTTTAGACCTTATGAGCAAAGACTAGATAAACCTTAGGTTGTTAGAGAGTTAGCTATTCTAGATGACCTTAATGTCCCAAATTCAAGTTCTTATTTACATGTCATCTAGCCTAGTTCTCTAGGATTTGACCTAAAACTAATGATATAGGACTCTTTTACCCTCCTCAAAGAATTTTTTAGAAGCTATGATGTTTTACAATCTTATTCTCTTGATAATCATAATTGATGAAACCTATAGGTGAGTGAAAAACCATTAAAACTAAGGAGAGGGAAGGTAATTTGGAATTTCTTTAGAGGTTTTGTTGAAAATATTGGAAACACCAGGATTTAGGACAAGTTTATCCCCAAGGTTCTCCCAAAATCCTATAAATAGGATCCTAATCCAAGAAAAAGGATAAGAAGCTCAAGTAATTAAAATTCTATCAAAGTCTCTCCTCAAAGTCCTCTAACCTATCAAAACTCTGTTCAAATGCCTTCCTAAGCACTTAAGAAGGTTTGACCAAAAAAGAAGAAGAAGAAGAAGAGACCAAGGTGTGGTTGTAGTTATAATTTTTCCGATTGTTCCTATGTAATCTCCCTTTAAACCTCCATCTTCTACTTATTCCCTTCTTTATATTTTGGCAAGTTTGTTTTGATGTTTTTGTTTTTGTTTTTAGCAACGTAGATTTTAGTTTGTTTTAGTTTGAGACTTGGAGGTAGAGAGTAAAACCTCCTAGAGGTAATCTCTTCTTAGAAGCCCTCAATAAGTTCTCAAGAGTATTATGATACTTTTTCTTACTTTCTTAGCAAGTTTTAAATTCCTAGATTAGTTATTTTTTATTTTCCTTGCAAATTTAAATTCTTCAAGTAGAGATTTTTTTATTTTCTTTCTTAATGGCTTAAGAGTTAAAAAGTAATATCTTATTGAAGGTAAACTTCTCTTTTTAAGTCCATTACATGCATACATTATGTGCACACATATAACTATGTTTTTTCTAAAATGGCTAAGGGTCAAAGGTGGGGATTTTTTCTAGATTTACACCTAACTCTCTAAGCAAACAAAAAACAGTCCCAAAGATGATACATCTCATGCATAAGATTCATAGTCATTCCATGGTGGTGTCCAACTCATGGACACCTCCTTAAGGTTAAATCAATAATAAGATGCTCTCAAGTGAGTACATAACCCTCTAAAGAGCCCTGGGATTCAAGATGGTGAAATCCATTTGGATTCCCACCAAAATCCTAAGCTCAAATTTTTTTTTAACAAATACTTTTTTTATATTCTAGCTTGCTTATTGTCTTATTTTGATCATTTTCCAACATTAGACTATACTTAATTTTTCTTAACTTTTCTCTATAATTTCCTTATTTTCAAAACTCAAAAAGAGTTTTCTAATCTTAACCTATGATTATATGTTGGTAATCATCTTAAGATGAGAGGGACAAGGTGTCAAACACCTTCTTTGTTCCTCAATCCAACCTCCTTACCTTCGATTTCTAGCTAGATTCTTTTCAAAGTGAGGACATGCTACCTTTGAGCATCCACAATAAGCTATATTCAAGTGCACATGCTCACCTGCAACCCATAGAACATCCACGTCAAGCTAAAACAATTGATTGTATAACTATTGCGGATTGTAAAAACACCTTATTAAAATTTCAAAACAAAAACTATGCACAACAATCGACAATTGGCTTGATGAAACTCCAGAAAAATTTTATGCTTCCCAAGCTTCACAAGTACAAACATAGAGCACTCTACTTATACAAATACAACACACTTTGAATGTGACATCTTCCTAACTACCCCTTAAGGATTTATTTGGTGTGTACTAAGCAAATAGATTAATCATGTGTGTTAGCTACGAAAAGGAAACCATGAGGGTCGTGTAATATGAAGCACAAATCCCTTCATTGAAATCCACAATTTTTCTTACAAAGTTGACAAGTTAAATCAACAAACTAAATATTTGAATTATGAGGTGAATATCCATATCCATGCCCATTCACTATTAAAATCATAATTTGCTCAGATTTATAAAAATGTAACATCGTTTTATATACATACCATTTTTCTGGTCCTATTTGTCATAACACATGATATAAGTGAAATGGGATACTTGGTCAACTTATCTAACAATTACAAATGGCAAATCAAGCAATCAATAATGTGATAGGAATGAGTTAAAAATGATAAAAACATGGAAGTTGTGCAGCAAGGATTAAGAACCAGACCCATAAGCAAACTAATGCATTATCGTTCAATCAATAAAGAAATGGATTTTCGAAGTTTACCATCTCATTTAATGGGACAATCATACCCAAATTATAAGTTTACCTTGCTAACCTTTGGACCTTGTGACAGATCATTCTTCAGGTTTCTATACCACGGGGGAAAAAAAAAAGATACAAACAAAATAACAAAAAGTCAAATATAGATATAATTATCATAAGTTTATAAGAATGTTGTATTGGAGTAAAATTGAAATGGTAAAAAAAATAAGGTAGTGAAACTGTGAAAGCATTAGATTGGGAAATAATCCATCAACAACAATTATATTCTAATCAATCACACTAGCTGGAGGCAACTTCAACCCATGCCGAAATGTGAAAAAAGCACAAGTTTGATGGCCCAAGGCCGTTGACTTTCATAAAATTCGACGGAACAAGAGGTCGAATTGGTGTTGAATTTTTCAATGTTGAATTTTTTTCTTTGACAGGTCGAAACTGTCAAATTAATGAAAGATGGGAGAAATTTGACGGCTCTAAGAGATCGAATATGGGAACATCAAGAATTTCGATGGGCCTTGACTGTCAAAATTCAGTTTCTAAAATTCGTGGGCCTTGGCCCGTCAAAATTTTCTGTCAAATTTTCCAGTTTTTACGTTGTGTGCTAACCTCATTGATGGTCAAATAAATCAAACTTTTTAGAGAATTCTAGTAATTTTTAAAAAGAAAATCTAATACAAACATTTAAATTTGTAATTTTATAAATTATAAATACTTAATCAGATTGTATAGAAGTTATTTCCTGAGCAACATTTTGTATTCATAGCAAGGAGTTGCCCCATTTTATAAGATCTATTTCCAAACAAAACCAAAAGAGATCAAATGGTTCTGTTTTGTTCCTTCTCTAAATCTCTTAAGAATCTAAATCTAACCCCATAAAGCAAAATTCCACGTTCACACAACTACTAAGATTTTAATTAAAAAAAAAAAAAACACTGAAATGAAAAAAAAAAAATACTCATTTCACTAAGGATCGATCAAAGGCAACACATTTCAAGTCTACGGTTTCTTGCATGCGTGTGTGTGTGTGAGAGAGAGAGAGAGAGATTTACCTCTGCAATATCAAGAAATCAAAGATTGAGCTTCTCCTCACGCAACTATGAATCCCAAACAGGTTCATATAAAAACCCTAGAAAAGTGTTAATCCACTTTTAATCCAGAATATGCTGATCACATAGATTGGGGAAATAATAAGAAACTTTAACAAAAATTAAAAAAGTAAAATAGAAATAAATTAATCGCCCTTAGAGTGCTTACCTATTGATGGCGAAGAGGGGTGTGGTGTGATCCGTGAGAGATCAAATAGAGGGGAAGGGGAAGATGAAGATGTGAGGGGCGAAGGTGAAAAAGAACTGTGTGAAAGAGATCGAATTTGGGCTCGATTTTTAGAGGGGCGAGATGGATTTAGGTTTGACTTTGAGAGAGGGGAAGATCAAGTATCGCAGGGAAAGAAGAGGCCACACTTTATTAGGTTAAAAAAATAATAACAGAATAGATGAAGGTGTTTTGAGAACCAGTCATCAAAAGTCTACACTTTAGATGACAAATTTTCAAGAAACTGTCATCTTATGTGGGCAACAAAATAAAAAATTAAAAAAAAAAAATGGAAAAATTACATAAAAAAGACGACAGTTTTTTTTCCCAATATCTGTCATCTTAAGTCGCTAATAAAGTCTACACTATAGATGACATTTTTTTTGAAAAACCATTGTCGTAAGTCTACACTTAAGATAGACGTTTTTTCAAAAAATTGCCATCTTAAAGTTTTGCTAATTTCTCCATCAAATTTCATATTTAATTTGGACTTTAGATGATTGTTTTGTCAAAAATCGTAATCTATTTCTTTATCCCAAGTGTCATGATATGTCATTTTTGTAGTAGCGAACTCAAAATATATAAAAAATATCAATAGAACCATGCAAATTTAAAAAAATCTTGTGTGAGCCTGTTCTCCCAATGTAAATCTATCCCAACTTATCAGTTATTTAGGTTTCTAGTTACCTAGGCTTTCCCCATTAAAAGGCACAAGAGAAAAGATTGAAATAGGTGTTTGTTGCCACTAAAATTTCAAAGATAAATGTGCGCCTTATTTAACCTTAATCTTATCAAGGTCATTGCTTTCAAGACATATAAAATTACACCTACAATATTGGTCATCATAGATTATTCAAATAAAAACAACACATAAAATACTAAAAAAAACTTTGACAAGCAAGGGGTCGATGCACAGAGACAACGTTGATTAATATTTCGGACTCAAAACAAGAAAGGAGAGAAGAGTTTCAAAACAATTTCTTCTAAAGATAATTTTAACCAGTCTAAAATCGGAGACACTAAGTGATGGAAATATCAATGTAAAAGATGACTTTCTAAGCTCTAATCAACTATTGACATAAACGCATTAGTTTTTAACATTCTAAAATAACGAAAATATTTTTTTGATGTCATTTACAAAATCACCTAGTTCATGTCTCCACGTGTGCGGAGCCTCGCCACTCGTTGTCTATTGATTTTAAGTTAGACTCCCAAATTTATCAAATATTTTAAAATAATATAAAATTAGACATTTTATTTAAAATATGGAAAAATTAGTACATGTGCATTTGCATGTGCCACCTACTAGTTTTTATTAATATATATTATTTTAGTCGAAGCCAATTTCGTTAAAATATTATTTGAAGTCTCTCTTTTGCTAGAAAAAGAAGGGGTTCAACTCTTGTGTAATGCATTTTTCAACAATTGATTGATCAAAGTCTGATGTATGATGACATAGTGCCCTTTGAAAGAGTAAAAGTATTGATAAATGATCATGACTATTATTGGGATGTGAACTGGATTGATTCATAGTCTAATTGAGAGGTAATCATGATCATTGATCTAATCCATAGATTTAAAGATGATCTTGACTTTCTATCTGATCTCTTCGTATGATCAGATGCAACCTCAAAACCATTGAGCTTATATGTGATCAAAGATAGAAGGTTGAAATTGAAACAGATGATTTAGTTTGGAAGTTTTTATGTTGAAGATAAAAAAAATTAATTTGTGCTGGAGTGACCTCAAGATAGACAACATCTTGCCATTTCCTGATGTGGGGGTGCACATAGAACCATAGATGCTTTTTATTTGTATCTCGATGAAAAATAATGTATCTGATCAAATTTATTATATGACAAATATTAATAAATATTGATTTAAAAAAATGTACTTCTTGACATCAAATTTCAGTTTATGATAAATCTTAAAAAATGAATGGAGGTGAAAAACATTACGTTTCCATGATAATCCTAAAAGCCTATTCATGAAAATAAACAAATAGGATGATTTAGACATACCCCTCCATGTTTCTCCAATCCAAGCGATACATTAATTTTAATCTATTCAATCGTATTTCCAATCCATCATTTTCAATCTGATCTTGAACCTTTGTCAAAAATCCTATTTTTCAATTCAAAATTATATATCGGGGAGTGAAATAGAACATGAAATCGTAAGACCCCCAGCAGTGGGAGGATACTAGGGCTCTAACCACATGCCTATTGAAGAATGAGTCGGCGACTCATAGGCATTGGTTGGAACCCACTGGAGACATAGCGAAATTGAGTCTTCATAGGGAAATTCTCATGTTTTCTATTTCGTAAAAAATTATGTTGATTTTTCTTACCAAAATCAGCTTTCTTCAATCAAGCCAACAATGTTATCAGAAGATGGAGATGTCTAACAGTAACACATCACGACAAGACGATGATCCAAACTTTATTATAAAATAATTTTACTCTATTAGAAAAAAAAATGGGTATCCAAAAGAACATATATATACATAGAAAAAAATAGAGACAACAAATGTAAATTCACTGTCAATAACACAAGACTTGACTTTGGACAAGGTAGAAGGGAAGAATAAGATTTGTTTAGCCAACTAAAAATATTTGGGATAAGGCTATGTTGTTGTGACATTTTGCCACAAGGGACTTGGCATCGAAAATGAGCATCCTCCCCAAAAGTTGAGCCACTGCATTTACAAGAAGCAAGTCTCGTTATATCTTTGTTTGGTGAGAAAAAATAAAGACTAGGAATCCAATACGGTGTCCCATTACTATAATAATGGTAAGGTGTCTACATGACACGTTTTGTTGGGGTTTGAAACACCTAGGTCTCTTAACCAAGCCGTGTACACAGCCTGATGTATTTGGACACTAATAAAATTGTGCGACATAGACACCTAACATTGTTATAAGAATGGGACAACATTCTGGTTCGTTACTCAAAAATAAATTTGAAAAATGATATCTTACCTGCCAAAAGATTACTAGATTGTTAGAATGATAAGTGCAAAGTGAAGAAATCTGGATTTTATTGAGAATTCTTGGATGATGACTACATTTCGTCATTGGGTTTATATAGATTAAAACATCCACCAATGTAGAAGGACACTCAATCAATCTAATATTTTAACATACCTAATTGAACCTAATTGGTATAAATAGCATTGATGTCGTGTATCTCATGCACATTAATATAATGCATAGACCTTATCTCTATTACAAAGTAACTCCAATCTTTTATTGGGCATGTTTTTAATTTTTTAGTCCTAAAATCCATTTTATAATTAAGGAAGTTTAATAATTTAAATTTTTTATATTGCCACGTGGTATTCCATTAGTGGGACAATGGCACTATAATATACCAAATGTTTTCTTTGATGATTATGATAGAATATGATTGGATTATATTAAATTTTTCCCCTCTATTATGATTTGTTTCTACTTACTATTACTCTCTATTTTCTATATACTCTATCAAAATTGGATCCCTTCATTTTTATTCATCTCCATCAACTTCATATGTTAGAGATTAGTGGGATTGACAAACAGCATTGGCAACTTCATGTGTTTGAGGGTGGGGTGATTTAACTAACGTTGTAAGGCTTGAAAGCTCGCATCAGAGTCCAAAACATCAGATTCCAAAACCCCAATTTGGAATCCTTCTTATTGGAACTGATTAGAGTTGGGTCTCTTGGAACTGAAATGATTGAGATTCCGAGCCAATAGGAATCGAGAATTGAAATCTTTTAATGAGTAAGTTTTTGACAATTTCAATCATCATTCCATTAATTTGAGAACTGAAACCAATATCAATCAGAATTGACACCTCTATATCACCACGATAGGTCATCATGACGATTTGAAGAAATCAAATCAACTTATATTAAAATTAATAAGAGTCGTGCTGGATGGGGTGATACAGAATTTACTGCGATTATCACAATTCTAACGTGGACATGCATATATAACCGTAGATGGTTTTTACTTGTATCGCGAGGAAACACATCTATGGTCATGTGCACATCCCATGTCAGATTTGTGAGAATTGCAGTAAATTTTTTTTTGTCATTGCAGCATTTTCCAATTAATAAATATGACACCCTTACATCACCATGGTAAGTCATCATAATGTTTTGAAGAAATCAAATCAACGTATATTAAATTTAATAAATATGTCAAAATATTTTTATTATTTAAAAAAAGAAACATTAAACATCACCCATATAACTCAATTGCGTTTTTAATCTGTATCAACAATTGGTTTAAACAAGTTTGGGTACTTAATCTACTCAAAATTTCCGAAAATTCCAAAAATTTCTGAATTAGAAATAAGCAAATCCACAACAAACGTATTAATTAGTAAGTCATCAATTAATTGTTGAATATGAAAATAATTTTACTCTTTTCCCTCAAAAATTTATTTTCTTCCATCTTAAAATCTCGAAAACAGTTTTAAACTTTAAAGAGGTTGAAGATGATGGGTTTTGGTAAGAAATCCAAAAACATCATTTGTATATTTTTCAAAGTTTTCTCTTTTGGAATTTATGTAACTTAGTCGAATTGAATCCCAACCAACTAATTACAGAATTTGAACTTTGTTACTATACTCAAATTCAATCAAAATGAGCCGAGTTTAGAAATATGCATTTTACCTGTAGAGCTTTCATTGATTTGCGTTGGGAGGTTGCGTCAGAGGAGAACTCATCCTGACAAAGTAAATAAATATAATTAAATGGTCAATATGGTAATTTCAACAACTGCTAAATATTTTTTTTTTACAGTTCATGGTCATGTACTTTTACATTATTCCAATTCCCACTTTACGAATCAGACCATTTTAGGTAGGGCTTAAAATGGGTTGATTTGAAGTCGAATATGAGTATATCTACATTCAGATCCGTATTTTTTTATTTGGACCCGGAATCATATTTGAATGAGACTCGGATCCTATTTAGCTAAAATTGCATCTGAACCATTTGGCTGTCACAAAATTAGGACCTGACCTGACCAAATTACTTGATCCAGGTAAGTCAGGTCAGATAATTTCATATCGTTTAACTTTTTTTGTTTTTTTTCTTTTCTAATTGCTATACTATTTTCTTTTACTGTTATAATTCACTTATTTGATAAAAATTCATGTTATGTTAAAGTAGTAGAAGCATGATATCTTGAAAGAACATAAAAATATAATTTTCAAAACAATATATTATTTGGATATAGGATGAATCCGTATCCGACCCAAATTCAACTTGAATAAAGGGACATCAACCCACATTCGACCCATTTTTAAATTTGAATACACTCCAAGGACCCAAACCAGCTAAATTCGAATTTGGATCAACGGATAACATACAACCCATTTTATGCCCTAATTAATTTTAGGATCTGGCCTGAAAGTCCTACGAATTCTCGAAAGGGGTCAAAAATTACTTTTCACCTCAAGATACACTAAATTTGATTTAAGGTAAAAGTAATATGGAAAAATTTGTAATTCACAACAATTTACCATCCACCAAAGAAAAATAGTTAAGGAAATATGTTCTCCTATAGAAAACCTAATCCAACCCTTGTTGGGTGGATTCATGGTCTGATCGACCCTGATCTGATCATGACTAAATCCATTTATAATCCTCATTAAAGAAGATTGGAAACTGATTTATTTCTCTAAGATAAATTACAATGAGCCCTAGTAGGTTTATAAGATAAGAATGAATCAATCCAAATCTAGAAAGTAATCTATCCCTAATCATCATCCTAATCTAAATCAATCTTTTAAATTAATATTCAAATCTAATTTAAATGATACGGTGTAGCACAACACACCTTATTACGTTGCATCCTACATAATACTCTAATAATAGGTAAGGTGTGCCTTATTACATGCAAGTTGCAGACTCAATTACTCTCCATAATTTCATAAAACCAATTTAAAACAAGTAACTAAGACCAATCAAACAAAGTTCATAGAAGTTACCAGGCTCCACGAGGCAATGCATGTTCTTGCACCAAAATCGACATAGATTTTGGGCTCGCTTCAGACCACAAAACAACCATAACCTACCACCAAAAAAATTTGTGGTTTATTTACAACCCTTATTTATGCTAAAAACAATAATTCTTTTCCTCTCTAAATTGGATCAGGGCAGGCCAATCAATGTGGCTCCAACTGTTTATACCCTGTTTGCAACTCTGTGATCTTGTCCTAAAACTGGTTTTACTTTTACTTTTCTGAATGGATTGGGATCCTTAGATTCATGAAATAGAAATCATAAGGAAACACGAAATCCTGATTGTGTAAACTCAAAATCCAACTTTGGAAATTTATGTTAGGGATATGCATTGGATTTTGTATTCCTCAGTAAGTATTTCATGATCCTATAAATCTCGAACCAAAGGGCTAGTGAGATTTCAAAGACCATGCCTCAGGAAGCGGAGGTCTTGAGTTCGAATCACCCCCTATGGTCCACCCTCAGGGATTTATCCCACAAATTACCCAATGTTTGTGTGTGTGTCGGGGGGTTATCAAAATCTAATTTGGATTTAAAAAAAAAAAAAAAAAGTGAAGGAAATAAGGTAAAAAAATGCTGAGGCAGAATTGATCATTTTTTTTTTTCTTATTTTTCCTCTTCTTGCATCTCCATTTCTCTTTTATTAAAAAATAAGGTATTGATTTAGGAATAAATTATGTCATGCATGAGATTAAAAAAATCCAATAAAAAGAAGAAAAATTCAATTACTACCTGTTGATCATGGTTGCAAATAAGTTGGGATCGGACCATTGACCTTAAGTTTCGAGTGGAGGTCATGAAATTGAGCTCCGCCATAATCATCAAAGCCTTATTACAATGATTTTGGGAGCTCATCTCAATGAAGATTATCTAATTGAGCTATCGACCATAAAAAAAAAACGTTGGATGAAAATACTATATGGGCTTGTGATCTATTTATATAACCTTTTCCCCCTTAATTTCTCCGCCCTGTGGATTGCGAAAATACCTTTTTACCCTCTTTTATGTAATGTTCATGCATTTTCCGTTGTACCAACCATTAATACCTTGAACCTAGCCATAATGGCAAATAAAGCTTTTTGCCTGCAAAACCAGGCTAGTGACTGAGTGGCGGAAGACTCGAGATTAGACCTATACACGTTGGCGAATCCTAGTGACTGTTTTGGCGAAGTTTACAATGAAGTGGAATATGGATCAATGTCAGCCCTAGGAAAATCATAGGCACATATCAATAGTACATGTAGATTTTTTCATTAAGCTCTAGTTACTGGCTGTTTGGGTTGTCAATTACCTAGGTTTTCCCCATTTTGGTGACCTAACAAAATCAAAGGCACATGATGTTGCCTGCCAAGCATAATTTATTGCATTTTGTGTATGAGATAAAATAAAATTATGTTTATATATCTATATCTATATAATAAGACACAACTTTAGGTCTTTGTGAGCTACAATTTTATTGTGGATAAATGTCTTCTCCGACTAGAATTACATTTTCTCTTCATCCCTTTCAACTTTATTGTCTTTATTCTCCTCACCCCATTTTCTCCTAAATTTCACTGTCCAAGCATAGTGAAAATACCATTTTACCCTAATTATGTAACGTTCACGTGTTATTGATTGTATTGAAATCTTATCATAATTACAATTAAAGTTTTTTGTCTATAAAACCATGCTGGTGATCGTTTGGTGGAAGATTCGAGATTCATTGAATCTTGTCATAATTGCAAATGAAGCTATTTGCTTGCAAAACTAGGTTGGTAACTGTTGGACAGAAAATTTGAGAGACATCAATCTTGTAATAATTGCAAATCATGTTATTTGCCTGCAAAACCCGATTGGTGGTCGTTGGGCAGAAAAGTTGATATTCGATTAATCCATGTTAGCCACTCCTAATAATTCCCAAAGGGTTATTGAGATGGACAAAAATTGTACATATTCGAAGGAGACCTGATGCTTATAGGGTCCTTGAGATAACCGGACCCAAAAATGATCGGGTCCATATTGGTAGACCCAAAACATAGTAATCAATTTTGGGTACATCTGGTAATTGGGCACCCGTTGACACCCTTAGATGGGAGATTGATTAGAAAACCTTCTAATTAGTTTGATGATCGTAAACATTATATTTTATACATCATTTTTTAGGTTTATGATGGGGTGGCTGAGCTGGCTCGATACATATTGAGTCCTAAGATGAAAACTCTAAATGATTCATTTTTCATATTTAATATATCAATAGAAATAATATTAATTTACTATTTATATAATGAAAACAATGGAGATTTCTAGTCTTTGTAGACACCCAATTTTTGTCTAGATCGAGTTCGAGAGCACCAAAGACCTTCCGAGAAGGGATTTGACTCAAGTCAATGTTCAAGTGGTAGCAAGGGCCCCACGTCGAGCTAATAGATAAACCACATCTGTGATTTTAGACTGGTATAGAGGTAACCAACATCCAGGCTTAATTTTTAACCTGGCAAAAAGTTATCAATGGCCAGAAAATAGAAAATGCATTATATAGAGGTAACCAACGGTCATACTTAATTTTTTAGCCTGACCAAAGGTTGCCAATGGCCAGAAGAAATTGTTGAATAGTATGAAGGTGACCAATAGTTAAAAGGAAAATTTGCATTGGCCATTGGTCACCAAAGGTTAATTTTGTTGGATTGTTTTGAGCCCTATGTGCATTCGAATTTATTAAGGTTAATTACCCTTTAACCCACTTCTTAATTGCTTTTCCCTCAAGAAAATCCCCCTATTTTACATTTTTACCCATAGCTTAATTCTCTAATAAACCCATCACCAAGGTTCTTTTTTAAATTTCTCTCTTCTTTTAACATAGATCCTTGGTCATTTTGATCTCCACATGAGTGTAATTACTACCCTAACCTCAAGTTGTTAGAGCCTAATCTAAGTAGTTTACACTTGTGCCCACTAAGTCTATCCTTAATCCTAAAAGAGTCAATGCAATTAGACCAAATTCTAGAGGTGTTGACAATTTTGCAATACCCATAGAATATAATTCTCTAGAACTTGTGAGCAAAAACTAAACTAACCCTAAGTTGTTAGAGAGTTAGTTGATTTAGATGATATTAATACCCAAAATCCTCATTCATATTTACATGTCATCTTGTCTAATTCTCTAGGATTTGACCTTAAGCTAAAAACTTAAGACTCTTCTACCCTCCTCAAAGAATTCTCTAGAAATTAGGACCTTTTACAATCCTACCCTCTTGATTATTATGATTGGTGAGACCTTAGGTGAGTGAAAGACCTTTAAGTCCAAGGAGAGTAAATGTCATTTGGGTGTTCTATATAGGTTTTATTGTAAATATTGAGAATCCAATGATTTAAGACAACTTTATCCCCAAGGGTTTCCAAAACTCCTATAAATAAGACCCTATTCAAAGAAAAATGAGGACATCAAGGTGATGTAAAATTTTGTCCAAACTCTCACAAATCTCTCTAAGCCTTCTTATTTTTTCAAAACTTCTATAAACCTCTTAGAAGAAAAAACCAAGAAGAAGAAGAAGAAGAAGGAATCAAGGCAAGAAGGATTTAATATTCAGAATTTTGCTTATGTAATTCCCCTTCTAATACTCCCTCTTCTACCTACTCCCTTATTTGTATTGTTTTTTTTTTTTTTTATATCAGTAAGCCGAGGCTATGAAGGGCCCCACCTTCTCTGTATTCTTGCAAGTTCTTCCATAATAATGTAGATTTATTTTTGTTTAGATGACGCAAGGAGGTAGAGTGTAAAACCTCCTAGAGGTAAACTTCTCTTATAAGCCCTTAATAAGCTCCATGAGCATTATAATAGATTATTGTTCATTTTACTTTCTTGCAAGTTTAATTTATAGATTAATTGCTTTTGTTTACATTCCCTGCAAGCTTAAATTTTTAGAATAAAGATTTTGTTATTTCCTTTCACAATGACTCAAAAGCCAGAGAGTAATCCCTTATTGGAGGTAATTTTTTCTTTAAGTCCATTGCATGCATACATTACATACATACACACCACTTTCATTTTTTTTTTAAATAGTTAAGAGTCAAAGGTAAAGGTCTACCTATATCTATACCTAATTCTCTAAGCTAATAAAAATAATCCCAAGGAGGAAATATTACATCCATAAGTTTTTTAGTTTTTCTATGGTGGTGTCCAACTCATTAACACCTCCTAAAGGCTAAACAAACAAAAAGAAGTTTCTGAGTGAGCACATAACTTTCCAAAAGAGCCTTGGATCAAAGAAGGCGAAATCCACATGGATTCTTACCAAAATCCTAGACTCTTACAAAATTCTAGCAAGCTATAGTTCTATTTTAACTTGTTCATTGCCTCATTTTATTCTTCTTCTTAAACTAGGTAATATATATTTTAAAAATAGCCTTGGGATCTAAAAGAAGGTGAACTCCTCATGGATTCTCACCTAAAATCCTAGGCTCACAAAAATTTCAATCAACACTTTTTTTTGTTCCTAGTTTGCTCATTGTCTTAAATTTTCAATTTTCTAAAATTATACTATAGTTATTTGGTTTTTTAATTTTCTTTATTTTTCAAAATCAAGTTAATATTTCAAAATCACCTATGGTCAACCTAAAAATCTATGGTAAGGAGGTTCGGTTGAAGGACAAGGAAGGTGTTAGGCATATTGTCTTACCAATATATGACCATAGGTGATTTTGAAATATTAACTTGATTTTGAAAAATAAAGAAAATTAAGAAACTATTTCCCTTCATGTTTTGGATATGTGAGTCACTAAAAGCCTAAAAATAGAATTTCACAAAACAATTTTTACAGTGTCTAGTCACACTTTAATTGAATGGTGGTGACTTCTAAACCTGTGTAAATGAGTTCAAAACCTTCCCAAAGGTTTCGAAGACCGCGTATTTACAATCTTTTTTGCTAAAATTATTCTTTTATTTGTTTTGGGATGTTAAGGGATTCCGCTAAAAATTATTTATGACCTAATATCTTTCAAAAACTTAACGAAAGTATAATTTATCAATAGCATTGCGATACACATGATTCTTGGAGGTGTCTTGGATTGTTAGTTACCTATTGCCAAACCTACAGATTTAATTAGTCGCCTTGGTTCAATATCCTTAATAAACAATCGACAACACTCCAACACACCTTGAAATTTAAAAAGAAAGGACTAACTAATATAAGACATATTTTAAAACAAGAATTGAAAAATACTAGAAATGAAAAAAATATATAATCAAACCAATAAAATTCTAAGATAAAAAATCAGTAACTTTCCATTTTCAAAACCTTGTATCAAGAACAAATTTCTTGTTTTTATTTTTTTTATTTTTTATGTTTATTTTTCTAATATGAGTTTTTTCATGAAATCTAGATGGTAGCTAGTTCAACAATCCTTCATAATGAAATCTTATTTTATATATATATATATATATATTTGACTTTGAAGTCTCAAAGTTAGTGGGATGGGGACGTAGATCTAAAGAATTTTTTAGAAAATCAATTTTAACTCCCAATGCAAATAACCATACTGGCTAGGCATGATTGGTAGGAATTTTATTATGGTGAGGCATTTTGCCTATCCAAGGAGTTTACACTCCAACCGTACTACCAAAGCGGCTCTCCACAAATTCATCTTCAATAAAATGTCTGAGAGAGAGAATCTCAATCTCTTCTTTTGTCTCTTCCTCTCTCTCTCTCTCCAAAAAATTTCAAAATGCCTCTTTAGATACAAAGTGCTTTGGAGTTCCTTCTTGAGGCTTTGGTTATGCAAAATGACCGTTGGGAGGGGATGCCTAGATCGAGCCCAAGTGCGTTGGAGCTGCTTTAATATCTATTTTTATTTTTGATTTTTTTTCAAATTTCAAGTAAGACTATAAAAAAAATTTGGCGAAGGGTGTGGGAATTAGTAGTACTTGAGAACTTTTAAAGAATTTTTTTTGGGGGCCCCTGTTAACTAGGGGCAAGGTTCTATTACAAATAATAATAATAATAGAGGAGTGGAATTTCGAATTTCCACAAAGGAAAAAAAATTAGGGTGAAAAACTTAAAAAAAATTGGGGGACTTGTTTGAGCAGAGGTGAAAAACATTTTGCATATACCTCTCCATGTTTTGATGAATATTTGTGATATCCTCCCCCATCCACCTCATTTTCGAAACTAGTAATTATCAAACTCCTCAACCATAACAAATATATTGGTTCTTCTCTCCAGTTATTAAAAAAAAAAAAAAATTGGTTCTCGTCTCCAGCAATAAGCTCGACGTGTAAGCATCGTCCTTTGTAACGATCAAGGTTGGTTAGTCCATCGGTCCACACAGTTGTCCATGTAGAATATTCGGCAGCTACCGAGGAAGGAAAGATTTCTTCTCTGACCTAAACCAGCTGTCCGAAAAGTGCCTACGCCTTCCCGAAAGAAAGAAATTGATAAATTTTAGTCTATTCAATCTTATCTCCAATCCATCATTTTCAATCTAATTTTGATCCTCTGTCAAATACCCTATAATTCTATCCCAAATTTTCATTAAGTTTTTTTTACTTTCTCAAAGATTATTTTGATTTTTTCTTCCCAAAATCAGTCATCTTTTAAGTAAAAAATGTCATCACAAGATGGAGATTCCAACAATAACTTATCACGACCATAGGAAGATCCAAAATTTATAATACAATAATTTTACTTATATTAAATAAATAAAAAAAAGGAACATAGACAAAAATAGATAAAATCAATTTTAAATTCATTGTCAATAACAAAAGACTTGGCTTTGGACAAGGTAGAATGGAGGAATCAGATTTATGTAGCCTACCAAAAATCTTTGGGATAAGGCTTTGTCGATAGATTTATTTGCCTTAATCATGCAAATCAGCTGTGCTCATGTGCTTGGAGTTCCAACACTTTCCTATTCCGCTCTGAAATCAGTGAATTAAATATCTACAGATGGGCAAAACTAGATCTTGAAGCTCCTATGCCTTAAAAGACAGCTTGCAAGTACCAAGACCCATTAGTAAACAATCTCATTCCTCCGAAGCTGGAAAAGAAAAAGAACACGATTTACGAGATGCAGTAGCCTCTACTAGCATTAATGGGATTCCTCCTAAATTATATCCAGCAGCCAAAGCACCTGTGGTCCAAGTGACTTCCTTTACCATCTCATTGGAAAACCCATTACACTCCTTAGGTGTGAAGCAAAAAGTGCTGGATCCTTGGATGCAATAACTCGGAAATTTCTGGAAGGCTGGAAAATAAAAATGATAAGATGAGTCCATGTATTTATCAGAAGGATCAAATCTTGGCACGCGGTAGTGTACACGGCAGATGTGGCAAGGGCACAGAACCACACATCTTTCCTGTGTACCCGATGAAAACGATATATGGTTATGTGCCCTTTCCATGTCAGCCACGTACCAAGACCGCACTCATTCATCACAACTCTAATTTGATAGCTAATGCCAAAAACGAGTGTCACGCACGTAATGTTTTACTTTTAGAGTCGTGATGAATGCACGCAGTCTTGGTATGTGGTTGGCTACGCGGCTGACATGGCAAGGGCATAGAACCATAGATTGTTTTCATTGGGATACACAGGAAAAAGATGTGCTGTTCTGTACCCTTTCCATGTCAGCCGTGTACGCAACCACGTACCAAGACCGCGTGCATTCATCATTATTCTTACTTTTACTTTTCTGAAATGGGTTGGGATCCCTTGACTCATGAAAAACACGAATAATAGTAAGGAAATACACAAGAAATACTTGATGCATCTTTGGGATATGTGTTTAATTCTGTTCATTGGATTTCATATTAGGATTTGAAGAGCCTACAAATCCCAAAACAAAATAATATTAGATCAATGGATCTTAAGTCCTCCAGGCCGAAGAACAAACTGCTTCCTAGAAATCTAATTTGAATTAAAAATTAAAAATTAAAGTTCAAAACTATTTTTTGAAGTTAAAAAAAAAATGGAAGATTAGAATTGATCAAATCTGTTCTATCCAGTTTCAGTATTTTTGGTCAGCATCTTTTAATATCCCAGTTAGTGTTCTTCCGAAAATTGAGTCAGTGTTTAACAATTTCCTTTGGGGAGAGCCTTTGACTAGAATAGGAAAATCCATATGGGTACGTACCCATTTGACTAGAAAACATCAGAATCCAAACCCCCAATTTGGAATCCTTCTTATTGGAACCGATTAGAGTTGGGTCTCTTGAAACTGAAACAATTGAGATTCAGAACTGATAGGATCCGAGAATTGAAATCTTTTAAGGAGTAAATTTTTGATAAAATCAATCACCATTCCATTAATTTGAGAATCAAAACTGATATCAACCAGAATTGATACAAATTAACAGTTGTACCAAACAAGAATTGACCCATTGACACCCCTGTATCACTATGATAGGTCATCATGACGATTTCAAGAACTCAAATCAATATTTATTAAATCTAATAAATACATCAAAATATTTTTATTATTTATTTTTTTGAAAAAAAGGAACATTAAACATCACATATATAACTCAATTGAGTTTTTAATCTATATCAACAATTGGTTTAAACAACTTTGTTTACTTAGTCTACTCAAATTCATAATCTCAAATTTCTCTGAATTTTGGAGATGTTTCTGAATTAGAAATTAGCAAATCTACAAAGTATTAATTAGTAATTTATCAAGTAATGGTTGAATATGAAAACAATTTTACTCTTTCCCCTCAAAATTTTATTTTTTTCCACATTAAAATCTTGAAAACTCTTTTAAACTTTAGAGAGGTTGAAGATGGTGGGTTTTGGTAAGAAATCCGAAAACATCATTTATATATTTTTCAAGTTTTTCTTGATTTTTTTACATTAAATTTTTTTTTTTTTTGGAATTTACGTGAATTAGTCGAATTGAATCCCCACCGACTAATTATAGAATTTGAACTTAGATACTATACTCAAATTCATTCAAAATGAGTCGAGTTGATGAGTTTAGAACTTTAGAAACCTGGATTTTACCTGTAGTGCTTTCATTGATTTCCATTGGGAGATGGCATCATAGGAAAAATCATCCTGACAAAGTAAATAAATATGTTTAAATGGTCAATATTGTAATTTCAACAACTACAAAATATTTTTTTACTGTTCATGGTCATGGATTTTCATGTAAGCAAAGGCTGTGAGCCTTTTAGGTAGGGCTTAAAGCGTTGGATTCAGTTAGTTAAAACTGCATTCGAACCATTTAGCTTTCACTAAACCCAAATCCGGATCTGACCCGACCAAATTACTTGATTCTGATAAGTCGGGTTAGATAATTTCGGACCTTTCAACTTTTTTCGCTATATTTATTTTGTAATCGATATACTATTATATTTTACCATTATAATTCATATTTTTTTTTAAATAAGAATTAATATTAGTAGAAGGAAGATTTCTTGAAAAAACATAAAAATATAATTTTCAAGGCAATATATCATTTGACCTAGATCCAATTGATAAAGATCCAACTTGGGTCAAGGGACATCAACCCATATTAGACCCATTTTGTAAATCAGATATACTCCAAAGAACCAAACCCATTCATGCCCTAATTTTATGATTTGGCCTGAAAGTCCTAAAAAAAAGTCAAAAATTACTTTTCACCAAGATACACTTAAACACTTAAACTGGATTTAGGATGTGTTTGATTCCATGGAAATATGGTTATGATGGAAAAATGGAATTCATTGTTTGATGTAACTTTGAAAAAATAATAGAGAAAAAAAAAAAGAAGATGAGGAAGAAAAGGAGAGGAAGTGATGGTAACGACGACGGAGGAGAGGGAGGAAGAAGAGGGGAGGGAAGGGAGGACGTGCTGGTGGTGGCGACGACGGAGATAAGGGAAGAAGAAGAAGAAAATGGAGAGAGAGAGAGAGAGAGAGAGAGAGAGAGAGAGAGAGAGAGAGAGAGAGAGAGAAGTTAGTTGGTGAAAAAATGGTGATGACGACAATGATGGTGAGGTTGAGGTTGAGTGTGATGGTGGCTATGGTAGTGGTGTTGGTGGGGAAGAAGGAGAGATAAATTAGGATTTTAATTTGAGGATGAAAAATAGAGGGGGATTTCATTTTCCTACTTATATGGGTAGGAAAGTCTTTTCCAACTTTTTTTTTAAACATTTGGATATGGGTGAAAAATGATTTAAAATGAAAAATGCAATCAAACACATGAAAACTGTCATTTTCCATACTATTTTCCTTTTGCAATCAAACATACCAAAATTAAATAATATGGACAAATTCGTAATTCATTTAGGGTATCTTAGATTGCACAAGGAAAATAGGGTGGAAAATCGTTTTCCATGGAAAATGACATTTTTCATGTGTTTGATTTCAATTTTACATGAAAAATGATTTTCAACCTCCTATAAAAGTCCTACAAATCCTGGATTTGTTTTTCCCACCTATCTAGGTGGGAAAATGAAATCCACACATATTTTGCATCCCAAATTAAAATCTTAACTCCATATCTTCTTCTTCTCCATCACTACCACCTCCATAACCACCATCACATTCACTCTGTCATCGTCGTTGTCGTCACACATTGTCATCTTCGTCACCGATCACCCCTCTCTCTCACTCTCTCCTCCTCTTCTTCTTCTTCTTCCTCCTACCTCTACCTCAAGCCTCTTCTTCTCCGCCCCAAACCTCTAACTTTCCTTCCATCTTCTTTCTTCTCCTCCTCCTCCTCATCTTTTTTCTTTTCTTCATCTTCCTCAGATAATTTTCTCATGATTTTATCCGAGTAAAATCAAACAATAAAATTTGATTTTTCAACCCAATCTATTTTCCACAACTATTTTTTCATGGATTTCAAATTCCATGGAAAGTCACTTTCCTTGCAATCAAATATACCCTAAATTTACTATTCACCCAAGAAAAATAAATTTAGGATATATGTTCGGCATATTTACGAAAAAGTTACCAACTTTTGATGAATTTACGATTCCGGCCCAATGTTCATTTTAATTATCAAAATGTGAACAATAACGAATTTGATGATTTTTAAAGTGACAATTTCTCATGTTTAAAGTGACTAATTGGAACTAGCCATTTTGAACCTGCAAAATAGGCACTTTAAAACCGTCCATTCTGATTTTTGTTTTTAACGAAAATGTGGTCATTCATGTTTTGGTAATTAAAATGAACAGTTAGCAAGAATTGTAAATAACTCATTCGGAGCTCACGAAATGGTAAGTCACCCCTTATGTTTTCCCCTAAGAAGACCTAATCCAACTCTTGTAGATTCTTGCTGATCCAATCCTTATCAGATTGGTCCTTGGTCAAACCTGATCTAATCCTGACTAAATCCATTTATAGTCCTCATTATAAGATAAGAATGAATCATTCCAAATCTAGAAAGTAATCTAATCATCATCCTAATCTAAATTAATATTCAAATCTAATTCTTAATGATATGGTGTAGCACAACACACCTTATTACGTTGCATCCTACATAATTCTCTGATAACAGGTAAGGTGTGTCTTGCATGCAAGTTGCAGACTCAATTACTCTCCATAATTTCATAAAACCAATTTAAAACAGTAACTAAGACCAATCAAACAAAGTTCATAGAAGTTACCAGGCTCCACGAGGCAATGCATGTTCTTGCACCAAAATCAACATAAATTTTGGGCTCTCTTCAGACCGCAAAACAACCATAACCTACCACCAAAAAAATTTGTGGTTTATTTACAACCCTTATTTATGCTAAAAACAATAATTCTTTTCCTGCGCAGGTCAATCAATGTGGCTCCAATTGTTTATACCCTGTTTGGTAATTCTGTGATCTTGTCCTAAAACTGGTTTTACTTTTACCTTTCTGAAATGGATTGGGATCCTTAGACTCATGAAATAGAAATCATAAGGAAACACGAAATCCTGATTGTGTAAACTCAAAATCCAACTATGGAAATTTATGTTAGGGATACACATTGGATTTTGTATTCCTCAGTAAGTATTTCATGATCCTATAAATCTCGAACCAAAGGGCAAGTGAGATTTCAAAGACCACGCCTCAGGAAGCGGAGGTCTTGAGTTCGAATCACCCCCTAGGGTCCACCGTCAGGGATTTATCCCACAAATTGCCCAATGATTGTGTGTGTGTGTGTGTGTGTGTTTGTTGGGGGTTGTCAAAATCTAATTTGGATTTAGAAAAAAAAAAAAAAAACAAAATGTAGGAAATAAGGAAAAAAAAAAATATGCTTAGGCAGAATTGATCCATTTTTTTTTTTCTTCTTATTTTTCCTCTTCTTGCATCTCCATTTCTCTCTTATTAAAAACTAAAGTATTGATTTAGGAATAAATTATGTCATGCATGAGATTAAAAAAATCCACTAAAAAGAAGAAAATTTTAATTAAACGAATACTACCTGTTGATCATGGTTGCAAATAAGTTGGGATCGGACCATTGACCTTAAGTTTCGAGTGGAGATCATGAAATCGAGCTCCACCATAATCGTCAAAGCCTTATTACAACGATTTTGGGAGCTCATCTCAATGTAGATTATCTAATTGAGCTATTGACCATAAAATAAAGGATGGATGAAAATACTATGTGGGCTTGTGATCTATTTATATAACCTTTTCCCCCTTAATTTCTCCGTCCTGTGGATAGCGAAAATACCTTTTTACCCTCTTTATGTAACGTTCATGCATTTTCCGTTGTACCGACCATTAATACCTTGAACCTAGCCATAATGGCAAATAAAGCTTTTTTCCTGCAAAACCAAGCTGGTGACTGACTGGCGGAAGACTCGAGATTTGACCTATACACGTTGGCGAATCCTAGTGACTATTTTAGCGAAGTTTACAACGAAGTGGAATATGGATCAATGTCAGCCCTAGGAAAATCATAGGCACATACCAATAGTACATGTAAAATTTTTTCATTAAGCTCTAGTTACTGGCTGTTTGGGTTGTCAATTACCTAGGTTTTCCCCATTTTGGTGACCTAACAAAATCAAAGGCGCATGATGTTGCCTGCCAAGCATAATTTATTGCATTTTGTGTATGTGATAAAACAAAATTATGTTTATATATCTATATCTATATAATAAGACACAACTTTAGGTCTCTGTGAGCTACAATTTTATTGTGGATAAATGTCCTCTCTGGCTAGAGTTAGATTTTCTCTTCATCCCTTTCAACTTTATTGTCTTTCTTCTCCTCACCCCATTTTCTCTTACATTTCACTATCAAAGCATAGTGAAAATACCATTTTACCCTAATTATGAAACATTCACGTGTTATTGTATTGAAATCTTATCATGATTACAATTAAAGTTTTTGCCTGTAAAACCATGCTGGTGATCGTTCGACGGAAGAGTCAAGATACATTGAATTTGTGATAATTGCAAATGAAGCTATTTGCCTGCAAAACTAGGCTGGCGATTGTTGGACGGAAAATTTGAGACACATCAATCTTGTAATAATTTCAAATCATGTTATTTGCATGCAAAACCTGATTGGTGATCGTTTGGTAGAAAACTTGATATTCGATTAATCCATGTTGACCACTCCTAATGACTATCCCAAAGGGTTATTGAGATGGACTAAAATTGTACATATTCGAAGGAGACCTGATGCTTATAGGGTCCTTGAGATAACTAGAACCAAAAAATGATCGGGTCCATATTGGTGGACCCAAAACATACTAATCAATTTTGGGTACATCTGGTAATTGGGCACCGGTTGACACCCTTAGATGGGAGATAGATTAGAAAACCTTCTAATCAGTTTGATGACCGTAAACACTCTATTTTATACATCATTTTTTAGGTTTATGATGGGGTGGTTGGGGCCGGCTTGATACAAATTGAGTCCTAAGACGAAAACTCAAAAAGATTCATTTTTCTTATTTAATATATCAATAGAAATAACATTAATTTACTATTTATATAATGAAAACAATGGAGATTTCTAGTCGTCGTAGATACCCCATTTTTGTCTAGATTGAGCTCGAGAGTACCAAAGACCTTCCGAGAAGGGATTTGACTCAAGTCAATGTTCAAGTGGTCGCGAGGGCCCCACATCGAGTCAATAGATAAACCACATCTATGATTTTAGCTTGCTATAGAGGTAACCAACGGCCAAGCTTAATTTTTAGCTTGGCCAAAGGTTATCAATGGCTAAAAAGTAGAAAATGCATTGTATGGAGATAGCCAACGGCCAGACTTAATGTTTTAGCCTAGCCAAAGGTTACCAATGGCCAAAAGAAATAGTTGCATAATATGAAGGTGACCAACAGTCAAAAGGAAAATTTGCATTGGCCATTGGTCACCTAAAGCTAATTCTGTTGGACAATTTTGAGCCCCATGTGCATTAGAATTTGTTAAGGTTAATTACCCTTTAACCCACTTCTTAATTACTTTTCCCTCAAGAAAATCCCCCCATTTTACCTTTTTAACCATAGTTTAATTCTCTAAAAAACCCATCACCAAGGTTCTTGTAGACACGTGATTTCGTCATTACGACGACCACATCTACGATGGTTTGGAGTCGTCACCATTCATTTTTGTAAGTGGGTGTGAATGGTCACCCAATGTACATTTTTTGAAAAAGTGACATTTTGGCTTTTAGTGACTCTTGATGGATAAGGTACGGATCAAATCTTTGAGATACGGGGTAAGCGACTCGGTTGGAGAAAAGGGAAGGTGTTAGGCACCATTTTCTCCCCACTAAATAGTGGTAACCTCAACTCAACTCGGTCATTTTTTATTTAAAAAGATATGAAAAAAATGTGCCACGTGGGTGCATTTGTACCCTAGATAGGGGTTCATTTTCGGCTTGATCATAGGGTCATTCCATTGATGAAAATGACTCTTATAGACCTTTAGCCTTGGGGTCCATTCATCCTAAATAATAAAATGAAGGGGAGAGGGGTGATAGAAGAGGGAGGAGGAGAGGGTGTAGAAGAGAGAGGGGGGGATTGCCTTGAACCCACCTTGTATCTTCTTTCTTCTTTTCTTCTTCTTGAGTCCTTAATATTTTATGAAAATACAATTCCTGTATGGTTGAAGGAGTAGAGAAGAGATGATGAGAGAGATGAGTGGAGTATAATAAATTTTTTTTTGTGAGACTTGGGGGAGAGAATTGGTAGTATTTTTTTTTGTAAGAGTGGGAGGGGAGAATTTTTGTAGTGAAAGTTTTGGGAGAATTTTTGGGAAGAGGATGAGGGTATTTATAGATGTTGAGGAGTTATTTTAAGGATATAATGGGGTGAAGTGAAAAAAATGATAGAATGGTTATGAGTTTGAGAGAGAAGTGGGTGTAATTTAGAGGAGATTGGAGGGTATTTAGGGAAGATGGGTTAAATGGGTGAGTTTTGACCCAAATGGTTTGGATCCTACCTAACCCATTTGGGTGGAGTGTTTGGTGAGATGAGTTTAAGATGGTGGTTGAGATTAAATGGTATTTGGTTTAAGAAAATTGAGGATTTAAAGAGGTGGTTGATGATATTTTGGGAGGGTGAGGGAGATGATGTCATGTGTCCAAGTGGTTGGAAATGAAGGGTTGAGATAGGTTGATGGGAGAGGTTGAGTGTTTGACTTGAGAGGATGGTGTAGGTTTAGGTTGTAGATGTAGGTTTTGTAGGGAATGATGAGGGTAGATTAGGGGAGGTATAGGTTAGGGGTGTGGGTTGATGTGTTTGATTTGAGAGAAAAGGTGATGGGTTGATGTGTGGGTAGATGAGGTTTAAAGAGAATTAATGGGGTAGGTGGTTGGATGAGGGAGGTGAGATGGGGTGATGACACGTGTCATCTTTTGATGATAAAAGAGTGATTGGTTGATGTGGGTTGTGGTTTATGGGTTTGGGTTATGGGTTGGATAATGAATTGGATATGGTTAATGATTTGTGGGCTTTGTAGTGTTGGGCTTGGGTTTTAGAAATGGTTTTGGGTTTTAAGGATTAGTTGAGGGTTATTTTGGAATGGATTTTGAGGGTATAGGTTGATTTTAGATTTTAGGTGATGTGGATTGATTTTAGGCTAGGGGTAAGGTGAGAAATCGATTTAGGAAAGTGTTGAGGGCTTGTAGGCCTATGGTTTTTGCGGATTCGGAGGCGGAGCGGTGGTAGTAGAGAAGGGGTAGGCATCCCAAGTCTCACATTTTTAATTTTTTAATTTTTTTAGATTTTTACAATCATTAGTTTGATCAAAAATGCCACGTGTTGGCGAATCGGGCTTTTTTAGGCTCGTCGGTGAAATTTATCGAAAATTTGGCGTTTTTAATTTTGGAAGCGGAGCGGTGAATATTGGGAAAGCGTAAGGTAGGCCGAGTCCTTTTGGTGGGCCTCCTAAACCATTGAGAGGTCTTAGGGGCCTCGGTTTGGTAAAAATGTCACTTTTCAATGACTTGGGCCCTTAAGGCCCGTTGGCCCATTTATTTGGAAAATCGATATTTTTGGGCCCTTTCGAGATGTGGCCCGTTCAAATTGAGGTGTCTACAGTTCTATTTTAAATTTCCCTCTTCTTTAAATATAACTCCTTGGTTATTTTGATCCTCACATGAGTGTAATTACTACCCTAACCTCAAGTTGTTAGAGCCTAATTTAAGTAGTTTACACTTGTGCCCACTAGGTCTATCCTCAATCTTAAAATAGCCAATGTAATTAGACCAAGTTCTAGAGGTTTTGACAATTTTGCCAAACCCGTAGAATTCTCTGGAACTTGTGAGCAAAAATTAAACTAATTCTAAGTTGTTAGAGAGTTAGTTGAGTTAGATGATATTAATACCCAAAATCCTCATCTATATTTACATGCCATCTTGCCTAATTCTTTAGGATTTGACCCGAAGCCAAAGACTTAAGAGTCTTCTACCTCAAAAAATTATCTAGAAATCAGGACCTTTTACAATCTTACCCTCTTGATTATCATGATTAGAAAGACCTTAGGTGATTGAAAGACCTTTAAGTTCAAGGAGAGTAGAGCTTATTTGGTTGTTCTATAGAGGTTTTCTTGCAAATTTTGAGAGTCCAATGGTTTAAGACAAGTTTATCCCCAAGGGTCTCCAAACTCTTATAAATATGACCCCTATTTAAGAAAAAATGAGGAGCTCAAGGTGATGTAAAATTTTTCCCAAATCTCTCTATGCCTTCCTATTTTTTTAAAACTTCTTTAAATCTTTTAGAAGAAAAAATCAAGAAGAAGAAGAAGAAGGAATCAAGGCGGGAAGGACTTAATTTTCAGAATTTTGCTTATATAATTCCCCATCTCTATATTGTTTTTTTTATTATCGGTAAGCTGAGGCTATAAAAAGCCCCACCCTTATATGTATTCTTGCAATTTATTCCATAATAATGTAGATCTATTTTTGTTTAGATGAGGCAAGAAGGTAGAGTGTAAAACCTCTTAGAGGTAATATTCTCTTATAAGCCATCAATAAGCTCCATGAGCATTAGAATAGATTAATGTTCATTTTAGTTTCTTGCAAGTTTAATTTCTAGATTAATTGCTTTTGTTTACGTACCTTGTAAGCTTAAATTTTTAGAATAAAGATTTTGTTATTTCCTTTTACAATGGCTAAAGAGCTAGAGAGTAATCCCTCTTTGGAGGCAATCTTCTCTTTCTAAGTCCATTGCATGCATACACTACATACATACACACCATTTTTATTTTCTTTAGAATAGTTTAGAGTAAAAGGTAAAGATCTACCTAGATCTACACCTAATTCTCTAAGCTAACAAAAACAATCCCAAAGAGGACACATTGTATGCATAAGTTTTTTAGTCTCTCCATAGTGGTGTCCGACTCATGGACATCTTCTAATGCTAAATGAAAAAAAAGAAGTTCCCAAGTGAGCACATGACTTTTCAAAGGAGCCTTCGATCCAAGAAAGTGAAATCCACATGGATTCTCACCAAAAATCCTAGGCTCACAAAAATTTCAACTAACACTTTTTTTTGTTCCTAACTTACTCATTGTCTTAAATCTTTAATTTTCTAAAACTATACAATAGTTGTTTGGTTTCTTAATTTTCTTTATTTTTCCCTTTGTTTTTCAAAATCAAGTAAATATTTCAAAATCACCTATGGTCATATATAGGCATGATTGGTAGGAATTTTATTATGGTGAGGCATTTTGCCTATCCAAGGGATTTATATTCCAACTGTATTACGAAAGCGGCTCTCCACAAATTCATCTTCAATAAAATGTCTGAGAGAGAGAATCTCACTCTCTTCTTTTGTCTCTTCCTCTTTCTCTCTTGCCAAAAAATTTCAAAATGCATCAAAGTGCTTTGGAGTTCCTTCTTGAGGCTTTGGTTATGCAAAATGGTGGTTGGGAGGGGATGCCTAACCCGAGCCCGAGTGCGTTGGAGCTGGTTTAATATCTATTTTGATTTTTGATTTTTTTTTTCAAATTTCAAGTAAGACTATAAAAAAAAAATTTGGCGTGTGGGAATTAGCAGTGCTTGAGAACCTTTAAAGAATTATTTTGGGGGCCCTGTTAACTAGGGGCAAGGTTCTATTACAAATAATAATAATAATGAAGGAGTGGAATTTCGAATTTCCACAAATGAAAAAAAAATTGGGTGAAAAACTTAAAAAAAATTGGGGGCCTTGTTTGAGCAGAGGTGAAAAACATTTTGCATATACCTCTCCACGTTTTGATGAATATTTGAGATATCCTCCCCCATCCACCTCATTTTCAAATCTAGTAATTATCAAACTCCTCAACCATAACAAATATATTGGTTCTCCTCTCTAGTTATAAAAAAAAAAATGGTTCTCGTCTCCAGCAATAAGCTCGATGTGGTAGCATCGTCCTTTGTAACGATTAAGGTTGGTCAGTCCATCGGCCCACACAGTTGTCCATGTAGAATATTCGGCAGCTACTACGGAAGGAAAGATTTCTTCTCTGACCTAAACCAACTATCCGAAAAGTGCCTACGCCTTCCCGAAAGAAAGAAATTGATAAATTTTAGTCTATTCTATCTTATCTCCAATCCATCATTTTCAATCTAATCTTGATCCTTTGTTAAATACCCTATAATTCTATCCCAAATTTTCATTAAGTTTTTTTTACTTTCTCAAGGATTATGTTGATTTTTTCTTCCCAAAATCAGTCATCTTTTAAGTTAAAAATGTCATCACAAGATGGAGATTCCAACAATAACTTATCACAACCAGAGGACAATCCAAAATTTATTATAATATAATTTTACTTATATTAAAAAAAAAAAAAAAAGAACATAGACAAAAATAGATAAAATCAATTTTAAATTCATTGTCAATAACAAAAGACTTGGCTTTGGACAAGGTAGAATGGAGGAATCAGATTTATTTAGTGAACCAAAAATCTTTGGGATAAGGCTTCGTCGATAGATTTGTTTGCCTTAATCATGCAAATCAGCTGTGCTCATGTGCTTGGAGTTCCAAAACTTTCCTATTCCGCCCTGAAATCAGTGAATTAAATATCTACAGATGGGCAAAACTAGATCTTGAAGTTCCTATGCCATAAAAGACAGCTTGCAATTATCAAGACCCATTATCCTCCCAAATTATATCAAGCTCCTAAATTATATCAAGAAGCCAAAGCACCTGTGGTCCAACTGACTTCCTTTAGCCATCTCATTGGTAAACCATTACACTCCTTAGGTGTGAAGCAAAAAGAGCATGGATACCTCGATACAGTAACTCAGAAATTTCTGGAAGGCTGGAAAATAAAAATGATAAGATGAGTCCATGTACTTATCAGAAGGATCAAATCTTGGCATGCAGTAGTGTACATGGCTGACGTGGCAAGTTCACAGAACCACACATCTTTCCTGTGTACCCGATGAAAACGATCTATGGTTATGTGCCCTTTCCATGTCAGCCACGTGCCAAGACCGCACTCATTTATCACGACTCTAATTTGACAGCTAATGCCAAAAACGAGTGTCACCCAAGTAATGTTTTACTTTTAGAGTCATTTCCAAACGAAGGCGTTCTGAAAATTAACATGGACGGTTCGTTATTTTCTAATTAAGGAGGGCTAGCGTTCATCGCTAGAAACTTCCATGGAGATTTTGTATTTTCAGGTTGGACAAGTACAGACGAGACATATATCATATCGATTGAGCTTAATGCAATCTTAGATGCTCTGAAAATTGCTAATTGAAAGGGGTTTGCGCAAGTGATTGTTTGTTCTGATTCTCTATACTCTATTAAGTGCATTAACAATGAGATCAAAAGAGCTTGGAGATCTATGGAAACCACTAGGGAAATTCAGCTATTGCAAAATTCCTTTTTATCTTGTGGATTTGAATTCTTGTGGCGTGAAGCTAATAGAGGGATCATGTAGAAAAACTTGGAAACTAGGGATACATCTTGTGTTTGTCAAGAGATCTCGAAAATAATGATAGAAGATCTATGTTGTAATTATTATCGTTGAGATCTTGTATAGGGAGGGGCCCTTTAACCCCAGCTTATCAATCAAATAAAAAAAAAGATTTGAGATTAAAAAATTCGAATAAAATGAAGGAAAAACAAATAGAATTGAATGAATATTACCTGGTGGTCATGGTTGCAAATAAGTTGGGATCAGACCATTGACCTTAAGTTTGGCTTGGAGAACATCAAATTGAGCTCCACCATAGTCATCCAAGCCTTATTCCAATGATTTAGGGCGAACATGTAATTGAGCTATGTATCATATAAAAAAAAGGATTTTTTGGATGAAACACCACATTGGCTTCTGATCTCTTTATATAAAATTTCCCCCTAAATTCCACCGCCCCATGGGTAGTGAAAATACCATTTACCCTGTCAAAGTAATGCTCACGTGCTATTGATTGTATCTAATTAATCCACCGAATCTTTTCATAATTGTAAATAAAGTACAAGAAAATTGAGATACATCAAATCTTGTCATAATTGCAAATAAATTAATTTGCCTGCAAAACAAAGTTGGTGGCAGCTAGGAGAAAGACTCGAGATTCAATTCAATCCATGCTGGCTAATCCTAATGACTAACCCAAAGGGTTGGTGAGATTGCCATGACCCTTTGATGGAAAAATTAAGATACATCAAATCTCGTCATAATTGCAAATGAATTTATTTGCCTACAAAACCATGTTGGTGGCAGATAGGCGAAAGACTCAAGATTCAATTCAATTCTTGTTGGCCAATCCTAATGACCAACCCCAAAAGGTCGATGAGATGACCATGACCGTTCGATGAAAACTATGAAATATATCAAATCTTATCATAATTGCAAATGAATCTATTTGCTTACAAAACTAAACCTGTGACAGCTAGGCGGAAGACTCAAGATTCGATTCAATCCATGTTGGCTAATCCTAATGACTAACCCCAAAGGTTGGTGAGATCGCCAAGACCTTTAGGAAGCAGAGGTCTTGAGTTCAAATCACCCCCTAGGGATCACCTTTGGGGATTTAATCCGAGAAATTACCTGCTTAGTATGGGGGGAGATGACTACACGTGCCCTAAGGATTAGTGAGGTGGTCTGAAAGGTCCAGATACATTGGTTTCTTAAAAAAATAACTCATGGTTGTTCTAATTAAGTTCTCATCGAAATGGAATACGGATGGATGAATGTTAGTCCTCTGGAAATCGTAGCCACATATCAACAATGCATGTTGTTTTTTTTCATAAAGCTTTGGCTACCAATAGATGCTGAGCCAAAATTTTCCCCGGAGGGGGGGGGGGGGATCAAATTATAGTTGACCAATGATGTTGAAGTGCTTGAAGATGCATGATTTTGAGGAGAAAATTCAAGGATTTTTTGTTAGAGGTTGAATACAATGTATTTAGATCATTTACAAGAAATTTTTGAAGTAGAAGATGAGAATTTTTTAAAATAAATTTTGGCTTTGTTACAAAGGGAATAAGTCGAGGTTCAAAATGATGGGCGCACATCATCGAAAAGTAAAGGGTGTCTCAAATATTCATCGAATAATAGAGGGGATAATAAGATCAAAATGTGTATGTCATCTATTGGAAAACACATGTGGTATCTAAAATTAACGACTAAAAATTCAAAACATGGGGCAACTACTACAAAATCGATATAAGATGACTGTTAAAAACCATCATCTTTTGGTTTTAATGACAGTTTTTTTGAGACAAAAAAATCAACATTTTTAAGGGAGACATCTTTTCCTAAAGATAAGATGACAATTTTTTAACAAACCATTGTCATAGATTAATATAAAAGATGATGGATTTTCTTAGAAATTGTCTTCACTATATATGAAAGAAGACAATTTTTTAATTACCAGACATCGATTTAATCACATACAATGACGGTTTTTCTAAAAAAACTGTCAATAAAAGATGACAAAAAAAAAAAAAAAAAAAAAAAAAAGATATAAAAAATACATGTTTCAAAAAACCGTCATCTATTGTACATACGATGACAATTTTTCAATAAACTGTCATCTAAACTAGAAAACTTTATTTATATAAATATTTAATATTAAAGATGATAAATGTTTTAAAAACCGCCATCGAATATACGAAAGATAACAATTTTTCATTAAAACTATCATCTAACCTTTAAAACTATGATTTGTTTAAATATTTAAGATTATGGTGTTTAAAATAACCATTTTTAAATATTGTCAACATGAAGCTTACTATTTTCCTCCTTATTGTGCTTGTTGTTGTTCCACCAACAATATGTAATAATATTTTAATATTTACATACATTTTTGGGTGCTAGTAAAACTTGGTGTGGTGATAATATCTCTGTTAAATTATACTATTTTATTAAAAAAAACTAAAAATTGTAATATTTGTCCCACCTTGCAAATATTATTCCAATTTTCAATGGTTGTCATTTTTTTAAGAACTTTAATACAAATTAATTTCAAAGACTCAAAGTTATGCAAAACCTAATATTTGAAAGATTCAATGTTGAGAAGACTCTTGTAGGCATCCCATTTTTGCTTATGCCGAGTTCGAGAGCACCAAAAATCTTTCAAGAAAGGGCTTGACCCAAGTGTATTTCAGTAGGGTTCAAGAACCCAAGTTTCAAGTAGCCACAAGGCCTGAAGGCTTTTTTTCAAGTTCTGAAATTAAGCCTGGTCATACCTCACCCTTGGCCAAACTTAATTTTAAGCATGGTCATACCTCAACCTTGGCCCAGCTTATTTTTTTGCGTAACCAAGGGTCACCTATGACCAGGAGTAATTTTTTCCTAGTTTAAAGGTGACCCATAGTTAGGTTTATTTTTGTTCAGGCCTTGGTTCACTCAAGGCCAATTTTGTTGGGTAGTTACAAACCCATGTGAGCTCAAATGTTGTTAGGGATTGGTCCTACAACTTTGATTTTCTTGTAAATTCTCAAATTCTTCCAACAAAGATCTCTGGTCAAATTGGTCCATACATGAGTGTAATTACTACCCTAATCCCATCTTGTTAGAACCAAAACTAGGTAGTTTACCCTTATACCTTCCAAGCTTATCCTCAATCCTGGAAGATTTTTTGTAATTTGACCAAGTTCTATGGTTTGTGAAAATTTTGCCTAACATATAGATTTCTCTAGAACTTGTGAGCAAAGATGAAATTAACCCTAGGTTGTTAGAGAGTTAACTATTCTAGATGACTTCAATGTCAAAAATTCAAGTCCATATTTACATGCCATCTAGCGTAGTTATCTAGGATTTGACCCTAAGCCAATGACGAAGTACTCTTTTACCCCCCTCAAAGAATTCTCTAGAAACTATGACATTTTACAATCATATTTTTTTGATCATCATGATTGCTAAAACCTATAGGTATGCAAAAGACCATCAAGGCTAAGGAGAGGTGAGGTAATATGGATTTTCTCTAGAGATTTTGTTAAAAATATTAGGAACCTTACGATTTAGGATAAATTTATCCCAAAGGTTTCCCAAAATCTTATAAATAGGATCCTAATCCAAGGCAAAGGGATTAGAAATTCAAGTGATCCAAAATTCTATCCAAGTCTCTCCTCAAAGCCCTCTAACCTACCAAAACTTTGTTTAAATCCATTTCCAAACACTCAAGAAGCTCTAACAAAAAAAAAAATCAAGGTGGGACTGTTGTTATAATTTTTTAGATTTTTCCTATGTAATCCCTCTTTAACCTTCCTTCTTCTACCTATTCCCCTCTTTACATTTAGACAAGTTTATTTTGATGTTTTTATTTGTTTTTAACAATATAGATTTTAGTTTACTTTAGTTTGAGGCTTGGAGGTAGAAAGTAAAATCTCCTAGAAGTAATCTTCTCCTATAAACCCTCAACAAGCTCTCAAGAACATTAGAATAATTGTTCTTTACTTTCTTAGCAACTTTTAAATTCTTACATTAGTTGTTCTTTACTTTCCTTACAAATTTAAATTTCTAAAGTAGAGATTTTCTTATTTTCTTTTTTAATGGCTTAAAAGCTAGACAATAATCACTAATTGGAAGTAATCTTCTCTTTTTAAGTCCATTACATGCATATACTATGTGCACACATATAACTATGTTTTCTATAAAATGACGAAAGGTCTAATGTCGGGTTCTATCTAGATTTACACCTAACTCTCTAAGCTAACAAAAAACAGTCCCAAAGAAGACACATCTCATGCATAAGATTCCTAGTCTTTCCATGGTGGTGTCTAACTCATGAACACCTCCTAAAAGCTAAACCAACAAAAAGATGCTCCCAAGTGAGTACATAATCTTCTAAAAACCTTGGGATTCAAGATGGTGAAATCCATGTGGATTCCCAACAAAATCCTAAACTCACAAAAATTTCTAACAAACACCTTTTTTTTTTTTTTTGTCTTTAGCTTGTTCATTGTCTTAATTTGATCATTTTTCAAAACTAGACTATAGTTAATTTTTCTTAACTTTTCTCTATAATTTTCCTTATTTTCAAAACTGAAAAAGAGTTTTCTAATCTTGTCCTATGGTCATATGTTAGTAACCATCTTATGATGGGAGGAACAAGGTGCTTAACACATTTCTTGTCTATCAATCGAACCTCCTTACCTTCGATTTCTAGGTAGATTATTTTACCTTATCCTTTGGATATATATGAGTCACTACAAGAAAAAAATAGAATTTTAAAATAACTTTTATGGTGTCCATTCATATCTTAATTGAATGGTGGCAACTCCTATGCCTGTGTAGATGTTTCGATGGCCATGTATCTACAGCCCAAAGATGAAATATTATAAGAAAGATACCTAAAATTTTACAAGATTGATCCTCATAGAAGGATTCACGCGTGGTGTCTTCAAAGTGAGGACATGCTACCTTTGATCATCCACAATAAACTATATTCAAGTGCACATGCTCACCTGCAACCCATAGAACATCCACGTCAAGCTAAAACAATTGATTGTATAACTATTGCGGCTTGTAGCAACACCCTATTAAAATCTGAAAACAAAAACTATGGTCATATGTTAGTAGCCATCTTATAATGGGAGGAACAAGGTGCTTAACACATTTCTTGTCTATCAATCGAACCTCCTTGCCTTAGATTTCTAGGTAGATTATTTTACCTTATCCTTTGGATATATATGAGTCACTACAAGAAAAAAATAGAATTTTAAAATAACTTTTATGGTGTCCATTCATATCTTAATTGAATAGTGTCAACTCCTATACTCATGTAGATGTTTCGATGCCCATGTATCTACAGTCCAAAGATGAAATATTAATAAGAAAGATACCTAAAATTTTACAAGATTGATCCTCATAGAAGGATTCATGCATGGTGTCTTCAAAGTGAGGACATGCTACCTTTGAGCATCCACAATAAACTATATTCAAGTGCACATGCTCACATGCAACCCATAGAACATCCACGTCAAGCTAAAACAATTGATTGTATAACTATTGCGGCTTGTAGCAACACCCTATTAAAATTTGAAAACAAAAACTATGCACAACAATCGACACTTAGCTTGATGAAACTCTAGAAAAAAAATTATGCTTCTCAAGCTTCACAAGTACAAACATAGAGCACTCTACTTATACAAATACAACACACTTTGAATGTGACATCTTCCTAACTACCCCTTAAGGATTTATAAGGTGTGTACTAAGCAAATAGGTTAATCATATGCGTTACCTACGAAAAGGAAACCAAGAGGGTCATATAATATGAAGCACAAATCCCTTCATTGTAATCCACCATTTTTGTTCCATCCTCCAAAGTTGACAAGTTAAATAAACAAACTAAATATTTGAATTATGAGGTGAATATCCATATCCACGACCATTCACTATTAAGATCATAATTTGCTCAGATTTATAAAAATGTAACATCATTTTATATACATACCATTTTTTTGCTCCTATTTGTCATCACACACAATATAAGTGACATGGGATACTTGGTCAACTTATCTAACAATTACACAATGGCAAATCAAGCAATCAATAATGTGATAGGATTGAATTAAAAATGATAAAAACATGGAAGTTGTGCAGCAAGGATTAAGAACCAGACCCATAAGCAAACTAATGCATTATCACTCAATCAATAAAGAAATGGATTTTCAAAGTTTACCATCTCATTTAATGGAACAATCAGACCCAAATTATAAGTTACCTTGCTAACCTTTGGACCTTGTGACTGAGATCATTCTTCAGGTTTCTACACCATGGGGGAAAAAAAGATACAAACAAAATAACAAAAATTCAAATATAGATATAATTATCATAAGTTTATAAGAATGAAATACCTATGTGTTCAAGCAAATCCCACTGAAAATATTTGCACAAATGTTATATTTGGATAAAATTGAAATGCTAAAAAAAATAAGGTAGTGATACTATGAAAGCATAATATTGGGAAATAATCCATCAACAACAATTATATTCTAATCAATCACACTAGCAGGAGGCAACTTCAACCCATGCTAACCTCATTCATGGTCAAATAAATCAAAGTTTTTAGAGAATTCTAGCAATTTAAAAAGAAAATAAAATACAAACACTTAAATTTGTAATTTTATTAATTATAAATACTTTTAGATTCTTTTAATTTTTATTAAATGTGGGTGCTTCCCAAGCATTCTTCCTCATGTACTTAATCAGATTGTATAGAAGTTATTTCCTGAGTAACATTTTGTATTCAAGACACTTAAAGCCCAATGAACTCATTATTAGCAAGGATTTTCCCTTTTTATAAGATCTATTTCCAAACAAAACCAAAATGGACCAATTGGTTTTGTTTGGTTCCTTCTCTAAATCTCTCAAGAATCAAAATCTTACCCATAAAGTTCTATAATTGGTTCTTCCTCTACATTCACACTACTACTAAGATTTTAATTTAAACAAAAAACACTGAAATGAGAAAAAAAAAAATCACCCATTTCACTAAGGATCGATCAAAGGCAACACATTTCAAGTCTAAGGTTTCTTGCATGTGTGTGTGTGTGTGTTTGTGTGTGTGTGTGTGTGTGGTGTGTGTGTGTGTGTGTGTGTGTGTGTGTGTGCGTGTGTGTGTGTGTGTGTGTGTGAGAGAGAGAGAGAGAGAGAGAGAGATTTTCCTCTATGCAATCTTAAGAAATCGAAGATTGAGCTTCTCCCCTTGAAAACCCTAGAAAAGTGTAAATCCACTTTTATACAGAATAAGTTGCTCCCATGCATACATTGGGGAAAATAATAAGAAACTTTAACAAAAATTAAAAAAATTAAATAGAAATACATTAATTGCCCTTAGAGTCCTTACCTATTGATGGTGAAGAGGGGTGTGGTGTGATCCGTGAGAGATCAAATAGAGGGGAAGAGGAAGATGAAGATGTGTGGGGTGAAGGTGAAAAAGAATTGTGTGGAAGAGATCGAATTTGGGCTCGATTTTTAGAGGGGGGAGATGAATTTAGGTTTGACTTTGAGAGAGGGGAAGATCAAGTAGCTAGCTAAGGTTCTTCTTGTAGAGAGGGAAAGAAGAGAATGTATCGCAGGGAAGGAGAGGCCATGTTTTATTAGGGTAAAAAAATTATAACAGAATAGATGACGGTGCTTTTAGAACCAGTCATCTAAAGTCTACACTTTAGATGACAAATTTTCAAGAAACTGTCATCTTATGTGGGTAAAAAAAATGGTAAAATTGCAGCAAAAAGACAACGGTTTTTTCCAATATCTGTCATCTTAAGTCGCTAATAAAAAATGACGATATTTTGAAAAACCATCATCTATAGTCCACAAATACTTTAGATGACTGTTTTTTGAAAAACCATCATCATAAGTCTACACTTAAGATGAGTTTTAAAAAAAAATAGTCATCTTAAAGTTTTGCCAATTTTTCCATCACAAGTGTCATGATATGTTTACCCTTTATTCTTTGGTAGTTCAACGGACGGTTGCCCCTCCAACAAGAAAAGGTATAAATATGGAAACTTCTCTGCCATTTGGATCGGAGAATTTATGGAGGAAATCGGGTTTTAAATTTCCAGAAACCGCACGATTATATAGCCAAAGGGAATACGCCGCGCCTAAAATATAAAAAAAAAAAATCAATAGAACCATGCAAATTTAAAAAAACAAATCTTTTGTGAGCATGTTCTCCCACAGTAACACTACAACATTTTTGATTTACAGCAGCGGTTTATAACAGCGGATACTTTTATCCGCTGGTATATATATATTTACTGCAGCGGATTATTTTATTCGCCGCTATATGTATATTTATTGCAGCGGATTATTTTATCCGCCTCTATAGATACTTTTTTTTGCAGCGGATAATTTGATCCGCCGCTATAGGGATCCGCATACAAAGAAAATTCGCACTCAATAGTTTCTTGCTTATTCAAGTACACATAGCAGCGGAATAGTACATCCGCCACTAAAAAAATTAAATTTATTTATATAAAAAATTCGATATATCTCTCTATCAATTTTTTTTAAATGAATATAACAGCGGATTATATATTCCGCAGCTATAAATTGATGGAAAATTTTGAATATAGTAGCGGAATATATTTTCCGCAGCTACAAAGTCAAATTTATAATGGAAAACATTCGATTTATCTCTATATCAATTTTTAAAAAAATGAATATAGTGGCGGAATAAATTTTCCGCAGCTACAAAGTCAAATTTATAATGGAAAAACTTCGATTTATCTCTATATCAATTTTTAAAAAATTGAATATAGTGGCGGAATATAGTTTCCGCAGGTATAGATGCAACATTTCTCACATTATGAATCGTTTTTAGTTGCGGATAAAGTTATCCGCTGCCATAACCATATAAAATTCCAGCGGAAAAAAGAATCCGCTTGTAAAACTTTCAAAATGAAACCTTACCCAACGAAAGAACAGGCGCGAAATTTTTTTCCCTCTTCCTTCTCATTTTCCCTCATCGTCTCTGTCACTCTCTCTCATTCTCTCATCTGTTGGTGTTTGTACTACAAAATCGAGTGCTATTAGAGGGTCAGTTTTGTTGGAAACGCCATTGAAGAACGAGGTATAGAGGCAGTCTCGTTGGAAACGCCATTGAAGAACGAAGAGTTCTTCCTCTCTCTCTCTCTCTGCTCTCACTCAAACCGTAACTCTTTGATCTTGGTTGCCTATTCTCTTAAATCATCTCCTTATCTAATATCAGTTTTTTACGGAATCACAACTCGGTCTCCTCCATTTTTTACTAAAGTTTCAGAGTCAGAACTTGATCTCATGGTTGCAAAGCTGCTACTTTTTCTAAGAAATTGAAACCCTAGCACAACGAACGGTACTTTCGCAGAAGGAATCCTCGAAACCCCCTCAAGATTAATACCCCAAACCCTAACGGTAATCTTCTTTTGATATTGTTTTAACAAAAAAAGCAAGCAATCTTCTTTTGCTCTTGATCTCAATCTCAGAAGAAATCTTTTCTCGAACTCATTATCAAGGTTCGTAAGGTTTGCCACTCTCTTCTTATCATCGTTTCTCGTGGTTGCATAGCTTTTACAATTTTATAATTTTCTTTTTAGGAAAATGTAAGAAAACCTTTCGTAATTTCTTTTTAAATCTATTTTTTGCTCTTGATCTGGATGTTTTTGTTAATGCATCTAGCATGAATCTATCAATAGATGAGTGACAAATTGATTGCTTTTGTTGTTAGGGATTTTTGTTGTTTTTATCTGGATTGATAGCAAACGAACCTAATGAAATAATCCTTTCCCTCAAATCGCATCCCTAAGCTCAAACCTAATGTGATTTGGTAGCGATTCTTTGAAGTGTGAGGTCTAATGTGAACTGTTGGGCAATGTTGTTGTGTTGTAGATGATCAATCTGGTTGCTATTTGTACTCTAGCGGATTACAATATGCGTCCTCTTGATACAATTTACAGCTATTTCATTGATGCACTCCTTTTGGTAAGCTTTTAGATCATCTGCTTTAGTGGATTTATGTGTATGTGTGTGGAAATTGATGAATATGGATGTGTGTGGAAATTGATGAACATTGATGTGTGTGTGGAAATCAATCGAGGTTTGTCACAATTGTGATATCTATTGTTTGGTGACCTTGTTTAGAGAAGTACTTTTTGGGTTTATAAGTGCTTTCAGAAATCAATTAAAGAGCAATTTATGCAGTTTAGATTGTGTGAATAGTGAGGATGAGATCCAAGGTATGACACTAGAAATAGTTCGGGGTATTTTTGGTGATTTACTTATGTATTAGTGCAGGATTAATAAAAGTTAGTGTGGCAATAGCAACTCTCTTATATTATTTATTTTAAAGTTTTCAATCTGTACAGGTTGGACACAGGTTAAATGTATATATATATATATATATATATATGAAAACAAATTACAGTAGTGGATACAAATTCTGTCTTCATATATTATTTTTGCAGGATATATAATAAATTTTTTTTAAAAAAAAAAGCGTATAGCAGCGGATATTAATATCCGCCGCTATATGTGTTATATTTTAAAAAAAAAAAAACATTGACCTATTGCAGCGGATCTTAATATCCGCCGCTATATGTATTATATTCAATTTATTAAAAATTGACCTATTGCAGCGGATATTAAGATCCGCTGCTATATGTAGTATATACTATTTGTTAAAAATCCGACCTATTGCAGCGGATATTAATATCCGCCGCTAAAGGTACTATCTGTAACAGCGGAATACATTATCCGCTGCTATAGTTAGCGACGGAGGCAACAACGACGGATCGTTGGTTCCGCTGCTCATCGCCGCAATAGCTTTTACCGGCGGAAAAATTACCTTTTAGCGGCGGAAAAATCCGCCGCTGTAGATCAAAAATGTTGTAGTGTAAATCTATCCTAGTTATCAATTATTTAGGTTTCCAATTACCTAGGTTTTCACCATTCAAAGTCATGTGAGAAAAGATTGAGATAGGTGTTTGTTGCCACTAAAATTTCAAAGATAAAAAATGTGTTCCTTGACATTTTTATTTAAAATTCATCTTATTAAGGTCATTTTTTCAATACATATAAAATTACACCTACACTATTGTTCGTCATAGATTATTAAAATAAAAATAACACATAAAAAATAAGAAAAACTTTGGCAAGCAAAGGGTCGATGTTGTCGACAATAAATTTCAACAAATCTACCTCGAGATTCATGGAATAAGATTGAAAATAATTTTATTTATTTGGATGAAAAACGAGAGTACAAATCTTAATATTTTCCTCTGATTAGCAGTTAAGTATAAAAGGATGACGTATGTAGCTTTTCTTCTCTCCAAGCTTCGCGCTTTACCGATTGAAAAATTTGCTAGAACAATGACTTTGTTTGTGCTTGAGCTTCTGTAGAGGCTTTTATAGATTTTCTTCTCTCCGAGATTTGCGCTTAATCAATTGAGAATGTTTTCTTGACTTCTGAAAAAGGGATTTATGCTTGATTTTCTCTTTAATCGGGGTCTGGATCTCTGAAGAACTTTGTTTTATTTCTAGAGGAGGGATTGAGAGCTTATTCTTCTCTAGAGGAAGAGCTTTTGTCTTTGTCTTTTGAGAGAAAGAGATATAGATCCCCTTCAAATGAGGGATGCTCTTGTATTTATAGACTTAATGATAATTTAACTTTCTAATTATATCCCAATTTAAAAAGATTTGATTGGTTTGTTTAAAGGCTAAATTTGTCAAAATCCAATTTTAAGGATTATATAGATTATTGTTGTGCAAAACTCATTTATTTGGGTATAAGGCCCAATATTTAACATGTGGATCACTTAACTTTATTGGATCATGGGTTTTATCTATGAAAACTCAAAACCCAAGCTTGTAGGGGGCACATTCCCAGTTAATTGATTCAATTTGGATGCGAGGCCCATTTATAACTTTAGGGATTTTTATTTATAAAACTTATAAAGGCCTCCTCAAAATTTTGGTGCCTATATATGCATAGAGACAACGTTGATTAATATTTCTGACTTAAAATAAGAAGGGAGAAAAGAGTTCCAAAACAATTTCTTCTAAAGATAATTTTAACCAGTCTAAAATCGGAGACACTAAGTGATGGAAATAGCAATGTAAAGGATGATTTTCTAAGCTCTGATCAACTATCGACATAAACACATTAGTTTTTAAGATTCTAAAATAACGAAAATATTTTTTTTGATGTCATTTACAAAATCACATTATAGTTAATATTGTTGAGTTTAGTCCCACATTAGTGTAGACACCCCATTTTTGCATCTGCTTAATTCGACAATTCGTCACCCGGTTACCGTGAATTCTTAATGATGATCGCAAAGAACTCGAAGGCTCGTGAGTACTATCCCTGTTTCCTCCCATTCCCAATCTTTTCATCTCTCCCTTACGTTATGACTCGACATAGAAGTTTACACACGCTTAGGATCGCTACACGTTACACCCGATTTAGCAAGCACGTACGCTTAGGGTCGCTACACAATTCGACAATCTAGAGACCTCGCTACGTTAGGAAAATAGGACTTTGAAATATAGAAATAATCACGTTTGTAACTAAAAGAAACCTCACGTTAAAATTCGTAAAAACTTGCAAAAATCGGTAAAATGACGAAAATACCCTTCATAAATTTGGGACCTCGGAAAGACTTCGAAAGTGCCTCCATTGCACTCAAAACATGATTTCAAGTCTAACGGGATCCAAACCGACAAAAACAGAGAAATTTAAGAAAAATCATAAAAATGACCGAAATGCCCCTCAACCTCTAAATTCAACTTAGAGATTCCGATCCTTAGGAAAATGCAACAAGAATCAAACCTAATTAAAAATCCAATTAAAACCTAAAATTTAATTTAAAATTAAAAAATTAAAACCTAATTCAAAAGTAAACAATTAATTAAACAATTGAAATCTAATTCAAAAACTGAACAATCGAATAATTAAAAATCAAACAATCCAACAATTAAACAGTTAAAATTAAACCATTAAACAAATAAAACTTAAATTAAAAATTAAACTATTAAACAATTAAAATCAAGCGACAATTAATTAAACGACTAAAACATTTAAAATTTAAATCAAGCAAGAATTAATTAAATAACTAAACATTTAAAATTAAAATCGAACAACCAATCAAATCAAAATCAAAACACAACTAACAAATCGGATTAAAATTGAATCAACCAATTAAGTTAACACTAAAATTAATCGATAAAAAAAAAATTCAAACCAAAAATTGATCCATAAGACTCAAATCAAATCAACCAAAATCAATCAATTAAGACGTAAGCATTGAAGAATTAATGAACTACGAGTAACGTGGGATCGCCCCACTACCATTCTCTTAAAGGACGTGTAAAAGAAAAAAAGAAAGAGAAAAAATTAGAAACTTGCTTTCTATTAAAGAAGAAGACGTCTTCTTCTTTTGGGGGCAGCACGTCTCCTCCTCTTGAGACTTTCACTCATAGGTGTCTCTCTAAGGGAAAAGAGGCTGAACGGCTGGAGTTCTTCTTCTCCCACGTCTTCTCCTCCAATGGCTCTACTACAGCATAGTGACTTCACCCACGTTTCATAGAAACAGCAGCTGCACTCCATTTTTTCTCTCTGCACTTCGTCTTCCTCTCATGTCCCTCACCTCCATTACAACCCCTACAACACCCACCTTCATTCCCTCTATCCTTCTTCTCAGCCCGTTCACCCTCAGACCTTCTTCTTCTCCAAAGAAGCTGCTGCAACATAGCCCTATCATCACTGCCGCCCAGCCAAACTTCCTTATCTCCACCATTGAACCTGCAACAAAATCCTCATCACCAATGTCCCAGCCCTCTCTTACTCTCTCTCTCTCTCTCTCTCTCTCTCTCTCTCTCTCTCTCTCTCTCTCTCTCTCTCTCTCTCTCTCTCTCTCTCTCTCTCTCTCTCTCTCTCTCTCACGTTCTGCCCTTCACAGCCTATCTCATCTCCATCATTAAATCTGCGACACATTCGATTCCAGAACGCCCTTACTACAACGCCCCAGCCCCCTTGTCAGTCTTCATCTTATCTTCAATAGCATCGTCATAGCACTGCAAAGCAGCCACCTTGCTGCCTTCATAGCCTTCGACAGCTATCTTCATCTTCTCCATAGATCCTGTAGCGCAAGCTCAAGTTCGTTGCAGACGCTTCACTCTTCCTCTCTACTCACAGCAGCGAATACTCGCAAGCCTTTGGATCGGACTTGAAGGAATCGACTCGGCATTATTTTATTCTATAAGTAAGTCGCTTTTTTTTAAGTTTGTTTTTATGTATTTATTTTTTTATTTACTTTTACACGTCGATAGGATTAGAAGAATTTTGTTACGAATTTTTAAATATATTTTTCTTGTTTTTGCATAGTAATAGGATTAATAGAATATTTTTTTTATGCATTTTTTTATTTTTATTTTTATTTTTATTTATTTTTACATAGCAATAGGATTAATAGAATAGATTTTCTATGCATTTTTATTTTTATTTCTTTTGCATATTGATAGGATTAATAGAATTTTTTTTTTATGCATTTTATTTTTGTTTTTTATTTGTTTTTTTTTTTTTCTTAATAGGGTTAGGAGAATCTTTTATTCTTTAGTTTTTTTACGCAGATTTCTAGGTGTTTTATGTTTTATTTTTTATTTTTGTTTTGCATGTTAGTAGAATTAGGGGATTTTTTCTTTAAATATCATGATCATTATGCTTGAGTTAGATTCGTACGATTTGTAATGATATTCAAGCTCATCTATTATTTTGAGAATTGGCCGAGTACGATTTTTCCTCAAATTTTGAGATTGTGTATGCTTTGGTAATTCTGGATCTCCAATTTAGTAAGTGTGATAACATGGATTCTCTGTTTTGATAAATTTTCAATTTGGTGATTTTTGACAAATCCATGATTTTCTAATTTGGGACTTCATTGTTTATATAATTCTCCTTTTTGGAGATTATTGTGGATTATTGGAAAACTCATATTTGGAAACTTTCTAATATGGGATTACATAATTTCCTATTTTGGGGGAATATATTCATAAGCTTCTAATTCAGAAATTTCATATTTTAACAAGTTCCCAATTTAGAAGATTCTGCATTTTTATATTTAGGAGGTTCATGTTCATGGAAATTTGAGAATTTCAAATTTAGAAACTTACATTTTTGGAATATTTTATTTTAGAAAATGTATCTTTTTAAACTTTTAATTTGGAAATTCAGAATATATCTCTTAAATTCTGATTTAGGAAATTTTATGTTCCTAATTTAAAAATATTATAAGTCCCAATTTGACAGGTTTCTATTTGTAAGCTTTCTATTCAGAATATTCTCATGATTTTCTATTTTGGACAGTTTAAGGAATACTTGCAGGTGGAGTTTCTTAATTGATTTCAGGTCATGGAGCTAATTAAGGCTTTTTCAAATCCTTTCATATTTTGTGGAATTCAAAGAATGATCGTGTGACAATCGGGATAATTTTTAGCCATAGGATTTGATTGGAAAATCCAACATAAATTGATGATGATGACTGGACTGTGACCTTGACTATAATCTTTATATGTTGACCATAGGATGATTTTGGATCGTAGTAGAGACCGATCATCTTGATCGGGCGGGTTCGGTGCCTAACACCTTCCGAAACCCGTAATCTGACCCCTTACCCATTTTTTTAATCCGTGGATCGACCCATATCCATTTGGAGTTATTTATGGTTCCTAGACCTAAACTAGGTGGCGACTCCCATTTTTCAAAAGTCCCCCATTTAATAAATCGGACCCATTTCTTTAATCCGTGGATCGACCCATATCCATTTGGAGTTATTTATGGTTCCTAGACCTAAACTAGGTGGCGACTCCCATTTTTCAAAAGTCCCCCATTTAATAAATCGGACCCCTTCGAACTATTTAGTGGAAAAGGGTCGAGGCGATTTCAATTAAACACTCATTGCCTTGAATCTCTCCTTCTAAGTTCCTGGTCCTCTCTATTCATTGCAAATTGATTTTGACTTGGATTTCAAAATTTACCACGGTATCAAAGGGGGTCTTTCTCTCCTCCACATCACCTAGTTTGTATCTCCACGTGCGGGGGCCTCACCACTCATTGTCTATTGATTTTGAGTTGGACTCCCAAATTTATCAAATATTTTAAAATAATATAACATTAGACATTTTATTTAAAATATGGACAAATTATTACATGTGTGTTTGCATGCGCCACCTACAAGTTTTTATTAATATATATTATTTTAGTAGAAGCCAATTAGGTTAAAAGATTATTTGAAGTATCTCTTTTGCTAGAAAAGAGAATGGGTTCAAGTCTTGTAAAATGCATTTGTCAACAATTGATTGATCAAAGTATGATGTATGATGTGATGGTGTCCTTTGAAAGAGTCAAAGTATTGACAAATGATCATGACTATTATTGGGATGTGAACTTGATTGATTCATAGTCTAATTGAGAGGTAATCATGAACATTGATCTAATCCATAGATTTAAAGACGATCTTGACCTTCTATCTGATTTCTTCGTATGATCAGATGCAACCTCAAAACCATTGAACTTATATATGATCAAAGATCAAAGGTTGAAATTGAAACAGATTATTTAATTTGGAAGTTTTTATGTTGAAGATTAAAAAAAAAATTGATTTGTGCTGGAGTGACCTCAAGATTGACATCATCTCACACTTTCCTAATGTGGTGTTGCACACAGAACCATAGATGCATTTTACTCGTATCTCAATGAAAAATCATGTATCTGATAAAATTTATTATATGACAGATTAATAAATAATGATTTCAAAAAATGTACTTCTTGACGCCAAATTTCAGTTTATGATAAATCTTAAAATAATGAATGGAGGTGAAAAACATTACGTGTCCATGATAATCCTAAAAACCTATTCATGAAAATAAAAAAAATAGGGTGATTTAGACATACCCTATTTTAATCCAATCCATGTGATATATTATTTTTAAGCTATTCAATCGTATTTCCAATCCATCATTTTCAGTCTGATCTCGAACCTTTGTCAAAAATCTTATTTTACAATTCAAAATTCTATATCGGGGAGTGAAATAGAACATGAAATCGTAAGACCCCCAGCAGTGGGAGGATAATAGGGCTCTGACAGCGTGCCTATTGAAGAATGAGTTGGCGACTCATAGGCATTGGTTGGAACCCACGGGTGACATAGCGAAAGTGAGTCTTCATATGGAAATTCTCATGTTTTCTATTTCATAAAAAATTATGTTTATTTTTCTTACCAAAATCAGTTTTCTTCAATCAAGCCAACAATGTTATCAGAAGATGGAGATGTCCAGCAATAACATATCACAACAAGACGTTGATCCAAACTTTATTATAATATAATTTTACTTTATTAGTAGAAAAAAGGGTATCGAAAAGAACATATGTGTACATAGAAAAAAAAAATTAGAGAAAACAAATGTAAATTCACTGTCAATAACAAAAGACTTGGCTTTGGACAAGGTAGAAGGGAAGAACGAGATTTGTCTAGCCAACCAGAAATATTTGGGATAAGGCTATGTTGTTGTGACATTCGCCACAAGGACTTGGTATCGAAAATGAACATCCTCCCCAAAAGTTGAGCCACTGCATTGACAAGAAGCAAGTCTTGTTATATCTTTGCCTGGTGAATAAAAAATAAAGACTAAGGATCCAATACGGTGTCCCATTACCTATAATAATGGTAGGGTGTCTACATGACACGTTTTTGTTGGGGTTTGAAACACTTAGGTCTCTTAACCAAGCCGTGCACACAGCCCGATGTGTTTGGACACTAACAAAATTGTGTGACATAGACACCTAACATTGTTATAGGAACAGAACAACGTTCTAGATTGCGACTCAAAAATAAATTTTGATGCCTACAGTCAGTCCTAAGGAAATCATAGGCGCGTATAAAAAAAATACATGTTGATTAACTTTTTCATAAATCTCAGGTTACTAGCTTTTTTAGGTTATCAATTACTAGGTTTTCCCTATTTTGGCGACCTAACACATTCAAAGGCACATGAGAGAAGATAAGGCGATACAGGTGTTTGACAAGGTAGAACACTATGTGAAAACTGGAAAATTCTACAGAAAAAATTGACAGGCCAAAGCTCACGAAATTTAGAAACTGAATTTTGATAGTTTAGGACTGTCGAAATTCTTGATGTTCCTAGATTTGACGGCTTAGAGTTGTCGAATTTCTCATCCTTCATTAATTTAACAGTTTTGACTCGTTGAAAAAAAAATTTTGACAATGAAAAATTCGACCTCTTGGTCCATCGAATTTTATGAAATTTGACGGCCCAAGGCGGTCAAATTTGGTATTTTTTTCACATTGTGGAATGGAATGGACAAGGTAGAATGGAAGAACAAGATTGGCTTAGCAAACCACAAATATTTGGGGTAAGGCTTTGTAGTTGAGGGAGTTGGCATCGAAAACGAACATCCTCACCAAATGTGGAGCCACCGCATTGACAATAAGCAATTCTCGCAATATCTTTGTCTGGTGAGAAAAAATAAAAAATGATAACTTACTCGCCAAAAGAATAGTAGATTGTTAGAATGATTAGTGGAAACTAACTCCTATCTTTTATTGGGCCTGTTTTTAATTTTTCAGTCCTAAATCTTGTTTATAATTATGTAATTAGTTTAATAATTTATTTATTTTTATATTGTCAGGTGGTATTCCATTAGTGGGCCGGATGTCAGGTGGTATTCCATTAGTGGGCCGGAAAGCGGCACTATAATACACCAATTATCTTCTTTGATGATTATGATAGAATATGATTGGATTTTATTAAATTCGATTTCCCTCTATTATAATTTGTTTCTACTTACTATTACTCTCTATCTTCTATAAACTCTATCAAAATTGCTTTCTTTCATTTTCCTTCATCTCGCCCTGTTCTTCATCAACCTTGTATGTTTTTTTCTGTGGGCTTGGAGATTTTACCAAAAATCATGTTCGATTTATTGTGGGTGATGGATCGTCTACATCCTTGTGGAAGAACCCATGGTTAGAAGGTGGAGCTCTGATCGATCAATTTGGAAGAAGACCCATTTTTCGTATGAATAGCAACTTAGATGCATTGGTTTCTGATTTTGCGGGGAATGATGGTTGGCAAGGCCTTATCAGAGATGATCTTAGATTAACAGAGATTGCTAACCAAGTCGAAGCTCATTATCCTCCTTGGCTGAATGAAAAAGATAGACTAGTGTGGAATTGTACAGTGAATGGGAAGTTTGCGTTGAAATCAGCATGGGAATCAATCAGAAGAAATTATCCGGAAACAAATTGGCATAAAGTATTTTGGAACAAGTTGAAAATTCCGCGTCATTCATTTATAGCTTGGCTTGCGATAAATAGAAGTTTGTTAACAGTGGAAAATCTTCGGAAGAGGGGGCTATTGTTAGTCTCTCGCTATGTTCTTTGCCGAAATGCTATGGAGGAGAATTGACCATTTATTGTTTACATGCAATTACAGCAGTGATATGTGGAGGAGGATTCTTTCTTTGGCTGATATTACAAGGGAAACCGTGGGAAATGAGAGAGGATGAGGTTACTTTCATTGATAATCATCCCAGGCTAGCGAGCCTTCTGAGTTTAATGTTTTGTTCAACAACATACCATGTTTGGCGCCGACGGAATTGGAGAATTTTTTATGATAAAAGACCTAAATGGGCAGCAGCTATGTCACTTAATTATGTCTGATGTCTGTGGTAAACTTGAAGGTAAGACTATTTCCGATCATGATATTCTAAATCTGATTCAGAGATGGGGATGCAAAGGATCTTTAAAATTTTGAGCTACTCAAGTTATTCGGTGGGTGTCTCCTCCTATGGAAATCATTAAGTTGAATACAGACGGATCTCTTTCAGATATAGGGGCTGGGCTCGGTTTTATTGCTAGAAACCATAATGGTGAGATAATTACTGCTGTTTATGGGCGTTCTAATAATTCAGCTATTATAGCAATTGAAATGGAAGCTATTCTTAAAGGTTTGAGTTTCCTTAGACTGAATGGTTATTTGAGAATCATTGTTAATTTAGATTCCCTGGTTGCTATCCAAGGTATTCTGGATAATTGGAGTTCACCTTGGAGATTGACAAATCTTGTTCGAGACATTCAAAGATCTATGTTGAGTTTTGACTCAATTGCTATGGATTTTACTTGGCACGAATCTAATAGAGTAGCTGATTGGCTCGCCCAGAAGGGAGCTTCAATTGAAAATTATAGTTTTCTAGATTCTTCTAATATTCCTGCTGAATTGTATAACGTGCTCTTGGAGAATCAAACTGCTCGTATTTTTCGGTATTAACCTCTATTAATATATCAGAGTGGAGGCCCTTTACAGCCTCAACTTACCGATCAAAAAAAAAAGTATGGATTTAAGGGGTTTGAATTTAGGACTTGAGAATAATCTCCACATGCAAGTCTTATCACTTAGCTAAGCTAAGTGGCACGTTTTCCTCATAGGTTAGAGATTAGTAGGATTGACAAACATTAGCAAATTTAAAACATATATTTCGTTGTTGGTTTTTTTTTTAGATGGCCCAATGCTGTCAAATTTCATAAAATTTGACGGACCAAGGCATCAAATTTTTTTTTTGACAGACCAAAACCATTTAATTAATTGAGGATGAGAAATTTGATGGCTCTACGTCGTCAAATTGGGGATCATAAAAAATTTCAACGGCCATAGGCCGTCAAAATTCACTTTCTAAAATTTGTGGGTTGTTTGGCCCGTCAAATTTTCTTGTCAAAATTTTCAGTTTTCATATAGTGGGGAGTGAATTAACTTGTGTTGTAAGCGTTCAAAGCTCTCACTCTCTTGGAGAGTAAAATGGGGTACGTACCCATTTGTTTCGAAAACATCAGAATCCTAAACCTCAATTTGGAACTGAAACGATTGAGATTTAGAACTGATTGGAACCAAGAATTGAAATCTTTTAAGGAGTAATTTTTCTACAAAATCGATCATCAGTCCATTAATTGGAGAATCGAATCTGATATCAACCAGAATTGGTAAAATTTAATAGTTGTACCAAACCATAATTGACCCATTGACACCCCTATATCACTACGATAGGTCATCGTGATGATTTCAAGAACTCAAACAATGTATATTAAATTTAATAAATATATCAAATATTATATATATATATATATATATATATATGGGAGCGGTTCGGCAGCCCTAAAGTTTGCCAAACATTTTTTGTAAATCACTTTTGATGGGGTTAGAAGTCTTGGAATAAGCTGATTTTTTGTGAGGATGATCTCTACGGTGAAGAGAGCATTTTCACCAAAAATCAGCTCATTTTGAAACTTCTAAACCTAGTTTACAAGTTGAAGAATCATGGACCGTCCAATTTTTGTAAATCACTTTTGATGGGGTTAGAAGTTTTGGAATAGGCTGATTTTTGATGAGGATGATCTCCTCATCATAGATATCATCCTCACAAAAAAATCAGCTCATTCCAAAACTTCTAACCCATGTTTTGAAAAATGTTTGACACAATGTTTGGCAAACTTTAGGGCTGCTTAACTGATCCCTATATATATATATGGGTCCCGTTCAATGGCCAACAGTTTGGCAAACACTTTTTCAAAACATGGGTTAGAGGTCTTAGGATGGGCTGATTTTTGGTTAGGATGATCTCTACGGTGAGGAGATCATCCTCACCAAAAATCAGCTCATTGCAAAACTTCTAGCCCCAGTTTACAAGTTGAAAAATCGTGAACCGTCCATTTTTTGTAAACCATGTTTTATGGGGTTAGAAGTTTTGGAATGGGCTGATTTTTGGTGATGATGATCTCCTCACTTTATAGATCATCCTCACAAAAAATCAGCCCATTCCAAGACCTCTAACCCATGTTTTGAAAAATGTGTTTGCCAAACTGTTGGCCATTGAACGCTACCCTATATATATATAGGGGATGGTTCGAGGGACATCCTTGAAAACATGTGAGAAACCCATGTTTTTTATACGTTGGATTGTGAGAAATGAACAGCTGAGATGCATTCTGACGTCAAGTCCAATTTAAAATACGAGTTTTAGAATTTTTTAAAAAACTCCCTCGTTTTATTTTATTTTAAGCTAACTCTCTCTCTCTCTCTCTCTCTCTCTCTCAGGATTGTATTTGCTGTCATTGGATTAAAAAAAACAGAGAGAGAGATGCAAAGATCACAAAAATTAATACTGTTGTCTTAACTTCATTAGAAAATAGAAACATGTTAAACCAAGAGAGCTGCTCTTGGTTGGAAAGAAATATATATATATATATATATATCCGAAAATGGGGGATAAAGTTCAGGTGGGTAAAGCTTCATTTTCAACTTATAAATAGAGGAGACTTGGTGTTTTTTAACAGAGAAAGGCACAACACAGACCTCTAAACTCTCTATTATGTCTGCCACAGAACAATCAAAATGAGGTGAAACTAAATTTGAAAAATTTTAAAATCAGATCCTTCATGATCTTTCAATTTTGCACCTATTGTAAATCCGAAAGGTATCGATAGAACGCTAGTTGAGCCTCAAAGTTTCGCCACCATTTTTTTCGCACCATTCTTTTTAATTAGAAGCAAACCGAAAAGGTATATGGATCACGAAAACCCAACTCTTCATGCCCTCTCTCTCTCGACAGAGATCTCTCTCTCTCCCTGTTTTTTTAATCCAATGACAGCAAATACAATCCAGAGAGAGAGAGAGAGTTAGCTTAAAATAAAATAAAAATGAGGGAGTTTTTTAAAAAATTCTAAAACTCGTATTTTAAATTGGACTTGACATCAGAATGCATCTCAGCCATTCATTTCTCACAATCCAACGTATAAAAAACATGGGTTTCTCACATGTTTTCAAGGACGTCCCTCGAACCGTCCCCATATATATATATATATATATATATATATATATATATATATATATATATATATGGGAGCGGTTCAGTAGCCTTAAAGTTTGCCAAACATTGTGTCAAACATTTTTCAAAACATGGGTTAGAAGCTTTGGAATGAGCTGATTTTTTGTGAGGATGATTTCTACGGTGAAGAGATCATCCTCTCCAAAAATCAGCTCATTTTCAAATATCTAACCTAGTTTACAAATTGAAGAATCGTGGACCGCCAATTTTGTAAATCACTTTTGATGGGCTTAGAAGTTTTGGAATAGACTGATTTTTGGTGAGGATGATCTCCTCATCATAGAGATCATCCTCACAAAAAATCAGCTCATTTCAAAGTTTCTAACCCTTTTTTTGAAAAATGTTTGGCAAAATTTAGGGTTGCTGAACCGCTCCCTATATATATATATATTAAACATCACACATATAACTCAATTGAGTTTTTAATCTACATCAACAATTGGTTTAAACAAGTTTGAGTGCTTAGTCTACTCAAATTCATAATCCCAAATTTCTCTGAATTTTTCAAAAAATTTCTGAATTAGAAATTAGCAAACCCATGACGTATTAATTAGTATTTAACAATTAATGGTTGAATATGTAAACAATTTTACTCTTTCACCTAAAATGTTTATTTTCTTCCACTTTGAAACGGTTTGAAACTTTAAAGAGGTTGAAGATGGTGGGTTTAGGTAAGAAATCCAAAATCATCATTTGTATATTTTTCAAAGTTTCCTCAATTTTTTTACGTTTGTTTTTTGAATCCCCCCCCCCCCCCCAAAAAAAAAAAAAAAAGTTATCCAATCTGAATTTTTTTTACTATACTCAAATTCAATCAAAATGTGTCAAGATGACGAGTTTAGATCTTTAGAAATTTGGATTTTACCTGTAGAGATTTCATTGATTTGCATGGGGAAGTGGCGTCAGAAGAGAATTCATCGTGACAAAGTAAATAAATATCATGTGTGTCCATCCATTCTTGAAAAATTGACAATTCCCCTGCAAGATGATTCCACCCATATATAGAACTTGGTTCTTTGAATGGTAAAGTAGTTTCATCAAGGATGTGTCCAATAAGAGGGTAAAGGCATTTAAACCCTTTGTGTTTGACACTATACCCAATGAAAACACACGGTAATGATTTTGGGTCCAATTTATTAGTGCGAGTGTGATAACCACTTAGGTATGGGAAGCATTTGCATCCTAAGAAGGGAAGAATAATTTGAATTTTTTCCATACAATCTGAAAAAATGGAGAATGCATATCTAGCTTCGGAGATGGTAAACGGTTTATCAAGAACACTACAGTTGAAAAACAATCAAGCCAAAAATGTGATGGAAGTTTGGCATGAAACATCATGGTTAATCCCAACTCTGATATTCTGATGCTTTCGCTCGGCAACTCCATATTGTTCTGGGGTTTTTGCGCATGAAGATTGGTGGTGTATATCTAAATCAATCATATACTACTTTAGACGATTATCAGCAAACTCACCCCCTTCATCTGATTGAAACGCTTTGATCTTGGCATTAGATTGACAAGTAATATACTTATTAAATATCACAAAACAATCATATAGTTCTGACTTTCCTCGCATCAAATATAACCACGTGAACCTAGTATGATGATCAATGAATATAGCATAATACTTGTAATTTTCCCGAGAAAGAATAGCGGCTGGTCCCCATTAGTCGCAATGAATTTTCATAAAGGACTTATTAAATTCATTATTACTTGGGATAAAAGGAAGTCTGCAAGATTTTCCAAGTTGGCAACTTTCACAAATACAATCATTTTTATTTTCAGAGTCAAAGAAAATAAACTTTTTATTGCCCAAGATGCTGATGCCATCCATCTTCATTGATTTTCCTAAATCGATTTGAGAAGAGTGTACATTGTCCTCCATCCAAAGCGTAGTCCAACCACAAGTCCCAGAACATCTTCTGACAGCGTGCTTGTGATCCAACCTTTGCGACGACGATCAGTTCGTTTCCACGCTATATATTCAGGATTTCAAACATCCTTGGCTTGATTTGCAGTAGTATCATCAGAAGGCAAGGTTTGTTCAGGTGCAGGTACGTCACCATCAATGAAGTGGGAGATCCTCGCTCTCAAGCTCACTCGAGGCTCTGATACCATGAAAGAATATTTTAGAAAACTCAATCTCAAAAGGTGAGTTCTTGAGTGTTCGATTCATATCTATATATATAGAGAGAGAGAGATAGATTACAAAGTGATAGGTTTCCTTGTGGATAACCTTGGAAAGAAATACACGTTTAGAACGTTTCCTAGAATAAATGATTTTATTCTATCTACAAAAAACAGATTGAAAGATACATAATGAGATCGACTTGATGGCTGTTTGTAACAGTCCTTGATTCAACGAATTTTGACATTGAAGGACTTTGTCTTTGGCTGACTTCTAGAGTGCTGAGAGCTTGCTTTCCTTACAGATAGGGATTGTGAGGTGGACGGACTCATTCAAATAATTTGGTTGACTAAGAGTCCCAACTTTCCAATCCTTCTTTATGGGCTTTTCTGTGGACTCAATATCACGAACAATAGCACTCGAAGAGTCTAGAAGGGGAACTGCTTCTGCCTTTGCAGGGCCTAGTCTTAAACGAATGAGAGGTCAGATTTCAAAACCTCTAGACATCAACCCACATAGGTGAGTGCCGCTCTATCAAATCCTCCTATAAAGACTGAAGGTTATTCATATAAATACCCATTTCATTAGTTCAAAGCACTTCTATTAATGAAATGTAAGCTTAGAAGTTAGATCTAACAAATACACGGAAGCGTCGTGCATGACTAAACAATGTGATAAAAATAAATAAAAAGGTAAACTGAAGTAAATTTTTATCCTTTTCATAGACATTTATTTGAAGTTGGTAAAAAGTTGTTAAAATAAGTTTTAAAAATGCAATAACAGCAGATAACTCGTTTTGTACCAAATTCTATTGCCAAATACGGGTTATCTCTTATTTGCTAAATATTTTAATTGCGCATATAATAGGTACCATACTCTTGACTACTCACTCAACCAAGTTCATAAAACAACCGAAAAAACAAAAACAAAAATAGATATCACAGACATACTTCAAGAGATGCATCTATCATGAAATTTCCATTAAAGTTACTACGAAGTTTGCCTTAGGGGGATCATTTTGCCAATTAAAGTAACTGATCAGATTTCAAATCGTAAGGTTGAGTAATATGGACGAAATTGTAATAGAGAAACACTTCCTTACTAACTTATGACAAGATTTCAAATCTTACCAAGTGTTTTTGAGCTCAAATGGATTACTAAATTGGCAATCCAACACCAGTCTTTTAATTTATTTTAGAATAATGCTGGAGTAACATTGTGAGGGACATCGTGGAGGACATTGGTGCACAGAACCATAAAAGTTTTCATCGAGATCTCATTTGTATCTCGATGAAAAGCATCTATCGTTCTAGCACACATCCACGTCAGCCCACGAGATCTCATTTGAAATCTTACTAAGGAGAACAATAATTCTTTTTACATATAAATTAATTAAAGACTCCATCTAATACAGGAAGCAAAATTTAAATGAAATAAATGATGTTTTACCTCTTCTAGCCAAAAAGGTTTTTGTGGCAGACCAAATGGGTCTTCCAATGCCTAGACGGTTGTAATTTTGTTTTCTTTTCTTTTTTTTTAATTCAATTCCTTTCTTGCCTAGAAAAAAAAACAAAACTGTCCGACGACTTTGTGATCTTTGTGCTAAAAGGGTTTTAGTTTTGCTTTTCTGAAATGGGTTGGGATCCCTTGAGTACTCATGAAAAATACGAAATACCTAATGAATCTTTAGGATATGTGTTAAATCCGGTTCATTGGATTTCATATTAAGATTTGAAATGGATCTTAAATCCTCTTGGCCGAAGAGCAAACTGCTTCATAGAAATCTAATTTGAATTAAAAATTAAAGTTCAAAACTGGTTTTTGAAGTAAAAAAAGAAAAAGAAAAAATGTGCTTTGGCAGATTTGAGATTAAAAAATTCGAATAAAACAAAGGAAAAAAAAAAACAGAATTGAATGAATACTACCTATTGATCATGGTTGCAATAAGTTGGGATCGGACCATTGACCTTAAGTTTGGCTGGGAGAACTTTAGCTCCAACATAGTCATCCAACCCTTATTCCAATGATTTAGGGAGATCATCTAATTGACCTATGTATAATAAAACAATATATTTTTTTTGGATGAAATACCACATTGGCTTGTGATCTCTTTATATAAAATTTCCCCCTTAGTGAAAGTACCATTTTACCCCATGCGCTATTGATTGTATCTAATTAATCAAATCTTATCATAATTGTAAATGTAATATTGTCTGTAAAATCAGATTGGTACCGTTGGATAAACAATTTGAGATACATCTAATCTTATCATAATTGCAAATGAATTTATTGCCTACAAAATCAAGCTGGTGGCAGCTAGGCGAAAGACTCGAGATTTGATTCAATCCAATCCATGTTGGCCAATCCTAATGAAAAATCTCAAAAGGTTGGTGAGATGGCCATGACCATTTGATGGACAATTTGAGATACATCAAATCTCGTCATAATTGCAAATGAATTTATTTGCTTCCAAAATCAAGTTGGTGACAATTAGGTGAAAGACTTGAGATTCAATTCAATCTAATCCTTGTTGGCCAATCCAAGTGGCCAACCCCAAAGGGCGGGTGAGGTGGCCATGACTGTTTGATGGAAAATTTGAGATACATCAAATCTTGTCATAATTGCAAATGAATCTATTTGCTTGCAAAATCAAGTTGACGATAGCTAGGCAGAAGACTCAAGATTCAATTCAATCCATGTTGGCCAATCCTAATGACCAACCCAAAAGGGTTGGTGCGATGACCATGACCGTTTGATGGAAAATTTGAGATACATCAAATCTCGTCATAATTGCAAATGAATATATTTGCTTGCAAAACCAAGCTAGTGACAGCTAGGTGGAAGACTTGACATTCGATTCAATCCAATTCATGTTAGCCAATCCTAATGACAAAACCCAAAGGGTTGGTGAGATGGCCATGACCATTTGATGGGAAATTTGAGATACATCAAATCTAGTCATAATTGCAAATGAATCTATTTGCTTGCAAAATCAAGCTGGTGACAACTAGGTAGAAGACTCGAGATTCAATTCAATCCAATCTATGTTGGCCAACCCCAAAGGGCTGGTGAGGTGGCCATGACCGTTTGATGGAAAATTTGAGATACGTCAAATCTCGTCATAATTGCAAATGAATCTATTTGCTTGCAAAACCAAGCTGGCGATGGCTAGGCGGAAGACTCAAGATTCAATCAATCATGTTGGTCAATTCTAATGACCAACCCCAAAGGTTTGGTGTGATGACCATGACCGTTTGATGAAAAATTTGAGATAAATCAAATCTTGTCATTATTGCAAATGAATCTATTTGCTTGTAAAACCAGACTGGCGATAACTAGGCAGAAGACTTGAGATTCGATTCAATCCAATCCATATTAACCAATGCTAATGACAAACCCGAATGGGTTGGTGAGATGGCCATTACCATTTGATGGAAAATTTAAGATATATCAAATCTCATCATAATTGCAAATGAATCTATTTGCTTGCAAAACCAGGCTGGCGATAATTAGGTGGAAGATTCAAGATTTGATTCAATCCAATCCATATTGGCCAACCCCAAAGGATTGGTAAGGTGGCAATGACCATTTGATAAAAACTGAGAGATACATCAAATCTGGTCATAATTGCAAATGAATCTATTTGCTTGCAAAATCTAGTTGACGACAACTAGGCGGAAAACTCAAGATTCAATTCAATCTATGTTGGCCAATCCTAATGACCAACCCCAAAGGGTTGGTTTGCTGACCATGACCGTTTGATGAAAAATTGAGATACATCAAATCTCGTCATAATTGAAAATGATTCTATTTGCTTGCGAAACAAAACTAGCGACAACTAGGTAGAACACTCGAGATTCAATTCAATCCAATCCATGTTTGTCAATCTTAATGACAAATCCCAAAGGGTTGGTGAGATGGCCATGACCATTTGGAAAAATTTGAGATACATCCAATCTTATCATAATTGCAAATGAATCTATTTGCTTGTAAAACCAGGCTGGTGAGAGCTAGGTGGAAGACTCGAGATTCGATTCAATCCAATTCACATTGGCCAATCCTAGTGGCCAACCCCAAAGATTGGTGAGATGGCCATGATCGTTTGATGGAAACTGAGAGATACATCAAATCTAGTCATAATTGCAAATGAATCTATTTGCTTGTAAAACCAAGCTAGCGACAACTAGGCAGAAAACTCAAGATTCAATTCAATCCATGTTGGCCAATGATCGATTGTAAAACTTGATGTGTAAATGCAGAGATAGAGATGTGAAATAAGACTTTGGGTAAGTCGAATTCGTTCCACAGGGACAGTTGGGATTCAAATGTTCAATTGGTTAAAACCAAAACAGAGTTTTAAAACAGATTCTTTAAAAATAAAACAAATTTGTTGCACAAATAAAATGGAAATTAACTTGCAATTGGAATTAAAACAGAAACTAGAGGTTGAAGATAAAAGAAAGGGAGATTAGAGAATTCAATGTAGCCTTCACAAACCATCCATAATGTAGATTAATTCTGAATCTAACTCAATCCATGTAGCAAGTCATTGCTCATGGATCGGAAAGTGGAGCCTTTTAATCATTGAATGTAACCAAAGATCATTCATGAAAATACTGATTTAATTAAGATTGCTTAACCTATATTTCAATTCTTCACAGAGCATAGTCATTCTTGAACTTATCTAAGTAATGTCTATCAAAGCTTGAATCATAAACATAAGCTAAGGGATCTAATCAAAGAAGGATTTATAAAATGATTAACAAGACAAGCAAGAATAATGAATTTAAACTACATTAAATGGATGGACTTGCTCTGGCATTATTGAACTCTCTAAGGAGATTCTAGCCACTCATTGCAAGGATTATAATTGTAGAAAATAATAAAAGAAAAGAGAAGATGGGTGAAGAAGATGAAGATGCAACTTGGTTCCTTCTTGAATGGATCTCCAAAAGAGTTACAATAAGAAATAAAAGAAACAATTGATCCTCTCACTACTACACAAACTCTCTCTAAAATAAAAACCAAGAAAAATACAGAGAAATTAGGGAGAAAAAGAGGGTCAAAAGGGACCCAAGAAGGGACCCCTTCTTTGAAATTAACTGTCTAATTTATAACATTCGTAATCGGGTTATTGGGTCGACTTTTCGGATGATTCGCTTCGAAAGAACCATTCAGTTACAACCACCGAAACTTCTAGAACATCTCATGCAAATCTCGAGAAAAAATTCCTCGAGATCACCGCGGAGCACCCAAGCCCAACCGCGACGCGGTGATGTGGCGGTCGAATTCATCGAGATTTTGTTGGATGCTTCCTTTTTGCTCGCGTATTGTAACCGTATTTGTTTCGCGATTTGATAACTTCCACGTGCGTTTTATTTATCTACAATTAACAATAAAATCTCATTAGCTCTCTTAATTTGGAGAAATAATTAAATTTATAATTATTTAAAGGGATTAACATTTAAAATGTGATAGAATTTATGAAATTATGGTCCCAAAATCACATTATTAGGACCTTATCAACCAATCCTAATGACCAACCCCAAAGGATTGGTGTGATGAGCATGACCGTTTGATGAAAAATTTGAAATACATCAAATCTCGTCATAATTGCAAATGAATCTATTTGCTTGCAAAATTAGGCTGGCAACAGCTTGACAGAAGACTCGAGATTCGATTCAATCCAATCCATGTTGGCCAATTATAGTGACCAATTCCAAATGGTTGGTGAGATGACCATGACCGTTTGATGGAAAATGCGAAATACATCAAATCTCATCATAATTGCAAATGAATTTATTTACTTACAAAACCAACCTGGCAACAACTAAGCGGAAGACTCGAGATCCGATTCAATCCTATTCATATTGGCCAATCCTAATAACCAACCCCAAAGACCATGAATGTTTGATGAAAACTGAGAGATACATCAAATCTGGTCATAATTACAAATGAATATATTTGCCTGCAAAACCAAGATGGTAGCAACTAGGCGAAAGACTTGAGATTCAATTCAATCCATGTTGGTCAATCCTAATGACCAACCCCTAAAGGGTTGGTGAGATGGCCAAAATCCTTAAAATCTTGTGTTCGAATCACCTCCAAAGGACCACTCTTGGGGACTTAATTTGAGAAATTACCTGATTTGTGTGGGGGGTTACACGTGCCCTAAGAATTAGCCAAGTGTTGTAAGAGGTCTAGATAGATGATCAAGGTCTAGAAAGTAGTTTTTAGAGTCCTAATTATATAGACTTTATCAGTAAATCATATACTAAACCTTCTAATTGCATATAGTTTATGGTTAGTCCATAATAATTCTTGTTTTAAATTTAATTATGTAATTCAGAACTAATTACTGTTATTTACATATAACAAGAATTATTCGTGAAGTTTCGAAACGAATCACAAATATCCAAAGTTACCACTTTGATCCAGGATCCAAAACAAGATCAAGAAGCAAAATTCAAGTCAATTGACCAAAATTATACCACTGTGCCATGGTCAACGGCGGCGGTGCAGTCAACAAAGAAATCAAACCTCGAGATTTGTATTGAAGCTTGGTGACTGAAATACATTCTTATTGAAGTAAAACTTTGATATTTTTATAATCACGAAATATTTTCAAAACCCTAATTACCCAAGAAACCCTAATCTGGTCTCTCTATAAATAGGAGACCAGACTAAAGGGCATCTCACCTTTGAGATCTTCAATCTCCTTCGGAGGTCAACTTCTCTTTTTCTATTCTTTAAGTTTAGGTTTTTATATTTTTTTCTTAGTTTTATGAAAGTTGTAAGGAGGTTCTATTGGTATTAAGTTAAGAAGCAATAAATATTATTTCTTTCTCTCATTTCTACTTTTCTTTTCCATGTTTTCTCTACTTTATTTTTGTTTTATTATTCTTACAATGACTATTGGTTAAATCTCTGATAGATCGATTGAGGAAGTCTGAGCAAGATTTGTCAGTATTTTACTATTCTCGTAATAACTTAATAGTTTTATTGTGATAGCGTAGAGATTTACTATTAGGTTGATTATTAAATGTTTTCAAAGTTTTGATGGTCTCTTTTTTTTATAAGTTCAAGAAGAACCATGCTCTATAGAGAATAGTTAATATTTACCTAATAATCTCAGCCTAAATTATTGTATATTTTTAATCTCGTTTATATTTTAACTATTTGATGTTCCGATCCACAAACATTAGCTTTTTTTAGTGGATCAAGATAAATAGAGAATTAGGATTCACTGATAAAGTTTGTGAATGTGGATCCAATTGATCTACACTTCTCTTTCATATTTTTAAGTTTTTATTTTAGATAAATCTCTTTCAAAAACTATTTTTAATCGGTTACATAAAGTTGAATTAGATTGGAAGTAAAAATACTTTGGATTAATGTTGTCTCTATGGTTCGACCCTTACTTGCCAAGGTTTTTTTTGTTCTTTATTTTATCATCATCCACAGCTCGAACAATACATCGATTTCCAAAAAAAATCCTAATGGTTGATCTATCAGAGTTCACATCAAAGTGGAATATGGATGGATGTCAATCCTAAGGAAATCGTAGCCACATATTAACAATGCATGTTGATTGTTTCATAAAGCTCTAGCTACTAGTAGATGCGGAGCCAAGATATTCTCGGGAGGAGGGGGGAGGTCATAATATAATTGACCAATGACGTTGAAGTGCTTGAAAATGAGTGGTTTTTAGGAGAAAATTCAAAGATTTTTTATTAGAGGTTGAATACAAGGGTATTTAGATCATTTTTCATTAGTCTATAAGAGAAGACTAAAGTCAAGGGGAAATGTCATTAGTTTAAAAACATATATACTAATCTAAAATATTGACCAAAACACTTACATGTCTCCACGACTGCAGTCTTTCCTAATAGGTTAATGTGCACAAAATGGCCTCAATACCCTTGCCTTCAACTTAAAATACAAATACCCTTTGATTTCTATTCCCTAAGGCAATCATCTTCAACATCTGGGTTAAATAAATTTTTGCCCTAATCTTGAACCATCGGATTAATTTACTTCATCCTTCAAACCTACGAAACATAAGATTTTTTAAGTAGAAGATGAGGAACTTTTAAAAGAAAATGATTAAGTCGAGGTTCAAAACGATGGGGTACGCTAATAAGTTTGGGGCTTCAACTCAAAACCAATTGGCAATAAGTGGAGAGGCCTAGGAGCTTATATGGGGAGAGACAAGGCAATGATTGCTTGATGTGGGACTAAACTCAATACACCCCCGCACATTTCAGTCAGACTAGGCTAAAGCTTGTGGAGATTTGAACTGGGTGACATGGATGAAAAAAAGGCCTACTCTAATACTATGAAAAGTTTGGGGGTCCAACTCAAAACCAATTGGGAATGAGTGGAGACGCCCAGAAGCTTATAAGGGGAGAGACAATGCAATAAGTGTCTGATGTGTGGGACTAAACTCAATAGTCATTGAAAGTAAAGGAGTGTCTCAAATATTCATCGAAAATGGAGGGGATAACAAGATCAAAATGGGTATGTCACATGTTTGAAAACACGGGTGGTATCTCAAATTTTAACCAAATTGAGAGGGTTCTAATAAACCCAAAAAATTGAGTCAGGTAATGACTAAAACTTTAAAATGTGGGGCAAACATTGGGGCCAACTCAAAATATAATCAATAGAACCATGCAAATTTTAAAAAATTCTTGTGTGGGCATGTGCCCCCACTGTAAATTTTCCCCTGGTTATCAGTTATTTAGGTTTCCATTTGCCTAAGTTTTCCCCATTTTATTGACCTAACATATTCTAAGGCACATGAGAGAAGCTCGAAATAGGTGTTTGTTGCCACCAAAATTTGAAAGATAAAAATGTGTGCCTTCACTTTTATATTTAGCCTTTATCTTATCATTTTCATCTTTTTCAAAACATATAAAATTACAACTACACTATCGAAATAACCACATTGGGTTTTAGCTTCTAAAATTACACAACAAAAAAAAAATATGTGATTTACAAAATCACCTTATAGTGAATATTTTAAAATAATATAAAATTAGATTTTTTATTTAAAATATTTTTGAAATTTTAAATTATGAACAAATTAGTACATGTGTGATGTGTGTTTGCACATGCCACCTATTAGATTTTATTAATATATATTATTTTAGTAGTAGCCAATTTCGTGAAAAGACTATTTCAAGTATCTCTTTTGCTAGAAAAGACAATGGGTTCAACTCCTGTGAAATGCATTTTTCAACAATTATCAAACTATGATGTATGATGTGATAGTGTCCACTGATCGAGTCAAAGTATTGACAAATTATCTTGACTATTATTGGGATGTCAACTTGATTGATTCATACTCTAATTGACAGGTAATCGTTATCATTGATCTTATCAATAGATTTAAAGACGGTCTTGACCTTCTATCTGATCTCTATGTATGATCAGATGCAACCTCAAAACAATTGAGCTTATATGTGATCAAAGATCAAAGGTTGAAATTGAAACAGATGATTTAGTTTGGAAGTTTTTACATTGAAGATGAAAAAAAAAATGGGTTGTGCTGGAGTGACCTCAAGATTGACCTCATTTCGCAATTTCTTGAAGTGGAGTTGTGCATAGAACCATAGATGCTTTTCACTCGTGTCTCAATTAAAAACAATGCATTTGATCATATAATGAATGATCAAATTTATTATACTTATATAAATATTGATTTCAAAAAATGTACTTCTTGACATCAAATTTCATTTTAATGCCCTCACTATTATATTTAGGCTTTATATTATCAAGGTCATTTTTTATCAAAACATATAAAATTACAATCACATTTGTTTTTAGATTTCTAAAATTACGTGAATAACTATTTTTTTAATATTATTTACAAAATCACCTTAGTTAATATTTTAAATTATGAAAAAAAAAAAAAAAAAACAATTATGATATATTAAATGATAAAATAGATTATAAAATAGATAATTTAAAAATATTCAAAATAATTATAAAATTTTTGAATTATGAATAAAGTCTTATACATGTGAGTTTGTGATAAATTCGGGGTCCAACTCAAAATCAATTGGCAATGACTGGAGAGATCCGGAAGCTTATAAGGAAAAAAGACATGGCAATGAGCGTCCAATGTATGATTAAACTCAACATGCCTCTGCACATGTGGGCCAATGCATGTGGAGATATGAATTGGGTGATGTGGAGGAGAGCAAGGCCCGCTCTAATACTATGATAATTTTGGAGGTTCATATCGGACACTCATTGCCTTGTCTGTCTCCATATAAGCTCTTGGGTCTCTCCACTTATTGTCGATTGATTTTGAGTTAGACCCCTAAATTTATCATGTTATCAGAGCGCTGGATTCGTATAAGTGATGGGTTCAAATCTTTCCACCCTTATCGGTGAGGAAAAGTGTTGAGTGTATAATTTTGGTCCGCTTTAAAGTGTCAAATCCCAATTAAGCCCAGTGATCCTTATATTCATATTCCTTTCCTTCACCGATGGATTGATCTTTTGGAGTAGGTTGTTGGTTTACCGTATGCATATGCCACCTACTTATCAATATATATTATTTTAGTAAAAGCAAATTTCATGAAAAGAATATTTAAATATCTCATTTTTTGCTAGGAAAAATAGTGCGTTCATACCCTGGTCAAATTCATTTTTCAACTATTGATTGGTGAAACTGTGATGTATGATGTGATATTATCCATTAATGACCGAGATCAAACTATTGAAAAAATGATCTTGATTATTATTGGGATGTGAACTTAACTGATACATATTACCTTCAATATGATCTCTATATATTATCAGATGCAATCTGAACACCATTGAGCTTATATGATCAAAGGTTGGGATTGATACACATGATTTGATTTGGAACTTTTGATGCTAAAGATAAAAAATAAAAATAAATGATTAAGATTATTGAAATTCTTTCTTTACTAACATGAGTAAGATTTTGAGCTTTAATAAGGGCCGTTTTGCTCAAATGGATAACCACATCAAAAATCAACACCTCAGCCCTCTAAGTTTCATCGAAAAACTCATATGCAAAAACAAAAAAAATTCAAAACAAAAATTTCTTTTGACCTAGAACCAAGGTTTTGAAAATGGATGGCTCACAAACTTTCACGTAACTCCCAAACTTAAAAATGAAATTCCATGGTGAAAAATAACTTCTTTTTTTTTCAAAATTCATAGAATTTCATCCTCTACGACTCTGAAACATGGGATCATGGTTTTGGATGCCAAGAGGTGAGCCTTAAAGGGTGAAATCCAGTGAAATCCAGTGAAATCCTTACTAACTTAGTAAGGTTAGGGGAACTCTTAAGCAGGGGTGGATTTACAGTGGAGCACTTGGCCCGACGAGAATTTTCAATATGTATGGATTAGTGAGCTATTGCGACAGATTTTAGCAGTAGATAAAAAAATCTGCCACTATTGCCCCCCACATAAAAAAAAAATTCCACTCTTAATTGTCCCCACAACTTTTTTTTTTTCACTCTTAGCTGTCTCCACAAAAAAATTTCTACTCTTAACTGCCCCCACATGGGCAAAATCCTCGCTCCCTCCCTGCTATTATGATTAACCCAAAACAATGATGCCATCTGAATCAGTGACAAAAGATCAAATAGATTCAAATCAAGTGGGATCTAGTTGGTGCCATTATAATCATTAGTTCATGATTATCATAATGTCATTTGGATTAAAGTGGGATTAAATATTCATTTATATATTCTTGAAATTAAATTTTTACCCTTAATTGACACATTTTCCATAAAAGTTGCAAATTTTCATTATTCACGATTATGCAATTTTTGCTCAAAAATTATAACTTTGCTATTGACCATGCCTTTTGAGAAGATTCCATCTTGGTGTATTTGTACAAGGTGTGGATTTTATTTCTTGGAACCTCATATCGCACTTCTTGACGTGAAAGTGTACGGGAATCATAAATGTTTTTCACAAGTACACTTTCACATCAAAAAGTATGATATGAGGATCCAGCTTGAGGTCACTCTAGCACTTGACTCTTTATTTAAATATGGGTTTTAAACCTTGGAATTCATTCTTATCTCATCCTCTACTAATGCGATGTTGATTCGTCCGAGTCATCTTATTTTGATGAAATAAACCATTTAAGTCGGTGTTTGGGAAAATTACTTAAGGTTCCTGATGGAAGGTTTTCTTTCTAATTATTCCTTGACTTTTAAGAGTTAGCTAAATAGTTCATTTAACAAATCCCTCGTTTCTAATTAGTTCCTGAATCCCATTCTAGATATTTTTCGCGATTGAAATGTCGAAACTGCCTTAATCATCAAACTCACTATTTTCGTCCCAAAAATTGGATTTTTGACATCCTAGACTAGTTTTGGAGACTTTGTTCTGATGGAAAGGATTTGAGAAGGAAAAAGTCATTTTCAAGCATTTTGAAGATGTATGTAAAAAAAAAAAATAGATTTTTTCAAATTTTTTTCTTTGTTTTTGGATGAAAATCGATCAAGGATGATTATTTTGGTTCGAAATCATCTTCATGAGTCATTATGTCAAGTTTTAAGTCAATCTTCCAATGTATTTTAGTTGGAAAAACTCGAAAAAATGAAAATGGATGAGTTTTATAGCATTGAGTTCGACAATTGTTATTTTTGAATTCAATATTTTTATTGTCGAGTTTGACATTTTTTAAAATATTGCCATGCTCAACACTAAAAATTTGTAAGCTCGACAATAAATAAAAACTAGTGAGCTTGATAATAAAAATTATCTAACTGGACCCTGTAGAACCCACCACAACATGAAAAATCTCATACTCAACAGTCCAAGGCCATCAAATTTCATAAAATTTGACAGACCATGTCGTCAAATTTTTCATTGTTGAATTTTTTCTTCTAACTAGTCGAAACCGTCAAATTAACGAAAGATTGGAGTAATTTGACGGCTCAAGGCCGGCCGGCAAATCTAGAGAACATCACAAATTACAATGGCCTATCGAATTTTCCTGTAGAATTTTCTAGTTTCCATATAGTGCACCCGTTTTCATTTTTTTTTAAAGTTTTTTCAACTAAAATACAAGGAAAGATCGACGTAAAATTTTATATAACAACTTGTGTAAATGATTTCAAACCACAATAACCATCTTTGATCAATTTTCATCCAAAAATGAAATAAAACAATTGAAAATTCTTAGCTTCATTTTTTTGTTAAAAATCGTTGAAATAAATAAATAACAATACTACATCTAATAGTTCAGAAGGAGAAGTATATCATTTTCATTCATCATTAACGATTAAAAATCGTTGAAAATTATTAGAATCTCCATTGGAAAACCTATGTATATGAAGAAGATAAAAAATAAAAAATAAAAAGGTAGTTTTGCCATTTCAAAATTATTATAACCTGAGATAAGAATGAGGAACCATTAAGAAATGTAAGTTTTACTAAATGAACTATTAAGAGAATTCCTAAAACTTAGAAATTAATTAAAAAGAAAACCTTTCACCAAGGATAATTAATTAATTTTTTCTAAAATTTAAATGAGTAAAAAGGTTTTTCATGGAGGGTGAAGAGACTAGACATAATGATTTTAAAGGAAAAATGAAGGGATTTTGATAAGAGATTGAAGTTGAAGGCATTTCAATCATTTTAATTTGATTAGCCTCTCATGAAAGACTAACTCAAGGACTTTGCCTTCAATCTCAAATATTCCTGGGGTATTTCTAATTTTCACCAAAACTAGGGAAGGGCCCTAACAATTACTCCTCTTTTGTACTTAGCTGAGCAACATTACGAGTCACAATCACTGTACACGTGCAAAACATAAGCTTTTAAATATAAACTTAAATGCCATTATTTATTGATATTTATTCTCCACTTGCCCCTATTCTTTTAGCACTAACCATTCTCCTGTGGAGGGGACCTTAACTTTTCAGAGTACATTCATTCAGACACAAAAGGAAACAAAAAAAAGACAAAAGCTGAAAAAATTAAAGTGATGAAACAGGTCCCTATGAAATTCAAAATTGCCTGTTAGAAATGATGCCACAAGGTGGTTTACTTCATTTTCTGGTACACCAAGAACAAGTTGTTCTTTACAAATACCAAATTTATCAAATGATGAAAACCACCCCAGGTTATACCCATATTCACAAGCTACTCCCTCCTTGTCATTTCCCTGTGAAGACCCTTCGAAGTCAACTTTGTCAATCATTAAGGTTAAAATCTCGTTGTAAGACATTCTCTCAAGATAGAAGATCAAGCAACAACTCATCCATCAATGAACCCAAGACACTAACCTCAATATCTAAAGCAAACTCCCCTTGTTCTTCCTCAAATTTTTTCCACCTCCCTCCTTTCTCCATTTCTTTAATGTGAACCTCCCTGCTTTCCTCTACTCCCCAATCTAATGACCCATAATCTCCATGAATCCAGTTTCTTGCAACATTCAATAATTCGTTATCAAAATCATTGCCTCCTTTTGGGTTAGTTAGATTTCTAGCCATAATTTCATCTCTAAAGAAATCCATCAAGAGATGATCCATAGTTGCTTCTTTAAGGCTCTCCTCCTCTGAGTTTGTTTGTTTGATAAGCTTAAGTAGCTCACTTGCTTTCTCTTCAGCTCTAATAGATTCTTCATCTTCAAAGTTTTCCGAGATCGAATAAGAGTTGGTTGGGCTTTCAAGTGAGTCATCCAACTCCAATGATGAAATCCGTTTCTCCAAATTGACAGGTTCTAATTGTGCTAGGCTTTCAAATCGCCGAATTTTCTGCATAAGCTTCTGCTTTGTCCCTGTTAAAACATTGATCCATCACATACTCTTTTTAGGACTAGAAACATTCCAATTTTTCTTTCTTTCTAACAAAACTTAAACTATAGTCTCACTACTACTAATAACTAATGCTAGATATATATACTCAATAATGGCCCAACGGGTATCACAAGAAATTATGGATTAACCATTCTTTGGGTATCATTAATTAGGAGATCTCACACATGAAAAACAATTGTGATAGATTGGATTATAATAATTTCTTTAATTTTTAATCTATCTAAGTGAGACCAATTGTGCGGCTTCAAAACACTTGTTTCAATTTGTAACACATGTCTAGACTTAGAAGGAATGAGTAAAGAAAGTAGAGAGAATTTATTGGAGAAAGAAAAATATATAACATACTTCTCATCTTCTCGAGGCTCAACTGGAAGGACGAAGAGGTCTCATCATCTTCTTCAAATGGAAAATCAAGCACAGAAACTGGGCTAAACTGATCCTTCTCCTCATACTGAGACACCCCCTGTGGTTGTTTTCCAAATCAAAGTTAAATCAAGTTTAAAGAAACAAATTAGTGAAATACAATGCACCATATATTTTCTTTTTAATCTTATTTCCTGCTTGTTAGTCGAACCATGGGCATTAAAGCCCTTTAAAGGCCAAAAATACCAATTAAGCTTATTTTTGTATTGAGTGATATAACAACCTTTTGCATTGGCACACAGAGCTGCTATTGACACCCCAACTTTTACTTATTACACTCCAATTTCTTAAATTGTTTATCACACCCAATAATAGATTAAAACATATACTTTTCAAACATTACAAAAGGTTTTAGCTCAAATTATAATCTCAACATTACAAATCATCATAGCACTCATTCAAATAATTTCTGTAGGCATTTACAGTTATAATTAGGCTCATTTAAAATCTTAAAACCAAAAAATAGAAATGTAGAAAAAAAATTAAAAAAAACAGTGAGAGCTTCTATTGGCACCCCAACTTTTACTCATTCTCGACCATTTAGCAGCTCTCAAATGAAGTCCCAGATAAGTAGCTCTACTAAAAACTAGAAGAATAACAAAAGCAGAAAAAGCCAAAAACAAAAAAATATATAAATTAAAAAATTAAAAAAGAGTGGTTATGCCAGGACCTATTAACATGGAAAGTCAAAGCAATTAGCTAGACTAAGTAATTAATTAATGCTGTTTATCTCTTAAGAAGATTTTGTCCTTTAGTTCCTAGGTTACTTCAGTTGCACAGCACATCATGTTAAAAACTTCCCAAGAAAAATAACTACGTTTTGTTTTCGAAATTATGGCGAGATATGAATAAAACAAATATAAAAAAATCACACTTGCAAGCCTATAACAGAGATGTACGGGCAAATCAGAAAGTCAAGTAGAGGTAAATGATAAACAAATAGATGGACAAAGATACAAGACCTCCTTCCACCGACAAAGATGGGGTGGCGCAGAGAATAAATATGAAATTATATATATGCCCTTTTATTTTATATATTAGTGAATCAATCACCTGTTCCCTACTTTCCCAACAATAAGCAACTTGAATTTATTCTAGGAGCTTAAAGGGTAAATTTGTAATTACGTTAAGAAAGAAGACAACCTAACTGATGAACTACCAAATTAAATAATCTTGCGAGTTTCAACGCTTTGGATTCCAAGTAGGACTGCTGATACCACGTGGCTGGCGTTGAAACTGGTAAAATAATTTAATTTGGTAGCCCGAAATGTACAAGATTAAATCCCAAGAAAATACTTCACACGTTGAAACGCCAGAAATTTCAGCTGTTTAATTTTTTTCATTTTTATTTTTATTTTCGTGCTGGAGTGATTAAGATTGTACCTCATATGGTCACGTATAAATGCTTTTTACTAAGAAAGTGAGATATGAGGTCAATGCCGAGGTCATTTCTGTATTATTTCCTTTAGAACCCTTCTGTTAAGAAAAAGGAGTCGTCCTTGTCAAGATTGTACCTCATATCCCACTTTCTTTGACGTGGAAATATGTAGGACAATAAATGTTTTTAACTCTTATCTCAAGGGAAAGTATGTATGGTTCTACACACTTCCTTATAATGAAAGTGAGTATTTTCCGAAAAGTGTAGAATTGTCATTTGCACTCCAATTTTTACTTATTACATGTAATTAAAAGTAAAGATAATTAGATTTAATTGTGGATAATTAAAAAATTGGGGTGCCAATAAAAGTTTTTTTTTTTTTTTTTCCGCGGCTAACACTAAAAAAATACTATTTAAATTGTTTGAACTAATGTTGTAATGTCTAGAATATAATTTGTGACGAACCTTTGTAAAGAATAAAAGTTGGTGTGCGAATAGCAGCTCTAAAAACAGCAAACGTTACCCAAATAAACAAATTAAACAATAATAATAATAAGGGACGAGAATCTACAGCAGAAGTCGAATCAAACAGCTTAAACAAATTAATCAAAACCACCCAACCAACAAACAAAGCAAAATTGTTTATAAATGCGAAGTATTAAATAAAAGCTCACCTTCTCCATCGAATCTTCACCAACTACATCACATCTTCTTTTGCTTATGATCTTCTTCTTGTCTGGTAAATATTTTTTACACTCATCAATCTCGTTTTCACCAGAGAATTCTGAACTACCACTCGAAGAATGTAAGCTTTCGAATGTAAAATCGCTATCAGACCAACTATTACTAGTAGTCGTTGTCATGGTGGTGGTGTGAATTGGAGATGAAGTGTAATCCAACGGTTCCTGCTTCTCTTCAACTAAATCTCGGAACGATCTCCACCGTATGATGTCTTTGACCTTCACAACAACTCTGATCTCATTTTTTTCCGTATCAGCTTTCTTCGTGAAGCTCCGTCTCAACTTCTTGGATAGGCTTTTTGGTAAAATCCTCTGTTTTGAGGATAACGGATATTTAACGGAAGTAAAGTGTAAGTGCTTGACGACGTTAAGTACCGCTTCCGAAGCCTTTTGAAATGCAGAGATCGTTGTCGATGCAGCTCTAGATCTGCTTCTGAGAAGCTTTGTCGAGATTTTTGGATTTCTCGTTTTGAGATCCATTTCGAGAAGATTTCTAACAGAAGTGTTGCACGATCTTCGAGGAAAGGATCTGAAACCACTTGCTGAACAAGAACTCAAATCATCTCTCAAGAAATCTTTGAGCATCGTAGGTCTTCGTTCGATCGGTGGAGGTTTTCTTAGTTTTGATTCGATCTCCATTGCTACAAAAACAAGAAAAATATCTAAAGACAAGAAATTTAAAATTAAAACTGATCTAGATCTGATTTACAGAAAATTTGTCTGTTATTTTCATTTATAAGGATCAGAAGTAGGAGTAATAATGAGATTACAGAGACATAGATGCTTAGTTGGTAAAATGATTAATCAGGTTTCCAGACTTCAGAGAGCATTTAAGATAATAAAAAAAAGATGCATGTGTTGAAAAAGAAAGAGCAGAAAATTTCATAAATTCACCTTCAGAAAGCATCAGAAACCCTAGCAGCTTTTACTTAATCTACCAAAAAACACAGAAGAAATCAAGAAATTAAACAAGTCAAAACAAGGACTACAAGAGGAAATTGAAGAAGGTAAAGGTGGTTGAGGAGATTTGAAGTGGGGGAGATTTAAAGGGGAAGATTTGAAAATAAAATGGTGAAAATGAAGGAGAGAGGTAGCTTCTGAGGGTTAAGATCTCCAGGTTGAACTGGAAAACTCAGAAGAAGCAGAAGCGTGGATGCTTCTCTTTAGTGTTTGAATATTTAGTGAAACTGTGAAATTGTTTTTTAAATGGGAGGAAATACCATGTACGATAAGTTCAAATCTCGCTTCTTGAGTAATAGAGTCTTTACTCTTGACTAGTTTGACTTACAACGACGGTATGTCGCGGAGAAAATAGCTGACCGTCAAAAGGTTAGATCAGAGTTACAGAGAGGTTATAAAAGTAAATCGTTATTGTTTTAAAACTCGAAAATGTCAACGTGTCAACTCGGTACGTCAAATAATTATACATGAATTAATTTATAAAATATTTTTAAAATAAATTATAATTCAAATCAAAAGCTCTAAAGTGACCTGAAATAACTTCAAGTGCCCCTACTCGAAATATTTTATAAATATCAAACGGAGAGAATAAGTTGAGATAGCCCCAAACAAGAAAAAAAAGAAAAAAAAAAAAAAATCCAATCAATTAATTACAAAACTATCTCATCTAAATACAAACTCCCTAAATGACACCCCAACAAACTCCTTGTTTAATTTATTCCAAAGAAATAAAAACCTAAAATCTCCATAAAAATTGTATCCGTATTACTATCATTGTCCTGGAACATCTTGTTATTTATCTTTCTAAAGACTCCAAACAATTATCGAAGGAAGAATGACTCATATGTTTCTTTTTCTACAAGAAAAGATATTATGAGTTCACCCTACTATCAACAAAAAGAAAGTCTTAAGAAAAATCCAATTCATCTGAAACAAAAATAGAAAGAGAAGTCCAAAAACCTCAAGAGAAAGAATTATGGGCTAAAGTATGATCCACAGATTTCCCATCACTCACAAGGAGCAAAGGTTCGGAGTAATACACCCGTATGCAATAAAGTTATCCAAAATGAGAATCATCCTTAAGAAAGCAAGTCAAACAAAGAAAAACACCTTGGAAGGAATAAGAATTGACCAAATAAGAGATTCTCAATAAGAATTTTTTGACCTTGGAAGAAGTGTTTTGTAGAATGACTAAATTGTGAATCTCTTATCTTTAGCCTTGCCCATTTCCTCGTATCCTAATCGTTCTCCATAAACTAAACTTTGTTTAAGAGATTTAGAACGGATGTTACCTCGGTTAGGTCTCAATTATTAAAATTCTTTCTGAAACACAAATCCCAAGAATTGGTAACTCCATTACAAATCAAAAAATACATTGTCGAGCAATTTATTTTCAAAGAACAAACATACAAGGAAAATATTTAGGGAAAATCATAGATCCTTTACAAGGAACAAATATAATTTGATGCTCTTTTTGTCAAACGCCCCCCATAACAGAATCATAGATCCTTTGCTTCAAGATACAGAAGAAAAATATTTATGGTTCTATAATTGCTAGCTCAAGGAACATATTGGGCGCATTTGAAAAAAGAACGTCAGATTATCATTAGTAAAAAAAAACCTAGGTGTTTTTTCTCCTTAAACAAGTCTTGGAAAATCAATTGTTCTCTACGTACAATGCTACTTAGAGTTATTTTGAGTCATTGTAGCAAAGCTCATAATAGTATTGTGAGAGAAAGAAACACTCACACCAACTATCTTGAGGAACTCTTGGCATGATCGACAAAAAAAGGCCATTCAGACACACACAAGATGAGTTTGTTCAGATTAATTGATCCTGAGATAAAGGTACGCTCAATCACTTTGAAATGGAGTAGTTGGCACTCTCAATCGTGTTTACTAACATACCATGTGGTAATATTGTCACTTTAATATAAAAATAGGTAACCACATGCGAACTAAACCTGATGAGCATTTACGTCGGTGAGTTATATATGAGTAAGTGAGACTCAATATATGGTGTATGTGGTGGAAAAATCCTTCGTCAACCGTGGGACTAGTACTTGGACAAGACCATGACCTATGGACTGGGCAAAGCCCATATACAAGTCCGGTCCGTTTTCTATAGGGAAACCTGGTTATCAAAAAAAAAAAAAGTTTCCACATTTCTAAAGCATAATTGTGGTACCTACCAAATAATTGAAATAATTGGACGAGAATAAAGTAGTCTAAATTAAACATATTTATTTATTATTTATATATGTTCGCTTTTCTTCTATTTTGGGTATTTTTATTTGTGTTTCTTTCTTCTAGATGTCTTAGGATCCTTTCTTTTTCTTGAATTCAATTATAATTTTCTCTGATCATTTCGGTGAGATAGCTATCAATTACCTAAATTTTATTCTTTATTTTTCAAGATTTTAGTTTATATGAAATCTCGAGGAAGGACTTTTGTAAATTTCTACATACCACTCAAGAACCCCTAGCAACTATGAACTAGCCCATGGGCTTCCTTCCTAGGTCTTGCTTTTGGAATTTCTTCATGGACCTCTTGAGAAGGACTCTCGAGATTTTTACTAAAATACTCTATCTCTTTAGTATATGTGATGCTCATGGGATTTTTAATTATATAAATAAAAATTCATTTGAAGATGAATATATGTAATTGTACTTCATCAAACTAAATGGAGATCCTTATCTAATTATGTAAATTTGAAAATATAAAATGACCCAATTAACTCAGCGAGTTGGTTCACATGATTAGAAGGACAGCTCCACCACAAAATCCAACCCACTTGAATTGACTTCATTGTTGTTTAACATTCAAATGATCAAATGAGTGTTTTAAATAATAATTTTTAACTGAGTATCCTTAAGGATAATCCTCTAATCCCAGCTATTCGTTTGACGGAAAACCTGAAATCTAGTTTGGGCATTGGGGTTAGTATCTTCCTTAAAATTATGATTTTATTATGCACATCTCTTGTTTAATTCTTGAAAAATTCAAGAATTTTTCATTTTTTTCAATGAAAGTATTATTCTCTGAATTATTGAACTATTTTGAATAATTCATGGATTTTAAATTTGAAAAGAATAAAATGTAATTTTTATAAAACCTAATCGAAAAAGAAAAAAAATGCTACTATAACTTGTTATATGTTGCAAAGTGTAAACTTGTAAGTTGTGACATGTAATACAAGTCGACTTTGAAGTGGTTACATTTCAAAATTTTGGAATTATCCACATTTTTATACGACAAATGTTCCTTTTATCTTTAAAAATAATAATGACACGACCCTATATATTTATTTGAAATCACATCTTAATTTTCTAAATTGATAATTTGTCCTTTGACGTTGGTCTTCTTTTAAAATTTAATGGAATAAATCTCATTACCCTCATTATTACCACCATTATTGTTATCATAACAAATTTTATCATCATTATTATATGGCCGGATTTTTTATTTTTAAAATTTTGAAATGAAATGGATAATACACATATAAAATATATGCCGTATATTTTTCATTTATCGAATATTTGATCAAATTTTAGATTCGATTTTTGCAATCCAAATTCCAATAGAATTGAATTTCTTACCAATGGAGTTTTTACTATTAACAAGATCGTTCACATCCATGACAGGTGGAACACATGCGGATTCTTGGAACCTAATTGTACGATGCCATCTATTAGATTCTGTACAACTAATTTAATGATCTCAACCATCAGCCACCTATGAGATTCTGTAGAAGTAAATCCAATGATCTCAACCATTGCAAAGTACAGGGACCCACAGTCGTTCTAGCTGAACACATATCGTGATCCGATCCATTAAAAGAGAGTAAAATTCTGTACTTCGGAGAGTTGGTTAGTAAACTATCTCCGACTCTACTTGATCACCATTGGGCAAATTTCAGGTCCCCTTATTCATTAGAAAAGCCAATAAACTTTTTAGGGTGATTTTTTTAAAGAGAAGGTGAGGAGAGAGAGAGAGAGAGATAGAGGGGTAAAGGTGGAATTCAAAATATATATAATTGAAGAAATGATTCGAAAATGAAACAGCTTTGATTTGATTTTGATTGCGAGATGTCGTTTTACGTCATGGAAGATTTCAAAATTTTGAATTTGTCGTTTTCCCCCTCTCTTTTAAATTAGCTCTCACACGTGGCTCCTCTCTATTTGTGCCTAACACGTGCAGACGCTTTGTGAAGCAGCGTCCGGGCCCCACTTTGCATTGGAAGGCACGAGCGAATCGGATCCGGTGTAGTATTGATTGCGATTTAGTGAAATTCGTGCACTCGTGTCGGCTTCGCTCACGCTCAAGTTTAAGCGGTTGAATCACCTGGTACTGGGAAATTACAAATAATATTTTATATTTCCTTCTTGAAACCTCTGTTTTAGTTTTACTTCTAACTTCATAGTCAATTGTATATAATAAGAGGTCAGGGCTTTAATCTTCCCAAAATATTGGGTCCAACTTAATATATTTTCAGCCCATTAGGTATTATCCCATAAGGGCCCCAAAATGTCCAGCCCATCCCCACTCGAGTTATCTAAACCGTTCTAAGCCTCTTGAACTTATTTGGCTTAAGCCCATTAATGGTTTAGGACTTCAAATCCATTCATTGACAATTCTAGATAAGCAGAATGGATACATGATTCTAATTTTAATTATTGGTGACTGAAGATTGTTCATGGGTCAGGATTTAGTTGTCAAGTCAAGTTGGATGGATTAGTTCGGATTTATGTTTAGGATCACACTCAGGTTTGGGAGCTAGGATTGTTAGATTACATGTTCCAACCCGGTCCAACTTGATAACGTATATTATAGGTTAGTTTACAATATAAAAATTTATGAGCGGATCAAGACCATAACTAGGCCCGAATACTTGTTGGGTGGGCTAGGATTGGACTGAGATTTTGAAGCTTGGTTAGTATGGAGCTGTTCATGGTTCATCGCAACTTGGCTCGAATAATTACGTTGCTCCTCTATAAAGTGGAGTTAACGTTGGTAGAAGTGGTGTGAAATCTTTATTATTATAATGAGAGAAGGTCGAATAGGTGTTTGTTGACAACAAAATTTGGAAGACCAAAAATGCCTTCACATATATATTACCTTACTATTATCAAGGTTATTTTCGTCAAGACAAATAAAAATACATTCGTGCATTCATATAACCATGTTAGTCTTTAGCTTTCTAAAATTAGAGAAATATCCTCTTATTATTTCATGTACAAAATCAGCTTACTCAATGTTTTAAGTTACAAAAAGTCCCTTTTAATATATTAATTGATTAACTATGATATAAAATAATTTTATCTTAAAAATTTTAAAATAAAAAAGTATTATATAAATTTAAATTATGCATAAATCTTAATCTTTGTAAGGATAATTTAGTAATACCTCATTTGAAATTGGAGATATTAGGTTTATCCGCTGTAAATGCAAGATTAGGTTTACCTTCCTTTATTGAAAGTTAAGATTACTTTTTGTTGATGATTTAAGGGTGAAATATATATATATATATATATATGGGAAATGTTCAGCAACAAACATTTTGACAAACATTTTGGCAAAACATTTTTCAAAACATGGGTTAGAGGTTTTGGAATGGGCTGATTTTTGGTGAGGATGATCTCTATGGTGAGGAGATCATCATCACCAAAAATCAGCCCATTCCAAAACTTCTAACCCCATAAAAAATGGTTTACAAAAAATAGACGGTCCACGATTTTTCAACTTGTAAACTGGGGTTTGAAGTTTTGGAATGGGCTGATTTTTGGTGAGGATGATCTCTACGCATTCCAAAATCTCTAACCCATGTTTTGAAAAATGTTTTGCCAAAATGTTTGTCAAAATGTTTGTTGCTGAACGAGACCTATATATATATATATATATTTTTTGTTTATTTTGTTTTTTTCCAAAATGTTCAATTTCTAAACTAAAATTAAACAAAATGATCAAAATAATATCCAAAAAATTAAATTTCCCCATTAAACCGTCAAGACTAAACAACATTGAGTTTCAATCATGGGGTAAAACAATCTTCTATTTTGGAGGGAGTAAATCTAATATTACTATTATTTTTTAGTCGTGCTGGAGTAACATTAAAATTGGCATCGATTCTCACATTGCTGATGTGGAGGTGCACACAGCCATAGATGCTTTCCACTTGTATCTCGATAAAAAGCATCTATGGTTCTGTACATACATCCACATCAGCAATGTGAGAATCAATGTCAATTTTAATGTTACTTCTGCATTTTACATTATTTTTAATCGCCATGTTTTTGTTATACATGTGCGTTTGCACTTGCCACATACTAGTTCAGGTGAAAAGACAAATAGAGAAATTATTTATGGATATTTGACTTTTGAAAAGATTTCACACGCTCTTATGTTAAAAATTGAGATCCCTTTCTAAAAGAAAAATGCTAAATGTTAATCCCAACTATTTAAGATATGTGAACATCCATCATAGAAATTTATCTTGATCAATCTTTTTGTGCTATATAATGTTTTATCCTTATATATAGTTGAAACTTTTCCAATGGAGGATGAAGTTTGAAGAAATACAAGTAAATTGGATTAATTGATCCTCTAATTTAAATCTAACATTTTTCAGTCACTACCTCTAAATGACAAAAAAAAAAAAAATTATTAATATAAGTAACATAGTCTCTTTTTCGTCTAATAAATTAGGGATCTAACTAAAAATCAATTGGCAATGAGTGAAGAGGCCTAGGATCTTATAAGGAGAGAGACAAGACAATTTGTGTCCGATGTGGGACTAAACTCCACTCGCCCTCGCATGTGTTGGCCAGATTGGGCCAAAGCACGTGGAAAAGAGAAATGCTTACTCTGATACCATGATTAGTTTGGGGTTCGACTCAAAACAAATTGACAATAAGTGGAGAGGCCCAAGATCTTATAAGGAGAGAGACAAGGCCATTTGTGTCCAATGAGAGATTAAACTCAACAGATATTGAGGTTAGTTTGTCAATAAATGTGTTTTTAGTAAGCAATGATTGGATTTTCATAGATTATGGTTGGTATATTCATGAGGGTAAAATTGTAATTCTATTTTAACATTTTGACATTAAGGTGGTACAGTAATTAATTTAGGTGTGTGCTTATAAATAAAAAAAAAATATAGCGCCACCTTTAACAAAGGGTGGGCATGAAGCAGTTTTGATTCTAATGTTTCCATTTTTGTTGGTAGCTTTGAAGACCATTTATGATGGCATCATTCTAAGTCCTACCCAAGCATCGCACTGAAAGTCAAGCTGACTTTGGGAAAAAAAAATTTACTTATTTATCCAAAATAGGATTAACTATAATTCTTAATAATGATCAACCACAATAAATTCAAATTTAAAATAATCTAAAATTATTTCTTTAGGGAAAGATCTAAAAATCAACAAGAACTCTGATTTGGCCGTTCATAATCATCATGGGAAAGAATGGTAAAAAAGAAGGATGAGATTTTTCTCCAAGAGCTTGTCGAGGACTTCTTTAAGTAGACGAAATATATCTCCTTTACCTCATTAGTAGAGAAAAAACAAAATAAACATGGATAAAAAATAAATGTTTATTTAAATTAAATTGTCTAGTGCTTTGTTTTAAGTACTTCAAATGCTACTGCTTCACCTCATTAGTGGGAAAACAAACTTAAATCGTGAGAGATGGGCGGAATATATATATATATATATATATATATATATATTATATATATATATATATATATATATATATATATATATATATATAATAATAAATTTATAATGAACAAAAGGATGAATATTGATGAAAAAAAGTTTTCGATTTATTTTTAAGGAGGTTGAGGTTTTAGGGTTTTGTTAACATGTGCCATAAGGGCACACATTAAGATGCATTAAATGCACCTCCAAACTTTATTTTCCTACAAAAAAATGCTCTAAATCTTCATTTTCCTGCCAAAAGTGCTCTAACTCTTTATTTATTTATTATAAAGCACGCATTAAAAAAACCCAAGGTTTTATTCTTCAATTTTTTTTTCAAAGATTTGTATTGGGCTTAAAAATCATCTGTAACCGAATTAGAAAATCATCCAGTGCTTTCTTTTAAGTACTTCAAATGCATTTCCTTCACCTCATTAGTAGGGAAAACCGAACTTAAATCATGAGAGAAGAGCAAAATAATTTTTTTTTTTTTCAAATTAAATTTTTAAAGAACAGAAGAATGAATATTGATGAAAAAAGGTTTTCAATTTACTTTTAAGGAGGTTGAGGTTTTAGGGTTTTGTTAGCCTGTGCCCTAAGGGCTCACAAACTTTACTTTCCCTACAAAAAATGCTCTAAATATTTATTTTCCTTCAAAAAGTGTCCAAACTTTTTTTTTTCTATAAAAAATACCCTTAAGATGTACCCTTTTAGGATTTTACTCTTCGTTGTTTTTTTTTTTTTTTTTTTTTTTAAAGTTTTGTATGGACTTAAAAATTGTCTGTAACCAAGTCATTAAATCATCCAGTGCTTTCTTTTAAGTACTTCAAATGCGTCTCCTACACCTAATTAGTAAGGAAAATCAAACTTAAATTGTGAGAGACAGGCAAAATAAATATTTAATTTTTAATGATCAAAATAGTGAATACTGATGAAAAAAAGTTTTCGATTTACTTCGAGAGGTTGAGGTTTTATTGTTTTGTTAACATGTGCCCTAAGGGCACACGTTAAGATGCATTAAACGTACCTCCAAACTTTAATTTCCTACCAAAAATGCTTGAAACCTTTATTTTCCTACTAAGGCGGTGTTTGTTTGCGTTATTTTTAAGCGCTTATTGCTAAAAAAACATTCAGCACTTTTTATCAAAATAGCACATTTGTTTACTTTATATTTTTAGCGCTTATTGTTGAAAGTAAGTGAAAAAAATTCAACACTATTTTTATGCTGAAAAAAAGTACTGAAGCAGTAAACACTTCGCTTTTTTCAGCACGGACAAATATACCTTTCATTTTTTTGGGCATGGAAAAGTATGCCCTTATAATTAAAAAAATATTACCTCTTATATCCCATAGATCAGTATATAAGCACCCCAAAAATTGGTAAACCCACACCATGGCCAAATTGTTTTGTCTTATATGAGTTAAAAGTTTACAAGTTCAAGAATCGTAAATCGTCCATTTTTTTTTTAATGAGTTGATTTTTGGCGATCATGATCTCTAGACCATATAGGTCATCCTCACCAAAAAATTGGTTCATTCCAAAAACTTTAATGCTAATGGAAATGAAATTTATAGGTTGACAATTTGAAATATTTTAATTCTTTGTAATAGAGGAGTCTTCTAGTATTCCTCTAGAGCTTTAGCGTATTTTAGAGGAAGATCTTATCTGTTCTTACACTCATTCGTAGTATTTTTTGGGAGGGCTCCCATCAACCCCAGCTTATCAATAATAATTTTTTTTTTTACTCTTTTAGAAAATTTTATATTTATAGCTATATATGCGTATCCCTTGTTTTGAAGACCTTAATCAGATTAAGGATAAATTTATCTTTATTTTAGTTTTGCATGGGTTTGATTTATGAATGTGCCTAGGAAGTTTATTCTGATGCTTGGCTTGGAATATACTTTATACAATTTAAACAATTTTATAAATATACAAAATATGCTTAATGCCTTCTCTTGAAGACATTAGAACACAATTATGCTAAGTTATTCTTAATAAAATTAAGGGAAAATTTTGTCATTTTCTATTTTTGGATGGGCTTATGAATCTACCTAGGAAGTTTATTTTGATCCTCAGTTTCGAATAAACTTATTTCTAATTTATCTACACGCCATCTCTACTATTGAATTTTGATCTTATGTTATTTAATCATTCTCCATCCCTTTTAGATGATTGCCTAGAAGCCTTCATACATAGCATTATTGTGCTTTACTTTACTCAATCTCAGACCTTTTATTTTCTCTTCTTAATATGGCATAGCTTGTTTCTTGCTTTTGGTTTGTGGCCTAGGCAAGGAATGGATGCTTTAATAGATGTCCATATGCCAAAAATAACTTCTTTCATCATATGTGAGTTTTTGCCCTCTAGTCATCTTTGGTTCTCTTTCCCATTGTAGTTAATTTTTCATAATGAATTTTGTTGGTAACTTTAGTGTCTTTTGAGTACAGTGATAGAGTGAAAGCTGAAACGAAATGTCTAGAAAATGGAGCTTTTTTCGGAAGCTTTGATAGTAAGATATCTCTCTCATTGTTTGAAGATGATTTTTTTATTAATTTCTTTCTATAACAGTTTTAGTTATTGGAAGTCTTACTACAGCTAAGGTGAATATCCCTTTTTTTTTTTTTTTTTGCAATTCCAGTGAAAATTCTCGACCTGGTGAACATGGTTGAATTAATTAGAGAAAATGTTGTCGCCATTGTATTTGTTAGTAGCTGTCGTCCTTGGTGATCGATTGTAAAGCTTGTTGGGTAAATGCAGAGATTAAGATGTGAACTAAGACTTTGGGCAACTCGAATTCGTTTCACAGGGATAGTTTGGATTCAAAATCTCATTCGGATAAAAAGGCCAAAACAGAATTAGAAAACAGATTCCTTAAAAATGAAATTGATTTGTAAAAACAGGGAAGAAAGTAGCAACTAATTTGTAAATGAAATTAAACTAACAATAGAGATTAAAGATATAAGGAAAAGAGCTTGGAGATGTCAGTTCAACCTTTGCAATTCATCCAAAATGCTGATTTATTCTAATTATAACTCAATCCACGTAGCAAGTCATTGCTCGTGGATCGGAAGATAAATCGAATTAAACATTGATGGTAACCGAAAAGTATTCATGAGAATCCCAACTTCAAACAAGTGTAGCTGACTTATATTTCAATTCTTCACATAACATGATTGTTCTTGAGCTTATCTAAGTAACAATCATCTTAGCTTGATTTGAATGTATAAGTTTGCTAATCTTATCCTAAGAGGATTCTCAAATTAACATGTAAAGCAAAAATAAAGTATCAAAATAACATTGGTAGGATGAAATTGCTTCGGCATTCTTGACCTCTCTAAGGAGTCTAGCCGATCATCGCAAAAATTTTAATTGCAGAAAATGGGTGAAGAAGATGATGATCGATCTATAATCCTTCTTTTATAGCTCTCCAAAGAATTACAAAGATAAGGAATGGATCACTCTTGATGTTCTTACTATTCTCAAGAGCTTTTTCAAAAGGAAATTACAGAAAATTGAAGAAAGAAAAACTAAAAATTATAGAAGAAGAGAGAGCAAGAGAAGACCCTTTCTCTAAAATCAACCTTCCAATTTATAACATTCGTATTCGGGTAGTTGGGTTGATTTGACGGATGATTTGATTCGAACAACCCATTCAGTTACAACCACCGAAGCAATTGGAAGTTTCTATGTAAATCTCGAGGACAAATTCCTCAAGATGATCGCGGCGCGGTCATGCCTAGCCGCAGCATGGTGACGTGGCGGTCAAATCCTTTGAGTTTTTTCTGGATGCTTCCTTTCGACTTGCGTATTGTAACCGTAATTGTTATGTCTTTTGTTAGTTTCCGAAATGCCCTTTTTACCTAGTAACAATTTATTGTTAGCTACATTAATTTGAGATTTAATAAAATTTATTATTATTTTTAAGGAACTAGTATTCAAACTTTAATAATCTTGGTGAAATTAAGGTCCCAAAGTGAAATTATTGGGACCTTATCACTTGGAGTTTATGACAAGCCATCCGAAATAAGCAATTAACACCTAGGCACACATGTTTTTTATTTCTTTTTATTTTTTGTCTATGTAAGAGAGTGGGGTTAAAAGAAAAAAAATATTGTACTGAGCTTCTTGTGGTATATTCCATGTATTATATAATTGATTTCTTCCTATAATTTGATTGATTTCTGCCTATAATAGTAAAATACATCATGTTAACCCGAGACTTATCTAATTGCTTTTGAAAAAAAAGGAAACTACATGTTATTTTTGTTTCTAAGAGAAAGAGAGGCTAATGAGATAGTTTTTCCATTCTCTCCCTTCAACTATGATTCATTGACTGATGACGACACATTAATCTCTGAACTTGAGTTGTCATCCAACACTACACCCATAGAAGTCTGATGTGAGATATTGGACTCTACTATAGTTATGATGTTCTTGCACTTTCGCAGTGCAAGTATAAGACCTTCCATTAGAGATTGGAACTCTGTCATGTCATTCGTAGTATTCTCAAATAAGTTTCCTCCAACAAAGAATGTGGATGGTATCGTCTCTCACCCATTTAAGTCCCCTCACTCCTCTAGGGATATTGGAACCTGTCCATGATTAAATCCAACTTCCTCCAAAGAATAATTTTTTTTACTTCACTTCATCAAAGACCACAACATTTCTACCTAACTAAACTTACCGAATGATGATCACCATGACAGAATCACTTGAAGCATGCGACCTTCTGAAAATCTCCAAATGCAACTCCTTTTTAGGATTATACATTTAATTACTGTAAACCATCCCAACATCTCCTCAAGAAATGTTAAAATAATTATTGGAGTGAAACATAAACTTCTTGCAAAGGAACACTTGATAAAGAGAAGTTGCATGGTTTCTTCCTCATCTTGACATTGAATGTATCTAGATGCTAACTGGTTATTCCTTTTTTCCCCCATACTCCTCATTAAAAGGTAGAGGCCATGAAGCATTTTCTATCCGACCTTTTTCATTTTTTTTGGTAGCTTTGAATACCATTTCTGATGCCATTCTTCTAAGTCCTACCCAAACTCCTCATCGAAAGCCAAGTTGATTTATAAAGAAAATAACAGACTTGACCAAAAATAGGATTAAATATAATACTTAATAATGATAATCTTAAATAAAAATCGAACTTAAAATAATCTAAAAAATGTTAAAATAGAATTTATCAAAAATAAATAGTGAATCTTACATGTACATTTTGATCCCTTCTTCACACTCATAAACATGCTCAATGACTTATAATTGTTGTCATTTGTTGTAATTTTCATAATAATTGTTTTCAGATAATGTAATTTATATTTTGATTACGTATATTTCAGGGTTAGGCCCCTAAAAAATTGAGTTGGGAATTAAGCTTTTGACCCATCTTTTGGTCACATCGTTCGATATAATCTTTTTTTGGCTCAAGTCAAGCACCATGGTTTTAATAATTTTTTGAGATAAAAAAGATTTGTCTGAGTCATCTTGTATTGTTGGAGACCAAGACGAGATGCTAAAATCGAGGTTTACTTTCGTCTTCATCTCAATCTCTTTTTAAGTTTTCAGTATCTTGAATGAGACAAGACATAAAATGGGAATTTAAAACCATTTAAGGAACGTATTGGACCTGCTTAAACTCTAAACCATAGACTTAACTATCTTTAGAACCATTAATCTCTCTTCTCCAAGGTTCACTCAGTCCATTCCTTTTTATTTAAGAAAGGCCGCATTCTCATGAGACCTGTGTAATTGTTATATTTCAGAAAGATTAAACCTAGGTAAAGCCTTCATTTGTTGTTAAGAAAATTTTTGTGTAAGCTCTAATAGCTCAATGGCTTGACACCGTATGCAATTATCCTATAGTTTTCTTTTGTCGTTATAAGGAACATTCTCTAGGGATTCATTTTCAAAGATTTGATTAATTTAAAAATATAAAACCTATTTCACCATCAATCTTCTTATACTACCACCATTATCGCTATCTTTGATACTATTGTCACCATCCACTTTTCATGGAACTCACATGACAATCACCAGCATTAAATCACCTTCAATATTTATTTTCCTACCTAAAACGCACTAAAAAAAAAAATTAAATACCCCTTCAAAATTTATTTTACTACCTAAAATGCACTCTAAATAATAATTATACTAAAATTACTTTGAAAGATTCATTTCTGTGTATTGAATGCATCTTAAAATGTGCCCCTACGGCACATGTTAACAAAGCCATAGTTTGATATTTGCAGCAAGGTTTGAGGTATGTGAGGCCAATTTTAATCGTCCACCTTTGGTGTATACAATATATATCTTTTTACCAAAAATAAAAATGGTAACTCAAAATATTTTTTTGAAGGGAAAATTATTAAAAGAGGGTTAAATATTTTAATATTTACAACAAAAAAAAATCTCTTTTATCAAAAATTACAAAAAACGAATTTAGTCGTTGGACAGTCCAGTGTTTTAGCAACTCGTTGGATTGTCCAGCGTTTTAAATGGAGGCAAAATTTCTGGGGTATTAAAACAAGCTATTTAAATGCTGGACAGTCCAAAGAGTTAAGCATTCAGAAGGAGTTTAGGGTAAAGCAATGTATCTTAACAAATTAAAACATTGGACAGTCCAACGAGTTACAAAAAAAACGCTGGATTGTCCAGCGACTTAATTCATTTTTGGTAATTTTTAAAAATAGATTTGTTTTTTGTAAATATTAAAATATTTGATTTTTTTTTCAATATTTTCCCTATTTTGATACTCAAAAATAGTTATTTTTCATATTCTTTCAACATGTTCAATGGTTTTTACTTGTTTTTATACTCGTCATAAAAAATTTTAATCAGTAAAATAATAGTCTTAAAGTTATGTCTATTTAAAATTAGGAAAATGTTGATGTCACATTGAAAATGACATCGTTTCAAACATTGCTGATATGGATATATCTATAGAACCATCGATATCTAAAAGGAAAATGCAAAAGACTCTGCGCAGAACATTCCTTTAGACACTGAGCTGATGTGGTACTGTGCTCGACGCCATAGATGTATTTCATCGAGATACATGTGAAAAACATCTACGATTCTGTAGACACCTCCATTTTAGCTCAATGTCTAATGTAGCGTCCTATGTCGTCACTATAGTATGATTCTATATATATGATCTCCTCAAGCTTGATGGTTTTAAAATCTATAGCATGAGCAAGATGAGATGCCAACATCAGGATTTATTTTCTTATTATTTTTAAGTTTTAAGTTTTGCTTAGTTCAAATATCTTAATGAAACTTAGAAATCATAGGAAACCCAGGTGACTCACCCGAGTCATATCCGTAAGGTGAGAGTCGAGACTAAAACATGGACTTACAACTATATAAGGAACTTATGAGATCCAACAAAACCCTAGCTTGCACCCCACCGAAATTTTTATGGCATCCTATGTCAAATGACTTGACCAGCTCTGTGAGCAAAATATTACTCCCCGCCAAAATCCTTCATTTTACCTAACACACCCTCCACTTCTTGAAATGGAAACAAAATCTCACCAACCACGATTTACTCTATATGACCTGTCGCATTTATGGGAGGAAGTTGCGGTCAAGCTCCTACATTTTTCTTCTATATAAGGAACTTTAGGATCCACCCAAACCCTAACCCTACACCTTAGACTTAACTTTCTTCATAACAATTAAACTCTTCTCCAAGATTCACATCTCACTCTCAAACCCTAACCTATTTCTTCTTCTTCTGTCTTAACCGCTTTGAGTGATATTTCCATGGTGAGTCATTGTTTTGGTCTGATCTAGTCTTTTAATGTGATTGAAAGTCTGATTATTGCGTTGGTTAATTAAAAGCTTTTTATATTGTTTTCTGATCTATATAATGGTTATGTGTTCCGATGAACGGTTATTTAATTCCTGTAATACCTATGAATGCTGAACCTGATTTGGCTTATCGAGTGTAAAAGTTAGTCTACTTTTCAATGTTTTTTCAAAAATATATTTTAACAATGGATTTGGATTTTCTTAAGATTTTCAGTCTCTGTGGTGAGTTGATATTCAAGCGCTCTGATCTATAGCCTTTTTATATTTTTGAATGTTTGGCTGTTGTTTTGTTTAATTGAAAGGTTCTTCCACTGTTTTCCATCCAGATTGATTTGTTTGATTTTAAGTATTTCGTAATTTCTGTACTACCAATGAATCCTGAACCCAATTAAGCCATCAAGTGTTCAAATTAGGTTGAAAAGTAGAACTTTGGCCATTAAAATATAATTTAACTATCAATTTCGGCTTTTAATAATTTTTCTGTTAATTCTATTTTAATTTTTTTCAAAAGTAAAAAAATTAGGGTAAATTACCATTTCCTCAGCTGAATATGATGAAATTCTGATTCCAACTCACTGTTCATTTTAATCCCCAAAATATGATGGTCTCACTAGTTTAAAGTAGCTAAAAACTGAAAAATATGAGATTGTCACTTTTATAATCAGTGAGCTTAAAAAACCTGCGAAAGTTGATCATGGTTTGGGAAATTTCTCAAAAAATTATGTCTAAAAGTTGCTCTTCATGTCTCAAATGCTTGTTTCACTGTCCTACCAATGAATCTTGAACCTGATTTAGCAGATTCAAGTGTTCAAATCAGGATGACAAATTAGAACTTTGATTGTTAAGATATAATTAATTCTCAATTTGGTTTTTAATATATATATATATATATATATTTTTTTTCTGTTAGCTATATCCAAAAAAATCTTCTTTTATTCTGATAAATTAGTTATCAGAAACAAACACTGTTAAATGTCTTTAGATATGGAGATATCTAGCGAAGATGCCTTTTAATAATGCCTAGGATCTCTAGTTTTTGGATCATGACCTTAGACGCCAGTTTTAAATTTATTTACTTTTTCATTGTTGAAAAGTGGGATCTTTATTAAATTTTGTGTTTGTAGGTCAATTGAAGGACATCTTCATAAAAGCCTTTAAGATGATAGAACTTAATTGGATGATCTGCATTCCATCCATGTTGTCACTGGTCCGATCCCAAATTATTATCAAACGTAAGCAGTTACTATTTCTTTCATTCAATTTAAGCTGTCTGTATTGGTTTTGCTGGTGTGGTGGATGTTTTCTAAAACATTGTTTTATGTGCTTCCTTGTGGAATGTGACAGTTTGAGAGAATTACGTATGGATCTTGAAGAAAATCAGAGTATCTTGGTGAGGAAGAAACTTTTCTTGCCGGTGCTTTAGTCCTTTGATAATGAAGCGGAGATGCTTGTGTCCAAGATGTGGAGAAAGTAGAGAGAGGACTGGTTTTGAAGCCCTAAAGTCTAATACCCTATGTTTTATTTGCATTATGAATACTTTCTCCATCTCATTGTTTCTTTTTATTTTCTGTTATTGTAGTTATAAACATGTTCTTAAACCAATTTTTTGAAGTATAGGTTTATAATATTTCATTTTAAAATTTTCTTTCTATTAATTTGTTTTTTTTTAAAACAAACCTAAAACCAAACCAAACCTGTTCACTTGTGCTGATGGTGGAGAGGCTGACACCTATGTTTTGGATCTGGGGGTGTGTTCCCTTTCTTTTATGCGATTAGGTTGCCAAATAGGTCTTGGTGAAAGGTAATTTTAATACAATGTTTGGATTGAGAGAAGTGGAGAGAAGAGAAACTCAGTTTCTCTCCACCGTGTTTGTGAAGAAGAACTGAGTTTATTGATAATTCTTGGATGAATATTACATGAACCATAATAGGATATTTTTAAGGATTACGTTAATCAAGATAAGATAAGGAAACTAGTCTAGCATAAATATTCTAATTTATTAAAACTTCCTAATGTAGAATATCCTTATTGATATTACTACATGTATTATCTCCAACACTACTTCCTTTTGAGATGAGATACATTGATCTGATACAATGTATCTCATGTATCATAATATGATGCATCATATTCAATTGAAAATTCATCTGGAAAGCAATTTTCAGACTTTCATATATGACCTGCAACTCAATGGGAGGGACATCTCGGAAGTTTGACTTGACATAACTTGCAAAAATAAATCTCCCCATCGAATCTTTGCCCACAAACCTGAAGTCTGCACCATCTTCAGACATAGACCCATCTGTATTAATTTTAATTATGTCTCCATTTGGCTGCTTCCAACGCACAAGCTGTAGCTGATTTTCCTCTAATTGAAAAGAGCATTCCCAATTATCAAAAATCGTTTTGTCATTGGCTTTCGTTTTTGTTCCTGTAAAGACTCCTTGCAAATCAGCTTGAATCAAGGAAAGAACAACTTCATGAGGTCATTTCTTGTTTTAAAAAATTCTCATGTTCCTCTCCTTCCAAATATTGTAAATAGTCGAACACAATGCGACATGAAGCATGCTTGTAACTACTGAGTTGCCCAACGAGAGATCCTTCACAAAATCTACTTCAGTCTGCAGCGATTCAATTTGGATTCTATCCACTCCGAATTTAGTAAGCACAGTCCTCCACAGCCTGCTGCTGTATTCACATTCAAAAAGAATGTGGTCATTATATTCTCCATTCAAAAAAAAAAAGAACACATCTAGATGGCATTATAATCCCTCTTCTTTTTAGATTCTCAATTGTCTGAAGACTTTTCCTCATTGCAAGCCAAGAAATAAACGATTGCCTTGGAATACTGAATTTATTCCAGACATTCTAACAAATTGATTCCCGCACAGTCTTATAAGTGAATGCTCCAGATGGAGAAGTAGTGCACACATACTTATCCTTTTCATTCAGCCAAGGATTATGATGTTCATTTATCAGATTATAGATTTGAGCTAATCTCCACAATGTGAAAAAAGTCCATATTTGACGGCCTTGGGCCATCAAATTTCAAAAAATTCGACGGACCAAAAGGTTGAATTGGCGTCGAATTTTTCATTGTCAATTTTTTTTTTCGACGGGCCGAAACTATCAAATTAATGAAGGATGGGAGAAATTCAACAGCTCTAACCTGTCAAATCTGAGAACATCAAGAATTTCGACAGTCTTAGACCGTCATAATTCAGTTTCTAAAATTTGTGGGCCTTGGCCCATCAATTTTTTCTGTCGAATTCTCACGTAGTGCTCCCTGATTCTTCATTTGGTAAATTCTAACCATTATTGTTTATAAAATCAGCAACTCTAGCATTTGGATCACTTCCCATTTGAAATATTGGTCTTCAACCAAATTGTGAAATTAAGGACCCCCTTCTAATCAAGGATCTTTCCAAAAAGTTATATTTCTACCATTTCTGATAATAACTCTAATATATTCTTTGCCACAAGGTCTCTAGTATTCAAAATACCTTTTAAACCCAAGATGCATCCCTAGGGGGTTGACATCTCCAAATATCACTGTCACCAATATATCGAGCATGCATCCATCTACTCCATAACGACTCATTTTTAACCATCCTCCAAAACAGCTTCATAAGACCAATTTTATTCCAATCATGGATTTTACGGATACCCTGCCCCCCTTCTTGACGAGGACAACACACCCCACCCCAATTGATCACATGAAATGAAGACTCCAATGAAGGCCTACCCAAAGAAAACAGTTAAATAAAGACTCAATTTTCTGGAATACACCTTTAGAAATTTGGAAACAAGAGGTCCAATAAATTTGGAATGATAATAAGACAGATTTAATCAACTCAACTCTGCCAGCATAAGAAAGAAGATTACTTTTTCAACCTTTGAGCCTTTTAAGAATTTTCTCAATCAATGGATGACGCATGGATATAGACAATCTAGATGAAAAAAAGGATTTATAAAGAAAATAATAGACTTGACCAAAAATAGGATTAAATATAATACTTAATAATGATAATCTTAAATAAAAATCAAACTCAAAATAATCTAAAAAATGTTACAATAGAATTTATCAAAAAATTAATAGTGAATCTTACATGTATATTTTGATCCCTTTTTCACACTCATAAACATGCTCAATGACTTATAATTGTTGTCATTTGTTGTAATATGTATATATATATATATATTGTTTAATTAATGTAATTGATATTTTGATTTACGTATATTTCAGAGTTATGCCCCTAAAAATTGAGTTGGGATTTACGCTTTTGACCCATCTTTTGGTCACATCGTTCTGTATAATCTTTTTTTGGCTTAAGTCAAGCATCATGGTTTTAATAATTTTTCAAGATAAAGATGACTTGCCTGAATCATCTTGTATTGTTGGAGACCGAGATGAGATGCTAAAATCGAGATTTACTTTCGTCTTCATCTCAATCTCTTTTTTAGTTCTCAATATCCGGAACAAGACAAAACATGAAATGGGAATTTAAAACCATTTAAGGAACTTATTGGGCCCGCTTAAACTCTAAACCTTTGACTTAACTATCTTTAGAACCATTAATCTCTCTTCTCCAAGATTCACACCTAACCCTCAGTCCATTCCTTTTTGTTTAAGCAAGGCAACATTCTCATAAGACCCGTGCAATTGTTATATTTCAAAAAAGATTAAACCTAGGAAAAGCCTTGATTTGTTGTTAAGAAGAATCTTTTGTAAGCTCTGATAATTCAATGGTCTGACGCCATATGTAATTATCCTATAGTTTTCTTTTGTCCTAATAAGGAATATTCTTTAGGGATTCATTTTTAAATGTTTGATTAATTTAAAAATATAAGGCCTATTTCACCATCAATCTTCTTATACCACCATCATTAGCGTTATCTTTGATACTATTGTCACCATCCAATTTCATGGAACTCACATGACAATCACCAGCATTATAGAATCTCTGCTACCACAAGATCAATAGTAGAAAGAATTCTTTAAAACAAAATAAAATTGTATCGATAGTCTTATTGATCATAAATATTACATCTTTCACGTTGGAATAGATTTTTAGATTATATAATTTGACTCCATTTTGTACAACTTAATTGAAAATTGTAAAACTTATAAAAATAGTAATTTAAAAACAATGATAAATATTTTAATGTTTCTAAATTTCTATTATCCAACAATACTTAACGATGGTCTTCTAAAATAAATTTGAACTCAAAATATTCTAACACCGTTAAAATATAATTTATCAGAGAAGTCAGATCATATACACTCTCGGAAGTGGGCTAAAATCCACCTCCTACACCTCACCGATCTCACATTAAATGCTTGAGCAAAATAATATTTTTTGATGGGAAAATGTCACAATGCATTAAATCACCTTCAATATTTATTTTCCTACCTAAAATGCACTAATTTTTTTTTTTTTTTAATACACCTTCAAATCTTTTTCCTACCTCAAATGCACTAAAAAAATTTAATAAACCTTCAAAAAAAAATTTTCTTACCTAAAATGCACTCTAAATAATAATTATACTAAAATTACTTTGAAAGGTTCATTTCTATGTGTATTGAATGCATTAAATCACACCTTCAATATTTGTTAACAAAGCCCTATTTTGATATTTGTGGCAAGATTTGAGGTATGTGAAGCTGATTTTAACCATCCACCTTAGGTGTATACAATATATATCTTTTTACCAAAAATAAAAATGGTAACTCAAAATATATTTTTAGAAGGGAAAAATTATTAAAAGAGGGTTAAATATTTTAATATTTAAAAAAAAATCTATTTTTTAAAAAATTACAAAAAATGAATTAAGTCTCTGGACTGTCCAGCGTTCTAGCAACTCGTTTGATTGTCCAGCGTTTTAAATGGAGGCAAAATTTCTGGGGTATTAAAACAAGCTATTAAAACGCTGGAAAGTCCAACAAGTTAAGCATTCATAAGGAATTTGAGGTAAAGCTATGTCTTTTAACACATTAAAACGTTGGACAGTCCAACGAGTTACTAAAACGCTGGATTGTCTAACGACTTAATTCGTTTTTGCTAATTTTTTAAAATAGATTTGTTTTTTTTTTTTAATATTAAAATATTTGATTCTTTTTAAAATATTTTCCCCTATTTTGATACTCAAAAATAGTTATTTTTCATGTTGTTTCAACATGCTCAATGGTTTTTAATTGTTTTTATACTCATCATAAATTTTTTTAGTTAGTAAAATAATAGTCATTTTGATATATAATCTTAAACTTATGTCTATTTAAAATTAGGAAAATGTTGAAGTAACATTGAAAATGACATTGTTTCAAACATTGCTGATGTGGATATATCTATAGAACCATAGATGTTTTTCATCAAGATACAAGTGAGTAGCATCTATGGTTCTCTGCACACCAATGTTCCAAACAATGTCAATTTCAATGTTACTCCCGCACATGCGCATTTATCCTTTTAACCCATCTTCTTTCGATCACATCGTTATCTATAAGGAAAATGCTAAAGTGACTGTGCAGAACACTCCATTAGGCACTGAGCTGATGTGGTACTGTGCACGACGCCATAGATGCATTTCATCGAGATACATGTGAAAAACATCTACGATTCTGTAGATACCTCCATTTTAGCTCAATGTCTAATGTAGCGTCCTATGCCATCACTATATTATGATTCTATATATATGGTCTTCTCCTTCTCAAACTGGATGCTTTTAAAATCTATTTCATGAGCAAGATGAGATGCCAACATCCGGATTTATTTTCTTACTATTTGGAAGCTTTTAGTTTTTCTTAGTTCAAATATCTTAATGAAACTTAGAAATCATTGGAAACCCAGGTGACTCACCCAAGTCATATCCGTAAGGTGAGAGTTGAGACTAAACTAGGGATTCACAACTATATCAGCAACTTATGAGATCCACAAAAACCTAGCTTGCACCCCACCGAAATTCTTATGGGTTCCTATGTCAAACAACTTGACCAGCTCTGTGAGAAAAATATTACCCCCCGCCGAAATCCTTCGTTTTACCTAACAGACCCTCCACTCTTGAAATGGAAACAAAATCTCACCAACCACGATTTACTCTATATGACCTGTCGCATTTATGGGAGGAAGTTGCAGCCAAGCTCCTGCATTTTTCTTCTATATAAGGAACTTTTGGATCCACCCAAACCCTAACTCTACATCTTAGACTTAACTCTCTACATAACAATTAAACTCTTCTCCAAGATTCACATCCCACACCCAAAGCCTAACCTATTTCTTCTTCTTCTGTCTTTACCGCTTTGAGTGATATGTCCATGGTGAGTCATTGTTTTGGTCTGATCTATAGTCTTTTAATGTTATTGAAAGCCTGATTGTTGTGTTGGTTAATTAAAAGATTTTTATATTGTTTTCTAATCTATATAATGGTTATGTGTTTAGTTGAACTGTTATTTAATTCCTGTAATACCTATGAATGCTGAACCTGATTTGGCTTATCAAGTGTAAAAATTAGTCTACTTTTCAATGATTTTTCAAAAATATATTTTAACAATGGATTTGGATTTTCTTAAGATATTCAGTCTCCGTGGTGAGTTGATTTTCTAGCGCTCTGATCTATAGTTTTTTATATCGTTGAATGTTTGGTTGTTGTTTTGTTTAATTGAAAGGTTCTTCCACTGTTTTCCGTCTAGATCAATTTGTTTGATTAAAGTATTTCTTAATTTCTGTACTACCAATGAATCCTGAAGCCAATTAATCCATCAAGTGTTCAAATTAGGTTGAAAAAGCAAAACTTTTGGTTCTTGTAATCAAAAGCTTCTTCCACTGTTTTCAGTTGAGATGGGTGTATTTGATTAAACTATTTCTTTATTTCTGTACTACCAATGAACCCTGAACCTGATTGAGCCTATCAAGTGTTCATTTAGGTTGAAAAAGTAGAATTTTTTTTATATAATGATTTTCTGTTAGCTATATATATAAAAAGCCCTTTTATTCTGATAAATTAGCGATTGAAAACAAACAGTGAGAAATGGTCTTTTGATGGTGTTCAGGTTGTTGATTTTATTTTTTCAAAAGAAAAATAAAAATAAAAATTATACATGTAGATATCTGTTTCAAATTTGTTTGCTTTCTTATTTTCATTTTCATTGTTGAAAGTATGATCTGTATTGAACTTTGTGTTTGTAGCTTAATTGATCAATCACCCAAGAAATTTGGGATGAAATCTTTGAAGATGATAGAGCGTTATTGGATGATTTGCACTGCAACGATGAGGTCACTGGTCTGATCCCAGCTATTTAGCCAATTGAAGGTCAGTACTTACTATTCCTTTCATTCAAATTCTGTTCATTTGATTTTTTTTTTTACTAACTTTTAAATAGTATGGAACATTTATTTTTCTGGCAAATAAGATCGTTTTCTACTCGTACCTTTCCCCCTAAACTTTTTTTCGTCAATTTTTTTTATTGTATATGATTCCAAAAATACTTATTTGAACTTTTGTTTTGTCTATTATGATCACTCACAGCTATCCTTGGACACCATCATTCTTCTATAAAATATCCTAAAATTCAGATGAAGAATTTTTTTTTTAACAGCATAAATTAGAATTAAGATATCTAATATATATCAAAATTAAGATAAAAAGGGAATAAATTAGTTCTTGTTATGCTGTTTGATGGGTAAATTGGATTTATTTTCTTAACAGCATAGGTGCAGTAAGACTTACAAATGTTTGCATTGCCTTTCAACAGTTCTGTCTAGAAAATAACCTTGAAGAGTGAGTTTGGATCTTAACTCTATTGTCCTGTATTTCGATCCCATTATAAATAAATTTAAGTATTAATATTAAAACCATGAAAATTCTGCTTTTTCTGACTAAGAAATGCAAATGGTTAGGTGTTGAAGGTGGCTGCAGCAATTAAAAGATGAGTGCAGCCTTGTAAAGAACAAGACTGAACATCTATTCTTGGTCAATATTGTCATAAACCAATATCTAAACTTTAAAAAAAATTTAATTTATTATTTTTTTTCTATGCATCCATTACTCATGGTCAAAATAGACCCAAATAGAGAACATTGAAGTTCTCTATTACATTAATTTATACACAAAAAGTGTTACAACGAGTCATAATTTACAAATCCAAAATTACAATGCATCGCTAAATCCTTTACAATCATTACACAAGCACATATGCCTACAAGGAAGCAATGCCATCCCTCCCTATCTTCTTTAAGATCCCCACAATGCCCGCAACTGCCAATCGAGCAATCTTTCGTGTCACCACATTGCATACTCTCACGATGAGCTTCCGCACCTTCAAAGGAGTGTCTGAGAAGTAATTGCTCCTGATCAACCACCAGCTCAGGGTTCAAAATAAAGATATGGAAATATAAATAATCACCATTACAACAAAAACACTCAGTTGTAACCTGATCGTATCCATGCTAAAATATCCACTTTAAATAGGACTAGTCTCAGAAAATTTCTAAAGTGTAAGGATGCTCATCATTATCTTTCCCATTTTCAATTGTTTCCAATCATTTCAGAGCATCTTTTTGCATCATACCCATGTGATCTAGTGGTTAGCCAAAGAAATTAAGATGACTAATAATTGGTGCGGTTTCATACCTTTCTAGAAGCAGCTTTGAATTTCCTCTGTTGATTGACCTAGCACTCAAAACAATGGTTTAAGTTAGTTGTTTTGACTTCTCCTAGTGGATTATGAAACCAACATGAATAAAACCTTTTCACCTTTAAATATTGTTGTTACATAGGTTCCAAAATAACTGATTTGTCTTGGTAGGTTCATATCTAGGCCCTTGGAACATCTATCGGGTCAAGACTAGAATCATGGTCAGCGAACACCTACGTAGAAATGATCTTTTCAGTTTGGTACCGCCAGACTTGATAATCCAATTTCTATAGCATGGGGAGAATACGAATGAGAGTACAGAGTAATAATAAAATTTTACCTCATTCACTTGAAAATATGTGCCATTCAATGGCAAACTCCCTCTCATAGCCATTTTGCATAGTATCTATTCATAGGATGTTTTAAGCATCAATCATCATCTAATGGCAAGCAAATTGTATTTAGATTCTCTAGTGGATGGTTATCAGTTGTAATTTCTCACCAAAAGTGTTCCTCTGACTTTTTGAGAATTTGCTTCTCGTATACTATTACATGAGAAACATGTCTTCTCCTTGCATAGGTCGCCCGAAATCTGGGAACTACAACAACTTTCAGGTGGTTGAATAGATTCTGCAGTTTCACTTGAAATTGAGCACTGGAAACTACTAATCAGCTAAAAATACTGAGCAAAAACATATATTCTATAATCTTGGAATAATATCTGATGATTCTATAGTCCTGATAATCACACCGATGGAATCATGCCTTCATAACCTACCAGAATTTGTGTTGCTTTTTTGTCAGCCATATTTCATATACCATGGACTATGTCATTTTCATTTGGATAGGAGGGGGTGTCAGCCAAATCGGGCTTACTGTGAAATATATGCTTACTTGGTGTCCATATGGCAAGAAGGTATGAATGAATGTCATAAGTTACTCGTCTTTCCACCTGAAAATTGTCGAAAATGTAAACAAGTTTGGAGAGATTTGTAAAATAATAGTCAAGAACTATTCTTGTGGCCAATAACTGGGAGAATAACTAACCCCTTTTAAAAGAGGGTGTGAATCTGGAAGTTCATACCTACAATCAGCGAGAAAAGTTAGTATAAATCCAATATGTTATTGCTGATTAGTTATATTATAATTTCCTGAGAGTCCTAGCTTCTTTGATGCTATAAGTACTGCTGATATATAATTATTAGGACAAGATTTTATATGCTATTTCCGTAGTAAACAATCATCTCCCAGGGTTACGGTATTTGAACATAGTCAGTTGCATCATCTGAGTATGAGAGAGTTGGTTCTGGTCCTAGTACTAAATTTTATTTAATTATGTGAACGTGGAGTGTCCAGTCAGGGCTACTTACACTTGGTGTTCCGTTCGAAGCCGGCTCACGTTCTTCAGCTTTGGTGTCGGGATGGAAGTAGCATCTGGAGTTAAAGCAACTAAAGCCTTTGACATATCACCTTCTTGGAGTTCCATATTGTTCTCTTGCATGTTACTCTGTAAGTTCAATGCAAACAATAAAGTAAAGACACAAATATGTTTATGAAGGCTGATACCTATGTCTTCTAGAGACGCCATTAAAGAATTCAGAAAGAAAACATTAAAACTGAGATAAGGCACAAAGTTGAGTCCTACTTCTGATACAAATGGAATGAAACACTACTTGAGTTTGGAAATTAAACATTAAACATAGAGAAACAATTATCCAAAAAACTACGTGAAAATGGGGTAATTTTGATGCCAAGGTGCATTGAATTTGGCATCCAACGAATTTTCTTGGATTGAATATTGGTCACCCATTTTTCATGTAGTGATAAAAAATAAAAACAAATAGTAATAAAACAAATAGATCATCATTTTGATTTCAAAAAGAATTAAGCCATTGAGAAGTTAATCAGTGATATTAAAAGTGTGACTTGGTTTAAAAGTTCTATAAAATAGGACAGACAAGTGCTGGTGTTTTCTTCCTTTCAAGAAATAAATTATCAATGAGAATTAGATTAAACAAAAATTACCTCATAATTGGAAAAGAACTGGGGTATGGACCAGCCCAGATGGGAGGGTGCTCAGATGTCATTATTAGGCCATGGGGGACTTCATCACCCACTGTAGTTATTTCAAGGACACAATAAGCGAGCTTTTCCCATGTAACATCCACTAGCACGTGAAGGAAGAACTAAACCAAGTTAACATTCAATATACAAAAGTTATTTACTCAAAATCCCCAAATTAAAAGATTGATTATTTTAGTCCTAAACTCAATACTCATTTATGACTCTTTTCAAGCATCTCAGGTGAAACTTCGCCAGCAAAACATTGGGAGTACGATTGCAATCTAACTCAAAGTTAACATTCATTTGTTAGTGATTAGATGTGATCTAACAAGTATGATTAGATGCCAACAATTCCATTAGTAAGGAGAATATCAACTTCATGAAATAACAATTTCAACATATATGATGATTTTTGGTGGACTGTTAGTCATTTATATTCTAAAAATAAAAAATAATGTGAGATGTTGGATGGTTTTGATCATATAAGTAGGACGATCTTGCATAGAACTAGCTTTTGAATCATGCTTAAACCTGTTCATGAGTAACCAAGAGCTGCTCTAAACTAAGGATGGTAGTCAACATCAAGTACCTCAAAGGAAGTATTGTCTGAATTATTTCTACCATGTATAACCCACATAGACACACACACACACACACACAAACACAAACACATTCTGAAAGGAGAGGTGGCCTCAAAGCTTGGGGTGATATTCTGAACCAAGACTAGTATCTTCATGAGAAATTGGACCAAGGACAAAAAGTTAAAAAAAAAAAAAAGCAAGAACGCATACCTAAGACTGCATCAATTGCATTTCGTGAAAAAGGCAGCAAACCCATTTACAATGCTTTGAATAGCACGGAAAACTTGCAAACAACAAGTAAAGTTAATTTGAGACTCACAAAAAAATAAAAAAAGCGAGTTCTTAATGATCATTGATGAGATTTTCTTCGGATTGAAGACATCTTTTTTAAGATCAACAGGTTCGCTACCTCTTTGTTCAAGGACAAGTTTCTTGAGCAGCATTGTTCATTATGATACAGAGGTGACTATGAAAATAGATTTAAAAAATCCCAAATTACTTCATAAGCACATAACAAACCATCAAAACATGATATTTTTAATTTTTTTCCTTCTTTTTTGTTCTTCCAATTGTTTTCCTGATCTATGCCCCTAATTACACATCTCACTTCAAATTAATAACTTTTCAATCGAAATCTTGGGTAATTGTTTTAGTAGTTCTTATTTCTCTGTAAACAAGTGAACTTATCAAAAATCCAGGAAAATTGAAAATCAAATCATTTAGAAAAATGGTTTTTAGCAATTAAGAAAATGAAATAGAATTGAAAGAAAGATATTTTAAGGAATCGAAACTAGAGACAAAGACGAAACTTATTGGGTTTATTGGTGTCATTGAAGATCAAATTGGTAGAAGAAAAGGCATGCAATTGCACCATTTGATGTTCTAATATCAATAGGTTTGCCTTCCAGAAAAGAACAAGAGTTGAAGAAATCTAAAAACCCCTCTTCATCTTCATCAAGCTCCAATGATAAAAGAAAACCTTGCACTTTAAAATCGAAGATGGGAGAAATCGGTTTAAAATCAAAGAATTGAAGGAATTGAAGATGAGAGATTAATTAACAGTTGAACATTTAGGGAAATCGAAGATTAGAGATGATTTACGATCCAAAAAAAGCTCAAAACCTTTGCAACAAAATCCAAAAAGAAGTTCCTTCTCGAAATCGAGATGAAGATCGAGCTTCGTTCGGGTTTGAGAGATTGAGAATATAGTTAGGGTTTCAGAAATTGAAACCGAGATGAGGATGAAGCTTCGATACAGATCTGATTTGCTAGCTAATTTGTGATCAAAGATTTGAAGAAATCCATCAGAAGTCGATTTACAAATGAATATGAGTGCGTTCCATCTGTTCATGCCTGTTGGAATAATTGACCTAAGAGGCTTCTCTCGAGATTTAATGTATATGGGGGAAACGGCTTTCAACAGAGAAACGGTTTAAAACCGTTTAGAATCACAAACGGCAAAAATCCGTCTCACACTACTATTCCTAATTCGTTGTTTTCTTGTAGTGGCTGGTGGATCAATTCCAAGGTAGTAGTAATGGTTATCATGGTAAAAGGCAATCTACTAAAATTTAAAATAAGTGAATTATTGAAATGGGGAATAATGAGATGAAGTAAAAGCTTTTATAGGTTATTTAATTAAGGTTATTATGTGCTAGTAGTTAGATGAACAGAACCAATTTTTTTTTTTAACTCCATTCACTTGCACTGTTATGCTAGTTGTGTTCACCGTGCTTGATAGTTTTGATTTACTCACTTGAGAGTAATAGTTATGAATGGTAGCCATGGTCACACAACAAGGTTTTGGTGTAGAAATAGGCAAGGAAATCCTGCCCGTGATAAATTTAGTAAGGTTTACAAGATTGTTCTTTTTTGTTTTTTTGGAATTGTAAGTCCGAATCTATTTAGAGTTATTTATTGTGATGCACTCATCCCAAAGTGAGAGGGTGGCAAAACCTTCCATTTCATGCAGTTAAATTTAAAATCTCATAATATTTTGATTTAAAAAAAGAATCCTGTTTAGAGCATTTTCGGACAATCCGGAATATTTCTTAAACATTAAATGTTTCTTCTCAATGATTTTTCCGAAATTGACCTTGAATTCCACTTATAATCTTCTTTCAAGTGACCCCACTCTATTTGTTATCTTGAACTTGTGGATTTACATTAGAACTTATACTTTTCAGGACAATCTATTGGACAGGGAAGTTAAGCTAAGAGAGCTGGACACATTGTCAGTCAGACCATCTATGGAGATTCCATCAGGTCCACACCTTCGCTGCCCTAGGAAGTAATCTGAAATGAGAAAGAGGGGTATGTATAAATTATCCTATATAACATCTAAGATTAGTGCTGAATGTTTTACTTCAAACATTAATCCCATTCAACTCGAATTCTTCTTTTGTATTTTCTTTTGGTGGATTTCAGGTAGTTGGAGGAGATCAAAAGCTGGAAGATGAAAAGTTAGGAGCTGAGACGGTGATAGTTGGTGGAGATCCAATGAAGTTGATGGAAGTCCTTGGATTAACTAGACAAAATGTCATCCACCACCATGTCTTTCAGTAGCTGTTGTCCTTGAAGTAGGCACACCTCTATTTGTATTTGTAATTTTTTTAAGGGAGTTTGGGTTAGAAAAAAAAAAGTTGTAGTGAACTTGTTAGGGCATAACCCTGTCTTATATGATTAGTTTTTGCCTATTATATTTTTAAAATACTCTAGAGCCTTGTTCCAATGCTCTCTACCTGGTATGGAGTAACGTTATTGCACTTTTGCAGCAACTGTAGGACCTTTAGTTAGTTATGCCTATCTTTTTTGAAATTTGAGATTGAAACTGTCTATGTTATCTGTAGTATCTCACCGATTTAAGTCCTCACTCCTTCATGGAGCAGATCCTCTGTAGTACGTGATCCTTGCAGTTCCCTGAAATGGCCTTGGATGGTTGATGGAGAGTCACATCACAGATAAACATTAATCCCCTTTGTTAAAAAGTTGGAGTTCATGTTTAAAAGTTTTCATCAGGCAAAAGTAGTTGTATTTTTTTTTTAATTTGATCTACACCATGATCCTTACAAAGCTTAGGTGTTAGATCTTCTTTTTGTTCGGTGTAGATTGATGATAAAATAATGTACAAAAAATAAACCTTGGAAAGCAAAGATTGATCCAGAGAGACAACATTGATTTAGCGATCTTTTCAACTCAAAACCGAATGGGATTCACCGGTAACAAATTAAAATAATTTTTAGGAAGAAATTTAAACTAAACTAAAATGCAATATTGAAATTATAAAAATAAAAAAAAAGGTTAGATCAGTTAAATTCACCATAGCATTAGTCTTAGGTGTTGTTTGTTAAACTGAAAAAAATAAGTGCTGAATAGCATTAAGCGCTGAAACTTATAAGCGCTGAATTTAAGTGCTGAAAAAGTTGTTTGTTTAGATGTTGAATCATGTTTGTTACACATTGCTGAAACTGATAAATTGTCTTTGTTACCCTTACAATCATATTACACATTGTTTACATGTTTCAAATGCTTATTTATTATCAAACACAATAAAATATATTATTTCTTATAAAATTAAAATACAATTTATTTTTAAATAATAAATAATACTCAAATAATCTTCAATTTATAAATAATAATTTCTATTTATAAAAACCCACAAATTTCAAATTAAAAATAATAATGTCATACAAGTCACCAAAATTTGAAATCAACTTTAAAAGAACTTAATTTTGGATGAATAATTTTCAATGGAAATGAAGGATGTGTAATTATAAAAACACCCTATGAATTAATAAGGACAATCCACACTATAGCCATTTTTTGTTTTGTTTTATATGGGTTAAAGTTTTTGGAATGAGCAAATTTTTAGTGAGGATGGTTTATATGGTCTAGAGATCATTCTCACCAAAAATCAGTCTATTTTGAAACTTCTAACTCGTTAAAAATAGTTTTCAAAAAAAAAAAAAAAGGGACAATTTACAGTTCTTGAACTTGTTTTGATAGGGTTAGAAGTTTCAAGATGTGCTGATTTTTTGTGAGGATGATCTCCTCATTGTAGAGATCATCATCACCAAAAATCAACTCATTCCAAAACTTTTAACCCATATAAGACAAAATAATTTAGCTATGGTGTGGGTTTATTAATTTGTAGGGTGTTTATATACTTATCCATGGGATATAAGAGGTAATATCATTTTAAGAATAAGGGTATACTTGTCCATGCTTAAAAAAACAAAGGAGGAGATCATCCTCACCAAAAATCAACTCATTCCAAAACTTTTAACCCATATAAGACAAAATAATTTAGCTATGGTGTGGGTTTATTAATTTGTGGGGTGTTTATATACTTATCCATGGGATATAAGAGGTAATATCCTTTTAAGAATAAGGGCATACTTGTCCATGCTCAAAAAAACAAAGGGCATACTTATTCGTGTTGAAAAAAGCAAAGTGTTTACCGCTTCAGCACTTTTTTTCAGCATCAAAATAGTGCTGAATTTTTTTCACTTATTTTCAGCAATAAGCACGAGTAAACAAACGCACTATTTTGACAAAAGTGCTGAATTTAATTTTTTTTCAGCAATAAGCACTGAAAAATAGCGCAAACAAACACCGCCTTAAATAAAATATGTATTGAATCCATTTTGACTCAATCTACTCAGACAAAGCTAATGCCCGTAGATAGGAAAGTAAATCTGATTTAGTACAAATAATAATTAAAGATTATTCTTTCCTTTTAAAGAAATAAATATTAAAATTCTAAATCAAACTATCAAAAACGAAGCATGATTTAACTTGACCTTATCTAAAATTAAACCATCAGAACTTACGATAATTTAAAATAGTTTCTAATAATTACTAATAAAAAGTAAGACACATAAGAACATAAATCAATATGGATTCATATGCAAGTTTTAATTAAAACAGTCATTTAGCTTCATTGACTTCTCTAATGAAGGGTTAGCCCAGAAACATTACAAGAATAATAAAATAAAAAAAGAAAAAGAAAAATAAGAAAGATGAGAGAAAGAAAAATTATCTTCTTTTATTGATTTTGATATGAAACTGGCACTGTCTCCTTACAATCTTATAACTAAGAAAGAAAGAAGGAAAACATGAAAACCTAAAACTAAAAAGAATAAATAACAAAGGTTGAGCTTAGAGGAGATTAGATGACTCTGGTCTGGTGTCATATTTATAGAGACCAAATTAGGATTTATAAGGTGTGGAAATCTTCCATAAATGAAATAATCTTCAAACTCTACTTTAATGCGAAGTATTTGTAGCCACTAAGCTCCTACAAAAATCTTGAGGAATAATTCACCGACACCACCTTACCAGCCACGTTGACCAAGAAGCCACGATCCATGTAGGCCCCTTGTGTTTGGGTCTTGGTCAGTTGTCTTTGTTTGAATCTTAGATCATAGTGAATTCTTTGGATTTTCTTATTGATTTTCGAAAATTGTCAACTTTTTCTTGTTACTCAAAAATAACAATAATTAGTTATTAAAATATCTCATTTTATTGAAATAAATAATTATTATGGACTAACAATACATTATATCTAATAAGGGGATTTAGTGTGCAGTTTACCCGTAAAATTTATGTAATTAGGGCTTTAGAAACCACTTTCTAGACCTTGATCATTTTTCAATATATCAATCTCAACTACTTAAAAGTCATTTCCCTCAAGTAATACAAAATATCTATAGACATCCCATTTTTGCATATGCATAATTCGACAATACGTCCCTCAGTTGCGATGAATTCCTAATGATGAGTGTAAAGAATTCAGAATTCAAAGACTTGTGAGTACTATCCTTGATTTTTCTCATTTCTAGTCTTTCCATCTTCATTTCTCGTTACGACTTGACATAGAAATTTACGCACGTTTAAGATCTCTACACCTTACACCTGATTTAGCAAGTACGTATGCTTAGGTTCACCACACACTTCAATAATCTAGAGATATCACGATGCTTGTTTTGTTATTCTTATCCTGAAAGGTCTGAGGGAACTCAAAATCCCTCATGAGGAACACCAGGGGCGAACTTTCAGATCTTGAAGATAAATAGGTAGTCCTTTATCACCCTTTGTTAGTACTGGAGAGAGAAGAAATCAATACCACTGCTGCATTCTTGGAAGATAACAGGTGGTCCTTTTACCACCCTTTGTTTATCTTACTCAATATCTCTCTAAGGAAATGAGAGAGAAAAACTAAGACTAGCCTTAATTTGGCTGGCGTAGACCAAGATTTTTTCTTAAAGGCATTCACCATGGTTATTAGGGTCATCACTAACCCGAAGAAACACAGATGCAGGATTATAGAGTCTCCTCTGAAGTTGAGTTATGTTAGCAACCATTGAGAAAGTAAGTTTGCAAGAAAGAGAAGAATAGGAAAAAAGATTACCTCAGTCTGAAAAATGTAAGAGTAACAATGAATTAGAGGGAAAGAAATAGATAATTTTTTGCAAAATACAGAAAAACGAGATCACAGATAACAATAGCACAATAAGAGAGAGAATGGGAACTAAGTATCTTATTTAGAAGAAAAAGTAAAGGAGAAATATGCCTGAGAAGACAACCTAAATCCAACCTAAACGTCACAGTTTAGGGGTAGTGCAAATGATAGTGGGGCACGTGGACGGACACAAATTAAGATTGATTCATTTTAGCTGTCAAAGATGATTTGAAACGACATTGCATTAAATGCATCGATTCATTAAGGACATACGTAATTATAGAGAATCAAGGCAGCCAATGAGAAAGATGTTACATATCTCGAGAAGACGAAGAGACTTCGTGTCTCCTCGATAGGGGATAATTGAAGAGGGAAATAATTGCACAAGTATCTGAGCCATACACGTGTCTAGGTTAGTTAAGCAATACCATTTGCAGATCAGTACACTGGTGCTATCTAGCAACAGGGCAGGTCAAAGCAAAAGATCTCCTTAGCCTGGCTAGAAGGGCAACACAACACTAAAATAAGACCTGGTCTGTCAAACAAGGCAGACATGGTCAGAGAATATCCATAATCTTGATACGCACACATCAAGCCTAGAGATCTCGAAAAAGATCTCTCCAACACAATATGACCAATCCAGAAGATCCCCATTCCATTTATGGATCCACAAAATTAAGGGATTCCACAGGATCACCGCCTACGAGAGGGGGAAACCCTAATTTGCAGCAAGGGTCCATAAAAAACATAGTTAGCATAAAAGAAATGATATTTTAACGAATTGGAGGTCTAATAAGTTTTTTAGAGTATTCTTCTACTTCTCAAACTTGAGCATCAGAGTGATTTTGATAGGTATCATGCCAACACTAAAAGGAAGCTGACAGGAGCGACTTCGAATCAATGAGGCAGAGTCCATTAACACTGCCCATCGGATTCTGACTACACATTCATCATAATTTTTTTTTAATTAATGTAATAGTTATTTGGATTTACATACAATTTCGGAGTTAGTGCATCTCAAAATTTGAGGTGGGCATTTAGACATTTGATCCATATTTTGGTCACATCATTCTATATAAACATCTTTGTCTTGAGTCTAGCACCATGGTTTTAATAAATGTTTGAAATTGAGATGACTTGCCCGAGTCATCTTGTATTGTAGGGGTTTGAGATGAGATGCCAAAATCAAGATTTATGCTTTCCTTCATACTTTCAATACTTGAATTTAGGTTCAAAGATTGAATTACACTTAAAAAACAACCATGATCAAGATTACTCACCCGAGTCATCTTGATATCATAAACCAGACAAGACGTGAAATAGATATTTAAAACCATAAAAGGAACTTATTGGACCTGCTTAAACCCTAAACCCATACTTAATTTCTTTAGAACAATTAATATATCTTCTACAAGGTTCCTATTAAACCCTCAATCCATTCTTTTTATTTTTTTCAACGAAGGTAACATTCTCATCGGAGGTGTGCATTTGTTATATTTTAGGATGATTAAACCTCGATAAAGCCTTGAATTACCATTGAGAAAAACAATTTCTAAGCTGATAAGTCAATGGCATGATGCCATGTGTATTGGAAAAAAAATTACTAAAATAAAGCACTTAAACTGCTCCAAAATTTTGTCCAAAAAATTTCTTTTGATTAACCAATCACTCTCGCTCATTTAATGCACATGAGGTCTTGCCATTCGTTCATCAGCTTAGCATATAATTTTCTAAACAACATATCTTTGATCTAGTTGTCAGCTTCCAGTTCTTATGGAAATCATATCATTAATACCACAAGATAAATAAGAGAAAGAATTCTTTAAAGGAAACTAAAATTTTATAGATAGTCTTATTAATAAAAACTACATCTTTCATGTTGAAATAAATTTCAGATTATATAATTTGACCCCGCTTTATACTATGAGTGTATGTAATTGAAAATTGTAAAACTCATTTCAAATGGTAAAAATTTAAAAGAGCCAGTTGAAAGTGACTTCCTACGATACTGCAATCAACATTGCACACACATAGCAGTGTGTCGATAACCATAAATTTTTTCCTCGAGATTTTTGGGAAAAAATATATGGTTATGTGCATACTGCTACGTCAACACAGTGTTGAGTGCATTGTCGGAGGAAGTCACTTTAGAATTTTCCATAATGGTAAATATTTTAGTGTGATGTATGGGCGTTGCATGTGCCCAGGGAAGGTCTCTTATGTCTTTGTTTCGAGGACCTAGCTCATTCAACATAAATATATATATATATATATATATATATATATATATATATAATCCTATAATGGTTAACAATGGTCTTCTGAATTAAATTTGTACCCAAAATAATCTAACAATGTTAACAGAGCTTGTCACATAGATCTCACGTTAACTGCTTTGGTAAAAAAAGAAATTTTTTATACCTATGGCAAGATTTGAGGTATTGGAGGCAGATTTTTACCCTCCTACGCAGGTGTATATAATCAATGTATTTTTATCAAAAGGAAAAAAATTGAAAATCAAAATATATATTTTGATGCACAAAAAATAGTTAATTTTCATGTTATTTAAAAGAGTCATGCAGGAGTAACATTGAAAATGTACACCAATTCTGACATTCTGATGTGGTGGTGCATACATAACTATAGATGCTTTTCATCGAGATAGGATTGAAAAGCATCTATGGTTATGTGTGCACCACCATCTTAGAGTGTACATTTTGATGTGACTTCAGCATTATCCTATTTAAAATTCTCACAGACTTTTACTTGTTTACTTTGTTGTAATACTCTTCATAATTTTTTTTTCTTTTTTTCTTTTGAAATAATATTATAATAATCATTTAGATATGTTATAGCAAACACGTGCAGGTGGATTGTACGTGCGGCCGTCCAAAGCCAAAAAAATAAATAAATAAATAAAGAAGATATGTAGTCTCAAAATTTTGTCTCTTTAATGTGCACATTTAACCTTGTGAGCTAATTTTTTTTGTAAGAACCTTCTAATCAAACTTCTTCAAGTTACATATAATCTTCCCTTTCTCAAACTACTGGATAGTTGTAAAAATGCCCAAATGGGGATTTGTTATTTCTTATTATTCTTGAATTTTCTTATTTTTTTCAGTTCAAATATCTCAATTTGACTTAAAAAATGTTGCAAACCGAGATGACTCAACCGAGTCATATCCATAACGTCAAAGACTCTAGACTCAAAATGGGAATTTACAAACTATAAATAGAACTTATGGAATCCACCGAAACCCTAACCAACACCAAACACCTAGTCTAACCTAACTTTTTCTTCAAAACCATTAATCTCTTCTTCAAGGTTCTCATCTCACCCATAAACCCTAATCCATATCTTATTCTTTCTCGATCATTTTTTCTGTTATCTAAGTTATCAAGAAAAACTAAAATTTTCAGTCTCCATTAAAGGCTTGAGCGAGGATCCAGTGATTTTTCTGTGGTGAGTCGTTCTTTCTCTTTGATCTGTAGTCTTTTAATGTGATTGATTGTCAAGTTGTTGTTTTGTTTAATCAAAAGCTTCCTCCGCTGTTTACAGTCTAGATTGGTGTGTTTGATTTAACTATTTCTTAATTCCTTTGAGACCCATGATTCCTAAACCTGATTCAGCCTATCAAGTGTTCAAATCAGGTTGAAAAATTACAACTGTGGCCATTAGAACATGTTTTAACTATCGATTTGATTTTCTAATAATTTTTCTGTTATCTATTTCCAAAAAAATCTCCTTTTATTCCGATAAAAATTATATATGGAGATATGTAGAGAAGATGCCATTTTAATAATTCTTAGTCTCTCTCTAGTTTTTTGGATCAAGACCTTGGACACCAGTTTTAAATTTCTTTCCTTATTTACTTTTTCATTGTTGAAAGTGTGATCCTTATTAAATTTTTATTTACAGGGCAATTGAAGGATTACTTAATAGAAGCCTTCAAGATGAGAGAGCTAAATTTGATGATCTGCACTGCAACCATGAGGTCATTGGTCCGATCCCAACATGTTAGCAAGTCAAACCTAGCAGGTACTATCGCTTTCATTCAAATTAAGTTGTTTGTATGGTTTTGCTGGTTTGGTGGATGTTTTCTGAATCATTGTTTTATGTACGTCATTGTGGAATGTTACAGCATGAGAGAAGGGGACCTCGATCTCTTCAACCCATCTTTGATGATGAAGTGGAGATATATGTGCTGAAGAACTGTTTATGGAGGCAGTCTTTCAAATAAAAAGATGTAAAGACGGGCCTGGTTTTGGAGCTCAAAGCCTAATAAGTGAGTTATTACCTTATGTTTTATTTGCATTATGAGTACGTAATTCATTTCCTTGTTTCTTGTTATTTTCTATCATTTTTTTGTATTTGTATTTTAAAGCATCTTTTAAAAATAATTTTTAAAGTATAGGTTTGTAAAATTTCATTTAAATATTTTGTTTTTAAAAAGTTTTTTTTTATTTGAAGAAAAAAAAATTATCCCATCAAAACTCAAAAATTTGGGGTTTGGTTTGGTTCTTGTTTTTATGTTATCCAAAAAATCCTGAATCCAAATTATTAGGTCCAGTTCCGGTTTTCGCAAAGAACAAGTTGGAAGGCAATCAATAGAGTATAGAACCCTTTGAAACTCATAATTCAGCCACCTCATCGAGGAGACATGAGCCATTACCATTCAAGAACAACAAACTAAGGGTGTCATTTGAGTACCAATTTAACTTGAGACAGAACCAAAAACTTGGATTTGACATCCCTTTTGTCTTAAAGTAACATAACCGATAGAAAGCGAAACCTAGTTGGTTATATTCAAGGTACTCAAAACTGATTAGTTTTTTCAATTTTTATATTCTAAATAGTTTGCAGGCTTCTCTCACTTTAGAAATGACAAATATTTACATAAACTTATCAAGTTTCCATTTAATCTATGCATTCTAGTTTAAAACATTCAGCTAGAAGTTTATATTACTTGAAATAGAGTTTGCACATATCTTACTAAAATAAATTGTAATTATGATTCTAATGCTTTTATATAAAAAAAAATGTGCTGTGCTCTTGAAAGAAAAAGGCTTTGCAATGATTCGTTAAAGAAGATATTTTCTCATGTTTTACAACAAGAAGGAAATTTGCATGCAAAGATGGAATGCCTTTATAGAGATAATCTTCAACTAATCTATTGCCACACCAACATTATCCAATGCCACCACAAGTATGCTAATTCTGAGGTGATTTATTTACATATGAAATGGGTGGGCATTAGCAAAAGTTGGTGTAGCAATAGAATGGCTCTTAAACAAATATCAAATTCCAAGTTCAAGATAAATGATTCTTGGGTAAAAAAATCAAGGGGTTTTGGTAAGGGGTTGAAGAAGGTAAGTCTGTAAGATATTATTGCGATTGGGGAGGTACTTCATTAGTTTGAAAATTGATTTTGTTGGGGAAGGGGTACGTCATTAGTTTGAAAATCAGGGGTATCACAAATAAGCACATAACTAAGTGGGGTATATTAAAATTATACTATATAACATTTAAGCTTAGCGTTGTATGTTTTACTTCAAATATTAATCCCATTCAACTTGAATTCTTCAGTTATATTTTCTTCTGGTGAGTTCAGGTTTATCAGCAAAAATGGTTGAAGGATATGAAGAAATAGAGAACAGAGATGCCATAACTATCCAGCCTGGTGAAGGATGAAGGAGACGAAAAGTTAGAAACTAAAAAGGCTGAGATTGGAGGAGTTGAAAAGTTAGGAGTCGATGAAGTTGATGGAAGTCCTTGGATTAACTAGAGAAAATGGCATCAGCAAAGCTGTCCTTCGAGTTTGCCATAGACTGTCCCAAATCTAAGCAATTAACAAAGCTGGCATACCGGTATTTGTAATTTTTTTTTTTTTTTTTTTTGGTTAAGGGTTTTATTTATTTATTTTTTGTAAGAGAGTGGGTTACAAGTAGAAAAAAAAGTGTAGTGAGCTTCTTAGTGCATAACCATTGTCTTATATGATTAGTTTCTTTCTATTATAGTTTTTAAGTCCATCATGCTGGCGTTGATACACTTCTAATTGCATAAGAATGAAAAGAAATTACATGCTATTTTTTTGTTTTGTTTCACTAATGCGTCGAACTTGTACAACACAAAAATGTCACGCCCCAATTTTTAGGATCCATGACCTGACCCAAAACCATGGTCCCCTGGGAATTAGTGGTGATTTAAGATAAACCTACATACAGTCGTCAGACGTTAAAAATGTATTAGGCTTAAAGATAAATGGTTAACTTGTCTTTTAAAAAAAAAAAAAAAAAAAGCATGATCATGAGATAGACCAACACCTCTTCGATCAAGAATTCATAAATATCACAGTTAGCACAGAAGAATGGATCTTTTGGCGGATTGGAGGTCTAACCAGTTCTTTAGATTATTTCTCTACTTCTCTAACTTGAGCATCAGAGTGATTTTGGTAGGTACCATGCCGGCACTAAGAGGGAAGTGATAAGAGCGATTTCAGATTAGTGAGGCAGAGTCCATTAACACTACCCACCGGATTCTGGCTGCACATTCATCATAATTTTTTTTTTTTAAATTAATGTAATAGTTATTTTGATTTACGTTCAATTTTGGAGTTAGTGCACCTCAAAAATTGAGGTGGGCATTTAGGCATTTGATCCATATTTTGGTCACATCATTCTATGTAACTTTCTCTATCTCGAGTTTAGCACCATGGTTTTAATAATTTTTTGAGATCGAAATGACTTGCCCGAGTCATCTTGTACTGTAGGGGTTTGAGATGAGATGCCAAAATCAAGATTTTTTTTTCTTCATACTTTCAATATTTGAATTCAGGTTCAAAGATTGAATTGGACTTAAAAAGCATCCATGATCAAGATTACTCACCCAAGTAGTCTTGATATCCCAAACCAAACAAGATGTGAAATAGATATTTAAAACCATACAAGGAACTTATTGGACCCACTTAAACCCTAAACCCCATACTTAATTTCTTTAGAACAGTTAATCTCTCTTCTTCAAGGTTTCTATTAAACCCTCAATCCATTCTTTTTATTTTTTTCAAGGAAGGTAACATTCTCATAGGAGGTGTGCATTTGTTATATTTTAGGATGATTAAACCTCGGAGAAAAACAATTGCTAATCTGATAAGTCAATGGCATGATGCCATGTGTATTGGAAAAAAAATTGCAAAAATAAAGCACTTAAACTACTCCGAAAATTTTGTCCAAAAAATTTCTTTTGATTAACCAATCACTCTTGCTCATTTAATGCCCATGAGGTCATGCCATTAGTTCATCAGCTTAGCATATAATTTTCTAAACAACAAATCTTTGTTCTGGTTGTCAACTTCCAGTTCTTATGGAAATCATATCATTACTTCCCCAAGATAAATAAGAGAAAGAATTCTTTAAAGGAAACTAAAATTTTATAGATAGTCTTACTAATAAAAACTACATCTTTCACGTTGAAATAGATTTCAGATTATATAATTTGCCTCCGCTTTATACTATGAATGTATGTAATTGAAAATTGTAAAACTCATTTCAAATGGTAAAAATTTAAAAGAGCCAGTTGAAAGTGACTTCCTACGAAACTGCGGTCAACATTGCACCCACATGCTAGTGTGCCAAAAACCATAAATTTTTTCCTCAAGATTTTTGTGAAAAAAATATATGGTTGTGTGCATACTGCTATGTCAACACAATGTTGAGTGCAGTGTCGTAGGAAGTCACTTTTAGAATTCTCCATAATGGTAAATATTTTAGTGTGATGTACGGGCGTTGCATGTGCCCGTGGGAGGGTCTCATATGTCTTGGTTCTGGGGACCTAATTCATTCAATGTCAAAAAATATATATTTATACATATATATAATCCTATAATGGTTAACAATGGTCTTCTGAATTAAATTTGTACCCAAAATAATCTAACAACGTAGCTGACCTTGTCACATAGATCTCACGTTAAATGCTTTGGTAAAAGAAGAAATTTTTTATACCTATGGCAAGATTTGAGGTATTGGAGGCTGATTTTTACACTCCTACGCAGGTGTATATAATATATGTGTTTTTATCAAAAGTTTAAAAAAAAATTGAAAATCAAAATATATATTTTGATGCACAAAGAAAAGTTAATTTCATGTTATTTAAAAGAGTCGTGCGGGAGTAACATTGAAATGTACACCAATTTTGGCATTCTGATGTGGTGGTGCACACATAACTATAGATGCTTTTCATCGAGATAGGATTGAAAAGCATCTATGGTTATGTGTGCACCACCATATCAGAATGTACAATCGATGTACATTTTAATGTGATTTCAGTATTATACTATTTAAAATTCTCACAGACTTCTACTTGTTTACCTTGTTGTAATACTCTTCATAATTTTAATTTAGTTATGTTATCGCAAGCACGTGCAAGTGGATTGTACGTGCGGCCGGCCAAAGCAAAAAAAAAAAAAAAAAAAGGAAAGGAGATATGTATTCTCAAAATTTAGTCTCTTTAGAATTTAATGTGCACATTTAACCTTGTGTGCCAATTTTTTTGTAAGAACCTTCTAATCAAACTTCTTCAAGTTACATATAATCTTCCCTTTCTCAAACTACTGGATGGTTTTAAAAATGCCAAAATGGGGATTTGTTATTTCTTATTATTCTTGAATTTTCTTATTTTTTCAGTTCAAATATCTCAATTTGACTTAAAAAATGTTGGAAACCGAGATGACTCAACCGAGTCATATCCATAACGTTAAAGACTATAGACTCTAGACTCAAAATGGGAATTTACGAACTATAAATAGAACTTATGGGATCCACCGAAACCCTAGCCAACACCAAACACCTAGTCTAACCTAACTTTTTCTTCAAAACCATTAATCTCTTCTTCAAGGTTCTCATCTCACCCATAAACCCTAATCCATATCTTATTCTTTCGCGATCATTTTTTTTGTTATCTAAGTTATCAAGAAAAACTAAAATTTTCAGTCTCCATTAAAGGCTTGAGCGAGGATCCAGTGATTTTTCTGTGGTGAGTCGTTCTTTCTCTTTGATCTGTAGTCTTTTAATGTGATTGATTGTCAATTTGTTGTTTTGTTTAATCAAAAGCTTCCTCCACTGTTTACAGTCTAGATTGGTGTGTTTGATTGAACTATTTCTTAAGTCCTTTAATGCCCATGATTCCTGAACCTGATTCAGCCTATCAAGTGTTCAAATCAGGTTGAAAAACTAGAACTTTGGCCATTAGAACATGTTTTAACCATCGATTTGATTTTCTAATAATTTTTCTGTTATCTATTTCCAAAAAAATCTCCTTTTATTCTGATAAAAATTATATATGGAGATATGTAGAGAAGATGCCATTTTAATAATTCTTAGTCTCTCTAGTTTTTTGGATCATGACCTTAGACACCTGTTTTAAATTTCTTTCCTTATTTACTTTTTCATTGTTGAAAGTGTGATCCTTATTAAATTTTTATTTACAGGGCAATTGAAGGATTACTTAATAGAAGCCTTCAAGATGAGAGAGCTAAATTTGATGATCTGCACTGCAACCATGAGGTCATTGGTCCGATCCCTACCTGTTAGCAAGTCAAACCTAAGCAGGTACTATCGCTTTCATTCAAATTAAGTTGTTTGTATGGTTTTGCTGGTTTGGTGGATGTTTTCTGAATCATTGTTTTATGTTCTTCATTGTGGAATGTCACAGCATGACAGAAGGGGACCTCGATCTCTTCAACCCATCTTTGATGACGAGGTGGAGATATATGTGCTGAAGAAATGTTTATGGAGGCAGTCTTCCAAATAAAAAGATGTAAAGATGGGCTTGGTTTTGGAGCCCAAAGCCTAATAAGTGAGTTATTACCTTATGTTTTATTTGCATTATAAGTACATTATTCATTTCCTTGTTTCTTGTTATTTTCTATCATTTCTTTGTATTTGTATTTTAAAGCATTTTTTAAAAATAATTTTTAAAGTATAGGCTTGTAAAATTTCATTTAAATATTTTGTTTTTAAAAAGTTTTTTTTTATTTGAAGAAAAAAAACTTATCCCATCAAAACTCAAAAATTTGGGGTTTGGTTTGGTTCTTGTGTTTATGTTATCCAAAAAATCCCGAATCCAAATTATTAGGTCCAGTTCCGGTTTTCGCAAAGAACAAGTTGGAAGGCAATCAATAGAGTATAGAACCCTTTGAAACTCATGATTCAGCCACCTCATCGAGGAGACATGAGCCATTAACATTCAAGAACAACAAACTAAGGGTGTCATTTGAGTACCAATTTAACTTGAGACAGAACCAAAAACTTGGATTTGACATCCCTTTTGTCTTAAAGTAACATAACCGATAGAAAGCGAAACCTAGTTGGTAATATTCAAGGTACTCAAAATTGATTAGTTTTTTCAATTTTCATATTCTAAATAGTTTGCAGGCTTCTCTCACTTTAGAAATGACAAATATTACATAAACTTATCAAGTTTCCATTTAATCTATGCATTCTAGTTTAAAACATTCAGCTAGAAGTTTATATTACTTGAAATAGAGTTTGCACATATCTTACTAAAATAAATTGTAATTATGATTCTAATGCTTTTATAGAAAAATGTGTTGTGATCTTGAAAGAAAAAGGCTTTGCAATGATTCGTTAAAGAAGATATTCTCTCATGTTTTACAACAAGAAGGAAATTTGCATGCAAAGATGGAATGCCTTTATAGAGATGATCTTCAACTAATCTATTGTCACACCAACATTTGCTAATGCCACCACAAGTATGCTAATTCCGAGGTGATTTATTTACATATGAAATGGGTGGGCATTAGCAAAAGTTGGTGTAGCAATAGAATCGCTCTTAAACAAATATCACATTCCAAGTTGAAGACAAATGATTCTTGGGTAAAAAAATCAAGGGTTTTTGGTAAGGGGTTGAAGAAGGTAAGTCTGTCAGATATTATTGCGATTGGGGAGGTACTTCATTAGTTTGAAAATTGATTTTGTTGGGGAAGGGGTACGTCATTAGTTTGAAAATCAGGGGTATCACAAATAAGCACATAACTAAGTGGGGTATATTAAAATTATACTATATAACATTTAAGCTTAGCGTTGTATGTTTTACTTCAAATATTAATTCCATTCAACTTGAATTCTTCAGTTATATTTTCTTCTAGTGAGTTCAAGTTTATCAGCAAAAAGGATCGAAGGATATGACGTAACTATCCAGCCTGGTGAAGGATGAAGGAGACGAAAAGTTAGAAACTGAAAAGGCTGAGATTGGAGGAGTTGAAAAGTTAGGAGTCAATGAAGTTGATGGACGACCTTGGATTAACTAGAGAAAATGGCATCAACAAAGCTGTCCTTCGAGTTTGCCATAGACTGTCCCAAATCTAAGCAATTAACAAAGCTGGCATACCGGTATTTGTAATTTTTTTTTTTTTTTTTGTTAAGGGTTTTATTTATTTATTTTTTGTAAGAGAGTGGGGTTACAAGAAGAAAAAAAAATTGTAGTGAGCTTCTTAGTGCATAACCATTGTCTTGTATGATTAGTTTCTTTCTATTATAGTTTTAAAATCCATCATGCTGGCGTTGATACTCTTCTAATTGCATAAGAATGAAAAGAAATTACATGTTTTTTTTGTGTTTTGTTTCACTAATGCGTCGAACTTGTACAACACAAAAATGTCACGCCCCAATTTTTAAGATCCATGACCTGACCCAAAACCTAGGTCCCCTGGGAATTAGTGGTGATTTAAGATAAACTTACATACAGTCGTCGGACATTAAAAATGTATTAGGCTTAAAGATAAATGTATTGACAATTTATGAAGTTTTCAAATTAGGAAATTTTCAAATCAGAACTAGTAAATATGATAAGTTTCCAAATTAGAAATTTATAAAAATAAATTTTCTAAACTAGAAAATTACAAATATAGGACAAGTTCTAAATTAAAAATTTGCAAAACATGAATTTTTCAAAAAAAGAAAGCTTCAAAATATAGAATTTTTTAATTAGAAATTCATAAATTTCCACGAACATGAAGTTTCTAAATAGGAAAATGCAAATTTCTAAATTAGAAAATCAAAAAAATGAAACTTCTAAATTAGAAATTTATGAATATGAATTTTCTAAGATAGAAAATTATGAATTTTCTGAAATATAAATTTTCAAAAAATGAAGTTTCCAAAAAAGCAGTCATGAATATCGAATCTTCCAAATTATGAGCACATAGCAACTCAACATCGCAAAATTCAGTATTGCACAAAATTATAAATATGAAATTGCGAATATATATGAACCTTGAGATTTGCAAAAATTAAAATCAAGTAAAATAATCAAATCAGGAAAATTATTAACACGTTAAAAAATTTACAAATTGGAGATTTATACATGTCAAATTTCCAGTTAGGAACCTTATGAACACATAATCAACGAACCGAGAAGTCATGCATATAAATTCTTGAATCAAAATATCATGAACATGTGACAAATCAGCAAATCAACAATCCATACATATGTAAAATTTTGAAATCAAAAAATTAGAAACACATGGCAAATTAGTAACTCAACAATTCATACACACATGCAAAAAATTTTAATCCAAAAATTTATGAATACGTGGCAAATCAATGAATCATCGATTCAAACCTATTAACCCAACTTCTTCTACTCAAGCTACATGGTTTTATAGTTTTTTCGTAATCTAGTCTCCTTAGCTATCTGGATGGTTTTAAAGTTTTTTCTATACCTAAAAGCCCTCAAAAATTTATTTTTTTACTAAAATACTCTCATGTGCTTATTCCCAGGTATAACTAATGGACTTTAACGTGTGCCCTTAAGACACACATCAATATGACCCTGCTTTTTTAGTTCAAATACCTGAGTTAGACTTCAAAATTGTTGGAAACCGAGATAACTCACTTGAGTCATATCCATTACATGAAAGAGTCAATACAACGATATGGGTAGGCTTGTCAATGGATATTCGAAAATCCATATCCAACTTCTAATTCGATTTGAAATATCGGATATTATCCGATATTTTCGGAATTCAGATTTGTATTATGATGTTATTTTAACATTCGAATCAAATTCAGATGTTACAAAATCCGAACAGATAATATCCGATTCGATTTAAACATATGTATAATATATTCATGTTATATAGCAAAACCTTTTTTAAAGATATTATATTAAATAAAAAAGACAAAAATGTTGCTTTTCCATCGGTGTCTCCGACCCAAAACGGTCTTCATCTTCTCTCTCAACCTAAAGGAACAAGCAAGTGGGTTTAGGAGTGTGAACTACTTTAACTTATGTTGACGGCCATTTTCTCTGGTGATGAGCGTCCAGGTAGGTACTCTCTCTTCAATCTCGAACTAAAAACCTTGTTTTTAATTCTTCCAAATCCATTAGCTTCGTCTTTGAACAAAATATACCTTCATTTTTTTCGTGAAAATTCATAAGATTCAATCTCATCTTCTATGTTATCCATAAAACACTTGATTTTTTGTTCAAAATTTTCAGTATTTTTGTATTTCCCAAAAATCAATTGTTTTTACTTGATATTTGAACGTTGAAGATGGCTGCTATTGAAATTGAAAACTAAGGGTTGAGATTGGTTTTGGAGAGAAGGAAAATCTTGGTACAGGTTGAAGACGAAGGTACAGATGGAATCAAGATCGGATATTACCGGATATCCGATAGATTTTTCGAATTCGGATGCTGTAGAAAATATTCGGATGTGGCCACATCGGATTTGATTAGTATCCGTTTACAACCCTACTTATGGGATCCATCGAAACCCTAGCCTACGACTAACACCTCAGATTCTACCCTAACTTCTTCGAAACCAGCGCTTCTTCAAGGTTCGCTTTTCACCCACAAATCCTAACCCTAACCCATGTCTTGTTCTGTCTAAGATCGTTTATGTTAATCAAGTTACCGAGAAAAATCAAAATTTTCAGTCGCCATTAATGGCTCGGGCGAAGATCAAGTTATTTTTCCGTGGTGAGTCGTTGTTTAGCTCTGATCTGCAGTCTTTTATAGTGATTGAAAGTCTGGTTTGTTTTTTTTTTGTTTGATCGAAAGGTTCTTCCACTGTTTTCAGCCTAGATGGGTTTGTTTTATTGAACCATTTCTTAATTTCCGTAATACCTATGAATACCGATCCAGATTGAGCTGATCAAGTGTTCAAGTTAGGTTGAAAAAGTACAACTTTGATCCTTAAAATATAAATTTTCTATGATTTGGTTTTAAATAAGTTTTTTCTGTTAGCTTTATCAAAAACCTCTCATTTTATTCTGATTGATTGGAAATAAACACAGTGTTAAATGGTCTTTAGATGGTGTACAATGCTGTTAGTTTTATTTTCTTTTAAAGAAAAAAAATTATATGTGGAGATATCTAGTAAAAAATGCCTTTTAATAATGCATAGGTTCTCTAGTTTTTTGGATCATGACCTTAGACACCAGTTTTAAATTTCTTTCCTTTCTTATTTAGTTTTTCATTGTTGAAAGTGTGATCTGTATTAAATTTTGTGTCTGTAGGTCAATTAAAGGATATTTTCTTAAAAGCCTTCAAGATGATAGATATTAATTGTATGATATGCACTACAATCTTGAGGTCACTGGCCCGATCCCAATTTATTAGCAAACGCAAGGTCGAGAGGTATTGTTCTTTTGTTCAATTTCTCTTTATTTGGTTGGACAATTATATCATCTCAAGTTGAAAATAGCGATCAAATCTTTCTAAAGAATTATGATTTTCTTATTTTTGAATTTTAGAAAATATGTTTCACATAGTACTTTTCAATAATAGATTCCAATGAGGTGCTCTCTTCTTTTGGCACTCAAGATTAGTTTTAGAAAATATGTTTTGCCTAGTACTTTTTTGCTTTTGCTTCAATATGTTCTATCTTAACAAGGAAGAAGTTGGTCTTGTCCACAGCAATATGTCACACTTAACAATCATGTCGACCAGGCGTCGCAGTGCTGGACTGGACTTGCTTCAATCCATCTTTGACGATGAAGCGGAGTTTCTTGTGCTCAAGAAGTGGACGATGCTCATCTTTCAAATATAAAATGTAGAGACAGCCCTTGTTTTGAAGCCTAAAGCCTAACAAGTGAGTTATTACCTAATGTTTTATTTGTATTATGAGTACTTTATTAATTTCCTTCTTTCTTGTTATTTTCTATCTTCTTTTTTTTTTTTTTTCGTAATTATAGTATAGAGGATTTTTTTAAACTAATTTTTAAAGTAAAGATTTGTAATGTTTTATTTAAAAGTTTTTGTTCTTTTTTTTTTTTTTCTTTTCTTTTTTTTTTTTTTTGAAAAAAACAATCCCAGTCAAAACTCAAAAAAATTGAGGTTGGTTCTGGTTTTGATGTTTATTAAAAACCCCGAAACTCGAATTATTAGGTTTGGTTCCAGTTTTTTCAAAATCTGAACCAAACCTGAGTATTCAGTTTGGGTGGACCTGTATGTACATCCCTTATTATTTGTAGTATTCCAGCCACCTCATCCAGGAGCCTTTACATGGACCATAACCATTACAGCCAACCAGGACTGTCAATTGGGTACCCATTTAGCTTTAGCAAGGTCCAGAAACTTTGGTTTGACATCCCTTTTTCTAATATCTGATCGGACTTGGGTCTTAAAGTAACATAATCGATGGGAATCAAAACTGAGTATAAGTGATTAGTTGTTCCAGTTTTTATATTATAAATAGTTGGAGGCTTCCCTATCTTTTGAAATTAATAAATATTACCATAAAATTACCAAGATTCTATTTAATCTATATATTTTAGTTTAAAATAACCATCTAGAAGTTTATATTATCAGTGAAGAAGATTAATTTTAGTTGTTTGAAAACTTGAAGTAAAGTTTACTCATATCTCACTGAAATAAATTGTAATTATGATGCTAATGCTTTTATAAAAAGTGTGTTATGTTATCTATCAAAAAAACGTGTTGTTTTTTAAAGAAAAAAAGCTTTGCAATGATTCATAAAAAAAAGATGTTTTCTCATGTTTTACAATGAAAATGAGATTTGCATGTAAAGAAGATGGAATGCTTTTATCACTAAGTGTGATTTTCGTCTTATCTATCATAAGAACTTGAACTGATAGATAAACAAAGATTTTGGCGTTTCCAGTTTCAATTGCATATATTTTAGAACCAAAACAAAGAAATTTTGACGATTCCTATGTTAGATATCTTAGGAACCAAACTAGAATCGACCCATTGGCACTTGTAGAACCTATCATTCAATGGTTTCCACTAGCACACAACGTTGATGGTGTCATCTCTCACCATTTAATTTAATTGAAGATAGTAAGACTTTTCAAGTCTCAAACAGCTAGAACCCCATTTAAGGCTCTCCATCAACGTGACTGTAAGCTTCAAGGGAAAACACATATTTCTTAGATATCGTTTTCGATCTGTTAGAGATTAACTCACTTTTTCCTAGGGATACATTTTTCTCGAAAACCCTAACATCCAACGATCATGTTGATAGATGGTTGAATTTAGCCTTTTTCCAAGAAAGTATGTATATTTTTTATAAATACTACAAAATTGAACCATAATTAGGCCAATTTGACAAAAAAAAATTATTTAATTATCTGTTCCGTTTTTTAAATATTGAATGAAATTTAAATTGCGTAGTGTTCTAAGGTCTTGGTTACTCGTTAAAAAATTATCTTGTTTGCTTTGATATTTATGAAAGGTTTCAAACACTTTTTACTCAAATTGAACCATAATTAGGAAAATCTCAAACTCTCTTTGGGATTCCAATATGGGGTAGTAGATCCGAAACAGTGCAAGCTCGTGGCATCATCATCAATGGCTCCTAATAGTTCTAATTCGATGCCAATGGAGATCAAAGAAGAGTGGAAAAATGAGTTGGAATCTGGATTAAGGATCGGAGCGAAGAGGAAGCGATCAAAGGAGGGCAGAGCAACTTCAGAGAGAGTAAAGATGGAGTTATTTTGGAAGGAAACAGTGAGGAAGATGAGCAAGTATCAGTAGCAGAAGAAGAAAAAGATCGAGTGGACATGAAATCAAAGGAGGAGTTGGATAGATTATGGGAATCAGGTGGATTTCCTTACATACTGCCATATTGGACTCCTCCTCACAGAGATGCTGCCCTTGCACGATGCATCCAACAATGGCCGAAGGAAAAAAGCTAATATTTTTCTTGGTGACAATAGTGTAACTTTAAGTCGATTTCCGCCATTGTTGCCGCAGGGGTCGCTCGGATCACAAGGGAGCAACTCTTCTGTGATTTCTGAATTAGAGGACGAACCAATAGAGAGCTTAATTGGATAATCTACACTGGAACCATGAGTTCTATGGTCTGATCCCAACTTATTTGAAAATGGAAGGTTAGCAGTACTATTCCTTTCATTCAATTTCTCTCTTTTTTTTTTTTTTTTTTGGTTGGACATTTTATCCTCAAGTTATCTCATGCAGACAGTAATTCCGGAATTCATCATTTGTCATTTATGAACTTATAGAGTTATTCTCATTTATGAACTTAGAAAGCATAATGCACAAGATAACCTTTTGATTTTCTCAAGTAGTTTAGGTCCATATTTGTTTGGGAATTTGTAGAAATCTATCATCAGATGTAATATTATTGTTTGGGATACTTATTTTCTCTTCTTTTGGATATTCAACCGGGAATCATCTTGGATGTGAAGTGAAACACATTGTCGAAGTTGCAGGATGTGATTCTCCGTATCCACTTTTGTATTTCCTTCGGAACCAGGTTATTTTGTATACTTTAAACTGAAGTAAAATTAAAGGAATGGAAATAGTAACCAATCACATTAGATGCTTTAAATTGTGGGGCTGTCATGAGTTCCATCAGACTCTCCTGTGATTAGTGAATTTCTTATTTATTTTTCCATGAACTATGGCTTGTATTTATGAATCATTAGATGGTTTAAATCATGTGGCTTGCATGAGTTCCTTGACTGTTTATATTAGGGCTGCAACTTGGGCAGGTTAATCAGAACTCATCTCCATTGATGGGCTAGCCTGGGTTGGGTTATATGGAGAAGTTGAGGGCAACCCCAACTCAATCCGAATCCAATGCTATATATATATATATATAAAAAATTCCAGCTCTCTCTTTCTAAATATATTTGTAAAATTAAGGAAAATCTTTTCATTAATTTTTTTTTCTATATTTAAATTTAAATTTATTGCTTTGAAGACGAAGAGTTGTTTTTACATAAATTTTGATGAGGGAAAAATGAGTTCATTCTGTCCAAAACTGCTTAACTTGAAATTGAAATTAGACTTACTCAATGAGCCCAATCTGCCCAAAATTACTTAGTTTGGGTTAACCCGAGTTTAACTTGAATTCTAATCCCATGGTCGGGTTGAGTTGAGCACGTGTTGATGGTTCTACAACTTGTGTTGAGCCTGCGTTGAACCTCCACCTTGCCCAACCCACCCAGGTTGCAGCCCTAGTTTATCTGGACATTATAAATCACTTGTGCTGTCCCACTAAGTGGGCCACCAATATCTGCAGCTTTTATTATCAGGAAATGTACGTTCTAAGGATTGTACCTGATTTTGATAAATAAATAATAATAAAAACTAATCTATTGTATTCCTCTGAAAAAGCATGTGGAAGCCTAATAAATGTTATAAAATACATTCAATTATAGTCGCATGAAATCACCACCACAATAAAACTTCTGCTGCCAAAAGAAAACTAAGTGAAATGAATATCTAAAGAAAAAAAAAAATTATTGATAGAATACATCTTTCACTCGTGAGGACGCACCTTCAGTTATCCCATGTGATGTGTGGTAGCGGTGTCAATGGATAGCCGAAATCCGAATTCGAATTCGAATTTGAAAAATCGGATATTATCCGAAATTTTCGGATTCGGATGTCAGTTTAACATTCGAATGAGTTTTGGATACGAATTCGGATATTACGATATCCGATTCGATAATATCCGCTCCGATAAGAATATACATATATTGTATTTATGTTTTACAACAAAACTTATATATGTATATATATCGTCTTATATATTCGTGTTATACAACCAAATTTTTTTTTAAACTTTATCTTCTTCAAACCTTCAAATGTGAAGAACCAGACGAGTGAAGAACCAAACGACTGAATCGTGGTTTCGATTGCTGTAACCATCATCTTCTCCGCCGGCAACCATCTCTCTCTCTCTCTCTCTCCTCTCTCTCTCTCTCTCTCTCTCTCTCTCCTCTCTCTCTCCGATCTGAACCAATAGGAGTGATTTTTCGAAGAAAATGTGGGTTTCGACTGTGCGAACTCCGACACGTCTTCTCCGACCGGCGAGCATCCAAGTACATTCTCTCTCTCTCTCTCTCTCTCTCTCTCTCTCTCTCTCTCTCTCTCTCTCTCTCTCTCTCCGATCTGAACCAGTAGGAGTTTCCAATGAAATTTGGGTTTCAACTGTGCGAACTCCAACAAATCGAGGAAGACGAAGTTTTATTCGATTTTTTATCGAATCGGATATCCGATATAGTTTTCGGATTCGAATTCGAATGTTTGTTAGGGATATCAGATCGTATTTGAATTCAAATTCGGATAGTATTATTATTTTTCGGATTCGGATTCGAATTCGGATATCTATCCGTTGACAGCCCTAATGTGTGGGTGTCGCATGTGCTCGGAAAAAAAAAAAATTTTAAAATGTTAGACACCCATATGCCTTGGCTACGGCCCTGGCCCTTTCGATCTCCCTAGTCAGACGTAAGTTCGGACACCCCATCGTGAAAACACAAAAAAATCTTTCACTCATATTTTCAAACTTAAAATGACTCCAGTTCATACTATAAACTCATTGTAAAGATTAAATTTATGACTATTGAAAAGAGTGCTGATTTTCTAACTAGAAAGTCTTCACTCAGTCAATACTTGGTTAATGTGGCAAGGACATGGAACCATTGATTTGTTTCCTTGAGATACACATTTGCAAACTCATAACATGCCGAGCAGTTGTGTATCCCGTAGAAAAATCTATGATTCTGCATCCATGTCACATAAGCTGAGTATTGACCGAGTGAAGACTTTCTAGTTAGAAAAGCATTATTCTATTGAAAATCGTAAAACTTATTTAAAATAAAGAAAATTTCTAAAAATGGTAAATATTTTAATATTTCTAAGACTTCTCTCAAGTGTGTTTTTATTAACACTTCTGAAGTCTGAATGGAGATAGTGCACATTTAAAATTCAGACTTAAGAATTAAGAATCAAAATTCAGAAGTTTTGATTTAACGATGGGGGGACATCGGATGAAACTTTTGAATTCTGCATTTTTTTTTATTCCTAAAATACTCTCTTCAAAACACTGATTTCTATTACTTATCACTTATTTATACAAATCTTAAAACCCTTATTTATAATTTGTCTACCTTTCATTCCTCTATAATAGTGTTGTCAAGGTCTCTCCCTTTCTCTTATTTCATATTTGAAAATCCAATATTTTTCACCCTGAAATTAATACAATAAGATCTCTCTCTATCCTTGATCTACCATTTTCATCCATTAATGGGCATCTCTTTTTCTTCTAACATCATATATTTCATATATGTAATTTCGATTATATACTTGTAATTTAAAAATCTCTAGGATTTTTTTAGTGTATGGGATTTAGGTTTTGTAGATTTTGATTTTTCAAGAAAAAACGATTGAGATTATTATGGTAGTCATCTTGGTCTTGGACGATTTTTAAAATCATAAGATACTAGTGTCTATTCTAAGAATAGCTCAGAATTATCTATTTCATAGATGAGGAAGAGTGGATTAAGTAGTTTATATATGAATCCAATTGGGTAGTGCTTGCACATCAAAAACTATTTTTGAATCTCGTCTATATTTTTGACCATAGGCAAGCAAGTGGTTCGATAGGATAATTAGAATCTTATGAATTTTCTCTTTTTTGATGAAATTTTTTTTAAGGAGTTTACAAGTTATTTTTTTGTTAACTTATCCATTTTTTTTTTTAGAATCTCCTATTTTTTTCATAATATATTATTTTTTTCAAATCTTATAAAATATAGTGTGTTTTAAGATTTTTTTTTTCAAATAATTAATCATTAAGCTTTTTATTAGAAAATAAAGAATACTTTCCTTACTAAGATATTTATTTATTTATATCTATATATTTTTTAATCTATTTTTTCATTGAAATCTTGAGGCATGTAATATTTGATTCCTAATATGGTGATCCATGTGGGCAAATTGAGTAAGATTTTAAATCTTACTAAGGAAGGCTAATATATCTCATGTGATAATGAAATACACTTTGCTTAACTAATAATAATAATAATAATGAAAAACACTTTCCTTACTAAGTTTGTAAAGTTTTCTAACCACATCACCTTATGGCATCTACAAACATGATCAGATGCCACATGGACCTGGTTGTAAAGGGCAAAATTCTATAACATAGAAAACAAAATTCAAAAGAAAGTTATGTTTCACCATTGAAGTTAATTTATGGTGTGACTTTATTTTTAGAAATGTTATTTTATTTTTGGTGGAGGAAATGAAACTTGTTTTTTTTTCCAATAAAGATTAGAATTCTATTAAGCAGGTTATATATGAGTTGGGTGGTTGGGTTTGGGTTTAAGTTTTTGACACAATTATTAAATTGGCCGGGTTTGGGTTTGGTAAATTTTCATAGTACCTTTACCTCAACACAACACAACCCGACCCATTGCCACCCCGAGGAGCAAGTTGCCACTTCTTTTATATAAGGAACTTTGTTGATCCACCAAACCCTAACCCTACACCTCAAACCTAACCATCTTCAAAATCATTAATCTCTTTTCTTCAAGGTTCACATATCACCCCAAACCCTAACCCATTTCTTATTCTGTCTCAATCGCTTTGGTTATCGAGTAAATACAAGAATTTTTGCAGTCTCCATTAAAGGCTTGGTTGAGGTCACAGTATTTTTCTATGGTGAAGCATTTTTTCACCCTTTTTTTAGTTGTTTAATGTGATTGAAATGTTGTTAGCTGTTGGTTTGTGTAATCGAGAGCTTCTTATAGATGTCCACGTGTTTCACTTCAGTATTATTTAATTTAATTCATGTAGTACCCCATGACTCTTGAACTCAATTTTGCTTATCAGGTGTCGAAATTAGGTTAGAAAAGTAGAAATTTTCAATAGTTAAAAAATATTTTAACTATGGATGTTTTTTTCACTAACATCTCTATTATCTTTATGAAAACAAAAATCTCTTTTTATTCAAATAATTCCTATGTGTCATTAAAAAATAAATAAATAAATACTATTACTTAAGAAACCTATGTAACTGGCAACTAAGCATAGCTGCAAGCACCAAGAGAGTTAAATGGTATTTTGGTGGTCGACACTCCACACTCCACAGAATTATTTATTTTATTTTCTTTTTCAAAAGAAAAAAAAAGTATATATGAAGATATCTAACATATGACTTTTAGTAGTATTTAGTCTATCGCAGTTTTTGCATCATGGCCTTACATCAGTTTCAAGTATTTTTGCTATGTTATTTACTTTTTCATTGTTGAATGTACAAATTTTATTAAATTTCATGGTTGTCGGTCAATTGAAGGATCTCCCAAAATGTTTGGGATAAAAGTTTTGAAGATAATATAGAGATTAATTGGATAATATGGACCGCAACCATGGAATCATTGGTCGGATCCCTCCTCATTAGCAAACTGAAGGTCAGCTGTTAATATTCTTTTTATTCAAATTCACTTAAATTGGTTGGAGATTATGCATGATAAAACTTACTCTTAAATCAATATTAGTTTTAACAGACAAAAAGGGCAATGTAAGAACTAGTGATAGCTTTTGTTTGGTTGTTATTAGTTTTGTAGCCATTTATAGCGACAGTTAGATGCCATTTGGCTGTTAGTAGTTCCATTCCGATGGCACAACTGCATTATTTTTCCCATTCCTTGATAATTTCGTTGATCCCAAGTGCAAATCTCTGTATGTACAAATCCTTGAATATGTGAAGTTTTTATATATTTGGTATATAACATTAGATTGGATTTGATCCAATTGTTATTACATTAGGTTTTGAATCTAGGATTTTCTTACTTAGGGGTACTGTGTATGGGTTGAAAGTTTTTTTGCAGGAATTATTTGACCTCGTAATCTCTTTTGATTAGTGTAGCCAGGAAAATTTTAATCTTATTCTCTTTTACATTTTTAGCACTTAATTAATGCTTATGAAAGTTTTTTTTTTTTTTTTTTTGGGAGAGTAATACTTATGAAAGTTAAATTTATAGTATCTGAATTAGAGATATTTTAGTTTTTTTTTAAAAGAAATGTTTAGACTATTTTATAATTATAGTAAAATATACTCGATTCCTTGTTTTGAATGCTGTTTGTTAAACTGAAAAAAATAAGTGCTGAATAGCATTAAGCGCTGAAACTTATAAGCGCTAAATTTAAGTGCTGAAAAAGTTGTTTATTTAATGCTGAATCATGTTTGTTACACATTGCTGAAACTAATAAATTGTCTTTGTTACCCTTACAATCATATTATACATTGTTTACATGTTTCAAATGCTTATTTATTATCAAACACAATAAAATATATTATTTCTTATAAAATTAAAATACAATTTATTTTTAAATAATAAATAATACTCAAATAATATTCAATTTATAAATAATAATTTCTATTATAAAAACCCCCAAATTTCAAATTAAAAATAATAATGTCATACAAGCCACCAAAATTTGAAATCAACTTTAAAATAACTTAATTTTGGATGAATAATTTTCGATGGAAATGAAGGATGTGTAATTATAAAAGCACCCTATGAATTAATAAGGACAACTCACATTATAGCCATTTTTTGTTTTGTTTTATATGGGTTAAACATTTTGGAATGAGCAAATTTTTAGTGAGGATGGTCTATATGGTCTAGAGATCATCCTCACCAAAAATCAGTCTATTTTGAAACTTCTAACTCGTTAAAAATAGTTTTTTTTTTTTTAAAGGGACAATTTACGATTCTTGAATTTGTTTTGATAGGGTTAGAAGTTTCAAGATGTGCTGATTTTTTGTCAAGATGATCTCATCATTGTAGAGATCATCCTCACCAAAAATCAACTCATTCCAAAAATTTTAACCCATATAAGACAAAATAATTTAGTTATGGTGTGGGTTTATTAATTTGTGACGTGTTTATATACTTATCATGGGATATAAGAGGTAATATCCTTTTAAGAATAAGGGCATACTTGTCCATGTTCAAAAAAACAAAGGGCATACTTGTCCGTGTTGAAAAAAGCGAAATGCTTACCGTTTCAGCACTTTTTTTCAGCATCAAAATAATGCTGAATTTTTTTCACTTATTTTCAGCAATAAGCACGAGTAAACAAACGCGCTATTTTGACAAAAGTGCTGAATTTAATTTTTTTCAGCAATAAACACTGAAATATAGCGCAAACAAACACCACCTAAGTTACCGCTAATTAAGTTAAGGACAAGTTTGTCTTTTTCTATTTTATCATGGGTGTTTGACCCATGATATGCCTTGGGGGTTTATTCTGAGTTAGATGAGACGACAAAATGGGATTTATTTTCTTGTTATTTTTTAATTTTCTTATTTCTTATTTTAGTTTATAAATCAAATACCTGAGTTGGACTTAAAAATCAATGGAAACCGAGATGACCCACCCGAGTCATATCCGTTACCAGGAAGAGTCGAGACTCAAAACGGTAATTTACAACTATATAAAGATCCAACTTATGGGATCCATCATCCATGGAAACCCTAGCCTACATCTACCACCTAGAGTCTATCCTAAATTTTTCAAAACAATCTCTTCTTCAAGGGTCGCTTCTCACTGACAAACCCTAACCCATATCTTGTTGTCTCGATCGGTTATGTTATCCAAGTAACCAAGAAAAGTCAAAATTTTCAGTCTCCATTAATGGCTCGGGAGAGGATAGAGTTCTTTTTCCTTGGTGAGTCGTTGTTTCGCTCTGTTCTGTAACCTTTTAATGTGATTAACACTCTGGTTGTTGTTTTGGTTGATCGAAAGGTTCTTCCACTGTTATCAGTCTAGATGGGTTTGTTTTATTGAACCATTTCTTAATTCCTGTTCTTCCATTGAATCCCTAACCCGATTGAACAGATCAAGTGTTCTAGTTAGGTTGAGAAAAAGTAGAACTTTGATCATTAAAATATAATTTATCTGTCGATTTGGTTTTTAATAGAAAACAAAATTTCTGTTATCTTTATTCAAAAAAAAAAAAATCTCATTTTCTTCGGATTGATTGGAAACAAACAATAGTGTTAAATGGTTTTTAGATGGTGTACAATGCTGTTAATTTTATTTTATTTTAAAGAAAAAAAAAATTATATTCTATCTAGCAAAAATGTCTTTTAATAATGCTTAGGCTCTCTAGTTTTTTTGGGCCATGGCCTTACACCAGTTTTAAGTTTCTTTCCTTTCTTATTTACTTTTTCATTGTTGAAAGTGTGATCTTTATTAAATTTTGTGTATGTAGGTCAATTGAAGGATATCTTCATAAAGGCCTTCAAGATGATAGAGATTAATTGGTTGACATGCACTACAACCATGAGGTCATTGGTCCGATCCCAATTTATAAGCAAACACAAGGTCAAGAGGTATCATTATTTTGTTCAATTTCTCTTTATTTGGTTGGACGATTTTATTATCTCGTTTTGAAAACAGGGATCAAATCTTTCTAAGAATTATGCTTTTCTTGTTTTCGAATTTTATAAAATATGTTTTGCTTTTGCTTCACTAGGTTCTTGTCATTCCCAAGAAACATGCCATCAAATACTTCCCTCCGATTCCAAAAAGTTCCGGAAAAGGTGAGAATGGTGGTGTAGTAGATGACGTGGTACTGATGTTTTTTGATAGGGAGATGAGATCATGGAATTCAGATACATTTATTGGGACAGTAGCCTTAGCTTTGTGCTTACTGGAGGTTAGAAAATTTTAGTTAAGGGAAAGAAACTGAAGATAAAGGATGTTGTCATCTTCTACAGATGTGAGAATAGAGAAGGGGAAGAATCTGCATTCTACATGATCGATTACATTCTTGGGTGTAATGGAAGCAAAAGTTGCAGTGGTTCTGGAGGGAGTTTTAAATCAGTTTTAGATAGAAAGGGAATGAGAAGAATGGAGGAAGAGGAGGTGGTGATGGGTCTTGCACCACCACCACCAATGGAGGAGAAAAAGAGGTGTCGACTTTTCGGTGTGCAGATCAATTGATGATACTAAGATATTGGTTTGATTTACATTTTATTTTTGAGTTTTTAAACATTTAGATTCAATCATACAACAAGACTAACTGTTCATGGATGTGTGTAAAATTCAAGACAAAGACAGTTGTTTTGGTGCAAAACTGCAAATACTGTTAAGTTATATTTGGTACATTTTGTGAGGATCATAAGTCACAGAGGATGCTATTTTAAGAATAGTGGATTTATAGCACTCTCTTGTCGACAGCATTATGTCACATATAAACAATCATGTCCAGGCATCACAGTGCTGGACTGGACTGCTTCAACCCATCTTGGAAGCCTAAAGTCTAACAAGTGAGTTATTACCTAATGTTTTATTTGCATTATGAGTACTTTATTCATTTCTTTGTTTGTTGTTATTTTCTATCATTTTCTTATAATTGTAGTTTAAATGATTTTTTTAAACTAATTTTTAAAGTATAGGTTTGTAATATTTCAGTTAAAAGTTTTGTTTTTAAAAAGTTTTAATCATTTAAAAAAAAAAAAAAACTAACCCGATCAAAACTCAAAAAATTCAGGTTTGGTTCTGGTTTAGATGTTTTCTAGAAAACCCAAGTGATGTCTAACGCGTGCACACAAAACATGTGAAAATCGCTGTCTAAAGTTAAGTACCATCTAAAGGTAAGTTTAGACATTGTTTTTTAAAAAAGTGATGTCTTATCTTTACTTTAGACATCATTTAAGAATTGATGTCTAAAACCTTTAAATTTCATGCCTTTTTTGTTTTTTTTTTTTTTTCCAGATTTTAAACATCACTTAAAAATCAATGTCTAAAGTCTTTTTTGTACTAGTGATTTACTTTTTCACTGCTGAAAGCATGATCTTTATTAATTTTGTGCTTGTAGCTCAATTGATGGAGGTCCCAAATTTTTTGGGATAAGAGCTTAATTGGATAATTTGCACTACAACCATGAGGTCAATGGTCCGATCCCAAAGGTCTGCAGTTACTATTCATTTCAGTCAATTTCTCTTATTTGTTAGCCATTTTATTACCTAATGTTATATCATGCAGACAAAACTCCTTTTTCTATCAATAATAATGATAATTTATTTATTATTTTAAAGGTAGGAAAAGGAAAATGCAAAGAAGTAAAGTATAAATCAGGAATCATATCTTACTACCTAGTTTTTGAATTTTAGAAAATATGTTTGGCCAGATTCTTTTTTTTAAATTAGATTCCAATGAACCAATCTCTTCTTTTGGCACTTAAAATTAATGGATCCATTCATAAACGTCATTTAACATGACAACAATGTAATTGGCCGGGGTCCTTCAAATACCAAGCTACCTATTTGGATTGGAAAGGCCTATAATGCATACTGTTTTCATAATCTTAATCATCACTCAAATCGAATCGTTGCTTTGTTCAACATCCGAATAGTCTTGATTGCTAACTTCATGGTTCATGTGCATAACATCCAAATAGCTTGGGTCTTGTTTGGTGTGAAGAAAGGATTTCCCTAATTTATTTATTTTTTGCTATTGCTTGGATAGGTTTTATTTTTACTATGAAATTTGATTTGATTGGAGTCTAGGATTTATTTATTCTTGGGGGCATCAGGTGTGCATAGGAAGGATTTTGTTGGATTACTTTGACTACATAATCTTTTTTGACTTGTGTAATAAGAAAAAATTTAACCTCATTCTTTCTCCACTTATAGTACTTAATTTACTAATGCTATTAATTAGTATTACTATTTTAGATATTTTTATTCTTAAAAACTTAACCTTGTTTTGAAGACATTAGCACAAAATTATACCGAGTTACCCCTGTCGCTGTTAGTCCATCTATGAACTTTTTGGTGGACAAATTTTATTCTATTGCATGTTGATCATCTGTTAGATGATACTCCAATCTAATTGTGCTTTGTTTTGATTCAGTCATGACTTTTTTCTTTCTTAATATATGGCCTACGTTGTTTCTTGTTTCAGTTGTGTTATCTAGAACAACAACAAATGCTTGAAAATTTATCGAGGATAAGCCAAGTGGATTTTCTCTGGTCCTAATAGATGCCCACCCGTTTGAACTAAACGATTTCAACTTCTTGAAAATTCTTGTTCTAAGTGAGTTTTTCTCCTTGCTTCTTGTAACCCATCTATTTTTTTAAGATGATCTTCATTCTTTATTTTGTTTTTCTATTATCATTCTAGCTGACAAATCCTTATAATAATTATTATATATTTCTTTTTTTTTTGCATCACAGGCAGTTCCGATGGAAATTATTGAGCTGATGTACTTCCAGGGATTGACTAGATAAAGTGTTGCTAGCCATCATGTTTGGAAGTCAAGAATCTATGAAAAATATATGAGCTCAAATGCCCTAATTTCCACCCCAAATCTAAGCAATTAACAAAGTACGGACACAGATATGTATTTTAAACTTTTTGTAATGCTAAGTAAGCAAATGGTGTAATAGTAGAAAAATATTGTACAGTGCTTCTTGTGATATCTGAATTAGAGGACGAACCAATAGAGAGTTTAATTGGATAATCTGCACGGGAACCATGAGGTCTATGGTCTGATCCCAACTTATTAGCAAATCGAAGGTTAGCAGTTACTATTCCTTTCATTCAATTTTCTCCTCCTTTTTTTTTGTTGGGCACTTTATCCTCAAGTTATCTCATCCAGACAGTAATTCTGGAATTCATCATTTGTCATTTATGAACTTATTGAGTCATTCTCATTTATGAACTTAGAAAGCATAATGCATGAGATAACCTTCTGATTTTCTCTTCTTTTGGATACTCAAGAGGGAATCATCTTGAAGTGAAGCACATTGTTGAAGTTGCAGCACGTGATTCTCCGTATCTACTTGTGTATTTCCTTCGGAACCAGGTTATTTTTAAAGGAATGGTTTAAATTGTGTGGCTGTCATGACTTCCATCAGACTCTCCTGTGATTAGTGATTAGTGAATTTCTTATTTATTTTTCCAAGAACTATGGCTTGTATTTATGAATCTTTAGATGGTTTAAATCGTGCGGCTTGCATGAGTTCCTTGACTGTTTATATTAGGGCTGCAACTTGGCAGGCTAATCCGTACTCAATTTAGTTTTCTCTTTCTAAATATTTTTGTAAAATTTAGGAAAAAAAAATCTTTTCATTGATTTTTTCTTTTCTATATTTAAATTTAAATGTATTGCTTTGAAAACAAGGAGTAGTTTTTATATAAATTTTGAGGAGAGAAAAAAATGAGTTCAATCCATCCAAAATTGCCTAACTTGAAAATGAAATTACACTTGCACAATGAGCCCAATCTGCCCAAGATTACCTAATTTAGGTTAACCCAAGCTCACCCTGAATTCTAACTCGATGGTCGGGTTGGACATGCTCTGGAAAGAAAAAAAACATTAGAGATCCATATGCCTTGGCTACGGCCTGGGCCCTTTTGGTTTCCCTAGTCAGACGTAAGTTCGAACACCCCGTCATCAAAAAAAAAAAAATTATTTCACTCAGATTTTCAAACTTATAATTACTCCAATTATACTATAAACTCATTGTAAAGATTAAATTTATGATTATTGAAAAGAGTGCTGATTTTCTAACTAGAAAGTCTTCACTCGGTCGACGCAGCATGGACAAGGAACCATTGATCTTTTTCCTCGAGATACATGTCTTAAATCCCCTAACATGCTGAGCAGTTGTGTATCCCAAGGAAAAAAATCTATGATTCTACCTCCATGCCACATCAGCTGAGTATTGACCAAGTGAAGACTTTCTAGCTAGAAAATCTTTATTCTATTGAAAATCGTAAAACTTATTTAAAATAAAGAAACTTTCTAAAAATGGTAAATATTTTAATATTTCTAAGACTTCTCTTAGAATATTTAATAGCTTTATAAATCAAAAGTGTTAAAATAGAATTTACCAAAGAAGTTGGATTATTTACACCATAGGAGGAGTGATTGCGCTGTGAGCGAATTTGCTCACATTCCAACACCGTTTAGACATGTGGCATTGATGACATCCTTAATAATAAAAGAATTTTTCTCTCCTACCCATGGTAAAAAATCGAAATTTTCTAAGAAGATCATTTTGTCATATTAAAACATATGATCCAATACAACAGTTTTGTAGAGGATGAAATTCTATGAATTTCAAAAAAAAAAAAAAAAAATTTTAAATGTTCTTTTCACCGTTGTGTTTTAATTTTAAATTTGGGTACTCGGTTGCCGTCCATTTGTAACACCATTGATCAAGCTCGAAAAATATTAATTTTTTTTTTACCATGAAGTTTTTCATGAAACCTAGAAGGTTGTCGTGTTTAATTTCCAATATGAAAATTTATGTGGATCCCACATCACTTTTTAATGTTTGAAATCTAAAAATATATATTTCTAGGCAGTGGATATGCGGGCAGGAGAGAGAAATTTCATTCTTATTACTTACCTCATCAGCACCACACGCCAAAACGATGTTGGTCTGTGAGCAAACAATCACTCTCTTAGGAGTAGGGTTAAAACCCATCTCTCACATTAAACTTGGAAAATATATTTTGATATTCAAAACGGCTATTTTGAATGTTCATTAACATGCCGAACAACTTTTAATTGTTGTCTTTGTCGTAGTACTTGTCATAAATTTTTTAAAGTATCGTTCTAAATTAACTTCCTTTGACACTGCTTTTGACATTATGCTGACATGGTAGTGTGGGATATTTACGAAAAGGTGATCAGCTTTCAACGAATTTACGATTCTGGTTCATTGTTCATTTTAATTATCAAAACATGAACAACCACAAATTCGGAGGCTTTAAAGTGACTATTTCACAGGTTTAAAATGACTTCTGAATTTTTTTAACGAAAACATGATCATTCATGTTTTTGATAATTAGAATAACAATTAGCCGAAATAGTAAATAACTCAGTTTTAGCTCATGAAATGGTAATTCATCCATAAAACTATGGTTGTCTACACAGTATTGTCACTTCAGCATAGTGTTGAACCAGTGTTGAAGGAATTCAGTTTGGCATTTTCCATATTTAAATTAGAGTAGTGCTGGAGTAACATTGAAACTGACATCATTTGTGTATCTCGATGAAAAGTATCTATGGTTCTATAGACATATTCACGTCAGCAATATCTGAAACAATGTCAATTTCAATGTTACTTAAGCATTTTCCCTTAAATTAATATTGTAGTAGTCATTTTAATTCACAATGTCAACGTTATGCCTGTTTGAAAATTTTAAAAAAATCCAATCCCAAGATCATATTTCTATTTAAAAGAAATACTTAAATTGTTAAAATTATTTATATTTTCTTTCACATGACACGTCTTAGATTTAATATGACTCATTTGAAATTTTGTAAAATATCAACTGAGACAGTAAAATTCAGCCAAGTCAATTGGTTTTATATTTTTATGGGAACAAAATCTCACATTTATGGGAGCAAGGGGTGGCAAGCTTAACACAACCTGCAAACACAACTCAAAAACAGCACGAAATTAGTGGGTTTGGGTCAAGCCTAATTGGGTTGGGCCTAGGTCAGGGGCATCAACCCGGTTATCCCGTTTTAACATATTTAGTATTACTTGTCATTAATGTGTAGTTTTAAATATAACAACCCTTATTTCATAATTTGTTACCTTATCCATTTGTTTTCTAGAATTTCCTATTATTTTTTTCATAATATAGTATGTTTTTCACATTTTATAAAATATAGAGTGTATTTTAAGATATTTTTTCAAATAATTAATCGTTAAACTTTTAGTTTGAAAATAAAGAATACTTTCCTTACTAATATATTTATTTATTTATATCTATATTTTTTTAATCTATTTTTTCATTGAAATCTTGAGGCATGTAATATTTGATTCCTAATATGATGATCCATGTAGGCAAATTGAGTAAGATTGTGAATCCTACTAAGTAAGGCTAATATATCTCATGCGATAATGAAATATAATTTGCTTAACCAATAATAATGATAATAATGAAAAACACTTTCCTTACTAAGTTTGTAAAGTTTTCTAACCACATCACCTTATGGCATCTAAAAACATGATCAGATGCCACATGGACCTGGTTGTAAAGGGAAAAATTCTATTAACATGGAAAACAAAATTCAAAAGAAAGTTATGTTTCACCATTGAACTTAGTTTATGGTGTCGCTTTATTTTTAGAAATGTTATTTTATTTTTGGTGGAGGAAATGAAACTTGTTTTTTTTTTTTTTTTCCAATAAAGATTAGAATTCTATTAAACAGGTAATATATGGGTTGGGTGGTTGGGTTTGGGTTTAAGTTTTGACACAATTATTAAATGGGCAGGGTTTTGGTTCAATAAATTTTCACAATACCCTTACCTCAACACAACACAACCCGACCCATTGCCACCCCGAGGAGCAAGTTGCCATTTCTTTTATATAAGGAGCTTTGTTGATCCATCAAACCCTAACCCTACACCTCAAACCTAACCATCTTCAAAATCATTAATCTCTTTTCTTCAAGGTTCACATATCACCCCAAACCCTAACCCATTTCTTATCATGTCTTAATCGCTTTGGTTATCGAGTAAATACAAGAATTTTTGCAGTCTCCATTAAAGGCTTGGTTGAGGTCATAGTATTTTTCTATGGTGAAGCATTTTTTCACCCTTCTTTAGTCGTTTAATGTGATTGAAATGTTGTTGGCTGTTGATTTGTGTAATCGAGAGCTTCTTAAAGATGTCCACTTGTTTCTCTTCATTGTTAGTTAATTTAATTCATGTAGTACCCCATGACTCTTGAACCCAATTTAACTTATCAGGTGTCGAAATTAGGTTAGAAAAGTAGAAATTTTCAATAGTTAAAAAATATTTTAACTATGGATGTTTTTTCACTAACGTCTCTATTATCTTTACGGAAACAAAAATCTCTTTTTATTCAAATAATTCCTATGTGTCATTAAAAAAAATTAAAAATATTATTACTTAAGAAATCTATGTCGGCAACAAACATAGCTGCAAGCACCAAGAGGGTTAAATGGTATTTTGTTGGTCGACTCTCCACACTCCACAGAATTGTTCAAAAGAAAAAAAAGTATATATGACGATATCTAGCATATGTCTTTTAGTAGTATTCAGTCTCTCTCAATTTTTTGCATCATGGCCTTACATCAGTGTCAAATATTTTTTCTATCTTATTTACTTTTTCATTGTTGAAAGTACAAATTTTATTAAATTTCATGGTTGTCGGTCAATTGAAGGATCTCCCAAAATGTTTGGGATAAAAGTTTTGAAGATAATATAGAGATTAATTGGAAAATATGCACTACAACCATGGAATCACTGGTCGGATCCCTTCGGATCCCTCCTTATTAGCAAACTGAAGATCAACTGTTAATATTCTTTTTATTCAAACTCACTTAAATTGGTTGGAAATTATGCATGATAAAACTTACTCTTAAATCAATATTAGTTTTAACAGACAAAAAGGGCAATTTAAGAACTAGTGATAGCTTTTGTTTGGTTGTTATTAGTTTTGTAGCCATTTATAGCGACAGTTAGATGCCATTTGGCTGTTACTAGTTCCATTCCGGTGGCACAACTGCATTATTTTTCCCATTCCTTGATAATTTCGTTGATCCCAAGTGCAAATCTCTGTATGTACAAATCCTTGAATATGTGAAGTTTTTATATATTAGGTATATAACAATAGATTGAATTTGATACAATTGTTATTGCATTGGATTTTGAATCTAGGATTTTCTTACTTAGGGGTATTGTGTATGTGTTGAAAGATTTTTTGCAAGAATTATTTAACCTCTCAATCTCTTTTGATTAGTGTGGCAAGGACAAATTTATTCTTATTCTCTTTTACATTTTTAGCACTTAATTAATGATTATGAATTTTTTTTTTTTTGGAGAGTAATGCTTTTGAAAGTTAAATTTATAGTATTTGAATTAGAGATATTTTAGTTTTTGTTTAAAAGAAATGTTTAGACTATTTTATAATTATAGTTAAACATGCTCGATTCCTTGTTTTGAAGATGTTAGAACACAACTATACTAAGTTATCGCTAATCAAGTTAAGGATGAGTTTGTCTTTTTCTATTTTGTCATGGGTTTGACCTATGAATATGCCTTGGGGGTTTATTCTAGTCAGATGAGATGGGATTTATTTTCTTGTTATTTTTCAATTTTCTTATTTCCTATTTTAGTTTATAAATCAAATACCTGAGTTGGACTTTAAAATCGATAAAACTCGATGGAAACTGAGATGACCCACCCGAGTCATATCCGTTACCGGGAAGAGCCGAGACTCAAAATGGGAATTTACAACTATATAATGATCCGATTTATGGGATCCATCATCCAAGGAAACCCTAGCCTACATTTACCACCTAGAGTCTATCCTAAATTTTTCAAAACAATCTCTTCTTCAAGGGTCGCTTCTCACTGACAAACCCTAACCCATATCTTGTTGTCTCGATCGGTTATGTTATCCAAGTAACCAAGAAAAGTCAAAATTTTCAGTCTCCATTAATGGCTCGGGAGAGGATCGAGTTCTTTTTCCTTGGTGAGTCGTTGTTTCGCTCTGTTCTGTAACCTTTTAATGTGATTAACACTCTGGTTGTTGTTTTGTTTGATCGAAAGGTTCTTCCACTGTTTTTATTCTAGATGGGTTTGATGGGTTTGTTTTATCGAACCATTTCTTAATTCCTGTTCTTCCATTCAATCCCTAACCCGATTGAGCAGATCAAGTGTTCTAGTTAGGTTGAGAAAAAGTAGAACTTTGATCGTTAAAATATAATTTATCAGCCGATTTGGTTTTTAATAATTTTTTTTCTGTTATCTTTATTCAAAAAAAAATCTCATTTTCTTCGGATTGATTGGAAGCAAACAATAGTGTTAAATGGTTTTTAGATGCTGTACAATGCTGTTAATTTTATTTTATTTTAAAGAAAAAAAAATTATATTCTATCTAGCAAAAATGTCTTTTAATAATGCTTAGGCTCTCTAGTTTTTTTGGGTCATGGCCTGACACCAGTTTTAAATTTCTTTCCTTTCTTATTTACTTTTTCATTGTTGAAAGTGTGATCTTTATTAAATTTTGTGTATGTAGGTCAATTGAAGGATATATCATAAAGGCCTTCAAGATGATAGAGATTAATTGGTTGACATGCACTACAACCATGAGGTCATTGGTCCGATCCCAATTTATTAGCAAACGCAAGGTCAAGAGGTATCATTCTTTTGTTCAATTTCTCTTTATTTGGTTGGACGATTTTATTATCTCGTTTTGAAAACAGGGATCAAATCTTTCTAAGAATTATGCTTTTCTTGTTTTCGAATTTTATAAAATATGTTTTGCTTTTGCTTCACTAGGTTCTTGTCATTCCCAAGAAACATGCCATCAAATACTTCCCTCCGATTCCAAAAAGTTCCGGAAAAGGTGAGAATGGTGGTGTAGTAGATGACGTGGTACTAATGTTTTTTGATAGGGAGATGAGATCATGGAATTCAGATACATTTATTGGGACAGTAGCCTTAGCTTTGTGCTTACTAGGAGGTTAGAAAAATTTTGTTAAGGAAGGGAGAAACTGAAGATAAAGGATGTTGTCATCTTCTACAGATGTGAGAATAGAGAAGGGGAAGAATCTGCATTCTACATGATCGATTTTATTCTTGGGTGTAATGGAAGCAAAAGTTGCAGTGGTTCTGGAGGGAGTTTTAAATCAGTTTTAGATAGAAAGGGAATGAGAAGAATGGAGGAAGAGGAGGTGGTGATGGGTCTTGCACCACCACCACCAATGGAGGAGAAAAAGAGGTGTCGACTTTTCGGTGTGCAGATCAATTGATGATACTAAGATATTGGTTTGATTTACATTTTATTTTTGAGTTTTTAAACATTCAGATTCAATCATACAACAAGACTAACTGTTCATGGATGTGTGTAAAATTCAAGACAAAGACAGTTGTTTTGGTGAAAACTGCAAATATATATTTGGTACATTTTGTGAGGATCATAAGTCACAAAGGATGTTATTTTAAGAATAGTGGATTTATAGCACTCTCTTGTCGACAGCATTATGTCACATATAAACAATCATGTCCAGGCATCACAGTGCTGGACTGGACCTGCTTCAAACCATCTTTGAAGCCTAAAGTCTAACAAGTGAGTTATTACCTTATGTTTTATTTGCATTATGAGTACTTTATTCATTTCTTTGTTTGTTGTTATTTTCTATCATTTTCTTATAATTTTAGTTTAAATGATTTTTTAAACTAATTTTTAAAGCATAGGTTTGTAATATTTCATTTAAAAGTTTTTTTTTTAAAGTTTTAATCATTTAAAAAAAAAAAAAAAAACTAACCCGATCAAAACTCAAAAAATTCAGGTTTGGTTCTGGTTTTTATGTTTTCTAAAAGACCTGAGCTTGAATTATTAGGTTTGGGTGGACCTGTATGTATGCACATCCCTAATTATTTGTAGTATGCCCAAAGAACAAGTTGGAAGGTAATCACTAGACCCATTGAAACTTGTAATTCAACCACCTCATCCAGGAGCCTAGACATGGACCATCACCATTACAGCCGACTGGGGGTGTCAATTGGGTACCCATTTAGCTTTAGCCATAACCCGAAGCATTTGTCTCACATCCCTTTTTCTAATAATACCTGATCGTACTTGGGTCTTAAAGTAACGTAATCGATAGGAATTGAAACCAAGCATAACTTATTAGTTTTTCCGTTTTTATAATATAAATAGTTGAAGGCTTCCCTATCTTTTAAAATTAAAAAATATTTCCATAAATTTACCAAGATTCAATTTAATCTATGTATTTTAGTTTAAAATAATCGTCTAGAAGTTTATATTATTTGTAAAGAAGAATAATTTTAGTTGTTTGAAAACTTGAAATAAAGTATACTCACATCTTACTAAAATAAACTGTAATTATGATGCTAATGCTCTATAAAAAAAATGTGTTGTGTTGCCTATCAAAAAAACGTGTTGTGTTCTTGAAAGAAAACTGGCTGCCAATGATCAGGGCATAAAAAGGAAAATTATGATACTAATGCTTTTTTTGTGAACTTTAATTGGGCACTATTATTCTACAATTAGTTAATTATACTCGACTTATCAAATATATGTCAACTTATCGCCAATGATCAGGGCATAGAAAGGAAAATTTAAAAAGCAAAATCAACTTTAGACATCGCTTTCCAAGTGATCACAAAAGCATGTGAAAACCGCTGTGTAAAGTTAAGTTACCATCTAAAGTTAAGTTTTAGACATTGTTTTTTTTTAAAAAAAATTGATGTCTTATGTTTACTTTAGACATCATTTAAGAATCGATGTCTAAAACCTTTAAATTTCATGCCCTTTTTGTTTTGTTTTTTTTTTTTTTGCCAGATTTTAAACATCACTTAAAAATCAATGTCTAAAAGTCTTATTTGTACTAATAATTTACTTTTCACTGTTGAATGTATGATCTTTATTAAATTTTTTTGCATGTAGCTCAATTGAAGGATGCCCCAAATTTTTTGGATAAAAGCTTTGAAGATGGTAGAGCTTAATTGGGTAATATGCATTGGAACCATGAGGTCAATGGTCCGATCCCAACTTACTAGCTAATCGAAGGTTCTATTCCTTTCATTCAATTTCTCTTTTTTGGTTGCACATTTTATCCTCCAGTTATTTCATGCAAACAGTAATTCTGGAATTAATCATTTGTCATTTATGAACTTATTGAGTTATTCTCATTTTTTTTAAGTATTCATTATCATATGAATCACGTATCATCTTCAATTGCTATTCCTTATCCCCTAAAGTCGAAAATGTTCATGCATGGTCTATTGAGATATTAGGCTTTGACTTGGCTGGGTGTAACTGTAATTTTGTTGATAGTGGTTGAAAAAAAAAATACTAGTGGCCTTGCCCAGTAAATCGTAGTTGCACTCTTTTGGTTGAGTGATTGTATATGCATGTTTTTTGAAAGACCTCACATTGGCTTCTGGCCATAGGTGGACACAAGCTAAAGATTGTCACTGGGGATCCTTCTTTTGGCCTATAGCCAAATACGAAGGCTGGTCCTTGCAGAATGCCAGAAGGCTGCCATTCTGGAGTGGTGAGAGGAGGAAAGGAGGTAGAGAATTGAAGGAAACTATGTGAATTTCCTTCAAGAATTCTACCAGAAACCCAGCTTTCTCAGTATAGGTTTACTTCCCCCACTACAATCAGTATAAAGGACTTCCAGCAGAACTTACGATAGAATCATTCAAACAAGCACCAAGCCAAGTGCACGAGATAGCAGCCTTTCGTTGGGAGCTCTAGAAGCTACCCTTTTTATGGGCACTTAAGAAATTGGAAAGCATAATGCATGAGCAAGCCTTTTGATTTTGTCACATAGTTTAGTTCCAGATTTGTTTGGGAATTTGCTGAAATCTTGTTACCATCAGATGTAAAATTGTTGTTTGGGTACTTATTGTCTCCTATGTTCTCTTCTTTTGGATACACAAAACAGGGAATCATCTTGGATTTGAAGTGAAGCACATCGTTAAAGTTGCAGCATGTGATTCTCCCCTTTTCATGTGGTATCTACTTTTGTATTTCCTTCGGAAATGGTTAAGGTTATTTTGTAAACTTTAAACTGAATACTTTTGTATTTCCTGCAGAAACATGGTTAAGGTTCCTTTGTAAACTTTAAACTGGAGTTGAAGGAAAGGAATGGAAATAGAAACCAATCACATTAGATGGCTTAAATTGTGTGGCTTTCATAAGTTCCATCAAGTTCCCCTGTGATCAATGAATTTCTTATTTACTTTTTTACAAACTATGGCTTGTTTTTATGAATTGTAAGATGGTTTAAATCACATTGCTGGCATGAGATCCTTTTAATGCAGTTCTGAGGTATCCTTGTATTTTGAGATGACTGTTCATGGTTTAAAATCAATGGTTCTCTACATTGTATTGCCACTTCAGCATAGTGTTGAGCCAATGTTGATGGAAATCAATTCGACATTTTCCTTTTTCAAATTAATATTGTAGAAGTCAGTTTAATTCACAATCTCAAAGTTATGCCTGTTTAAAATTAAGGTCATCATTTAGTCAAGATTGAGATGCCCGAGTCATCTACTATTGTTCATGAATGGGATGAAATTCCTACATAAGGGATTTACTTTCTACTTATTCTTCAAAAAAAAAAAAAAAAAATTCTTTCTTTCCTGATTCAAAGATGAGTTGGGACTTGGGACATAAGAAAAAGAGAGAGTTGGAAACCGATGCCAATGAGGCGGTAGCTTGCTCTCACAACATGACGCGTTGTATTGAGTGAAAATGAGGATTCTGATCAAACTTTCACCAAATCCATATCAATTTCTCCCTTTCTACTTTCTACCATGAAATACAACTTATGCCCCCCACAATACCAAGTTGACTCCTTGTCATCGCATGTCAAATGAGATAAATCATTGAACTAGATATAACCTCATTAATAAATTTAAACTTCATGGACTAAATTGTAATTTACATTCATAAAATTATAAATTATATTATAAAATATGTTGGATTAAAAAAAATCCAATCACAAGATCATATTTTTATTTAAAGAAATACTTACAATTGTTAAAATTATTTATATTGTCTACGTTCTAAGATTTCTTTAAACCTGTGAAATGTCACTTTAAAACCTCCGAATTTGTTATCTTTCACGTTTTTGTAATTAAAATGAACAGTGAACTGGAATCTTTGCAAAATAGAAAAAGAAGAGGGGGGGGGGGGGGGGGGGGTCGGGGTCATCCAGTGTTTCTTAGCTTTATTATTGCATATAGTCAATATTCTTTCGCTATAAATAAAAAAAAATCCAATACTTTTCTTTATAGTCTGCCTTTCTACTTGCCCATATTTAAAATGAATATATTGTCTAAATGTTAGATGCTAATCAGGGTTTTTCCCAGTAACTATTCCCTTTTTATTAGTGTGGTGAGGACAAATTTAGCATTCTTATGTTTCTCTTCCCCAATTTTACCACCAAACGCTAATGGAAATTGATTGAAATAATACTTTTACATTATTAATTAGATAGAGATATTTTAACTTGAAATAATTTTTAAGTTAATTTTGATATTAAAGAAAACTAATCCCCTGGTATAAGGAGATTGGAGCACACATACACTAAATTACAACTAATCAAACATTTCGGCAAATTATCCTTTTTATTTGTGCATGGACTTGACCAATGAATCACAACGTCAAAAAGCCCATATTCGATGGTCCAAGGCCATTGAATTTCATAGAATTCGACAGACCAAGACGTCAAATTTTTCAGTCAATTTTTTTCTTTTGATGGGCCAAAATTTTCAAATTAATGGAGGATGGGATAAATTAGATGGCTCTAATCCGTCGAATCTGGAGAACATCAAAAATGTCAACAACCCCAAGCTGTCAAAATTCGAATTTCTAAAATTGGCAGGCCTTGGGCCATCGAATTTTCATGTCAAAATTTCCAGTTTTCACGTAGTGAATGAGACATGTGCCTTTAAAGTTTTCTGAGCCTTGGCTTGGCATACACTTCGTTCTAATCTCCCTGAAAATAATCATTTTCTTTCTCTTTCGTTAATAATGTGTACTAATCCAAAATCGCCCCACAATTCAAGCTCGTAATTTTCAATTGATATGCTAGCAAGTGATCGATTAACAAACATCAAAAGCTCAAATAAAATGGGTTTAGAAAGATCTACGTAAGAAATTCAAGTGTGCATCTGCTTACATGATTGACCTCAAAATGCTGTAGAGGTTCCACTTACTTAAGTAATACTAACAAGGCAGCAATGGTCAACTTAGTTCACTACATACCAGCAAAATCACTATTATGTATAACTACTTTCAAAATCACAATTCGAAAAATGTGATTAGTTAATATAGATATTTATGAAAAAAAGTGATCAACTTTTGACGAATTTACAATTACGGCTTAAAGTTCATTTTAATTACCAAAACGTGAACGATAACGAATTTGGGGGTTTTCAGAGTGACTATTTCGCAGGTTTAAAGTGACTAATTTGAAATAGTCACTTTAAACTAGCCGAATTCATTACCGTTCTAAATTTTTTTTAACGAAAACATGATCATTCATGTTTTGGTAATTGTGGAGGAATAAAATCGTCTCTCATCCGAATCGTTCATCTGCACTATCATCATGTATCCCGAGGCAAACGAGTGGTATTATTTGAAGAGTATTTTATCTTATTAAGGAAGAATCCTAATTTAAAAGAATTCTTCCCCTTTTTATGTAATTGTTAATTTGGATAAGGGCAACATGGTCAATTGTAACCTAATTAGGGTTAGGACTCTTCTTAAGATTTTTCTATTTAAAAGCCTTGAGACCATTGTAAGAGAAGAAGGGAAAAAGGAGGAGGAAGATAAGAGTATGTAATTGTAAGATCTATAGTGAAACGGCTCCTCGAGCCCATGGACGTAGGCACATTTGTCAAATCACATAAAAAATATTTTTGTGTTCTTTCTCTTTTTCGTTATTTTTTCTATTATTTCTATGATTCATTAGTGAATGATCTTGCTAAAAATTAAATCTTGAGGTCAACCACAAAAATGACCTCCACAGTAATTAAAATGAACAGTTAACTGGAATCGTAAATAACTCATTTTCAGCTCACAAATTGGTAATTCACCCTAATATTAGATAAGCAAAAAAAGAAATATGTTTTATATTTTGTTAAATGGACCTTTTCCTAAATCACCCCCTATTATAGAACAAAGGGCAAGAAAGTCATTAAAACAGTAGATATGACAGGTGGTAAGATCTTCTCAAAATAATGCCTAGTTCATGTATCTCTTTGGTTTTTGTTTGCCTGTTTAAATGTGAAGGTGATTTTGTTAGTTTCCGGCTACCACCTAAGCCCATAGTAATTAATCCGAAAAATAAGGATGCAAGGGCACGCCCATGTCCAAATTTCTCATCAAACTTTTAATGTCTTTCTATATTTTTCTTTCCTCAAAGATTTGTAAAATATTTTTTTCTCGAAAACCAAAGAAACTAGATTTTAGGTGAGATCTTATTTATAACTACCCTTCACTCTCTAGCTCTCTTTCTTTCTGTGTAGAATTTGTGTTTTCTTTGAGCGTCATTTGTGAAGTTTTTTGTGTCCTTCTGTTGCTTCTAGAGATATCTTCTTTAACACAGTATCATTGGTTTCTTGATCATGGAAGGTGGGAGAAATCTAGAAATCGGATCAAGTAGCAGTATGGGTACTAAGGCCTATCCAGCAGGTTTTCGTGTTTTGGTTGTGGACGATGATCCTGTATGTCTTATAATCGTTGAAACAATGCTTAGAACAAGCCAAAATGAAGGTAACTAGTGGAGATTGATGATTCGTGATGCTAAAATATATTTGGTAGACCTTGTTAGCTATTTGATTGAAGTCTTTGCATGCCTACTATTAATTCTCTTGGAAATACATATTTCTTTCCGCGTTTGCCATCTTTACAATTGAAAGCAATAGTGATAGGTTATCCTTAAGATTAGGTAGGAGAATTCATGCCTATATTTTACTGTTGAAAAACAAACTTTTGATTTGTATTTTTTTCATTTTCAATTTTAATGTACGTTTCTGGTTTTATTTTTTTCTTACTCAAGCTACGAACACTACATGAAAACTGGAAAATTCGACAGAAAAAATTGACGGGCCAAAGCCCACAAATTTTAGAAACTGAATTTTGACAGTTTAGGACCATCGAAACTCTAGATATTCCCAGATTTGATAGCTTAGAGCTGTCAAATTTCTCCCATCCTTCATTAATGTGACAGTTTTGGCCCGTCGAAAAAAAAAATTTCACAACGAAAAATTTGACGCCAATTCGACCACTTTGTCCGTCAAATTTGGGCTTTTTTCGCATTGTTTAAGCTAGGAATTGAAGATCTTTTTTACTTCATGATCCAAGGCCTAATATAATTTTCTCCATTTTTTTTACACTAGAATCTATTCTTCATGTTTAAAGTATTATTAAATTAAAGATTGTCTTGCAATCCCCCAATCACGCCTTGTAAACAAAGGGATTAGTCAAGCACTATGTGAAAACTGAAAATTTTCACAAGAAAATTTGATGGGCCAAAGTCCACAAATTTTATAAATCAAATTTGGACTTGAAATTTTTATGCTCCCCAATTTGACATCTTAGAGTCATCAAATTTCTCTCATCCTCCATTAATTTGACAATTTTGATTTGTAGGAAAAAAAAAATTGATGAGGGAAAAAGTTGACGCCTTGGTCCGTCGAATTTTATGAAATTTGACGGCCTTGAGGCATCAAAGTAAGCCTAAGGAGAAACATCTAACGGAGGCCTTTTTATATTGAATAATAATAAAAAGTCACTCACAATTCACTTGATGACGTGGATGTGTGTATGGAACCATAGATCTTTTTCTTTGTGCATCCTGAAGAGAAAGATCTATGGTTTTATGCACAAACCACGTGAACGAATGAATTTTGAGAGGCTTTTATTCAAGTCAGGTTATCACAATTCTTTTATACTTAATATATAATATATAAATATAAATAATTTAATTATATATTTAGATAATAAAAATTATTTTAAATTTATTTTTCTAGTTTTTGATATACAAAAAATCTATTTAAGCTTTTATATTCAACTTCCAAAAAAAATTGTAACTAATTAATAAAAAGTCTATTTTTCAATTTCAAAAATAAAACAATTTTTTTCATGTTTTCCTATGAATGATAATACTGTGTATTTTCTTTTTTTTTCTTTTTTTCTTTTTTTCTTTTTTTGCTAATATTATTATTTTATTCTCATAGGTAAATGAGTCCACTAAAAATTGTTTATGGCCAATTATCTTATAAAAACCTAATTAGAGTATGTCATATAAATAGTATTACCACACATCAATCTTGGGAATTAAAAAAAAAAACTAACAATGAAGAAATAAATATCAATTAAAATTATTTTTAATTAATTTAAATATTAAATTTATTTGTATAAAATTCCATGTTTATGCCTCAATGCTCCAAATAAAAAATAACCTCTAGCTAGCTCTTTTCGTTGTTTATAAAAAGAGATATAGTATGTGAGAACGAAAGAAAGACTAAGAGAGATTTGAGAGAGAAAATGGAATTTTGCGTTTGAAATTTGAGAGATGGTAGTTAAAAACTTGAGAGAAAAGAGGTAATGTAAAGTTAGTAAGAATTGTATTTTTTTTTTTTTTTTTGAACTTTTAACATTCAAGGGCTTCAATGTTTTTCTTTTAACCTTTAAAGTTTCAAGAAGAGGATATTTAAAAAATAAAAATAAAAAATAGAAACTAACAATTTTTCTTGGGGAACCTTAGGTGGGATTTGAGTTGTTTTTATTTTATTTTAGTTTTTTAGTTTTGACATAAATGGGTCTGTCAAGTTTTTTTTTTTTTTTTTAATCTTGAAATTTCAACATGTGGGAGTGTATGAGGACTTAAAAAGTTTGTTGCTTTTTGGGAAACTAACATTTGAAAATCCATGAGAGATTGCAACATTTATCCCCAATTATAATGTGTAAGAGTTTCTAAGAAAGATTTTTTGAAGAAGAAGAAGAAGAAATTTTCATTCTTTGAAGTCTTCAACGGTTGAGGGTTTATTATAATGATAAATTGATAAGGATTATGTAAGGTGTCCCATTCCTATAGAAGAGGATCAGTACATGCTTGGGTGGTTTTGATTAGATTTTAAAATATATAGGACTCCTAATCAACCGTTTTCTAAATAGCACACAAATTAATTTATTTAATCCCCAATTAAAATGTGCCAAATAGACACTGTAATTAATTGTTGTAGAAACCAGACACCTTTAAGATCGCAACTCTTATTATGAAAAAAAAAATGTAAAGGAATCTCCACTGCTTAGAATATGTAGGATTTTTCTTTTCTTTTATTATAATTTTTTTTTTTTTTTTTTGTGTGTTGGGGGATTTTTGGGGCTTTATTTCATTGCGGGGCCTTAGGCAATTGCCTAAATGGTCTAGTGAGCTGATTAAGCAAAAAAATAATAAGTTTGGGTTTTTTTTCATTGATTCCTTAAACTAGGGTTTTAGAGAATATTCTCTTTATGAGAGCTTTTTTTTTTTTTTTAAAGTTCTTCAATCCTCCATGAAGAATTTATATTTTTAATATTTTCTATTTCCACTCTATACATTCACTGATTCTTCTATGATCTCATGTAGAAAGAGAATGTTGGGAAGAGAAACTCAAAGAAGATCCATATATATGCACAAAGTTTGTGCATCTATGCCATCTATTATGTATATAGGGACTGATTTACTTCTATTGCGAGCCGATCTTCTACTACTTAAGCCTTCTAGTCCTGTTAAATGACACCCTAGGACCCTTCATTCATGATAACTACAAATTTGTTCTTCAAATATTTTTTATTTTGAGAAATACGGCAAACGACACATCTAGAAGTCCCATTTGACCGTTTTTTAAACTTCGAGTAGCAATTTTTGTGCTTTGCTTTGCTTCAATCATAGATTTTTTTTCATAACATGGCATACCTTATTTCTACTTCCAGTTGTGGCTACTAGCCAACCAATGGATGCTTTAAACCTACTCAGGGAAAGGGAAGGCCGTTTTGATCTAGTTTTAACTGATGTACACATGCCTGGCATGGACGGATTTGAGCTTCTTGACCACATTGGGAGAGAATTCAATATTCCCGTCATTAGTGAGTTATCACCCTCTACTTTATTCTCCTTTTATAAAATTGTTCTTGATGGGTTTACTCATTTTTATTACATACCGACCAATTTGTTTTTAACTTGGATCTCTCTTTGAGTTCAGTGATGTCGGTTGACGATAAATTGAAAGTTATAACCAGGGGATTAGAAAGTGGAGCTTGTTTTTACATCTCAAAGCCCATAACTCTCAATGATATGCGAAACATTTGGCAGCATGTGTTTCGAAGAAGAGTGAATGGGCAGAATATCGAACAAGCAGGAAGTGTTCGAGAGGCTTCACCGCTTGAGAAGGTAATGGGAGACGATGACGAGTGTGCTTCTTCTATTAAGAAAGACGACAATCAGACACATCAAGAGGGCAAGAGAAAGATGCCCAAAGAATCTGACAAAGAAGAGGAGGATGGAAACAATGATTCAATGTCAGGAAAGAAGGCAAGAGTGATTTGGAATTCTGAACTTCACAACAAATTCTTGGAAGCCATTAATCAATTAGGCCTTGATAGTAAGGGATCTATTGTCGTTCAAAGATGATTTTGTTCTTCATTATTTCTTTCTATTATGCCTTTGCTTGTCTAATTATTAATTAATTATGGTGGGTATTTTTCTGTTTTGTCTTGAATCAGAAGCTGTTCCAAAGAAAATACTTGAGTTGATGGACGACCCAAGAATAACTAGAGAAAATGTTGCAAGTCACTTGCAGGTTTGTTTTTAGATTAAATAGCATGTTTATATGAAACATCTCTCGCGTACAAGAAATGTAAAAAAAACTAAAATAAAATTATAACAAAAGTAGGGGATTGGACCCATAGCTCATTTGGTTTCACACATTGCAAAGCAACTCTATGGTTGTGGGATCAAGTCCTAGTTAATATGGACAACTACTAAAAGACTTTAGATATTACATTATTTTAAATAAATATCAATTTTTATATCTCAAGTGTATTTTTTGCAGTTGGAGGTATAGCCCCAAAAAAAAAATATGGGACTTTAGACATTAGTTTATGTTTAATCTTTAAACATCAGCTTTGGAAAAATTGATGTCTAAAAACTGCCCTTTACACCCATTTTTTCTTATACACATCATTTAAAAAGTGATATCAAAAGTCTTTTCTAGTAGCATACAAATTGTGTTCCAAAGAATTATCAAACATAAATTAACATTGGCACTCTTCATTATCGCATTTCAACTATATCAATTTGCTGAATTAGATAATTTCAATAGGGGATTCAACCTTCTTTTTAAAATAGAAATTATAAATTCTGAGGATCTTTCTACTAATTTATATTGGAATATTCTTACTTGAGTAAAACATGAAGTATTAGGATTACTAATGTGAAGCACTTATACTGATTTGATTTTGCTTGTATCTTGTTGAGTTGAATTCCATAATTAGCATGTGTTATCTTATTTCTGTTGAAAGTAAAATGAAGGAATACACACACACTCTTCTAGGAAAATCATTTGTATGGTCATCTATAATTTCAATTATATATATAATAAGGGAAATGTTCAGCACCCTAAGTTTTACCACACACTTTAACAAACGTTTTTTGTCCTACATGGGTTATAAGTTTTGGAATGGGCTGATTTTTGGTGAGGATGATCTCTATGATTAGAAGATCATCCTCCCCAAAAATCAGCCCATTCTGAAATGTTTAGCCCCATGTTTACACGTTGAAAAATCGTAGACCGTCCATTTTTTGTAAACCATTTTTTATGGGGTTAGAAGTTTTGGAATGAGCTGATTTTTGGTGAGGATGATCTCCTCACCATAGAGATCATCCTCACCAAAAATCAACTTATTCCAAAACTTCTAACCCATGTAAGACAAAACACGTTTGTTAAAGTGTGTGGTAAAGCTTAGGGTGCTGAACGGAACCCATATAATAAAACACAACTGAGTTACTACAATTTTGTATTTTTGGGGTTGGGATAAATGTCCTCTCAACTACAATTTTATAATTGAATAAATGTACCATCGACTTACACCATATTTTTTTATCTTTCCTCGTCATTTACTATAATTTTAATATATCTCCTCTTTTACCTATTTTATTGTTTTTTTATTCTTTTACCTCTTAATCTCAAAAAAATTTAATAACAACAGTTGAGCTTACTTTTATGGGAGATAAATCCAACTAGGATAAACCTCCCATCACCTACAATTTTATGAGATAAACTCTCATTAAGCTATAGTTTTATAAGAACAACTTTATATCATTTATTCTAACTTTATTATATTTCCTCTTTTACCCCTTTAATTTATTTTATTATTTTCATCTTTTATCATTTTAATATCAACTTTTTCTAATAATACCCTTCCAACTTTATTTTTTCATTTGTACCCATTAACCCGACTTTAAGGCCTAGTGCTAGATTTTTGTACGTGTGTGTGGGAATAAATCTCCTATCAAGTTATGGTACAATTTATTTTCTTTGCTCTTCACTCATTCTAACTTTACTATATTTCCTCTTTTACCCCTTTTAACTTACTTTATCGTTTTTCATCTTTACCCATTTAACATCAAAATTCTTTAATAATATCCTTCCAACTTTATTTTTTCACTTATACCTCTTTAACCCTTTTATCAGGTTATAGTTTTGTAAGGATTCACTTTATTTCCTTTAAGCTTCACCTCGTATAATTTTTTTAATATTTTCTTTTTTACCCTTTTAATTCACTTTATTATTTTCTGTGTTTTACCCATTTAACCTTAAAAATTGAAATAATACCCCCTCTAACTTTATTTTTTATGTTTTTATCCCCTTAATCTGAGAGAGGGTGTTCGCGTCATAAACACAGACAAAACTCTAGGATATATATATATATAAACATCGAGGCACTGCCTATCTGTGTGGAGCGCTTGTCCATGTGGCATCCAAAAACATGATCGAGACATGCATCACCCAAACATAATTGGGTACCACACGGTAATAAGTCATAAAATTCTATGAAATCTATAAAAAAAGAAAATATTTTAACCATTGTAATTAAATTTTAAATTTGGGAATCCATTAGCCATCCATTTTCAAAGTCAAGATCTAATCAAAAATAATTAATTAATATTTAAATTTTTTTTCAAACACAATCTAAACCACAAAATCAAGAGGGTTGAGGTACCATTTGGACTAATGTGGCCCAAATGAGGACATGGGTCTAGGTTCTACCTGGTCATCCTTTCGTTCATAAAACCTTTTCTTGCAAGTACTTTCATTTAATTATAAATAAATAACAAATTATTTATATAATTAAAATTTTCTTTTATGCCCACAAATGTGATCATATCAATTATATAGTAACCCCAACTATTATAGGATCAAATGCTCATGACTTTGGTATACTTTACTCACTTTTTAATGACTTTAGGTGTTAAAATTAATAATATAATTGTCACTTAAATTGTTCATCTTATGTTACGTGCGGCAATTATGATGAATAGTACGAAAAGAGAAAACAAAAAAAAAACACAGATTTAATGTGGTTCGACGATATGCCTACCTCCATAAGAGCGAGGGGCTGAATTTTCACTATATGTCAAATTAGGGTTACATCGTATGAATTTATAATTAACCCTAACCGTACAATAGGAATTAAAAATTTTCAATAACACTCTTGTACCGTACTGAGGGGGCAACGCCCCCCGCACCCCCAACCTATTCATCATCCCTAACAATAAAACAGTAAATTACATCCCAAAAGGCAGATGCCGTCATTCCACTCCACTTCACTCTTGGCATCAGTCAATTTTCTCTATATACGTGATCCATTCAATATGAAACACATGCTACAACAATTCATTTACACATTAGATAGAAACTCAATTATTATCCACCTCCAAATAAATAATGTCTTACTTGAACCATGTGCATCATCGCGTCGCTAAGTATAGTTTTCAATGTGTGGCATATAACTACTAAAGTTTACATGTACCTACGGCATTGTCATCCTCTTTAGAGTTAAGGGGATAAAGAAGAAAGACAATAAAGTTGTAAGAGTATTATTGAAAAGGAGTAGAAGGGTAAAGGTAATAAAGTTGGAGGGTACTATTGGAAATGGGGAAAAGAAGAAAGAGAATAAAGTTAAAAAATGTATAATTGAAAAATGGTGGAAGAGAACATAAAATTGAAGGGTATTCTTGAAAATGAAGGAGAGATGGAATAAAGTTGAAATTATTCCTCAAGATTCTTGGCGGGATTAAATCACTACCCCTACTTATCTGGGACATAAACATTACAATGTTTTTTATTATATAGATTAGAGTTTGCCTATGCCGTTTGAGGTTAAAGCGGTAAAAGAGGCAAGACAATGAAGTTGAAGAGGCATTATTAAAAATGGGAAGAAGATGAAAAGTAATATATAAAGTTCAATGGCATTCTTTTTAAAGGTGTTGAAGGGAAAAAATAATAAAATTAGGGGTATTCCCAAAAAGTGTGACAAGAGAAAAGGCAATAAAATAAGAGAGTACACCAACTTTTACTAATTGCTCCCCGTGATGTCTAAAATTATCCTCAAGATACTTTCTTTATAGGGGGATAAAGATTGAAACAAAGGGGTGGGACAAGAGTTGTGTTTTATGTAGATACTAGAGTTCACCCATGCCGTATATCTTCAAGAAGATGAATTTTAAGTATGTCAAACTAGCCCTGATCTAAACTTATGAGGTTTTTTTTATTTTTCCCTGTATATAAATCTCGTATTATTTAAGAAATTATAGAATGTAGACTATATCCAATAGAACAACAAGTCAACATAATTTAGAAAACATAATTGTAAATATTGGGTTGCAAATTATATATAACCTCTACTTTATTTCTATTCTTCCACTTTCCATATTGGAATTACTCCCTGAGAAGCATATAAGGCATGAGATCAAGCAAAGCCTAAATATTATGCAATTATTTCTTTTTCATGAGGCTGGAAAAAAAAAACTCTTGAAAAAATAATTGAATATAAACATTCAGTGATATGCTTTGGTTCATTCTATTGCTAAAAAAATGTGAATTAAAAGTTACTTATTGTATCGGTAGACTTGATAATCCATGATTATTACTGTAATAATGCATTTTCATGATTACCATTCTTAATGTGCCTCGCCGAATTAGTCTCTAAATTGATTGAAGCAAATGTCCAATGCTTCATTTTGTTCTAAATTTTGCAGAAATACCGTCTGTTTATCAAAAGAAACGAGGAAAAAGTAAGCCAAACTATGGAACGTACACCTCCTTGGAGCTTAACCAATGGGCCTTTTAATTCAAGCAGTCCACCGAGTCATCCTTCATTAATGTTCAACTCACGGCAAGGATATGCCCAATTCCTGAATCAGCAACGCTCATGGATGCCGCTCCAACAAGGAATAATCAGAAGTAACATTCAGGGTATTACTGCTTGTCACATGCGTCCAATTGGCCCCACATATTTTCTTAATCAAGAAGTATCAAGTAGAAATTCTTTGGCCCCATCAAGACATGAGCAATCATTTTCGATGAACAATCAGAGAAACCTTCATCAACCACTGATTGGCAATTTTCCCTCTCTTAATCAACAAAATGTTTCCAACCACTCAGCACTTGGTGTGGAACCATATAGAAGTACAATAAGTGCACCGTTTTATGGCAATAATTTGACTAGCTATGAAAGAGGCAATGATACAATGCAGATGGACTATCAACAAACTCAAGAGAGACCGAGAAATTTGGGAAATGGACCCCTCGATCATAACTTTAGCACCTTGAATCTTCAAGGTCAAAACAATCTTTCAATCGGAGGAACCAAGGGAGTTGAGAACATTGGATCATTTGGAAAATTCTACCAAGGCCAAGGTTCCAATTATTCCTATAACAACCATATTGGAACTCAGATGACTAGTCCAGTAAGCCAGGTTGGGTTGAATGTCATAGGTGGTGAATCATCAAACAGAGTCAATTCGAATTTCAATGAGGTGAATTCATGTTATGGTACCCACAGCTTGGCTTCTTCTAGTGGGTTTCCGAATGGAAACCGATTCTCAACTGTGTTAACTAATGTGGTTGCACAACAAGAACAACCACAACAGCTTCAAGTACCACCATTGGATCAACAACAACAAGAACAACAAAATGGAGGAGATGATATCGATAGTTTTCTTTCCATGCTCAGGGACCATTGCACCTATATTGATGAAGAAAACTATTTTTCCCAACCTCTCATTGAAGGCGAAAATGAGAACAATTTAATTTTCAATCAAATTGACCAGGGCACAAATCAGGTATGTCCTTTAGCTCATTTTTATGCTTATTCTCTTCAAATATAGTTTATTACTTCTTTTACAAAATATTTCATTATCTAGGTCACTCCTTAAAAAATGTTATATTTGTGTGTGCAGCAACAAGAAGGCAAAAGGTGGTAGAGCCCAAATTCAATCAGCATGAAGGTAGACCTAATTTTAGTATTTCTAAAAAACTAGATGAGTGATTTTTTTAAGACATTGGTGAAGCTTTTATATGGGTGGATATGTCCACAGATGTCGAAAACCTCGATTTGATATCAGCATGAATCAAGGGGAAATTTCACTCCAGTGCTTTGAATTCCATCTTGGTGAAGTTTCTATACAGAGACTTGGATTCTCTTTTATGATTTATGTAAGTTTATAATTTAAAAAACAAAAAACATACTGGGTAGATATATGCTAAATAGTGCAAGTAGGGAAACATTGGCACCTATTAAAAGGTACAAATAATGGTTTTTTGAGGGATTGCATTCATTTGGTTTTTTAAAATAATTTCGTCTCATCGTGACTTGGGAATTGAATCTATTTTTATCAAAGAAGCCAAGCTATTAGAAATATTAGCTAGTAGACCGAAAAAGGCACTCTGTTTGGTGATCCAACATGAAACACCTACTTTTGGATTGTTGTTTCACTTTTCATCAAACAAGGCCTGTTTCTAATTTTTATGGTCACATAGTTTCTAGTTCAAGTTATTGGAGATAAACTAGGTTAAATATAGATCCCTCCGAATTCTCCTTCAATGAAATCCACTTGATCAAATGTCTATAACCACTAGATTCACTCATGCATGAAAAAAACAAATCTCCCGATAATTCCAATAAATACTTTGTATGTGTCTGATATTTCTGTGGCAAGTGTGGTGCAACTAGAGGTTATCAAAACAGAGACAATAACATGATCAAATAATTTTTGCTTTGGTTTCTATCACTCCAATCCAAGTCCCACCTTCACACCACTCATAAAAAAATCCACTAAGAGAAATTAGAAAATACTTGAGTTTAAGCCCACTAACAGAAACATTCATGAGTCCCAAACAAGAACTTAAATTCAAATCTGGAAAACTGAAAAATATAGAACCCAATAGAGACATTCAATCTTGATTCTTGACCCACTTACAAAAACAATCATTAAAGCCTAAAACTAACTTCAACTTGGGACTGGAATAATCATTTTCGAATCTAGTTGGGTCTCAAATTAATTTTCTCATATATAGAAGTTATGAAAATAAAATTAAAAGATGCCAACAAATATCAAAATCTAGAAAGGTTTTTAAACAATTAAAGTCCAAGATTGATGGATTTCTCTTGTAAAGAACAAACTCACTGGGCTTTAACTTCTTGTTGGATGGATCCAAGACAAGCTGGGCTTCCTCTGTATCTTTTGTTGATTTTCCACACTTAGAGTTCTTGAATCTTACTTAATCAATAACCAACAACAATAAGAATCACTCATTCTGTAAATAATTTTTATAGGAAAGATTGTGATGGGGAGATTTTCAAAAAAAAAAATGAGAAAGAGTATTCAGTTTTTCTTCTTTTAGAGAAGAGGTTTGGTTTTGATGTAATTGGAGTTTCTTTTAGGAGTGAAGCTTTAATGGGTAGATGTCAATTTGACAATTTGGATTGAAATTGCAAACACCATTAATAGAATACCTTTCTTCCAGATCAAGAACTAGGACAACGACTTTCAAAGCACAAAAATCTCCCGCCAAAGCTAGAATTCGAAGCGAGGGTTATCAAACGACTTCGAGTTTTAAAAAAAGCGCTTTCATCACAAAATGCCAAACCACAATCTGGGCTTATAAGTATTAGATGCCTGACCCATTAATATTATAAGTATTAGAACCTAGTCTTCTCTTCTAAACTTCTGAAAAAGAACAAAAATGCCCTAATCTTCGACCTTTGCCAGAAAAAAAAAAAAAAAAAACTCTTGATTTAGCTTCTCAAAAAATTAGTCATCTTTCAAGCTCTTCCACCTCCTTGTTAAATTATTTTTTATACATTCAAACTCATCTTCAACTCATCCTTTTCAAACTCACCCTAAGTACTCTCATCTTCAGCCGTTAACAAAAAAAACAACCACGATTTTTTTATTCTCAGGCCAGTCGTCTTTTGGCTTTTCATCCTTTATGATAAATTATGGATAGAGTAGGGGTGTCAATGGGTCTGTTTTTGTTCAGTTCTTAACAAACTTAGAACCATAAACATTATAATTTTTTTTCTAACCGCAAAGAAAAACGGCTAACTATCGGTTCTGGTTCTCAAAAATCGAATGGGACAAAATTTTCAAATTGTCATGATAAATTTTGTTTCTCCTTTAAAAATATATTTTTTGGCTTTGGCAGGCTACACACACCAATTAGGTGTGCAACTTAGTCCTGTTCAAACAAGAACCGAACCAAACCAAGAGCTTTGGATTGATTTGGTTCGATTTTGGTTTCGGGTTAATAAATTAGAGAACCGATCAATTTGGTTCGATTCTTGATTCATGCCCTATATAGAACCGAACCAAACCGAGAATCGAGTCCTTGTATTAATAAAATTATAAATAAATTTTATTAATCTATTTAATAAATTATACACATTTTTTATGGATAAATTGATTGTTTTTTTTAGGAAACATTGGCACCTATTATTAAAGACAAATAGTGATTTTGAGAGATTGCAATATCATATTTTGTATTTTTTTTCTTTTTTCTTTTTTAAATTATTTCTTCAATACTTGATGATAAACCTTATTGTGAAAAAATCAAAATAGCAAAGATAACACAATCACACAAACACAAAAATTTACATGATTCGACACTATGCCTACATCCACGGAACAAAAACAAGAACAATCATTGTTTTCTCATAAATTTTTACAGCCCAACATATCTCTACTTATATAACCCAGAGTTACCAAAACATGTAAAACTCTACAAAATAGAAACCCCTAAAAATAGAAAATCCCTTAAGAAAATACTACACGAATGCTTTTTTCATACCACAACTCTGCATAGTGCAACAAACTTCAAGTCATTTACACAACACTCATGATTTATGAAATTTCATACCTAACTAGTGATCTTAATTAGTCAGCCATGTGTTGGAAAATCCAATCAAAAGTGGAGAAGAAAAAAATCCATTTATCTATGGATAGTTCAAGTTATTGGGCTGAAATCTTAGTCAGGTTATAAAGACCTCGGAAATCTTCTTCAATGAAATCCACTTGATTAGATGTTCATAACTACTCAATCCACTTAGTATTCAATTTATTTATTTATTTTTACAGCAGATGATGGAATTTTCTATAGAAGAATCAACCTTTTTTGACCATGGATCAGAAGATGAGGTTTAATAGATTCTAGCTAGGAAGAAAAATCAAGGGCTTTTCGTGCAGTCTGAAGATGACAAATTGAAGTCATTCTTCATTAGTCTATAAGAGAAGACTGAGGTCAAGGGACAAGGGTTATGACAAGTGATTTTTTGCTCACAATGCTGTGAGCAAACATTCTTACAGCCCAACACTTGTTTGACATATGGTGCAGGTGACGAAAGCAATGAGAGAAAAATTTATCTCCTACCAACAGTGAAAAAATGAAATTCCTTGATTGGATCACCTTATTGCATTCAAAAACATGATCCAATACCACAGTACCGTAGAAGCCGAAATTGCATGAATTTTTTTATTAAAAAAATATAGATATTTTTCACCATTGAATTTTAATTTTAAATTTGGGTGTTCGATAACTATCCATTTTCAACACCATGGATCAGGCTCTAAAAACTTTATTTGATTTTTTTATTATTTTTTTATCATAAGGTTTTTAATGAAATCTAGAAGGCTGTGGTGTTCGATTACCAATATGATTATCCATGTGAGCCAAACGATCTTTTTTAAAATTTGAAATCTTAAAATTAAAATCTGTGAGTAGAGGATGTGCCGGTAGGAGGGAGAAAGTTGATCTCTATTGCTTATATCATCTACTCCATGTGTCAATCGATTATTGGGCTGTGAGCAAAAAATCACAGGGTTATGATTTATGCAAGAGGTCTCTCAAATGAGGAGTGCTTTTTTAAGTTCAACAGCCATTTGATATATAGAGGGCCAACTCGGATCACCTTGTGGCATTCAAAAACATAATCCGATGCCACAAGTGATGTAGAGGATGAAATTCTACGAACTTTTAAAAAGAAAAAAAATAATTTACCGTTGAATTTTAATTTTAATTTTGGGTCCTCGATAGCCATACATTTTCAATTCCATGGATCAAACTCGAATTTTTTTTTATATTATTATTATGAGTTTTTTCATAAAATCTAGAAGGCTGTGATTTTAAATTGACGATGTGATAATTCATGTGGTCTCTATGACCCATTTTAAGATTTTAAATGTTAAAATTGAAATCTATGGGCAGACGATGTGCGGCCAAGAGAGAGAAATTCTCTCTCTACTGCTGATGTCATTTGCACCACAGTGCCCCATGAACAAACAATCTTTTCTTGAATACTCAGTAGAAAAGTCTCATATGGCTTGAAGACATCACGATGGTAAATGTTATAGACATGATACACTATCATAAGGGGTAATGTGATACACCAAATCATTATCCATGTGGACTAGGATAATAGTCTATTAAGATAAGAATTGATGTGATAAGATTAGATTAGATTTACTTAAGATTTTGTGCTAATAGGGTTCTTGGAATCTAATCAATGGAAGATCATTATTCTAGGGTAAGTAACATCAGGGGATAAATTAAAATATTTTATTAATAAAAGAGGACGATGTTGCCTCCCACAAAACAATCAAGATTCAAGATAAATCTACTCCCTTGACAAATCAAATTCCATCTAAAAAGAGAGTCCTTAAAGAAAACAAATCAATAAATTATGAAATATCTATATGATAAAGTATAATAGTAGATCCCGCTCCAATTACAGTTTTGGGGTATAAGTCATATTACAATGGAGTGGAGTCCACCTTACCCTACTTTATTACCTTTCCTTTTCACCCACTTCAATTTTATTACTTTTCTTCTCTTTTTTCCTATTCAATAATATCCCTCTCATTTTACCATCTTTTATTTTTTACCCCCTTTTCAATAATAATCTTCTAACTTTATCATATTTCCTCTTTTACCCAATTAACTCTAAAGATGATGCTTGTGCCAAAACTCTAGTCTATATGATAAAACGTGGACCCTGCTTAATTACAACTCCCCCCTCCCCTCTCCTCCTTTTCCAATAATACTCCTATACTTTACTATCTTTACTCTTTTATCCCAGGAGGCACGGCAAAGTCTAATTTACACTACAAGAAAACAAAACTTAACATGCATATGATGACAACCGAAATGCGTTAAAACCTAATTCTTTTGGGCGGTGCTTCCTGTTTTTGAATCTAAAAGCTTGAAGCCAACTGGTAGAGAGCCATGCTTTAAAGATAATGATGACAACCAAAATGAAAACAAAGGGAGTTGATGGCGGAAGAGACATAACAATGGTCCTAGTCGCCTGGTTGTAATGCATCAAGGAAGACTTATGTGCCTATATGAGAGAGAAAAAAAAAAAGAGAGTTGAGTAATTATAGTGCATAAGGTTGCATGAGATAGAATGGATTTGATGACAAAATGCATATAAAAGTCTTGTATTAAAAAGTCTTGTCTTTAAACTATTGTAATTCTATCAAATAGAATTAAGCAGAGAATAATTGTAAAGAGTCCTAATTGAATTTGGAAACAAACCATCTCAAATTAGTTGTTTTGAAAGTCCGATCTACCTCCAAAGAGATCTTTCCCCTTTTTTTATTATTTTTTATGATTTAATCTAAATACGCGCGTATCAAAGAACAAGACATTCACTGTAATTAAACAGAAAAGTTAGCCATTGCTTTCACTTTAATGAACAGTTTCCTTGGGATCCACTCGAAGCAGTGCTTCCACATTACATATTTGTTTTACATGCCCTTACCATCTTTAATAAACTAGTTGCATGTCTTTCTCCTAATACTCCAATTCTAATTATTGCTCATGTTCTCAGACTTTCTGATAAAATATATTCCTCTGAACTCTGTTTCAGTTTCTCTAACAAATGATAGCCGCATCTCCATTCAAGGATAATTATGCGAAAATTTAACAATAAAAGGGTACAAATAAGTTGGGTCTCGCTCTTCTTTCTTTACAATGCATGGAATCACTCTTGAGTCGAAGGAAATCAAGGTTTCCATATTTTCATCATGCAATCTTCACCATATGTGATGACCACATTCCTGTGAGGATGGTGACTGACACCGATTACATCCTTTTCATGTACCTATCAGATATTAAGGAAAACCAAAGCCATAAGAAAATGGAAGTATGGGATTTATGCTCAATTAACAGAAAATTGGGATGCAAATCTAACATTTTCACACAAAACACATGCATGCCTGACGTCATGTGTACGTGCACAAACACAAGCATCATAAATATCCACAAGTGATAATTGTTAAGTAAGGATTACTGGGACAGGCTTTGGTTTTCAATTGCATTTATGATCAATAAAATGTAAACCTAAATTTATAATTTTTAAGACAACTTTGTCAACATGCCAATCAAGTTACTAGTTCAGTATTTGTATCCTTTTGATACAAAAGAAGCCCAAGGGCAATGCAACTTGTTTTTAATTCATCATTGACAGATGCAATCACATGGCTTAAATTGACCCACAAACATGGCACTGGAGACTATAATTCCAGTTTTTCCCATTAAAACCTCAAGTAAATTAGAAGGCATGCCTTGAATGCAGCAGATTTAAATCAGATTACAAACAGATAATGCAGAAGAAAAGTTTGCTAACATAATTGTTCGCAAATGTGATTTAAAATAAAGGACTTGATGTATATACAATAAGCAAATAATAGTTATTTGGTGAAAGGGGAACTTCAACTTGTAGAAAAGAAAAAAAAAATTATTGGGTAGAGCAAAAAAAAAATTCATTTGTTCAAAACACAAGTATATTATAAAAGATACTAGGTAGGAATATCACCCAACTACATGAATATTTTAACATCCATATACCGTATATGGATTAACTACCACTAAGTAGCGGACGATACTTACCTTCATGAGATGCTCAAGTTTACCAGACTGGTGGCTGAAGCAATACATATTCCTGCAGATCATTAACAAACAATCTGGTTAAAGCGCAATCATGTGCTTAGGCCAGAATGAATAAGAACAAAACAGTAGGCCTATAGAAAAGAACATGGTGTATATAAGGAAAAATCACACAATATATAGCAACAGCTTTCACTAGTTTCAACCAAAAAAGAATCCTTTTTTTATGAATATAAGATGCATTATAAAAATCAAAAGAAGGTCCAGCAGACCTACCTCATACAGAGAGAGAAGATACCTATCTCCTATAGAGGGGGGAAAAAAAAAGAAAAAAGAACAAAAAGAATAGGCAAGCCACACCACAAATATTCCTCCCAGTCCCCACTTCCAAATTCCTCTCACAAAAAACACTCCCCATCGAAAAGAAAATTTTCAATAAATACATTCTTGAAATCCTCAAACTGTCTAACTAGAATGTTGATAATGACCTCGTGATACTCGAGCTCCTTCCTGTTAAAAACACAAATAGTTCCTTCCGCAAGCCTCAACATATATCAAATATGTACAAGGAAAGGTCTCCCTTCCAATGATAGGTATGCCAATTCTGTGTTTAAAAGGATGGAGCTAGGTGCAAGAAAAGTGCAAGGTGTGATGCCTTGTGTGTTGTCATGTGCTTCCTGTCTCGGGCACATATGCTTGTAAACACATCAAAATTAGGTGCAATTGAAGAATGGTAGTGAGCAAGAAGGTCTACCTTACAAGTCCTAAATTTTAAAATACTTTCCATATCTTTCAGGTGAGCCCAGGTAAAACTTAGAAGGCTTAACAGTTAAGCAGCAGTCCTAGGTGTTTTAACCACTTTAAGGTAGGCAACATTAGGAATGGACAGCTTTTGTAAACCATCTCGGAGCAATCCTTATCGCGGAACACTCACCTAATTGATCGTTCTTTCTCACACGAGTGGAAATCAAGAAAGATAAGATTTCACGGCTCCCTTGCAGGATGGAAGTGGGCCTTTACGTAAAGTCGAATAAGGGTACCATCAAGGGATGTCCTTCACGTGCAAAACACAAATCTAACCACATGGGATGTATATGCTATCAAGCATATGAGGAACTACCACATTAGTGGATTGAGCAAGTAAAGATACTAAATCCCTCGAGTGAGGAGCCTTCATCGAGCATTGATGTCTGGAGTGAGCAATCTAAGTACTTCAATAACACGAAAACCAATCTCCAAAATCGGTCCATTTCAACATTCTTAACCTCGTGAAAAGATTCTTGACATTATTGAACCTCTCTATTTTTTTGTTTCTACTTTTCTGGGGAAAAATACGGAAAGTGTTGGACACGCATAGCTTCTTCTACGCATCACAAATGTTTGTAAAACACCATGAGGAACCTAAATGAGATATGTTATTGACATGAATAGCAAGTGTTTGTTAAAATGTTTACCTAAGTTCCATCTTTGAAAGATGCAAGGATAAGAAAAAATACCAATTGATAAAATCTGTTAATAATCTTTTACAGTCTAATTCAACTCTAACAACATTGCTTGAAAAAAAAAGGACAAGATGAAAATTTCCATGTAATACCAATATTTTATCAATGTCTTCTATGTAATACACTGCAAAGAATATGTATAGTTGTACAATAGTAATAAATATTACAAATCAGTGAAGGTTGTGATTCTTGCAAGATAATAAAAAATTGTGGTTATTTACAGGTGAAAACAGGTGGAGAAAGGGCTAAATACTTCAACAAAAATTTTATCACTTTCCATAGTCAAACTAAACATAATAAATATAATTGAGATTTTCAACTTTATAATAGAATTCAGACACATTACAAGATACACTTTTCCACAGGAGAATGCTGATGGATAGGTATGTATCACATTCCGTAGGAGAATTCACGCACATAAAAAGATACACTTAACCAAATTGGAAGGAATCCAAGATTCCAAGGTTTGGAAAGAATTATTTCAACTTTAAGATAGAACATGTAAATAGTATTTGGGTTTGAGATCTGCCTGGTAAAAGACTATTTTATATTAGCCTATGAACGCCATATGGAAGGCGATATCACTGAATAAGATAATACTACTATGATCTCAAATTAAAGGATAACCCTAAGCTACAATATTTGGGTTAATATAGCAAATTAATGATTCAAAATCCGGGGTGGAATTGTCCCGTTCGTTGCAAATTTTTAAAACATCTGACAAAACCATACCTATCTTCACCAACACAATAAATCCATTCCCCTTTCGGTGATACACAAGCTGCTACAAAATCTCCACCTTCTCTCTTACCAGATGAGAAGCTCTTCACAACCTGCACCAAAAGCATTTATAAAATTAAAATAATATTTTCAAATATAAATCCCTTGACTTACAAATAAATCCATTATCACCTATGTACCTAGACACCTAACGCTTTGACTACATTGCCTAGCAGGCTAACTATGTCTCCTACTTCATAATGTAAAATTCAGGCCTCAATACGGCCCAATACTGCTAACAACATGCATACCTTATAAGTACATGGTTCTTACTAAACTATTTAACATGGGAAAGCATAGCAAACAAATTAGTTCCATTGTTTCTATTTGGTGATGTTTCTATTTGGTGATTCATCGTAGTACAGAAAATCATGTAAGTATCCGTAAATACTGTTATGATTAAAAATATTTTTCTTTATGTAAACATAAAATGTTACTGGGTTTGGCAATATGGGTCCTATTCTTTTGAAAAGGATATTAGTTCTAAAAAGCAATGCTTTAAAAAACGAACCAATGCTTGGACCAAGAATATGCCAAATTGATCAGACCACTGTTGAACCTTGGTTCAATTTGATTGGACGGATTACGTTTATTAAATAACTTGAAAGTATGCATAGCTTTGTCCTAAATTACTTTAATTTATATTCATAAAAGAGCAAGATTCAAAACAAACCGACGGTTTATTTATCAACCCAATTTTATTATGACATCCGATTAAACCTGGGCAGGACACTGGTTTGGTCCGGTTTTTAAAAGAGGTAAAAAGATATTCTTCACAGAGAGTCTTCTGGAAATGCCGTTATCTCAGAAATTTATATAATACTAGATATCAATCGCATCTCAGATCAGAGACATACCATAAATTACATTTTCATGATAATATGCAACACAACAGAAACGAGACAAGGAAAACATCTAAACTGAAGATCCAAAACGGTAAGAAATTCTGAAGCAAACATGATTGTATCATAAGCATATCAAACATGATTGATGATTGTGTAGTTTAAAATGTATATGACCCTTGTGATGCTTACGTTTGATATGCTTCTTTTTTCTTATTAAAAAAAAAAAAGCATATCGAACATAAGCATCACAAGGGTCATATACATTTTGAACCACTCAACCATTAGCCAAAACAATGCATATGGAATTAGCATTAAAAAAATCATATTGTTTGACCAATTTAAACCTCTCATAGATGTGCCACAATAGTTCATATTCTAGGAAGAAAACGAAACAATCATTCCCGATGTAAAACTGATGATCCAAAGATGTCAAATGACTGAACAAAACTGAGCCGAAGTTCACAAATTACCATGTAAACAGGTAGAAGAATGAAATTTAAATCTTAGTTCTCATGTGCCAGTTTGTGTAGAATAAGTACCTGGCCTTGAAGAGTCATGAGGTATATCGATGATGTCTTGTTGCACACTATAATGTGATCTGTATTTTTGGGGGAAAGATGAACAGAATTTACAGATGCATCACCTCCCTAATAGTTCAAACAGAAATTAAACAATTAGATTCAAGGATCAGATCCAAGAAAAATCAAAATGCAAACCATGTGCAAAAAATAAAAGCATTCTGATTTCAAGGGAGATGTATTTGTTACAATACCCTTAAAGGAGGTGGAGGCTTGAAGGTATGTAAACAGTCTGTAGTCTTCATATCCCAAACCTGCAAGAAGAACAGTGATAGTTCCAAAAGGCCGCAGAAAGCAAGGCAAGTAATGAAAGGGGTTTGGGAAGAAAATCATAAAGCTTGATGGATCTACAAGATAACCTACCTTGACTGTGCAATCACTGGAAGCAGTAATAACACGAGATCCATCATGTGTAAAGATAGCATCATTCACATAAGATGTGTGCCCTCGAAATTCTTTCAACAACTTCCCAGACTTGAGGCCATGGATTCTGCATAAAGTACCACAAATAATAATATTGAGGTCTAGCCATCAGTAAAACTATGTGCTTAGTTTTGTTGCCAATGGAATTTAACATTAGAGTGGCAAACTATGAAAGGATTCAGCTTTCAAAGAACTTTCTGTGTTATACACCGTGCGATCCATGTGTTAGGTGAATGAAGACACCAAAAGTTGAATCTATTCAAGTATTTTGTTTTCAGCTATAATTTTTATATACTATTTTTTTTTATGATTTTAAATGTATATCAGGTTATCTAAATGCATTCTTTCTATGTAGAACACTTCATACAAACCAAAGTATTCAATGAAAACATCACTCAACATGAAATAATATGCTGTGCTCGTGGGAGTCGGTATGTGCAATACTTTGTACCAGCAATGGACACCAACACGTGTTCGCGTCTTTGTGGGTGTGGTAGCGAATGGTTAGTTGTTAGAGCAACTATTACAGATTCTTGAGGGTGTGGTAATAAGTGATAAGAATACAACAACATATTAGAAAATAGAAATGGCAAAAACAAAGAGAAGAGATGGAAAGCTGCTAATGATCAAAAATTATTTCATGGCTGAATCACTTGATTTAACATTTTATTCGTGTGCAACATTATGGAAAATGTAGGTCAGATAATGCCCATGAATTAAAGATAACCTTGCAGTACTGTCAAAGGATGCACTTAGTAGCTGACTTCCATCTCGAGAGAAGACAAGACTCGTGACACCCTGTGAATGTGCACGTTCAAGACGACGCAAGCATTGACCTGTCCTTATGCGCCAAACCTGAGGCATGATGAATTCAACATGAAGCTGATCGTCAAGTCTGAATACCATAAATCAAGTTTAAACCAATATACTAACATGAATTAGGAAAAACTCACAGGAATTGGTCAAAAAGAAATTTTGTCATGGTAATACTAAGGATCAGGGTGCTAACGAAAGAAATTGAAGAAAATTGAGTCCATGGATGAATATCAAGAAAAAACCAAATAGTAGCACATGTATTCATAAAATGGTAGTTTAGTGGATCATCCATTATTACAATCGAACAAAATGTTGGAGTCAAGATAGAAACTACCATCTCTCTGTCTCATTAAGCTAGCAAAACAAGACAGAATGAAACAACGGGAATGGTGAAAAAATCTTCAAATTGGAATTTCTTCACCAGTCGGAAAGAAGAAAGTGTAAATAACAGATCTGGAAGCTCATTTTACAAAGCACTTAAAGGCTGCTTTGAGCTTCTACTCGCTCCCCGCCAGAGCAGAAGCCCAAAGCTAATTCAAACAGGCCCTTAGAAGATGAAAAATATAGTAGATATGCCAAGAGACTTTCAGACACAAAACTATAAAAGACAAAAGAATCTAAACCCCAAGGAACCAACTATACAGCACTGGGATCCAGCAGCTGCTTTTTCAACCCAGGGAGGAGGGAAGTATGAGTCACCCTGAGAAACCCACATCCGACGAGGCATTCAGCAACAGATAAACAAAAGAGCCAACCCAACAAAGAGGCCTCCAACCTTTTTGTGAGATATATTCACATTGTTCCTTCGGAAACACTGAAGAATGAAGCACCTAAACCTTGGTAAAATGTATAAGTAAAGTAAATTAAGACGGACCAATAGAAAAAAGACTAACTGAGGACTTGGGAACCTTTATCCTTGCACTAAGAGAACACCTCATGCAAGCTAGGACAAATGATTGAAATGAAAGTCAAAAGAGATGGTTTTGGCATGGAAGATCAATGGTGCCACCAATGAGGACTACTTTAGTGAATTTGAAGACTCTACAAAGGCAAAAAGGACAAAGATGGCATGGATTAAGATGGTTAAAAAAAAAATTTGAAGACACAGCACAGTGATAGAAGATAAAGCTCGATACAGAATTGAATGCCAAGATGTAGGGGGTCATCTGGTTTTGCTTGCTCTTTGTTCTCAAGACAATCTCCTTGTCTCATTTCTTTCTGTTTGTTTTCTCAGTTTTCCTTTATGATTAAATATTATACTTTTAAAAAAACTACCAAATAAGGGTGTCCCCAAACTGTGTTTGCACCCATACCCATATTTATATCCATATTAGGGCGAGAATCACATCAAAATTAAGCTTCAACCACCACTTTCTCAAGGTTTTATTAACTTTGGCCTAATCACCCCCTTTTTTTTTTTTCTTTTTTGTAACTGAGGGAGTATCCCATCAACAATCTTAAGTAAGCATGAAAGACTAATCTCCCTTGGGGGCCCTGCATGACCAACCCCACATGAGTTTTAAGGGGACGAACCCAAAATGGTTTTCCTTTAGACATCAAGATCAGTGAAGATTTTGAACATTGTTGTCCATTTCATTGCTCATGCTGTTGTTGCAACCCAATGAAGACAATCTTATTCTACTTTTTGTTTGTTTGAATAAATTGAAATGAAAGCAAATTTAGTGTCAAAGGGTAGGGGTAAGTAACCAGCTAAAAGTAAAAAAACACTTTATGCATAGCCGAACCTTCAAAAATAGGGCATATAAAAGATACTGAAATGGAATTGTTAATGGTGCAAACTATCACGAAAAACATAGCAATAGAAACAAAAGGAAGAAAATGACCTAAGAATTACCACATGCACAAATAGATCGAGGAAAATTCAGTAAAAGCCAAAAGTACATAATTAGAGTAACCTTAATCTTTCCATCTTGTGATCCAGATGCAAGCATCTCTGAATCTCTACTAAAATCGACACAAAGCACAGCATCATCATGCATCATAAAAGCATCCTGCAATAGTTTATAGCACGTCAAATAACCGTACAACTAAAAGTCTGTCAACTTAAATAGAACAAGCACATGGTAAAACAATATATCATATACTCTACTGTCCACTTTGGAGTATTCAATCCATACCAAAAAACAGATATTCGATTGAAAATGTAACATTCAGATGGCTTTGGGGTCAAATAAGGCTTCTCCATACATTTCATTGATGTCAACTAAGTTTTGATCTCACTTACCTAAAAACATTAAAAAACAGAACAAAAGTGTCGTTGATTACTTTGTCTCAGCACATGTCATCAACGTTGTCACCAAATCCTTATCCTAAAAATTTGGGGTCAACTGAACAAATCTTGTTCCTCCATTCAATTTTGTCTAAAGCCATGACTCTTGTTCATATCTGCTCTCATTATCTCAATCCAGGTTTTCTTTTTATTTTCCTCTCGCCTTCAAATTACACATTCCTTCTAACAGAAGAAGTAATCGGCCTTTGTTGCACAAGATCAAACAATCTCACAGTCAACTTTGCTCTGGTTTATCATATAGTAGAGTCAATCATATATTCTTGCAAATGCATTTATTTCTTCTTTTTTGTGATACCTTGGGTATCCGGGCCTCTTAGAGAACCCCACTAATCCCAAGGGGAACGCATGTCACTCATTCCACACGTACCAAGTGTACTGGTACATCTTTGCAAATGCATTCATTTCTACTTTTATATATCTTAGGTTTTCCATTCCACATCCTCATCTCTGCTACACTCAAATCTTTTTCTTCTTTTTTGGCTTATCATGGGTATCCGCACCCTTTGGTGAGATTAATCCCACGGTCACATGCACTGCCCCTTTGGAAAGTCCTACATGCAACTGGTTGAGTCGAGGGTCAATTGAGCCCTAGAGGGTGGCCCCAAGGAATTCATTGCTTCATGGGGTTTCGAATCCTATTATGTGAGTGAAATGAACAGAAAAATTGGTAAAGAGAATTTAAAATTTTGAAATGAGTATCTCTAACTAGGAATTTCATCGGTAATCCCACAAAACAAATGACAGAGTTGCATGTAAATTGCTACAAACAAAAATTAAGAAAATCGTGCCTGGATAAAACACTAGCAAATGTTTGTAGTAGTAAAAACAGTAATGTGCTATCATGGTTAATTGTTATTAGTGCAGGAAAGTCAACGAATAAAATATGTAGATTTGAGAGGCATCTCCATCGTGGATATAACAAGTTTAAAAGAACTCACATCAGCCTGGTATTGAAGATCCTTCTTGAGCTTCCCACTTATATGGTCCCAAACCTAGAATGACTCCACAAATCAGAGAGAATATGATGAACCAAAACAAAAATACATCCATAATAAGAATATTTTCTTGTAAAATATACCTCAATAAATCCATCAACAGAGCAAGAAACAAGGAACTGCCCATCAGGCGAGAAGCGAGCACATTCTGGATGACTCTTCTTCCCAAACTGCACGAAGGCACCCCCAAACACATTAAGGCGGAAACATAAATGGTTGAAATATGTTTAAGCTTATATAATTAGGGTCATGTCGTAGTGGAGAAAAAACTGAAGACTGAAACAAAATGGTTAAATTGAGAAGTGTCAAATGTAGAAACCGACCAACCAGCTTGTGTGCCTTCTTTACACTTCTATATTTTTGTATACAACTCAAAAAACAAAAACACAAAGTTATCCTTTGATTAGAGGCAACAGTGAACCACAGTAACACGCAGCCAAGCACCATTTTGTAAATTAAATAACTCCCCATACACATAACAGGTGCAAAAATTTTGCACTTTTAGAATAGATGGCATTGAATGTGTTAACAAGAAGATATATGCGGCTATACTTTACCTTGATTGTGTGCCCAAGAGTAGTTGGATACATATCATCTTCATCTTGTTTCATTGCAGCTGTCCCTCGAAACAAATCAAACTGTGTTCCTGGGGGCAGCAAACCTGAAATAGCCATAGCACCATGGTTCATCAAGATGAATGAAAATGCAATTTTTGAACCCACAAGACCCGGAAAACTCATAGAGATTACAACCTTGGTGCTGCTGCCATTTCAAAGCCTGGCCAATCAGAGCCATTAATCGTGAAGGTGGCACCACAGTAACTTCAGCAGCAAGAGCTGAAAAACTCATGAGAAATTTTTTTTAAGGAAAGAGAGAGAGATGTAAATAATTAGACAAACACCATAAATGAAAAACATTTGTATGAAATGTAACCATTTAGTCTAATTACATACACCTAGTTATAACACAACAACTTGAGGTACGACTGCAGGGGCAGAGCTAGGATTGTCTTGTAGTGGGGGCAAACTGTAGTTAATGGTACAATTGAAGAGCTTGAAGATTAATGGTTTTGGGGAGAAATTCAAAGATTTTTTGTTTCAAGTAGAAGAAAATGATATTTAGGTCATTTCCAATTAGTCTATGAGAGAAGGCCCAAGTCAAGAGGCAATGTCATCTTCAAAAAAATGAAGGGGGGGCGGGGGGCAAAAATCATAGGGGGCTGAGTGTGAGGGGGCAAATGGGGAGGGAGGTGAAGGAGTGGGGGCAAATGGGGCATGCAATTAGCTGAAAATACAGGGGGTATCTCAAATTAAAGGATATATTAAACCATCCAAAAAAGTTCTGTGGGGGCAATTGCCCTCACAGGCTCCTTACTAGTTCTGCCTCTATTCGACTGTGAGGGATGGAAAACGCTTCCATAGGAGCCCCACTTCAGTTGCTAACACATTTCTTAGTTGACAAGCAGTCTGCACCTTTAGTACTTCAATAAGGCAAGCTGTTTGATAGTGACTTATTAGGGTAAGCGAGGAAAGGTGATACAAAGTCATAGATGTAGTTATTGAATTAGAGAGAGATTACTCCGCAATCCCAATCCTTCCTAACATCACAACTAGACCACTACAACAAGTGCAAGGGGATTTTAGGAAGAGAGATCAACATCTGCCTAAAGCTACGAAATTGCCAAGTATAAATATAATTTATTCATTTAGAACTTAAAAGTTAGAATAATTATTCTATTAAAGAGTCTTAAATATTATGCAATATAATACAGTTGATTGGTGGATGGCTATGGAGTGAATCCGCATAAGAAGGATCCTTGTCTAAAAAGATTGGACATAAGAATCCATGGTCTCACGTGTTTTGTATCAAAGTGTGTGCGCAATTGAAGTACATTCGAGATGATAAATAGATTCTTTCACAAAAATCTAACATATTTTGAGAAAAAATAAATACACTAACATATGTTGAATTTTTAAATGTTAAATAAATTCATATCAAGAAAAATTGATTTGAGCACAAGAAGCTCAATTACTTGGTGTTTGTCCAATAACTCTAAAGGTTGCATGAAAGATTATTATAGAGGCGAAAAAAGTCAAGATTTTTTTATCCCATTTCACTCAACGAATTGAACATTTATAATCCGTGGTTTATTAACACAACAAATGAGCCAGTGATTGGATGGGAGAATTAACATGGGCAAAAGTTGAACAAGTCACAGTTGGACCAGCACCATAAGAAAGTTCAAGTTAAAGGAGAAGAGGAGATAGATTGAGGCCAAGTAGCAACCAAGGCCTAGAGCTAGAAGATGAGGATAAGATAAACAAAAAAAGAAGATGATGAACCATTGGATGTGGATGAGGTACTGGTGAGTTCAATAATGAAAAAAGAGAAGAAGAAGACTACTATTTTTGGATGATGATGGCAATACAAATGATGATAATGGTGGCAGAAATTGTGCAGACAGAGTGGATTAGGGATGGATGTATAGAGTACATAGTAGTGGTTCACATTACCAATAACTCGTAATTTTCTAAGAATTGAATTTTGGATTTGTAAATTGTTTATATGCTTGTCTTATTATATGATTCATTGCATAATTTCATGTGTTCATAAATTACAATTAATTAATAATTAAAAATCCATTTTTTCAGATTTTTTAGTTTATGCATGTTCTTAAAAAGCTTCTTAAACATGTAAATGTAAATACAATAAATTACAACATAATTGGTAAAGAAATATTACAAAAATATTTTTTCTGTATTTAATGTGAAAATTGCGAACTTTTCCTCTCTTTTTTCAGTTATTGTCGAATAATATGTTATGCTATGCGATTGCAGTATAACAATGATCATGCACAGTGGAAAAAAAAAATTGATCGATACAGTGGAAAAAAATGGAACGTCACGGTAGGAGGGGGGAAGCAAACCTTGAGCAATTTGTGCACGGCGTTTCTCCTTAGTTGCATCTTGATAAGCCTGTCAAATAATGTAAATGTTTTAACAAGATACAAATACTCCTTGAAGCAAAAGCTACATCATATTCTGAAGTCAGGGGTAATATAAAAATGATTGCATCAATAGCAATCATTTTTTGCAATTCTAGGGTCAATACTGTTCTTGCTATCCAAAAGGGGTCCTGGAGAGAAACTATAGATGCTAGTGCAACTAACAAGGACAAGGAACCACGAATAGGAATAGAGGCCAGAGGTTAAAGTACTGACAAGAACATGGGGAAACCAAGGTCAATTTTCATAAAGAATGCATCATGATAAGAATTTGAAATGAGATATAGTCAAGTTTTAAAGCTTACCATCAGCATGTTCAAACAACATCGGGAAAAAACTGGACCTTCAGATTTATGAATCAAATTTTGCAGAATGAAACCCTCAAAGGCAAACAAAAACCTAATTCTTAAGAAATCGCCCAAAGTAATGTAGAAGTTTGCATTCACAAGGGAGATCTAAGATATTCAACAATTCAAAGGATATGTTCTATCCATACAAAACCTGGAACATTTCTAAATAATAATCAGTCTGACAATGTATTTTTGGTCATAATTAAATCCATAAAGGAAGGAAAGGGGGGATGGGGATGGGGATGTAAAACATAGAGAGAAGTTAACGATGAAAACGTTATGGCCTCTAGGCAATAAAAGTATAATCAAGGATAGTTCAGTCACCATTATCATTGAAGCCTTATTCTAAAGATTTGTGGTCGGCCATGAATTTTTCAATCACCATACAAAAAAATATATATATATACAATAGTATGATATAAAAAAACTACATTGCACAACCCATTTTTTCAAGTACCATTATTATTATTACTGTGACCTGTGTTTTGGTTGACCTGCAGAAAAATGTATGTGTGCACGCATATGTATGTTATACATGTATTAGCACGGGTGAATTTGAAAAATGAATATTTTTTTATACGTTAAAGGTTAGTGGTTCGCAAGTGAAGTTGGGTTCAATGTATTTGAACTTAGGACGTGGAAATAAATCTCCACTCATCTCACCAACTTAGCTAAGTTCGCACTTCATTTTGAAAAATGAATATTGGTAAATACATCGTTAAAAAATTTATTTTGGAATGCCTCGGCCAAGATTGTCCAAGTCTTGAAGATGAGAGAACAAGACTTGGGGGGTGAGAGAGAGTATCATGGACGCATACCATTTGAAGAGTGCATAAAATCACAAACAGATGATTCTCTTGTAAGAAAAATAAGAGTTTTTATATACAAAAATTGATCAAGCATATAGATTCAAACCAACAGTCAGTTGCCGTATTTACATATTTGAGCAACCATTCAATAAAACAATTGTATAAAATGCAAAACGAAGTGTTGAAGAAAACCATAGACAGGCATGAAAGACGGATATAGATAATTATACAGGAACAGTTTATACTTAAAACCAGTATACTGACCTCATGAGGATCAAAGTAAGTTCGAACTAGGAGATGCTCAAGTCGCAAATATCTTTCAGGCTGCTCTTGTTTCATGACACCCATTGCTTGTGTTTGTCTTAAAATAGCACGTGCAGTATCTAACTCTCTAAGCTCAATCATTTCTAGGACAATCTGCAGAATAAACGGATCCGATGTAAATGTATTTATCAAATATGCCACTTCAAATGATTGGGGCAGGAGTACTCTAAGATGGGCTGGCACACAAACCAGAACAGTATGATTTATGGCAAATTTTACTAACAGACTGAAGAAAATAAAATAAGATACATAGGAAATATTTTTTTTGATAAGTAGGAAATATTGTCCAGTTGTAGGTTAGATAAAGATGTTAAATGGAGACATTAAGACTTGAGCGTGAGATTTAAGTGAAGAAGGGGGATACAGATTTCAGGTGGATTAATTGAGAGTCAGATTTAGATGGAAAAAGGGAGCGATTACATTTTTTTTACAAGTCTAAAATTGTATTAATAAAAGGAGGTTACAAAAGAGAAAACAAAAGGAGGAAACCGAGGTAGCACCCAACCGAACAAGACAAAAAGGACCAAAAAAAAAATAACAAACAAAAAGAAGCAAGCTACAACGCTATGTATTACACATAGAATACCATCTAAACACAAAATCATCAAAAGAAACACCCAATAGGCCCTTGCTCAATTTCGACCAAAGGTATAGCAGGCCCATAATCTCTATAAATTCACCATGAGAACTCCTTCCCTTACCTTGGAACACCCAATTATTTCTTTCTTTCCAAAGACCCCAAGCGATAGCTGAGGGAAGAATAGCTTATAGGTGCCTTTTTCAGAAGGAAAATATGTTATCAGCCTATGCTTCTAAAAGCGAGAACTTTTGAGGTAATACCCAACTAATCTAAGACTGAGAAAGAAAGAGTAATCAAATTTACCAACAAAAGGAGTAATGCATTAAAATGTGATCAACAGATTCCCCATCACTCATGCATAAAGGGCAAAAATTTGATGTAATCCAACCACAAACGATCAAGTTGTCCACGGTCAAAATTAAGGATACCTAGGAAAGATGTTACCTCAGTTAACTCATAATCATTAAAATTCCTCCTGGACCCTAGATCCTAAGAAGTAGTGATTCCGTTGCGAGTCAGACACTGTTATATCGAACAGTTCTTTTTCATAGAACAAGCATACAAGGACAGATTATGGAATGTGAGAGATTAAAAATAGTCCTTCTATTGCCACACCAACTTTTACTAATGTCACCCCAAGATGTGTGCTTATTCATTGGTAATTTACATATAAATTGGGGTGGCGTTAGCAAAAGTTGGTGTGGCAATAGAATCTCACTTTAAAAATGAGAGGTGGTACAATCTATGGTTGCTGACATGGCATAATGAATGGAAATTAAGCCACCATATGAAGATCGAACTTTATGATCTATTTTATAAGTACTAGATACATTAGATTTCATTTGTACAAGGCTTCTGGTTGTTACTTACAAATAAGATGGTTTCAGAAATATAGAAACAATAACTTAGAATATTATATGTAAATAGGCACCATGCTACATACCTGCTCATACAAGTCCTCGAGTTTCTTCCTAGGAAGCTTAAGCTGTGCAACTTGAGGCAATATTGCATCCCACCTTCCACTATTTATATCAGCAACAAATGTTTCAAGGCTGTCCACGGTATTCAAAGAGACTTGGCACTCGCTTTGTAGAATCTGAAAAGTCTGGTGCAAAGAGTTTTCTTTGCAAAACTGAAGCACAATCTTAATGACACTGTACGAAAAGATTACATATAAGTCCAGCTTTTCTTTCCATGTGAACATTATATACTTTTTCCATGAAAATGCAAATAAATCAAGAATCAATCTATACAGCAAATGCAAGATATTTGAATTTTTGGGGGGTTAGTGAACTATGAGGAAAATGAATTTATTAGACTCTCAAAGAACAACTGATTGTCGTATGTACCGTGAATCTAAGGCGGGCCAAGAGATGAGTGGAAACCACCCAAAAGTTTACTATAAGAATCTTTTAATGGAATGTTAGGGTTCTTAGGAGTTTTACTCGTACATCAGTACTAAGTGGATTGGAGGAGCTTAAATCGAGTTAATCCAAGTTGTAGTTATTCTTTAATTTATTTAATCTTCCACACTTCCACACACACACAAATCCATACGAAATCTAACAGTTTTGCCTCCTTTTATCAAACATTTAAAAGATAATAATAAAAAAAATAGTATAAATTCAACGAAAAAAATAAAGTAGGGTAGAAACTTACTCTCGAGCTTCAATTTCTAGGGTAGACATCGCTTCTGTTACTGAAGAGATCAAGAGAAAGAAACCTAATAGTGGAGCTAAATTCTATGAGAATCGATTTCTCCATGAATGATTAAAGCAGAAAATTCGTGTTTCTGGTTAATTAGAGACGAGCAGAGCAAACCCTACTGAAAAATGATAAAAGGAGACGCAGTAGAGATTTGGCGCTTAAAAACGTCTAACGAGAAGACCTAACGTGCACGGATTAAGGAAATACACAGAAAAATTAAGGGTAGTTTTGTCACTTTTGATGGTAAAATATATCATAAACGAGTGTAATGGTTCGGGTCCGACGATTGGAGGAAGGCAGATTCGGGATGGGTGCCCAGCTATTGGCCCTCTTTGGGTCGAATTCATACCCAAACATGCGGTCCAAACCTCGCATATGTATTCGGATTTTCAAACCTAACCTGCAACCTAGTGGCATTCTATGGGCTTTTTGTTTATATGTCCTTGACTCGTAATGGACTTGATGTTTGAACACGCATTATGAAAATAGGCAACAATTTAGAGCTCCACATTTATATGTATGTAGCGAGCTTGATTCTCGAGCAGTTGGGGTTTGGCATTCCATTGTCCTCTGACTTAAAGTCTTTGTCATGGTTTTAAATCTTATTCGAGACAACTCATCCAATTCACCTCGGTATCGTCCACCAATGAGACGGGTTGACAAATCATCTCAAACCTAATGTGTTTCTCAAATAAGGCAAAGGGTGTTGATTGTTGAACGAGACTATTCGAATAAATCAGATGACTCGTCAAAGACAACTTGGTCTTGTTCATGGACGAGACTTAAAACAAGTTTTAAAACCATGGTCTCCATGTCTCTTTTCCTTTTGCTCTTAGGATCTCCACCGTTACATCCTTTAAGAAGCTCAAAATTATATGGAGATTTTAAAAATCACCCCCCCCCCCTCCCCCCATTAAATTGGTGATATTAGGTTTACTTCATTAGAAAATGCAAGATTAGGTTTACCCCCATTGATCGTAAGTCAATGTTGTTTTTTATTTTTTTTTCACTTGATGTTTTAACGATGAAATTTTGATTTTTTTTTTTTATCCAATTTTTTATTTTGTAATTTAAGTATTTGAAGAGCATTTTGAAAGAAAAAAAAAATAATCAAAATTTCACTATTAAATCATTAAGAAAATGCAATGTTGACTTATGGCCAAAGGGGTAAATATAACCTTGCATTTTGGAAGGGAGTAAACCTAATATCGTCAATTTAACAAAAGGGTAAATCTTCGACGATAACTTGGTAGGACATTTAGTAAACTTTTCTTTTCTAAATGGTTCCTCGATATTGGTAAACTCACCTCTTTTTTATTTATCGTCAAGTTCACCACTTTCATTTACTATCGAACTCGACGCTTTCTATTTATTGTCGAGTTCACCACCCACCATTTTCAATTTTTTAGTTTTTTCAACTAAAATACATAGAAATATCAACTAAAAACTTGAGATAACGGCTTGTTTAGATGATTTCAACCCAAAAACTAATGGGGAAAAAAAGTGAAAAAAAAACCCTTGAAAATGACGTCTTCTTCCTCTTGAAATATTTTTTGATGGAATAGGGTCTTTGAAACTTGATTGAAATGTCAAAATTCTATTTTTTTTTTTTATGAAAACGATTAGGACATTCATTCGTGAGAAATGAAGTCTAGGGCTTGTTAAGAAAAGAAAAGTTTACTAAATGAAATATTAAGAAACCGCCTAAAACTTAGGGACTATTTAGAAAGAAGTTCCTTCGCGATGGTCCTTTAAGTAATTTCCCCTTCTTCATTCCTTAAAATTGGTGCGACGTATAAAAAAATGGCAAAGGAGACGTTGAAGATAAGTGCAAATATTCCATTCATTTCCTTAAATGTTGTGCAACATAAGCAACCATCCCCATCTGTAGGGTCATATCAAGTTATCAACTATAATAACTTGAACACTAATAAGCAATTAAACAGATTGAGCCATTTAATGCCCAACGAAGACCAATCCTAAGGATTTGTCCAGCTTGGATCACGTAAAGCACGATATTGCGTCTTGAAGGGCTTTTAAATCCACACAAACTTAGCCCCATTGAATCCCAAAAAGAACTTTCAAGTGTTTTTCAAGGTTTCCTCTCCAATTTCATTAGACTGACTTAACATACCTCCCACGTATTCATCGTGAATAACTGGAAGATAACTGGGTTTGGGGAGAAAATTGAAGGATTTTTTTATTAAAGAAAAGGTATTTAGGTCATTTCTCATTTGTCTACAAAATAAAAGCTAAGGTGTTGTTTGTTAAATTGAAAAAAATAAGTGTTGAATAGCATTAAGCGTTGAATTTAAGTGTTGAAAAAGTTATTTGTTTAGATGTGGAATCATGTTTATTACACATTGCTGAAGCTGGTAAATTATCTTTATTACCCTTACAATCATATTATACATTATTTGCATGTTTCAAATGCCTATTTCTTATCAAACATAATAAAATATATTATTTCTAATAAAATTAAAATATAATTCATTTTTAAATAATAAATAATACTCAAATATTCAATTTATAAATAATAATTTCTATTTATAAAAGCCCGCAAATTTCAAATTAAAAATAATAATGTCATACAAGTCACCAAAATTTGAAATCAACATTAAAAGAACTTAATTTTGGATGAATAATTTTCGATAGAAATGAAGGATGTGTAATTATAAAAGCACCCTATGAATTAATAAGGGCAACCCACACCATAACCAATTTTTTTTGTTTTTATGTGGGTTAAAGTTTTTGGAATGAGCAAATTTTTAGTGAGGATGGTCTAGAGATCATCCTCAACAAAAATCAGTCCATTTTGAAAATTCTAACTCGTCAAAAATAGTTTTCAAAAAAAAAAAAAATTGGGACGATTTACGGCTCTTGAACTTGTTTTGATAGGGTTAGAAGTTTCAGGATGTGCTGATTTTTTGTGATGATCTCCTCAATGTAAAGATCATCCTCATCAACAATCAACTTATTACAAAACTTTTAACCCATATAAGACAAAATAATTTAGCCATGGTGTAGGTTTATTAATTTGTGGGGTGTTTATATACTAATGAGAAGGTCATCCTCACCAAAAATCAACTCATTCAAAATTTTTTAACCCATATAAGACAAAATAATTTAGCCATGGTGTGGGTTTATTAATTTGTGGGGTGCTTATATACTTATCTATGGGATATAAGAGGTCATATCCTTTTAAGAATAAGGGCATACTTGTCCATGCTCAAAAAAACGAAGGGCATACTTGTTCGTGTCAAAAAAAGCGAAGTGCTTACCGCTTCAACACTTTTTTTCAACATCAAAATAGTACTGAATTTTTTTCACTTATTTTCAACAATAAGCGCTGAAAATATAGAGTAAACAAACACGCTATTTTGACAAAAAGTACTGAATTTAATTTTTTTTTCAGCAATAAGCGCTGAAAAGTAGCGCAAATAAACACTGCCTAAGTCAAGGGACCACATCGTTCATTTTAAAATTTAGGGTACTTTATATATTCATCAAAATACCTACATGCCCCCAATGACCTTAGTTTTCCCTAATAGATTAATGCAAAATAATCTTGTTACCATGGTCTTTGACTTGAAACCAAAATCCCTTTAGGGTGTGTTGGAAGCGAGAGTTAGTTGGAGTTGGAATTGATGGAGTTAGTTTTAAGTTCTCAAATAAATTCTAATGTTTGGTTTATCTAGGAATTTAGTCTAAGAGTTGTAAAAAAAAACTTCAACCCTTGTATTTTGCCAAGATCGACCATGACTCAATTGAGTCAATTTGGTTTTATGTATTTTTTTACAATTATATATAATTACAATTATTAATTTAAGTATTTATTATATTAAATAAATGTCATTTTGTGATTAAATATTTTCTTGTCACTTTATTTCATTATAAATTATAATTATTTAAATATAAAATTTATTTAATAAGCAATGAAAGTAAGTTAAATGATTAATATACAGAATGATTGAGCGAGTCAATTCGTTGTCTGGGATAAAACAGTATACTAAGATTTAGAGTAAGTCTAGCCTTACTAACTTAGCAAGATTTCCAATCTTATTAAAGATTGTTGAGATCACTTTACAGCATCGAAAAACATGATCTGGTGCCACATGGATTAGAAGACGGAATTTAATAAATTTTGAAGAAACAAACTTATACAAAGTTATTTTGCACCATTAAATTTTAATTTTAAATTTAGGAGTTTAGTAGCTGTCATTTTTCAAAATAATATATCATTCGGATCTAAGTGGATAATAGGTACAAATCCATATCTGATCCAGATTCGACTCAAGTTAAGGGACATCAGCCCATATCCAACCCATATGTTTCTTCGGATCTACTTCAAGGGTACAAACCCTCTAAATTTGGATCACTCAAATTTCAGATAAAATTCGACCTATTTTATGACCTATTCTAATCATCTTATTTTATTAAAAATAATTATCATTTAAATAGGAATCTATATCATGAATAATGTAAAGTGAGTTGAATGATTTATATTAAAGTAGTCAATAAGTCGGGTTTTGGACCGATCCAGTTCGACCCGCTATTGACAGTCATTGAATTTAGTTATCAAATCCATCTAGCTATCGGATTGGGTCAATCTAAGCCCATTTTATGATCGTGCCAAAATTGAGTTTTGAATGTAGGCCCGGTGGGTGGCCCGGCCTACTACACTATATTAAATAAAATAAATAATAATCATATTATAAATTAATAATGATCCCCTTACCTTCATGATATCTTCGAAAATAGGTTTGGCCTAGCCCGACTTGCAAATGACCTGAATGTTAATGGAAGTGGACCGTAGTGCTATCAATGGATCCAATCAGACCCGAAATCCAATCCAATAACTTTGGGTCTAGATCAATGTTTTGAATTTCGATAAGGATCTTATATCTTATTGGATAGGATCTAGATCAACCATGTTTCGATCCAGTAAGGATCCGATCTGATAACAAGTTAGAAAGTATATAAATTATATTTTATATTTATTGAGATGTGTGAAGTTGATTTATATTTTGTATATAAAATTGGATTTGGTCCGATCTGATCCTTATTTGATCGGAACCAAATCAACCCTAATCAGATTTGGACCCGATCCATTGACAGTCTTAGTAAACCGGGCTTGACTAAGGTTTTATTTATTAAGCCGGGCTCGGGCCGATATTTAGATGGTTTGGGTTAAGGCTTGATCTTTTAGCCTAAAAAGCCCGGCCCATTAAAACCCGATCCATTGACAACCCTAATTTATATACTAGATGACTCAAATGAGTCAATTCGATTATTGGGATTAATGATTTTTGCCTGAAGTTGTAAATCTCAACCACATAGGTGGGAGTTGTAACTCCAACTCTTATTTCCAAACACACCCTTAGTTTCTTTTCTGAAAGTCATTTATCTTCAACGTCTATGTTTGGGTAAAAATTTTACCTTATTTTTCAACATTAACATTAATTTACTTTAATTTTCAAATCTAAAAAAAAATTCAAGGATTTTCTGCAATAGATTAGGACAATGTTCAAAACAATGGATTGAAGATTAGAATTAATATGTTATAAAGGTAAAAGACGATTGAAAAAAATGGTACTTAGGTAATTATATTGTTGACATAAAAGAAACGATCAAGATCAAAAGAGCAAGTGATAAATCACCCTAGAAATTAAGGGAGGAGGTCAAGGGGGCATTCCATCAGATTGAAAACACAGGTGGGGTATTTCAAATATTTACCTTTATATTTAGGGGTTGGGAAAAAATTGGAGGAAGATGTGGGGTGGGAGAAACACGGTCTAAATCATAAGGGTCTCCTCCAATAATCTCCAAAACACAGGGGTATCCGCATAACTCAAAGCATTGAATGGGGGGCAACTGCCCCTATTAGTCGCTCCCTCGCTCCATGGTCCACCCTGCCTTCATATGCCAAAAACTTCTTTTGTGTTTTTCTTTTAGAAATATGATATATTCAGGTGAAACATTTTAACCCATTTAACTTCATCTTAAACCGAATTATTAATTTTTTTTACTGAAAATTCTTCATCTTCTACTTCTTCAAAATTTAGAGAGCTGTCTTTGGCACTCCAACTTTTACTTATTACACTCCAATAAAAAATACAGAACATAAATGAACGATTGAGGATGAATTGAGATGCCAATATATATATATATATATATATATATATGATTTTATTTGAGCCTAATCATACTTGTAAACAATTACTGAAATTGTTTGAAGAGTGTTACAATGTTACCTTAAGTTGGGATTATAATTTGAACAAAACCTTGACAATGTTTAAGAGTACCTTTTAATCTTTAATTGGAATGTGATAAATAATTAAAAATATTAGGGTGTAATAAGTAGAAGTTAGGGTGCTAATAGCAGTTCTTAAAGTTCCAAGAAAATATCATCCTTGAGATTGAAGTTTACGAATCTTTATCAAGATCGTAGATGAGAGCATTTAGGTATTTTTCTACTCATTTTTTAGAAGTAAAAAAAATCAGGTCAAAGGATTTACGTCATCATTTGGAAAAGATTAATGATTTTTGGATGCCCCCTTTGACATATGGCCCCCATTACAAAATCCTAGATCATTTGTCTCGGGATACATAGAATCACAAATTTTTTTTCTTATGTATATCAAGACAAATGATCTACGAATTTGTGATGGGAGCATGTGTTAGAGGGGGGTGTTAGGTTATCACGAAACTTTTGAAAACTCCATTGGGGGTATCTCAAATATACCCTAAAACGTGGCGGGGTACGTTTAAGTCACCCATATTATTATTCTTATTATTACCATTTGAACGAGCCTTGTCTTATCACTTTTGTTGATGTAATGATGAAAGTGATACTGTCCTTACCATCTTCAAAGTCTCATCCTAAGAAAATTCAACATCGATTGATTATTATGAAAGTAATAAAATTACGAAAATAGAGAGAAAATTATGCTAAAAAAATAGTCACCAAGGGATGGAAGAATTAGACTTCCATTAGTATTTTTTGAAACTGTCATGATCATGATTTCTAAACACGTTGATGGCAGTGTTGTCTCCAATGACTTTTCTTAGCATTGAAATTTTGAAGTATTATCCCTTTATGGAATGACAAATAAAGATAATTAACAAACAAAATAAATTAAACATTTTAACCCATTTAACAAATGAACAACAATTAAATCGTGGTCAAACTTGTTTGACATTTTTTTGGTATAATAATTAATTAGGTTTACAAATATTGAAGATATTTTGAATTTATACATAATTAATAGGAAATATATACTTGTCATCATTTTTTTAGACTATTAATCTTAAAATGGGTTATTTTTCAATCAATCTGATACTTCAAGATTTCTTATGTGATTGACCCAATCGTTGTTTTCGAGCATCGGTGTGGTGCTTGTGAAAGAAGCTCTAGTGCTTAAATTGGCCCATGTCATCCAATTCAGCCACTTTGAAGTTTATGATTTCTAATATTGATTTAATTAAACTATTTTCTTGTTAATAATCACCCTAATAGTGAGATCATAATGTTCATTTAGTGGAAAATTATTTTTCTTACCCTAAAGTCTTGATCTTTGCTATATAATAAAATAGACATTATTTAAAATAATAATGATTTTCTGACGTCCCCCCATACGCCCCCATCACAGAACCGTAGATGGGGGTGTATGTCAGAGGGGGGCATTAGATTATCACGATTTTATTTTAAAGTAAAAAATAATAATAATAGAAAACTTGTTTTGTCTTTAACAATCATCCTAATAGGGAGATGATACGTGTTCGATTAGTGGATAAACTATTTCATCACTCTAAAGTGTCGTTTTTTGTTGTATAAATAATAAAGTAAACTTTACTTTCTTTTAAAAAGTATTTTGTCTCTAACAATCATCCCTATAAGATGATAAGTCTTCAAATAGTGGGTAAACTATTTTCTTAACCTAAAGTCTTGTCTTTGTCATATAATAAAGTAGACCTACATTCCTTTAATAAATTAAATTTAATATGTGTTTGATTGCATATGAAAACGTGAGAGAAAATGATTGTCCTTGGAAAATGTAATTTTTAGGTGTTTGATTACATATTTTTTCTTGAAATTCAAATTCCCAATCAACATGATTTTCCATCTTGAGAGAAATTTTTTTTTTTTGGTCAATTAGTTCTTGACATGATTAGGTGCATTTTTTAGTTGATTTGATCGAGTTGAGCTGATATCAAGTTGTCTTGAGAGTTAGTTTTATCAAATCGATAAGAGTTGTGTAGATCGAATTTGAAGTTGACTTGTCAAGTTTTTAAACTTGCTAAAATCAATTCTTCTTTTACATTCTCTCACTTGCAATAAAATGACAAAATCTAATTACCACAATAAATTCTTCAATACTAATTATTTCAAAGAATTTGGATTCGTAAAAACACAAATTCCTTACAATCAAACAGACCCTAATGTCAATTTCCTATCATTTTCTATGTTTGATTGCATGGAAATTGACTTTTCATAGAATTTGAAATTCAAGAAAAAATAGTGATGAAAAATAAGTAGGGTTGGAAAATCAAATTTCATTGTTTGATTTTATTTAGATAAAATCATGAGAAAAATATACGAGAAAAAAGAAGAAGAAGGAGAGGAGGAGGAAGAGAACGAAGATAAGAGGAAGGGGAGAGGAAGAATAAGATGAGGAGGAAGAGGGAGGGGGGAAGATGTGGTGGTGGCGGTGATGGAGGTAAGTGAGGAAGAAGAGGGGAGAATATGGTGGTAATGGCAGTGGAGGTGAGGGATGGAGAAGGAGATAAATAAGAAGAGAGATAGAGAGAACGTGACCGGAGATGGTGATGACAGTGACAGTGATGACGACGACGACGAAGTTAATGTGATGGTAGTGGTAGTGAAAAAGAAGATATGAATGGAATATAATTGAGGATGAAAAATATGAGTGGATTTCACTTTCCCACCCATATGGGTGGGAAAATGAAATCCATGTTTTAGTAGACTTTTTGATTGGGGTGGAGAATGACTTTCCATGAAATTCATGTCTTTGTAGACTTTTTAATTGGGGTGGAAAATGACTTTTCATGGATATTTGCAATCAAACACTTGAAAAATATCATTTTTTACCTTATTTTTCATGTGCAATCAAACATAAAACATATCATTTTTTATTTATTTACGAGAGTTGCTATTGCCACAACAAGTTTTACTACCGCCACCAAATTGTGTGCAATTCTTTGCATGATTTATATTGGAATTGGCATGGCATTAGGAAAAGTTGGTGTAGCAATAGTAACTTTATTTTTTATTTGTTTTGTCGGACAAGACAATGGATCTCCCCAAATATCAAGCTATCGACCTAATATTATAACTTATCAACTTTATAAAAAAAAAAATCATTGGGGCCTGAGTCACCACCCCCCAATAATTCAGATTGGAACATTTATATTTTATATTAGATGATGACGTGTAAAGCTTTCGTAACCATTAGAAATCTGGACCATTGAACCCGTACAAGAATGGAAAATAACCAACCTCAAATTATCTCCGTTAAACAAACGGTCGAGATAAGAGATCACTCTATAATTTCCCAAGATTACTGTATCACTATAACATAAATTCAAATCTCTAGGAAATCCATGTTTTTTACTCATCTATCAACCGTTTGTTTAACGGATTATGTCCAACGTCATTTGAGATTAGAAAAGTTCCCAAAATATCCTTCGGACAAAGCTATAAATCGTCTTACCAAATATGAACCATTTCGTATCACGCAAATCACGGTGGCGTGCATCGATTGGCTAAAATATGTGGGGCCCACACTAATTGATCTATTTAACGTCACAAGAACTATTTATCGATAAAACCGTGTCCCTTTCATGTCTCAACAACTCAACATCACAATGCCTGCATGGGCAAACATTGGGGTGCACATTGGATCGGGTAAATCCGAGAATCGAACCAATCCAAAGTTTTTGGATTGGATTGGTTCGGATTGAACACACTCACGGTTCGGGTATGGATCATAAATAAACAAATCCGATTAATTTGGTTCGATTCCGAATTAGAGATATATAGAATCGAACCAATCCGAAAATCGAATCAAGTATATATATATATATATATATATATATATATATATATATATATATATATATATATATAATATATATATATATATTGAATTATTTAAAAATAAATTTTCGTTTTATTTCTCATTTTCTCTCTTCTTCTTTCTGTTAGAAGAACTGAAAATAGAAAACCTAGTCGTTTTTCTCATTCGTCTCCTTTACTCACCTCGCCTCGTCGCCTCGCCACCTCGGCAGCTCATCGGAAAACGAAGAAGTATTCTTGTTTGGATGGAGCGACGTCATTGATCTTCATTCTCCAATCGCAAAGGTACCAAATCCATCTCTCTCTCTCTCTCTCTTTAAATCTTTTGATTTTCTAGGATTTCAAATCTCCTACAATTAAAGTTTTTCTTTCTTTCTTTCTTATTATCTTACTGATATTAGGGTTACAGTTGCATCTGAATTCTTGCTCTTCTTTTGTCCCTCAATTATAAAAATTAACAATTTTAACGAAAATCTTGTGCAATTTTAGGTCTAGTAAAGTAATTAACGAAGATCTTCCTTCTCGAATTCTATTGTAGACTTTGAAAAGGATGGATCTTGAATATACTTGTTTGTTCTTTTTTCATAATTTATATTCAATAAGATTAGTCGATTAGGTTCCCTCTTTTACGAATTTTTTTATTTTTTATAATCCTATTGTAATTTCTCATCTAGAAAATCATGTTGATTGATGGTTATTTGGCCCATTTTTAACTTAGATATATCTAAATAATTTCCTTTTATTGTTAACATTTTTCATTGAATTTTATTTTTAGGAAAAATATATTAGGTGAGAAGGTTGTGAGCATTGAAATTAAGAATTAGCGATCTCATGATTTTTTTATGATTTTTATTACTATTAGATTGGTTCATTATTTTTTCATGATTTTTATTACTATTGAAAATAATAAGTATGAGAATCGAGAATCGATCCGAACCAAGATTGGATTGGATTGGTTTGGTTCCATAGGATAATTGGATTGGATCGATTCCAAATTTGTAAAACCGATCATGTTTGGTTCGATTCCAATTTTACCAAAATCCGAACCAATCCGAACCATGTGCACCCGTAGGCAAACAGCTAACCTACTGAAATAAACGCTACTCCCAATCTCATCCGATAAAAACTCAACCCATGCTCCTCAAAACCCGCAAACCCTAGAAAACCACCACCACCATCTCTCCCCAAACTTCGAACCTTGTTTCTCTGCTTCTTCTCCTAAAGATCAATCATGGCGGCCTTTTCATCATCAATTGGATCAATTTCTTCAAAATTGCCATCAATCCCCATCTCTCTAAGAAACCATCATCAACAGAGGACTCTAATTTTAAACTCTCTTAACGGATCTGTCCCAACTCCCAAACTTTCCAAGAAACTTAGGGTGGCGTACCAAGGTGTACCGGGCGCATACAGCGAATTTGCAGCCAAAACAGCTTTCCCCGACTGCGCCACACTTCCCTGTAGGGCCTTTGCAGAAGCCCTCTCAGCAATTGAGGTTGGCCGAGCAGATCTAGCCGTCCTCCCCGTCGAGAGTACCATGGAAGGGACTACCCTAAGAAACTACGACATCTTATTACAACGTGATCTACAAATTGTACAAGAAATCAACATTTTCGTTCAATATTGTCTCTTAGCCATGCCAGGTGTAAGAAAAGGGGAGCTTAAGAGGGTGATTAGCCATCCAATGGCTTTGGCTCACTGCGGTCGAACCTTGGCACAGCTTGGGCTCGATCATGAGCCTGTTGAAGACACAGCTGGGGCGGTTGAGCTTCTTCTGTCTCATAGAATGCTGGATACGGCTGCGATTGCTAGTTCTCGAGCTGCTATGTTGTACGGTCTAGATGTTCTGGCTCATGGGTTGCAGGACGAGTCGTGGAACGTGACCCGGTTCTTGATTCTATCGAAGGATCCACGTGTCCGTCGTACGAGCCGGTTCGGGGTTAAGACTAGTATGGTTGTGGCGCACCATAGCGGAGGTCTAGATGTACTTTTTAAGATTCTCTCGGCTTTCTCGTCCAGAGATATTAGTCTTACTAAGCTTGAAGTGAACCCAGTTTTGAAGGATGATGGGCTTGTCATGATATTGGATGCTCGTGAAGGCGTAGTCAAGGAATTTCCAAGTGTTTTGTTCGTGGATTTTGAAGGTTCAATGGATGATGTGAAGGTAAGGGATGCTATAAGTGAGTTATCTGAGTTTCCTGTGTTTGTTAGGATCTTGGGTTCCTACTCTGCCGACCCGAATATCTATGATCTTCAATGATTCTTCTCTTTCGTTTAGGAATCTCAGAAAAAAAAGAAAAAGAGAGAGAGAGAGAGGAGATTTTCAAAGATTTTGGAGTTAATTTTTAAAAAAGAGATTATATTGACACACCAACTTTTGCTAACGCCACCCCAATTCATATGTAAATCACCGAAGAATTGGCACACATCTTGGGGTTGGGGTTGGGGTTGGTGTGGCAATAGAAGATCCCATCTCTAATCCTGGAAGTCTCCTCTAAGTCAATTTGTAGGCTAATAGATGTATAGTCCACTATAAGTTTGTGCTTTATGTGACAAAGATCCCTTAGAGATGTTCTTCCTTAGTTGTGTTGCTCTATTTGGATAAGAAGGTTCTTCTCTCTCACAATATTACTATGTGAAATGGTGATGATCTATAGTGGAATTTTGATTTTAGAAGAAAATTTAATGACTGAGAGATAGAGAACTTGTCATACTAGTTAGTAGTTACTACCATGTTTCCTTTGTATGTATAAAGCTCGTTATGTTAGACAATTATTTCCTTGGTAAAAATAATGTAAAATCAATGAATTATAAGTTTTTTTTTCTTTGTCTCACAAGATCTAGTGCTCAATGTTTTCTAAATTTAATGTGCCTTATAAGACAATATTAGATTGTATTATAGATGATTGTTTCGTAAATTTCTATCTATTTTTTGAGAGATTATGTATTATGTAGAATGGTCTATTTCTTCATTATTGGGGTATATGGAAAGAGAGAAATTTTAAGACCTTAAAGATGGCTTCCATGATATTATGGTATATCTTGTTTCATTGGTTACCCACTTGAATCATATTTTCAAAGAGAACTTGTAAGTTTGGAGCAGAAATTGTTGTGTGGTTCATCCTTCTGTTGCTTTGGTAGGTCTTGATGGGAATGGATCCTCTGTAGTGCCCTGTAGCTCTTCTTCTACAATCCACAAAACATCGCTTTTTAAAAAAATAAGAAAATTAAAACATCCAAGACAATGAAAATAGACGGTCACTGAACCTCTAATTTTCAAACACTTTTTAACGGTGTAGTTTAAGTTTATGGTTGATGTGATATTCTCTTAATCATCAAGTGATATATAGGGCACTACAGAGGATCCGTCTCCCGGTCTTGACCTCAAAAATGTTTGTAGATTCTTTCTTCTGTAGTTGAATCTCTTTTATATCTCTATTAAAAACATGTATGTAATGTTATATCTTATAGTGGTGTCAATTAGTTAATTCTGGCTTAGATTAGTTGTATTCTGAATTGTAAATTATTATACTTAGTTCTAAGTCCTAGCGATGTCAATTTTGCCATAAAACATGTGATATCAGAATTGGAACCAAAAAATGCCTAATTTCCCATCTCGTATTTGTTACTGTTTATTTTGTTCTTATATAAAAGAAGAAAATTGAAGCATCCATCGACCCATGAAAAGGGCACTCCCAAGAATTTATGTCATTTTGAAGACAGACCAACTTTGTATATGGTGAGACATGACCCACATATTTATGCAAATATTTACATGTTAATGACCATACCGAAGAAGTATGAATGTAGAAAAAACTTTTTCTATTTCCTTTAATGTTCTAAATTTTCTAGAACACACTCATTATATCTCAAATATTTAACCAACCAGCGTTGGGCTCAGTGGCCAATGCCTCCCTCCAAAAAGGGAGTTGTCTTGAGTTTAAGCTCCCTCGATGGTGTGATTTTTTTTGTGGAGCAAGATTTTTGACGAGTCCAAGGGGGTTTATTTTGAAGACTTCATAATCAAGTAGGATTGGGTGTGTAGCATTGTTGTTTAGCGGGTTATTATTCTTGGTGTGACTTGGTCTCTTTGTTATTTTTGTGTCTTTTCTTTCTTTTCCTTGCTTGTTCTCAGCTTCATGGTCTTCTCAGCTATGCTATCAATAAAGATCCTTGATTTGTTGAGAAAAAAAAAAATGCCTCCTCCTTAGTCACTTGCAGATTTTTTCCCCGACTTACTCGATATGTGTGGTTTGTGGGGTATTGTACGTACTCCGAAGATTTGGGTGACGAGATATGGTGATTTAAGAGGTCAGTTGCCTTGTCCCTCTTGGTTGGGCCTACAGATCTGGAAACCCCCATCATAAAAAATAAAAATAAAAACTCAAATATTTTTAAATAACTCAGTCTTTTGGGGAGGAAGAAATACTAGAATAGACCTTGGCAAATAAGATTTGATTAGTTACAAGTGGGCCTAAATGGTCCAGTGCTAATGAATCCTCAAAGTTGTAGTTCAAGCTCGGTCCCTCTAATGGTCGTACTGGACCAAATAAATGCACAAATGTCCAAGCCCATCGTACAAGTATTCAGGTCCATTGTCAAATTTTCCTAGCTCCCAAGCCCAAATCCGGCATAAATATGAATCACGCCTACTTGACCCAGCCAAATGACTAATGAGGAATAGTAACACTACCCAAACCTGATAGTCTGATACAAGATGGGCGCGGTCAGGTCTGGGCCTGGTTCTAAGTGGGCCATGGTTAACCACCTAATAGAGTGAGAGTCTTATGGGCCCATGTCTAGGAATTGTGCTTTATTGATGATATACTTGGGTAATACTTTTGATGATGATGGTATCCTTGGTGTCCATTTTGAATCCATTTTGGCACCAAAAGTATGTGACCAAATGTAGCATACAGAGAAGATCAAACGCATACTCTTCTTTAGTGATTGTCATTCTCAGTTAAACAAATATAAAGTTTAGAGAAAAGAAGATGTAAACCAAGCCTCTAGAGAAGATCGAGGACGTAAATCTTTTTTTCGGGAGATAAAACATTCTTCTTAGCTGATCAAGAGTAAAGCACGCAGAGAAGAAGCCACGTGTATAATCTCTCAAAGACAAAGAAACAAACTAATCAACACTCTTTTTTTCTCTCTCTCATCAAAGTTCAATGTTTAATTAGAAAATAATATTTCGAAGAGTGAGTGTAATTGAGAAATGCATCCCTATTTAATCTTATATATGCATGTGAAAAAAAAATAAAAATAAATCAAACTCTAGAACTCGTAAGGAAGGATGTAAAATTCGTTGTTGACAACAATGAGTAATGATGACATTGTCCATTAGAAATATTATACAAGTTAATGATTCTCAAAGGGAAATTCTATTCTCAATCACCATCAATATGATTGTTGGGATGTTAGGGATTCCCAAGAAAAATGGTCTACGTATGATAAAAATGCATTAATTCTTAGAGTAACTCCAACGCTAATAGGCATATCTGCTAGGCATTTTATTGTGAAAAGTGTTTTTGGCTATTCAAGGGCTCTTCACTCCAATCGTATTAGTCAAAATGATTTTCCACAAATTTAACGATCGTAAAATGTTTCACAACTGCCATTGTTTAGTAAGAGAAATTTACTCTTTTCTTTTGCCTCTCCCACTTTCTCTCTCTGTCCAAAATATTTTAATTTAGAAAGTCAAAGTTTGAACGCGTTGAAGTGATTTCGGAGGGTTTTGACTCTGTAAAATGATAGTTGGGAGAAAATACAAAATCCAAATCTAATGCATTAGAGTTGCTCTTAAAAAATCAAAACTGTCATTCAGGAAATTTATGTTTTTCCTCAAATCCTAATCCTCATGTTGATGGATAAAAAATGTATATTTATTAGAGAGATTTTATTGCTACAATGACACCATCCCATTTCATATGTAAATACTAAATAGTTAGCACACATCTAGGGGTGGCGTTAGTAAAAGTTGGTCTGGCAATGGAAGATCTCTAATGCCGGCTTTTTGGTGAGAACAAATGCATTCTAATCAGAACAAACGAGTTAAAAATGCCACGCGTCATTTTCTCATTCGTTTAGTAATATTATAACACGGTCACGAGCTCCGTATTTAGTCAGATCTTTATCCTTTGGATATCTGGAATTAGGGTTTTCAGACCCTTCGTTTCTTTGATCGAAGGTTTCAAAGGTAAGAACTCCGAAGCCATCTTAAGTATTTGATCTTCAATTCGAGGACTTTAGTTCATTTCAACTGCAGATCTGTTCCATTTCCCAATCTAATGGTTATTGTTCTCTGTATAACACATCAAGTTTTTATTCTCAGATCCTTACATGTGGATGGTTTTTTTCCCCTTCTAGTTTATAGATCTGCAGCTTCATTTTTGGTCTGAGATTTGATTTGTTTTAGAAATGTTTTTTTATTTATTTAGGGCGAAATTGAAGTGTTTTCTGGTGAGTATCGTGGCTTGAAACGGCTGTATTAGATGTTTAGATTTAGATTTCATCCACAACACATAAGCTGATTTTACTTGAATTATTTTTTTTACAGCTCACATGAACTTCTAATATCTTGTTCTTCATTGAAATTATGATTTAAGCGTCCTTATTACGTTGTGTGTAGTCTGTAAGTTTGCATATGTCGATAGTATCGCGGGTATCAATCTCATGTCATTCACAAATGATACTGAGATGACTTGAGGGGGTTTCATGTTGGACGATTTTTAAAACAAATTTCAGATCTATGAACCAGATGTAGAAAAAAGTTAAAATCTCGATTTTGACATCTCTTCTCGTTTGGGAAAGATATTGAGGTGTCTTTTTTTTTTTGACAAGTAAGCTGGAGTGCTGGACCTGAACCCATGACCTCAAAATTGCTTTGCAATGTGTCAAACGAACTGATCAGGTCTAAAGGCCCAAATATTGAGGTGTCTTGAGAGAGTCATCTTGGTCTCGGTCAATTTTTAAATAACATGTGTATGTGGGGATGATTATCGTTCTATTGTTTTGTTACAAGTATTAGATATTAGACTGTAATTGTGATCCATTGTTTTTTCTATTCTTTTCTTTTATTTTTTAAACAAAATTTTGGAAAAGGGGGTGTTTGGAAGGTCGGGTAGTTGGAGTTAATTTTATAAGATATGAGAATGGAAGTTCAAACTACAATGTCAATTTACTGTAAAAAGCCTAGCAGTTTGTATGTGATTGGCGTCAGGGTGGATTTAGAGTGGGGGCAATGGGGGCACTTTCCCCCATAAGAATTTTCAAATCTACTAAGGATTAATGAGTTATTGCATCAGACAATAGCGGCGGATAAAAAAATCTGCTGCTATTGCCCCCACAATTTTTTTTTACACTCATTAGTTGCTCCCATATTTTTTCCCCTTTTACGTCGCCCCTATGTGGATAAAATCCTGTCTCCACCCCTGATTGGCGTGATGTGAATACTAGCTGACAGTTGTGAATAAAACAGATTAGCAAGATAAAGGGAAAATTACTAAAAGAGAGTTAATTTTTTAATTCATTATGAAAAAATAGTATTTTTTTAAAAAATTAGCAAAAATGATGACAGACGTGGAACTGTTCCGCGTTTTGTCAAATCGCTGGACTGTCCAGCATTTGAGGATTCTTTTCATATTTAAATACTAAAATAGTAAGGCTAGCTTTACTAACTTGATTTCAAATCTTACGTTGAAGCTCACCTTGTGTCGTCCAAAAACACGATCAGATTCCATAGGAATGTAGAGGACAAAATTATACGAACTTAAAAGAAAATTGAAATTAAAAATGGTTATTTTTTATCAGTAAACTATAATTTTAAATTTGGGAGTCCGGCATCCATCCATTTTCAAAACCTTGGATCCAATCCAAATTATTTTTTTTCCCCCTGAATCTGAGATTTTCTATGAAATCTAGAAATTTGTCGTGTTGGATTGCCAATTTGATATTTCTTTTGAGCTCAACTACCCTTAGTAAGATTTCAAATCTTACTAAATTAATAAAGGAAATATTTTTCTACAATGCTCGTACCCCTCACGTTGTTATGTAAAATGTTTGGAAAATGTAAAACGCTGGACAGTCCAGTGTATTAAATTGGTTTTGGTAATTTCAATAAAATTATTACTTTTTTGTTTATAATTACTTAAAAAATTAACACTCTTTCAGTAATTATCCCAAAGATAAATGAACTAAGAGAAGAGCTTCTTATCTGTTGATTCAGTTTATTTGTAAGAATTTGTTTGGTTCTTACAAAGAATATTTATTTATGCAAAAAAAAAAAAAGAGGGGGTGGGGGATGCATAATAATATAACAAAACATTTCAAACGGTTTATGATTTATTTTGGTGATACCAAAATGATACAAAAATTATATGGTTGTATTGTATCGATACCCCTTGACACTAATAACCACCTTCATAAGCAATCTTTTTGATGACTGGATCAATCTGATTATTAACTGAAATTTGAAATGTACAGACTGTTCTTTTAGTCCTCTATGTTTGTTTCCTTAATTTATTGAACTTTAGTTGACTGATTCAAAATTTTTTTTTTTTTTTTTGGGTCCTTCTACGTTGAAGGTTCAAGTAAGACTGCTCTCATCTTGTACATTGGGAAAATGAAGCCTATTTTCTGTGGCAACTTCGAGTATGATGCACGCCAATCTGATCTTGAGCGACTTTTTGGCAAATATGGGAAGGTTGACAGGGTAGATATGAAGTCTGGTCAGTTGATTTTTCCTTGATATTTTTTTATTTTTATTTTGGTATATCTATCATTTTATTTGTCATTTGAATTGGTTTCTTTCTGTTACCCTGCTTTTAGCTTCATTTTTGTCTTCTCATTGTGGCTTGGAAGTTGAATCTATTTTTCTCACAGAAGCCACGCTATTGGAAATATTTGCTAATTGTAGGCTGTTATTTTTTTAAAATAAAATAAATAACTACGTTGCAAGACTGAAACGAAAATTTCTTATTATAAATACAACTAATTTGCAATGGTCCTTGATCGATGAGAATTCATTCACAATAATTATTTCCAACCTTTCAACATGTTGTGGTTCCACAACAAGGCAAATCAGCTCAATGATACCTTGTAAGGGGGCATTAATTCTTTGGTTGCATGGCTGCAACATCATCCAAGACCACATGAAATGACGACGGCAATCCTCTCTTGTTGAGTTTTAGTGGGGGCTCAGATATTTTTAAGAAAAGCAAGTCTGTTTTTTGAAGTGCAAGCCCCCCAATACTCAACAGTTTCTTTGGCGCAGGAATACCTTGGCATATCCATGGATGGCTCTTCTGCATTTCATTTCCTGCCCGTGCCCGAGCTTCATCCTCTTGTGTTTTTTCACAAGGGCCGATCTGATCTGATCTGCAATGGAATACCATCTTACTCTTTCCCAAGGCACCATTGCCTTTCAATCCTCATGACCTTCGCCCAAGTCTTCAATTTCAGACATGTTTCAGGGTAAAACCCATGCCGATCACACATCCAGAGAGGCAGCAGAATAGATTGGGAAGGCACACTGTTCGGTGACCCAACATGAGACACACCCACTTTTGGATTCTTGTTCCTTGACTTCATTTAGTTCGTCAACCAAGGTCTGTTTCTGATTTTTTTATGGTCACATAGTTTCTAGCTTTAACAGTGTTGTCTAAGGCGTGTGGCATCTGTTATCGTAGAATCCTTTTAAGGGAAGATTCTGGAGTGGACTTCATACCCTGTTTGATTTTTTTGAAGAATGGTTTCCCTTGGTTCTGATTCCTTTACCAATCTGGCTTATATAGGATTTGCTTTTGTCTATATGGATGATGAGAGAGATGCTGAAGATGCAATTCGAGAACTTGATCGAAGGGAATTTGGTAGACAGGGACGCCGACTTCGTGTTGAGTGGACAAAGGTATTGTGCACAAGTGTTTTAATGGTGTTGGAGATTTCGCATTTTGATGGTCTCACCTGTTATTGATGATGCATTTCTTATAATCCCTCCAAATTCTTTCTCACAGCAAGAGCGTGGTACCAGGAGATCTGAGGGTTCAAAAAGATCTTCAGCTAATTTGAGGCCCACAAAGACCTTGTTTGTTATAAATTTTGATCCAATTCATACTAGGACGAGGGATTTGGAGAGGCACTTTGATCAATATGGGAAAATATCGAATATAAGAATTCGAAGGAATTTTGCGTTCATTCAGTATGAATTACAGGAGGATGCCACCAAAGCATTGGACGCTACAAACATGAGGTCAATTGTTTGTTTGATTTTTATTTATGACTAACCTTGTTTAAAAAATATTGTTTGTTTGAATCACTGATGTGTTTTTATTTTTAATTTTATAATTTGAATGTTCAGTAAGTTGATGGATCGAGTTCTTTCGGTGGAATACGCCGTACGAGATGATGACGAAAGAAGTGGGCCCAACCCTGACCGGAGGGGTCGTGGCAGATCCCCCGATAGAAACCGTGATCGTGGGGGATCACCTAGTCCTCATCGACGGGATAGGGATAGCCCTGATTATGGTCATGGCCCAAGCCCTAATAAGAGAAGCCGTGATCGTGGGGGATCACCCAGTCCTTATCGACGAGAGAGGGGTAGTCCTGATTATGGCCGTCGCCCAAGCCCTGAGAGGAGAAGCCGTGATCGTGGGCGATCACCTAGTCCTTACCAACAAGACAGGGGTAGCCCTGATTACGGCCGTGGACCAAGCCCAAACACCAGGCCTGAATCAAAGGACAGTCCCAATTATGACAGAGCTGAAAGTCCAGTCTACAAGAAGCATAGAAGTCGCAGGTAAGTTATTCTTCTGTGTTATCTCAGTCAACATCATTTATTTATTTATCATTCTCTACATGGAATTTTGAATTTTTTGCATTCGATATCATTGATGATGCAGTCCGGAGGAAAGATCTTGATATTGAGAAGTAAGCACTAAACAGATTATTAGAGGAATTCTTAAAGATTTTTATCTTTAGTATTCTCTCGCTCGTGGAGCTCAATTAATCAACTTTGTATTTGTGTTTTCTTTATTATTATAACTGTTGTGGAATTAAACTGTTAGAACTGCGACTGAATTTGTTACTTTGGACAGAATTTAAAAGAATGGGAGGGGGGTGGTGTAATTTTCTATTTTGATATTTAGATAATGACAAATGGTGGTTGGTAATTTTGTGGACCTCGCCTCATAAAAACCCCTAGCCTTGGAGCAACTGCATCCAAACATCTAATTCTATATTTTTGGGTGTATGTTTATTATTAAAACAACAACAGAGCATTGTCCCAAAGCATCTTACCTTGTTGAGATTGAGTTCACATGTGCCTTCCGTTTGTCCCTGTCAAAGTTCTTTTTGATTTTTCCTATTATTTTATGACTTTCAAATTGAATATTTCGGCTTAGGAGACTGTAATTGGCCTATGTTTAATATGTTTATTGGCAACTACGATCGATTCTATTTCAATTGAGTTATACTTGTGATGGGGCCTGTTTGGCTGTATTCGAGGGATTTCAATTCTTGAATTGTTGACGTCTCGTAGAGATTCTTTCTATTGGTTTATGGGAACGCTTATAATTATATCATCAAGCGTTATAATTGGAAAATTCTCAACAAGGACTGCCAAATAAATAGCATACAAGGTAGGATTACCTGGATTTTTTGAATGAATAAATTGGTGGTTGATCCTATTTTGTAATAGTTCTGTTGCGAGGGCCCACATTCAACTTGGGTCACTAAATGCTTATAAGGGTTGGAATTGGGCTCAGGGTCAAAACCGACCCATTCTCTGTATCCTAGTAGAGGAAATATCCCCTAAATACTCTCTCCCCTCTCTTTCTTTTCTTGATTCATTTACCTCAAGTGAAAGAGAATTTTCTCATAACTCATCAATCTCAGAATTAAACAATTTTCAAGGTGTGGTAAATTGGTTCTAGTGTTGCAATACAAACTTTTTAGAGAAAAAAAAAATTAGGATAATGTAAGAGTCTGTTTGGTAACACTTCTGAAGTCTGAATGGAGGTGGTCCACCACCTTTCAAATTCAGACTTAAGAAGTTTTATTTCTGTTTGTTTCATTTCAGGTTTCAGATTTCAGAATTGATATGGGGAGGGGGGAATGAAACTTTGAAGTCTGATTTCTAGTTTCCAGACTTTAGAATTCTGAAGTGTTAACAAACATAGCCTTTGGGGAGTATTGTAACAAAAATGAAGAGAAAGTTGGTAAGTGTACCATAAGGATTAAAGCTGGTAAGTTTTTTCCTTTGTTATCACCTGTCATAAAGTTGTTGTGAAAGGGACAATGGGATAGAAAGTGATGTTGTCGTAAAAAAAAACCATCATCATGAATGTCGACTGTGGTTGGTTTGGTGTTCTTGTTGCCATAAATATCAATTTCCACTACCATTATTGTTGTGTCCTAAGGCTTCAGTCCACCATAATCATCAACATTCCATAAGTTGAAGGCTACATGAGTCTTGTATATACATTTTATTTTGTTTATATCCACATCTTATGTTATTGAAAATACACTCATAGTTACATTAATGCTGGAGTGACATCAGTGGGGGACACATAGGGAGAGGTGCGTGTATGCCCGTAGATGCATTTTCTCTGAGATACGAGTAAAATGCATTTATGGACATGCGCGCATCACGGCTAAAAAAAAAAAAATTCAAAAGAACATGGCTTGAGAAGCGTCATGTTGGAGTGACCTCAGCGAAAACACATGGGGACACCTTGACGAGGTGCCGTGCATGTTCATAGATGCGTTTTACTCGTATTTTGGAGAGTGAGATTTCTCCATGTTCTTAGGTGCATTTTACTCGTATCTTGGAGAGTGAGATTTCTCCATGTTGCATGTGATACAAATATTCAATTGGTGTTTTATAAAAGAAGATTGATGTGGCTATAGGTGATCTATGCCAAAAGTCTTCAATTTTGCCCCTAGAGCTGATGATCAAACACGTGCAACTCAACAAGGCGACTTTCCAAAAATCATTCACCTCTCTCCATGTCCCCCATGGCACATCACTAACCAGGGGCGGAGCCAGGAATTTGTATTCGTGGGGGCAAATTACAAATAGAAAAATTTTCTGATTTTCTATGAGGGCAAAGTAGTTGAATGTTAAAAATTTTTGTGGGTCAAATTACAAATAGAAAAATTTTCAAAATTTCTGCACGGGTAAAACAGTAGAATGTTAAAGAAAAATTAAAAATTATTAGTACCTCCCTATTGATTTTAGAAATTCTTGTGGGGCAATTGCCCCCACTGTAAATCCGCCCGTCACTAGCGTAAATTTTTTCAAAAAACCAACTTCAAATTTCGATCTCGTCCGTACGCGCTTTATTTCAGCCGCAGGATCTAAAATCATAATTCCTCACTCTGAAACTAGAGTTCTCTGTCATAATAAGTAAAGAGTCAGGCTAGCCTGACTAACTCAGTAACATTTCAAATCTTACTCAGGGTCATAAGATCACAATGTGACATTTAAAAATAAGATCCGATGCCACAGGGACATAAAGGACAAAATTTCAAGAACTTTGAAAAATAATTTAAAAAAAAATTTCATGGTTGAATTTTAACTTTAAATTTAGAAGTTCAGTTTCAAACCCTGGGATGAAGCTCAAAACATATATATATTTTTTAATTTGCTGAATCTGAGTTTTTCCAAGATCCAGTGGCTGTGGTGTTGGGTTGGAAATGTGGACCTTTAGTAAGAATTGAAAACTTACTAAGTTAGTAAGGAAAAGTGTTTTTCATAAGTAAATAATACAGCTTAGCTACAGAATCCGTGGCAGAGAGTGGTCTAACCATCCATGGGTGATGGGATTTGAAAACTTCTTTCATCAGAGAAGATATTTGAAGTTGAGATTTTTGAATGTGGGGTATCTTAATTTTGAATCTGTATTCTTCCGATAAAGTTGAAGCACTTTCTCTCTTTGTGGTCCAGCCAAGCTTTTTTCTCTTTAAGGTGACGAAAGAACTCTCTTGTGGGTTTTTTATTCTCAGGTTGAACAGAAACCAAAGTTATCTATTTTATGATCAATAGGGTTGAAGATTAAGCTATTAAGATACTTTTCTGGGAAGATATCGAGTTTCTGTAATCTGGGTATCTCTCAAGGTTGGTCTTTAATGCTATTTTGCTTGTTAAAAGTAGATCTCTTTGGATATTAGAGAGAGAGAGAAAACAATAACTGTTTGGATTGTTTGCGAAGATAAAGTTTTTTAAAGGTATATTTTCACTAATTTCCTTGTGGGGTTGGTATAATTTTTAATACACTATACAGCTGTAAGGAAAGACCACTGTTGTCTCTAGCCTTCAAAGCCAAGTCTCTCTCTCTCTCTCAGTAAGAATTTGTTCAAATGTTGCAGATTATATAATTTACTTCAGGTAGAATTTAGCTTCAGCCGATCTATTATAGAAAAACTAGGCCTTTGGGTTAGATCTCTACTTGGGGGTTTCAGTAATTTCATCCATAAGTCCACTTCTACTTTTCTCTGAAAACAAAGGGTTTTAGCTGAGCATTTGAAGTGGAAGCAGTTGAAAACCGTTACTTTAACCTCTCTCTCTCTACTCCTTAGTCATTTCAATGTTCCTTGTGGGGTCTTTTATTTATTTACATTTTTTATAGGTACTTTCAGTTTGTTGCTCTCTGTCTCTTCTTTCAATTATTATTATTATTATTTTTTAATTTAATTTAGTTTTGATGATTGCAACTTCTGCTCCTAATTTTGTATAATACAAATCTCTTTTATTTATTTATGAGAAAAAAAAAATAGCCTTTCTTTTCAATTTGGGTCTCATTGTTCATACCTTGGGTTCTCTTAATTTGTAGATCAATACCCAAATTAAAATTATGGTTGAATGTGGAGGGGAAGAGGGTTTGGTCGATGCCCAATTGGCCGAAGACTGGCTATCGCATGCTCAAGCCCTTGTTCCGATCGCACTAAAAAGAGCGAGTGAAGCAAAGGGGTTCCCGGGTCGATGGAGGATGATAATTTCCAAATTAGAGCAGATCCCATCCCGCCTATCGGATTTATCCACCCATCCTTTCTTCTCAAACAATGCTCTCTGCAAGGAACAATTGGAGGTTGTGTTGAAGACATTGAATGAGTCGATCGAATTGGCAGAGCTATGCATGGAAGAGAAATACAGGGGGAAGCTTAGGATGCAAAGTGATCTTGATGCATTGTCTGCCAAGTTGGATTTGAATTTAAGGGACTGCGGTCTCTTGATCAAGACCGGTGTGCTCGGTGAGTCCGCCATGCCTTTGGTCGTCTCACATTCTCATTGGAATATACGAGAATTGCTGGCTCGGCTTCAGATTGGGCAGTTGGAAGCGAAGCATCGAACACTAGACAGCCTTGTTGAAGCCATGGAAGACGATGAGAAGAATGTGTTAGCTGTGTTGCAACGCAGCAATATATCATCTTTAGTCCAATTGCTTACTTCAACATCTCCTAGGATTCAGGAGAAGACCATCACTGTAATCCTCTTGATTGCGGAGTCGGGGAGTTGTGAGAATTGGCTTATTTCTGAAGGTGTGCTTCCACCTTTGATCAAGCTCATTGCATCCGGGAGCCCAGTTTCTAAACAGAAGGCAGCAATTTCACTCCAAAAGTTGTCAATGTTGATGGAAATGGCCCATTTGGTTGTTGGGCATGGTGGCATTGGTTCATTGATTGAGATCTGTAAAACCGGGGAATCGGTTTCACAGGCTGCAGCAGCAGGAACGTTGAAAAATTTGTCGGCTATGCCAGAGATGAGGCAGAATCTTGCTGAAGAAGGGATCATCAAAGTAATGATCGATATCCTTGACTGTGGGATATTGCTTGGTTCTAAAGAGTACGCTGCTGAGTGCTTGAAGAATCTCACTTCTAGCAATGACAATCTTCGAAGATCTGTTATCTCCGAAGGTGGAATTCATTGCCTTTTGTCTTACCTCGACAGCCCATTGCCACAAGAATCTGCAGTCGGTGCATTACGGAATCTAGTCGGTTTGGTTTCTATGGAAGTTTTGGTTTCGCTTGGTTTCCTTCCCCGCTTAGTCCATGTGCTCAAACATGGATCCTTGGGTGCACAACAAGCCGCCACATCAGTAATTTGTAAGGTTTGCAATTCAACAGACACGAAGAAATTGGTTGGTGAAGCCGGTTGTATTCCTCTGCTTATAAAGATGTTAGACGCTAAAACCAATGGTGCAAGAGAAGTTGCGGCCCAAGCACTGTCAAGCTTGGTGACTGTTTCACAGAACCGAAGAGAAGTTAAGAGGGATGAGAAGAGTGTGCCGAATCTCGTCCAATTGCTTGATTTGAGCCCTCAAAACACTGCGAGAAAGTATGCTGTGTCCTGCCTTTGGTCTTTGTCTTACAGCAAAAAATGCAAGAAACTTATGATCTCGTATGGAGCGATTGGGTATCTCAAGAAGTTGTCGGAGATTGAAATCCCATCTGCGAAGAAGCTTCTTGAGCGATTGGAGAGAGGGAAATTGAGAAGTTTGTTCAGCAGAAAGTAGTGGAGGGAGGAGATTCACAAGTTTCCTCTTTCTTTAGTGGAATGTTTGTTCTTGTGTGACATTTGTTTCATTGTCTTTATGAAGCAAAGTAGTCAGAAGTGATGATCCTTTTCTTTGCACTTGCATCGTCAATCTAGATTCTGAAACTAAAAATTCTTGCTAACTGCACATGGGTGTTTTTGAATTAATTTCTGTGTTTTTATCTTAGAAGAGTCTTGTATCCCTAGTTCTACTTTTCAATCATCGTAATTGATTTTAAAATTTGTTCCCTTTTTTTTTTTTTTGTACTAAACCAATCAGGTCAAGTCTTTAATTTCCTTATTCGAGTGAGATAACGAGCTTGAGCATTTTATTTGCGATTTTAGTGATGATGACTGATGTCTGATAGGAGCCTAATTTCAAATTGTCTCGAAATATTTCGGGTTTTCTCCTAAACTAAACATTACCCCGAGACAAGATTTTAAATGTTGCTTCTATCCACTATGAAAAGGCTACAGAGGTAAGACAATTGCTTCCTATTATTTTTCTTTTTTGATTGATAATTGCTTCCTATTATTATTGGTGCGTGGTATGATATATTTTGATGCACTATTATAACAGGGTTGTCAAGCTCCAATCACTTGGAGAAACACTTACAAATGACCTTGGACAGGGGATAAATTATAAGGTGGGTGTTACTTACAACTTGTTGTTTCTTGGTACAACCTATGTAATTCTCAAACTATGAGAAGAATCTAGAAAGGTTGGTGAGGATAGTTTTTAAGCTTTAATGTTTGAATCATCAATGGGCATATATCTTTATTTGGATTTCTCCAATGCTTTTATAAGTTTGTTGCTGCTTTCAATAGAAGATGGCTCTGTTAGGAAACTGTTGACGTCAAAACTGTTGTACTTAGCAACTATTGGGCTTTCTTGGTTAACATTTTCCTTGACATGTTTGCACTCAGTAATCGTTTGTTTGCATTTTGATTATAAGCATCTTGTTGAAGCATTATATCTTACTATGAATCACTATGAATTATCGGTCTTGTTTTTTTGGCATAGTAGAGATTTCTTGCTTGTGTATCTTTTGACTCTGATTGGGATGGATACCCAAATGAACGTCTCTCGGTTGCACCTTTTTGGGCACAAATTCGATTTCTGAGTCATCCAAGAAGCAAACAAAAGTTTCCCCCTCTTGGTGTTGAGGAAGAGAACCTATCTTTATCTCTAACTACCGTGGATGCCACTTTGATTCAATTTTTGTTTAGCTGACATTGGTGTTTTTACTGCTTTGGCCCTGACATGCATCATTCCTACCTATCTAATAGAAAACCTCATATATTGTGCTCGTACCAAACATATTGAAATTAATTGCAGTTATATGTATCTTTACTTTGTAAAGATCTTATTTGATTTAGAATTCTTAGATTGTTGTTACAAATGCCCAAATAGGGTATTTATAGGCATTACAAGAATAATCTAGAAAGTCTTAGTTATCATATTCTAGAAGATTGTAAGAATAATCTAGAAAGTCTTAACTATCCTAATCTAAAAGTTTGTAAGAATAATCTAGAAAGTCCCAACTATCATAATCTAGAATATTACAAGAATAATAAAGAATAATCAAGAATAATCCGGAGATATCCTATTAGGCCCCCTCAAGATGGTGATCCAGAGGAGACACCAATCTTGAAAACTAAGTCACGCAGTCGAGTCCGAGAAAGAGGCTTTGTAAGAACGTCGGCAAGCTGATCAGTGGAAGAAACGTGGGACACGCGAAGCATAGAGCGTTGAACAAGATCCCGGACAAAATGATAATCAATGGAGATGTGCTTCATGCGAGAGTGAAAAACGGGATTAGCACAAAGATACGTTGCGCCAATGTTATCACTGTAAATAACTGGTGGTGAGGGGAGTGAGACCCCAAGTTCAGTAAGTAGAGACCTAACCCACTGAACTTCTGATGCAGCAGAGGCAATCGCTCTGTACTCAGCTTCAGTAGAGGAACGGGCCACAGAGCGTTGTTTCTTCGAGCTCCAAGAGATGGGATTATGACCAAGAAAAAGAACATAGGCCCCTGTAGAGGTGCGATCATCAGAGTTTCCGGCCCAGTCAGCATCGGTGAAGCAGTGAAGAGACAGAGAAGAGCTTGCACGAAGTCGAAGTCCAAGATCACGAGTACCATTTAAATAGCGGAGCAGACGCTTGGCAGCACCCCAATGACGTTCAGACGGTGCATGCATAAATTGTGAGAGTTTATTAACTGCGAAGGCAATGTCTGGGCGCGTGACAAGGAGGTACTGAAGACTTCCAATAACCTGTCGATACAAAGTGGCATCCGTGGGGGGAGAGCCATCATAAAGTGAAAGTATAGTACCAACTGCAAGAGGTGTCTGAACCGGTTTAGAAAAGAGCATGTTGTGTCGAGCAAGTAAGTCCACAATGTACTTCCGTTGAGAGAGGAAACATGAGTTTTGGTGCAAGAGAACTTCGATACCGAGAAAGTAGGATAACGATCCCAAGTCTTTGATAGAGAACCTGGCAGCCAGCTGATCAATGATGCGAGAAACAAAAACAGTATCGCTACCTGTGATGATTAAGTCATCAACATATACCAGGAAGTAAGCAATGAGACCATCACGGTTAAACACAAAGAGAGACGTGTCCGACTGTGCATGAACAAAGCCCAGCTGAAGCAAAAAGCTACGAAGTTCTTGATACCACGCCCGAGGTGCTTGCTTAAGACCGTAGATGGCTTTCTTAAGTTTACAAACATAAGAGGGAAAATTGGCATCAATAAAGCCAGGTGGTTGTGCCATATAGACCTCTTCATCAAGATGGCCATGGAGAAAAGCATTATTGACGTCAAGTTGCCGAAGAGCCCAACCTCGTGACAGTGCTAGACTCAGAACAAGACGAACAGTAGTGGGCTTAACAACTGGGCTAAAAGTGTCATAGTAATCAATGCCGGGTCGTTGGTGAAAACCTTTGGCAACAAGACGAGCTTTGTATTTGTCAATAGATCCATCAGGATTGCGTTTGATTCGAAACACCCATTTACAACCAACTATATTCTGTGAGCCAGTAGAAGGAACAAGATCCCACGTACCATTCCGAAGGAGAGCATCAAACTCAGTGGACATCGCAGAACGCCATCGTGGATTAGTAAGGGCTTGAGTTACACTTGTGGGCTCAAAGTCAGTAGATGGATGGGAAGAGATAAGGCAATACTTGGGGTTCGGCTTGTGAATGTTATTTTTGGAGCGGGTGAGCATAGGGTGGCTATTGGAAATGGGTCTGGGCAAGGTGGAAGTAATCGGAGAAATGGGAGGGACAGAGGAAGAGCTCGGTGGTGATGAATCATCGTTGGAGGCCGTGAGCGAGACCGAGGATGAGGGTTTATCATTGAGCAAAAGAGACGAACCGGCAGCACCACCACGTGAGGTAGACGGGACTTTAAAGAAAAGAGGGGAAGATGACGAAGGACTCGAGGGTGGGACAGATGAGACGGGCATGGAAAATGGAAAAACGTCTTCGACGAACTCAACATGACGAGAAGTAAATATTTTGGAAGAAGATTGATCATAGCAGATATATGCACTTTGTGTTAAGGAGTAGCCGAGAAAGACACAAGCACGAGATCGAGGTTCCAATTTATGAACGGTATATGGACGCAACCATGGGTAACATTGACAACCAAAGACACGAAGCTTTTGAAAGTTAGGGGGATGACCAAACAATTTTTCAAATGAAGACATCATGGAGAGATTGGATTTGGGTAGGCGGTTGATGAGGTAGGTAGCTGTGGCAAAAGCAAAGGGCCAAAAAGTAAGAGGGATGGACGCATGATGGAGGAGGGTGAGACCGGTATCGACAATATGACGGTGTCGACGTTCTGAAAAGCCATTGTGTTCGGGAGTATGTGGAGGTGTTGTGAGATGGGTAATCCCACTGGATGCAAGAAATGAACGAAGTGCAATATATTCCCCCCCGTTGTCTGTGTATAAGGTAATTATTTTAGTTTTGAAGTAGTTTTCTACAAGAGACTTAAATTTGACAAAGGTTTCAAGAACATCTGCTTTTCGCCGTAGAGGATATAACCAAATGTACTTAGTAAAGTGGTCAACAAAAACAACATAGTACTTGAATCCATCAACCGAGAGAACAGGAGAAGACCACACATCAGAAAAAATTAATTCAAGGGGTGTTGAAGATGAAAGGGTAGATTCATAAAACGGAAGCTTGTGACTTTTATTAATTTTACAAGAATTACAAGAAAAGTTTGATAGAAGACGGGAAGATAAAGAAAAAACATTAGATGAGGCTAAATGACGAATAATTTTGTGGGATGGGTGACCAAGACGGGAATGCCACAAAGACAAGGAGTGAGTGACAGACAAGAGAGCACGTGGTGGAGCTGACGAGCCCGTCGTGACCGGCCAATAATAAACTCCGTCCTTATGTGGTCCTTGGAGAAGAAGGGCCCCCGTTTGACGATCCTTCACCTGAAAGCCAGACATGGAAAATATAACAACAACATTGTTAGTGTTACATAATTGGGAGACAGAGATAAGATTTTTTGTCATAGTTGGAACACAAAGAGTATTTGGGAAGGATAATGAGGATGAAGTGGGTAGGTTTAGAGAGCCAGTATGAGTGATGACCAGGCCTTTACCATTACCGATGACAATGTCATCAAAACCATCATAAGGAGAATGAAGCGAAAGGTTCGCAAGATCAGTAGTGACGTGATGAGAAGCACCAGAGTCTAGGATCCATTCAGATGGTGTTGAAGAAGCTGATGGATGAGTGGCCGTGTGAGCACTTGGCACCGTATAGGCTGGACGAGGCCGGGGACGTGACTGTTGGACAGTAGGAGTCCATGGAATATGCTTGAAAACGGAACAACGTTTTGCGGAATGGCCTTGTTGTTCACACAATTGGCAGCGACCGAGATACGGGCGTTGTCCTTGATTGTCGATGGAAAATGGAGGTCGAGATGTCAAGGAGGCGTGTGGCGATCGGACTGACTGACCGCGAGTTTGGTTAAAGGGGCGGGGAAAACCACGCGATGGTTGGGGTGATGAAGCATAACTATGTGGGGAAGACCGAGTAGTAGGGAAAGCTGTGGCAGGGATAGGAGAAGATGAATCTGTTTTGGCCGCCAGTTGTGCTTCATGGTTGAGCAGTTTCTCATGTAGCTCATCGAAAGAGATGGATGTTTCTCGTGCTTGAATAGCATTAGAGAGTTCTTTATAATTCTCGTCAAGGCCATTAAGAATTTTCATGACGAGATCTTCAGAATCAATCGAGACGTTCATAAGGGCTAGTGCATCAACAGTGGTTTTGATGCCTTGCATATACTCAGTGATAGACTGAGTACCTTTGACGGGGTTGGTGAGGCGGCCCTTGAGACCGAGAATGCGACCACGAGTCGGCTTAGCATAGGTGTTGGAAAGAGTAGTCCAAGCATCATAGGATGTTTTTGCAGTAGCAATGAATGGGATTAGTGACGGTGTGAGAGAACCGATGATGGCGTTGAGCAAGAGTTGGTCTTGACGGATCCATATGAGATAATCGGGATTGGGTGATGAGACACCGTTTTGCATGATGGTGGAAGGTGGACATGGCTTTGTTCCATCAATAAATCCGAGTAAGTCGTAGCCGATGAGAAGCGTTTGAAATTGGAGCCTCCATGCGGTGTAATTTGTGGATGTGAGTTTTAGGGGTGCTTGTGCTGAAACGTTAATAGCAATGAGGTGTGTGGTGTTGTCTAGAGGATTAATGACGGTGGGGTGGGGGGTGGTTGATGACGGTGTGGTGGGAGTGGAGGCCATGACTTAGAAAGAAAATTTTTGTGGTGGAGGTGTGATCGGCTAGCGTTAAGAAATGGGTGGCGTTAGCCTTGAGGCTCTGATACCATGTAAAGATCTTATTTGATTTAGAATTCTTAGATTGTTGTTACAAATGCCCAAATAGGGTATTTATAGGCATTACAAGAATAATCTAGAAAGTCTTAGTTATCATATTCTAGAAGATTGTAAGAATAATCTAGAAAGTCTTAACTATCCTAATCTAAAAGTTTGTAAGAATAATCTAGAAAGTCCCAACTATCATAATCTAGAATATTACAAGAATAATAAAGAATAATCAAGAATAATCCGGAGATATCCTATTATACTTATGGTCTTCAACATCTTTCATTTACTGTGTGGCAAGCTCTCTTCATCTCTGGGACTGATCGGTTTGGGTGGTGGGGAGAGGAGGTGTTGGGCAGTTTAGAACTTATTTGTCTCTATAAGAGCCACCAAATCCACAATGTGTTAAACCATGGATTCAATTCATAGCTTCTATAGCTGGTTTTATTAGATATTTGCAAATGGGTTGGCTAGTGAACCAATCTTTTTTCCCCTTAAGAGGTACTTGGAAGTTAGACCCAACAAGTTATTAATTTGGTCTCAAAACCTAGGCCTAAACACAAATAAATGGGGTTAACCATTGAACCCCATCATGTGTGACAGACTCCTTTATTGTTTTATCCAAAAGTCTTTCATATTTGGAACTTTTTTGTGATCTAAAGAGTCAGAGCAAAACTAACATGACATCACCTAAGATATCTTTTGTTAGAACGTTACAAGAATAGGATCATTAGAGGAAACCCTTAAAACGTTTTCCCACCATTTTTGGGAAGTTATTGTAGTATCATGTTCGGTTTAACGTGATCGCGATAAGATCAAGATCCTAACTTTATCCAATACATGACCATGACATCAGGGTTCGTTGTGTACACTTTTGCACAATTATCGGTTCGATGTTTTACCTTCTTTTTGGGGAATTTATCATGTTTGATTTACCAATTGTTCAAATTAATCATTCATAGAGGTTTGTTGGGTTGATGTAGCAAGGGGTAGGCAAAAAGTTCATTGGGCTCAAGAGTGAAAGAGGTGAGTGGTCACTTACAATACTAAAGAGTTGAGAGCCAATTAGAACCTCATCATATATTAGATGCGATCAAGGACACTAAAGACAAAAAAGTTGTCTAAATTCCATTACTTTCCATTGTTTGGATTGAAAGAAGGGGAGAGAAGAGAAACTCAATTTCTCTCCACCATGTTTGGATTGACAGGAGAGAATTTGGGATAATTTTGAAATTTTAAAATTTCTTAAAAGAGATTTAGGTGTAAAGTTGAAATTATAAAATACTTTAAAAGGTGTCTCTCCTCTTCTCTCCACTTTTGAACAAATTTTTTTTTCTTTCTCCTCTTCTCTCCCCACATAACAATCAAAACAAGAGAAATAGAGAGAAATTCATTTATTTTTTGTTCTCTTCTCTTCATTTCTCTCAATCCAAATACAATATTAGTGTTATATTTCTAGTTATCCAAATTTTTTTTTCATATTTACGCCCTTACCACAATTAGTAAATGAACCCACTCTAAAAACATCTCAACTTATGATGCCACAATAAATAATGAATAAAGATTTGCTGTTTTGAAAGTTATGTGATAAGTTGATGAACTAATGGCACGACACCAAATGTATTGGAAAGTTGCTAAAAATAAAACACTTGAACTGTTCCCAAATTTTCTCTCAGTGACCAATCACTTTTGCTCATTTAATACACATGGCATCGTGCCATTGATTCATCAACTTAACACAAACATCTAATATCTTTTTCCAAGATTTTCAATAATTTATAGAAAGAAAAAAAAGAGGGGAATTCGTTATTTGAAACGATAAAGTGAAGAAATACTATATTCAGCACTAGACACTCATATTTCATTTAAAAAAATGTCATTGATATGCTTTAGATAACAATTTAATAAATAAAAAATATTCAAAATACACTTTTTTTATATTTTTATATACTAGATCCAATGCCAATTTTCACATTAGATATGAAATATTTTATTGCCTTAAAGAGTATGATTGCCAAAATTTGGCATTGCTATCCTCAAATATCATGTCCTCATATCATAATGAAAATTAAAAAAAATTATTCTCAAATCTGTTAAATTTATTTATTTTTATTATTAAAAGGTATTATAAAAAATTTCAGTCATAAAATGAACTAAAAAAATAAAAATACAACAACCTCATTCTTCCACGTGTAAGGATAACATAAGTGGATTATCAAGATCTAAAATTACATATTATCTCCCCACATAGAATGTACCGAGCTACCTCTGCTCAGCATCTAAATGATCTTAGATTGGTACATTTATTTTTTATTTGTGGACCTCAAAGTTTTGATTCTAGATCAAAATATTTATGATGTGGGCCCACTTAATTTTTTTTAAAATGGGCCCGATTATGTGATTCAGATATGATGCATATCTGATCTGATCATGAAGAACCGGGTCACCAAACCAAACAAAGTTCAACAAACGCGCAAGCACTGGTTTTTGTTTGTTTATTAAAGGAGGCGCCTTTTTTTAAGTATATTTCATAGCTGGTCCTATCTGAATTCTGAAATTGTGGTGTTTGAGACTTCGAGGCGATACGAGACGAGAAACACTGGCACGTCTCCCAATGAACTAAATTCTCATACAGAGAGAGAACGAGCGAGATCCGAACCCTAACCCTAAACCTTCGTTCCTTCTGTGATTACAGGTATACAGATCAATGGATCTCAATCTTGTTCGTTATCTTTGTTGTTCTTCGATCTCTTCAATTGTTTAGCTTTATTTTTGTTTCTGTTTTAAATGGAATATAATCATAAAGTATCGAAATTCGAACTGAATTCATTTATATTGATGGATTAGGTTTTGTAAATTGATTTGTTATGTAATTTTAGGTTTTTTTGGTAATTTGTATTTCTTATGAAAATTTGATGGAATTGTTGAGATTGGGAGCTTGATTTGTTTGATTAGGTTGTGTTTTTAAGGTTTTGATGTGAAGTTGTGTTATCTGATTTCGACTTAGTGTCGATTTAGCTGATATGTAGTGGATTGCTTTTATGATTGTTCTATAATTCGATATCTACTCTGTTTCTCAACTAGTAGTTATTCCAATAAGTTATAGACTGTGCGAAAAAGTCGATTGAGATGGTTTGATTCATGTTTGAAGTCACTTGAAAGGATACATGCATTTAGATAGAATAGCATGGATGAACGTGATCTTTGTTCAAGTATGAGGAAATCATTTTTTTTTTTCCTCAAAAAATAAAATTTTAATTTAGAAAATCCAAAATTTTAGTGAATCCAGTATCGAGGGAGAAACCTCTTCACGAAGATGGTTATAATCTAGAATGCATAAACGCTATCTATTGGGATTATCCAAGTTCAAACTCAAATATGTTTCTCTTCATAGACTTTACCCTATATTACAAAGATTGTGTAGAAATCTTCTTCAGATTATCTAATTATGTTAAAATTGTATAAACAATTTTGGTAGAATTTAGAAATAAAAATCCCCAGTAAATTGTAGTCTGATGCTTGCTAAAGTATAACTAAAGGTATGTTCCTTTAACAAAAAAAGAAGAAATAGAGTAGTAATCCTGACAAAACAAATCTAGACTAATGTAAATGGTCGTTGTTACTGGTGCAATGTTGTCAAAGCAATTAAAGCCTTTTTTTTTTTTTTTTGCTTTGATTCTTTTGCAACCAATCTTACTTTTATATTTGTTCAAGAACCCATTAACTTTCAGTTTGTTTCCAAACTTGCGGAGGTTAGTCTTAAAAAATCCAGGTATTGGTGGTGGACATATTGAATGTGTTCCTTCATCTTTCCTTTCCTTCAGAATTTAGCATCGTGTGAGGACATAATTTCTGAATATATAGTTAGGCCATCTTCAACTTGACTTAGTTGGATCCTAGCTCTAGAACTTCTTGATTTGTAGTTTCCTAGACTTCTTCTTCCTTTTTCTTAGGATGAAGGTCATATGCTCCTCTCTTTTGGTCTTGACTTCAGAGGTTTTATTTTTTGTTATGGATTTAAGTGCGATGGCAGGTTTTGTATCCCAGTTTTATGGTAGTATCATGCACAGACTTTACCACCTCACTGAGGTGGTACCTTCAAAATGCTTTTGCCAAGAATTGAACTTATAGGCTCTTAAAGGGAACTTATTTCTCAAAAGAATTTGCATGGAATCATGGGCTGACTTCACAATCGAATGTGGCGGTGATGATTCACGATTCACAATTTTATAGGTCTTGCTTTCCATGGAGTAACCAAAAAAAAGCACAATCGAATCCCTATCCCCACTTTTAGGATTATATGATATGGCAATCCACATGTTTTCAATTTGTCTGAATTTCTAGGAACGGTATCACGTGTTAGAATGTGTTGAGAAGCATATCCATGTCTATGCACGTGGACGCAACAAAAAAGTCTAGTGGGACTGTATCATTTTGACACGGGTTTCCACACAGTTATGGAAAAAGTTTGTGATGTCAGGCTCCCACAGTATATTTTTATGTTTGCAAACTTAATGCTTTGTTCTTCTGAATCAAATCTCTCTTAAGTATTTCGTGAAGTAATAAGTAGGTTATATTCAAGCAAATTTGAACCAAATTGTTGCTGCCAGCGTAAGCACAGAATTATGATAGTAGAAATGACAATTATTGCATACATACTGATAAGACCAAGGGATACTTAGTGCAGTCGAGGCTTTTCTTTTTCAAATAGTGTGTAGAGGCAACTCTGATCATTCTTACTTTCCTGTTGTACATTCAATGTCCATTTTTAATTTTTTAAATTATTACTTGGAAAAAATGTGCATCTTTTATATTTTGGCTGAATCTTACGGATTTTCTGAAAAATTTATGGTTCTGAATAATTTAGCCGCAAAAGGAATTCTATGGTGGGGCAGTTATAATGAAATTGTCTGTTTCCTTTACTGAACAGGTACATTCAGCCTACAATGAGTACGTTAGACACAACCAGAGCTGAGCTTGCTCTTGTGGTCTTGTATTTGAACAAAGCTGAAGCTAGGGATAAGATATGCAGGGCAATTCAATATGGTTCAAAATTCTTGAGCAATGGAGAACCTGGTACAGCTCAAAATGTTGATAAATCAACTAGCTTGGCACGAAAAGTATTTCGTCTCTTTAAGGTTAGATGTAGTTTGTTGTGGCACTAATCTTAGAATTGCTATCCATTGCCTGGGCTTTCTAGCCGCTGTTGCCTCCTCTTTTTTTTCTGGTTCTCTTCATACTTCATAGACCACTTTCTTTCTCGCATGCTTTCACATTCAACTATATATGGCTTTGATGGGAATCAGGGATGCCATATCCAGACTTTGGTTTCTAATGCATTTACTTTATCTACACCCTTAAAGAGGAAGAAAAGACTAATCATGGATTGAATACACTTTTGGGTGCTCTTCTATATTTGACTCATTTTGATGGTTCATGCTATTGAACTTGCAGTTTGTCAATGATTTGCATGGTCTCATCAGTCCAACTCCTCAAGGAACTCCTCTTCCAATCGTTTTACTTGGAAAGGTACAAATTCATTGCCTGTTGATGTGCTTATGAAATACATCTCCCCTCTTTCTTTGTGCCCTTTTTTTTTTTTAATGTGATACTTTGTTTCAGTCCAAAAATGCATTACTGTCAACTTTCTTGTTTCTGGATCAAATTGTCTGGCTTGGGAGAACTGGCATTTATAAGGTACTGTCTTTATGTTCCTTCCATTATGTCTTCCACATAAAATATTTGCGAGAAAAAAAAAAAAAAAAACTTAATTAGTTTATTGGTACTCCAGAACAAAGAACGTGCAGAGCTAATTGGCAGGATCTCTCTTTTCTGTTGGATGGGCTCCTCGGCTTGTACCACCTTGGTTGAGGTTTGTACTTTCTGCATTCCAGCTTCTATGAGAAAGATTTTATACGTAGGAATGTGTTAATAAATGAATGTTTTAGCTTTTGATCGAATACCCATTCACAATATGAGCCCCAACTTGAATTGTCTGTTTTGTTCCTTTTCTATATGAAGCTTGCGGAACTTGGAAGGCTTTCAGCATCTATGAAGAAGTTGGAGAAGGATCTCAAGAACACTGATAAATATCAAGTATGTTTAGCTTGACAGTACAGACTTGTTTTAAGAGTGTGACGCTATCATATCTTCTCCTTCTCCATTTTTTATTCCAAAGATTGGTCTTTTTTTTCCTGCCTTTGTGAATGCAGAACGAGCAATACTGCAACAAACTCAAAAAATCAAATGATAGGACCTTGGCTCTCGTAAAAGCTGGTATGGATTTGGTGGTTGCGATTGGGTTGCTCCAACTGGCACCTAAGAAAGTCACGCCCCGTGTAACAGGAGGCTTTGGATTTGTTAGCTCATTGATATCTTGTTATCAGGTAAAGGCAAAATCCTGGTTTGTTTCTATATCTATGGTTATATAGTGCAGAGTTTGGGTGATGAAATTTGTTATGTTGTGCAGTTGCTTCCTTCCCCACCGAAGACCAAGACACCATGAAAGCGGGAGATTCAAGCTTCCACGCCATGAAAATAATTCTTCAGATTGGTAGGGATATGTGTTATTAAGCTTTTTAGCAAGTTCATGAATAATAGACAAGTTCCGCTAACTTGACAAACGTTCTCATTAGTCAGTTATCAATAACAATAACACATGTAATAAATATTGTCTAGCTAGCCTTACTAAGCATCCTTGGACTCACCTTATAACATCCGAAAACATGATCCAATGCTTCAAGGTTGTAGACGACTAAATTCTATGAATTTTGAATTTTTTCTTGAAAAAAAAAAAATGTTATTTTTCATTGTTAATTTTAATTTTTAAATTTTGGAGTCAGGTGGAAGTTTGGTAGCCGTCCATTTTCAAAACCTTGGATCAAACCCAAAAGAAATTGTTTTGTGAATTTTTTGGATATGAGTTTTTGGATGGAATCTAGAGGACTGGGGTGATGGATTTTGCAAATGTGGTAATCCATTTGAGCAAAACGACCCTGGGTATGGCTTAAAATCTTACCAAGGAAAATGTACCTCTGATAGATGTCCAAGCATTTTGTGGACTAAAGCAGGTATAACCCGCATCCCCTATGTTAATGAGGTACATTTTGTGGAGGTTGGACTAACCTTTGGGTGGTTGCTATCGTGGTTTAATTCATTTGAGATCGAGATGCCTTGGACAAGTCATCCAGGTTTCAGAGGCAAACTAGGCTAGATGACATAAATTAACTTGTCCGAGATCCAACAAGACTGGTTCGGCACTGAGTTTTATATCTTTTGATACAAAATAATTAAAATTTAATGATTTAAATGTTTGTTATTGATAAAGAAACAAGATTTTCTAAGCATATACTCATCCACCTCGAAATGAGAAGACATTGTAATTATTTACATTTAATAGTTTTAATCATCGGGGTTGACTTGGTCTCTGTGGAGTGGTTAGAGAAGATCAGATATTGGGTTTTAAAACCATGGCTTTGGCGTTATTTAAATGAATTGTGAAAATCTGACTACCCCACTTGACAAACTCAATCGACTACTCTGAACTGTGCTCCTCAGGGTAAGACGGCTGCACTTCCCCGTAACCAAGTGTATCTTGAGGAACCGTGTATCCTAAAGATCACAGTTCTATGGTTCCCGAACTTGTCACGTCAGATAGTCAATTGAGTATGCCACGTGGGGTAAGTCAGATTATCACGACTCTATTTAAATAGAGGCGTTTTGTGTGTCTGGATCCCCTTAGTAAAAAACATTTTGCAGATAAACAATTTGTACTGAGAGTAGTTTTTGGATGGTTATGATTATTTTTTCCAGGTAGTCTTTAGATACATTCATGTATGTACAATTTAAGGTACAAGTTTAATGGAAGTAAATTAGTAAAATAATTGAAAATTTAAAAATGAACAATGAAAAAAAATAAAAATCAATTAAAAAATATTTGATTTGCCGAACCAAATTGGTGGGTTCGTCGAATTTCATGCTTCGATTTGCCAAATCTGACCAAAATTCAGTGGGTTCGTAACCTAGTATGAACTTTACCACAAACTGATTCGCTTCATATGAACCGGTTGGTAGAAACGAATTAGGTAACATAGGTCTCAACTCTCAAGTGGAACCATTAACCGGCCTCATCTTCATCTAGAACTGCTGTCAATGGGCCGGGTTGGGCCATAAACTGACTGGTGTAACTGTTAATCGTGCCTAAAAATACCAGCTCAAGCCCAGACTATTGCCAAATACAAAATATCAACTATGTCCAAGCCCGATCCAGTTCGCAAATCATACATCCAACAATATATTAATATAAAAAATATATTAATTCTTTAACCCTTAGTTTTCAACGTATGCCGATTGATTAGTGGGATAGCGGGGACCCAATTGCCACTCCAAATCTGTCCCTATCCCCTGCACCTCATCCAATATTTTTTGCGAGATTTAGAAATATGAGTTTTTCAATGAAATCTAGCTAGCTTTGTTGTTAGGTTTGCCAATTTGATAATCCATGTAAGGGACCCAAAGATCTTTAAGTAAGATTTGAAATTTTATTAAGTTAATTATACTAACTTGATTCACAAAGTTAAAATTGTAACTAACAGGTATAGTCGGTAAATCTCTCAATTTTCTTTTTCTTTTTTTTGTTGAAAGAAGTGGGATCCAATGTGTGGCGGCACCCGTTAATGGGAGCAGATTCAGACTTGGTTGGAAGTTGACGTTGAAGTTGAAGTAGAATCAATCCAACTTGGATTGGGTGGGGATCTGATCCAATCCCATAATATAACATTATTTATTTGTCTGTTTTAGACCTTAACACCTTACATTGCTAATCTAATTTAATCTAATAAACAATAGATCATGATCAGATCAACAACATAAAATACAATATCTATAAATTACTTAATCCTTAGAACTCATCCAATATGTAAAAAGGATCACAATAGTGATCTTAGCGAGAAAAAAAAACAAAAGCAAAGAAAAAGAGGGACAATCTCTGAGAATTGTGGGTCTCACTTCACACCCTGAAATACGGAGCTGTATTTACTGTTGGCGTGCATCACGACGTTGTCATCCTTTTATCAGCCAAAGCTGTCACCTTATTAGAAACAATGAGATAACTGGGCCCACCACCAAAGCCAAGCCAATAGGATCCAACCGTACACGTCAATCAGTGGGACCATCAGGTTCTTCAACTATACAACGACTGGATCCTTCAGATCATTCACTTGTCCAGTACTTTTAAATTCTTGATTGATAAACGAGTTATTATTATTATTACGTCATCAAAAGACACGTTTCGACTTCTTCGAAGCATTTCATTCTGCGCCGTTAAAAGAATAGATTATCACCAGTAATTCACGTGACTTAATCAGATCATGACACGTGGAGATTTACTATTGGATGATAAGATGGCGATCGAATACGTGCACGGAAAAAACTTTAAAGGTTCAACGACCCTTCCCTTCCCTTCCCTTCCCTTCCCTTCGTATGACACGTTTATCCATAATGTCGTTGACCATAGTCTTTTCCAATAGACCAATGAAAAATGACTTTAGAATCCCTTAATTTTTCTTCCAGAAATCAGTAGGTCTTCAATCAGATGAGTAAGATGATGATGATGACAATGGTAGGATGATGATCGTAATATTAAAACAAAGATGTAGTGAGGGCATTGAGATCACTTTTTGTTAATTTACTAGAGAAGACCAAGGTCAAGAAAGTATTTAAATAGAACTGTGCTACACTGACTTTCTACAAAACTGCCTTCAACACTATGATTAATGAGAACTATTGATTTTTATCAAGTATAGAACACATATCTAGAGGAAAGAAACTACAATTATGGGCACACCAACGTGTTGAAGGTAGTGTAATAGGAAATCAGTTTAGCATTTTTTATTTAAATATTCACAAAGGCATGTCTTTTGTCATGATGCACCACGTGTCATGTAAAGAGAAGGTTCTTCCAAAATTTTGACTTAAACCTGTCTTCTTCTAGGTCGTAGGATCCACCACCACTTCAAAATTCTAAAGGTTTTAAAATTTCAAACTGTCTCATTAAATGTGTTTGAAACTAATGAGTTTTCACATACTTTTATTAACTTTAATACTTCTTTTTGGAAAGAAAACACAGATACTTTGGAAGGGTTTGGAGTTTTCCATTATTAGTTAGTTTTTTTTTTTTTTTTTTTTTTTTTAAGGTTTTTGTTGTTTTTGGTTTTTGATCTGTTCAAGTGGTGACTGAAAATGTGAATTTAATTAATTAATTATTTATATAAAGTTAATTTTAGCCAACAATTGAAATTTCCTTTTTTTTTTTTTTTTTTTTTTTTTTTTTTTTTTTGAAAGGTTAGCAGGGTTAAGGCAGACCCAGACCAGTATAAGAAGGGGTTCAAGGGGTTTGAACCTAAGACCTTGGGAACAACCTCCACAAAGTCTTACCACTGAGCTAAGTGGTCCTTCTTTTGAAATTTCCTTTTTAAGTGTTCACAATACCTTTAAATTTTTTACATGGACCCAATGAAAAAATTTGGATCACTTCTCACCGACTAGATCATACTTTGGTCACATTTTCATCATTTTTTATGTGACAATAAAAAGCTTATCGAAGATGAATCTAAATCCGCATCTGACAAAGACTAAACATTAGATAAAATTCATTGTCAAGTAATTAACTAGAAGTTCCGGTCTAAGAGTGAAGATCGACTTAAAAAAAAAAACCCGGAAATGTTGCGAAGATGGAGTCAACTCAGAAACGTCATGACTTAAGAACGTTAATCAAGCATTGATTCTTACTCACGGCCAATCATGCCGATGAAGACCAATAAATCCGTAATTGTTTGAAAAAATTAAGTTAACCAACGTTCAAGTAACGTATCAAATACGGGGATACCCACTATAAAAAAAAATGAAAATAATAATAAAAATTCAATGTATCAATAACTTTAGATTGTTCGTCCAAAGAGAATGGAATTTAGGCTTTTTTTGTATTATGTAGATATTTAGAAAAAACATATGGTCGACATATATAGCAACGTTACATCTAATAGGGTTATGAGGTTGACGTGGTTTAAGGTCTTTTTAAGTTTGAATGGGAATCCATTTGTGCAAGTCTAATGTAAAGGTGGGGATGGTGGAGTGGTCTACTCAAGCATGAAAGAAAGTTTATTTTTGATCTTTCTACGCGTTTTGAGTGACCAAAGGTGCTGTCGGTACTCGGTTTTAGTGTTTGGGTCAAATCGGTCTTCATGGGCTCAAGCCATTATAAACACTAATTACCAAACAAGTCGTCATCTCGATTTGGAACCAACCATTTGGCACCAATGAACTATCTTCAACGTATTTTAGGATTATGTATTTGATTGGATTGGACTGGGTTGGGTTGGGTCGGAAAATACGCCGATTATCCAACTTCCCAACCCTAGTTCGGGCTTAGGATGGATACTTAGCTCATGGACCTCGACTTGAGGTCTTTTTTTTTTTTAAAATCCAAGCTTTACTTGACTTGGTCAAATATAGAATGATTTTTCGTTCACACCACCACAACTGTTTTGACATATGGTGCAAAAAGAATAAATCAATAAAGAGGAAATTTCTCTCCCGACCACACATCATTTATCCAAAAATTTTAATTTTAAGATTTCAAATCTTTTTTGACTCAAGTCAATTATCACATTGGCAATTTAACACTACAACTTTATAGATTTCATGAAAATACTCATATTAGAAAAAATATAAAAATTCAAAAAAACCTTTTTTTCAACTTGATCCAAGGTGTTGAAAATGGTTGGCTACCGTCATAGAATTTCTTCCTCTACAACCTTGTGGCATGGATCTTGTTTTTGAATACCACAAGATGATACAACTAAGAAATTTCATTTTTTCCATTGTCGGTAGGAGAGAAATTATTTTCTCTTTTTTATTTTATCTTTTGCACCACATGTCAAACGTCTATGTTATTGTAAGCCAAGAATCATTTGTCAATTTAGGATACGCCAATTATTTATGAAAAACGCTAGTTTGACCATATTAGTTAGATTAGAAGATTTAGCCAAATTTGGAGTCTTATCATGTTAGGTTTTTCTTACTAATTGTTTTTTTTTTTTTTTTGATAAAGGGGGAGTCCGGACATACATCAGACTAGAGGGACCGGATGAGCTAGGGTCGAAACCAAGGCATATGGGACCCTCTTCTGAGCAAGTGCAATGCTCGCACATCACATGCCTTAGGTAAGTGACAAAACACCCTCGCAAGTGGCCCCAATGAAATATTGCTCATACTAGGTATCGAACACATAACTACGGGTAATATTACCATATTTAAACTCTAAATCCATGATAATAATTGTGGGAAGGTTTTTATTGGAGTATACAAAACTTGGTGTCTACAACACAAGCTACTCGTCCCTCAATCTTCTTATTTATTATATTAAATATTTTGTTCAGGAAATCTATAAAAAACACTCTGATTTTAGGACTTAAAAGAAAATCGACAGAAATTAAATGAATAAAACACAAAGGCTTCCATACTTATTATAGATCTATTTGGGTCTATCATTTTAGAAAGTTTCTTTACTCTGATTGTCTGGCTATTTTATTTTAATTATGCCTCCAATCCACTAAGCTCCAATTTGTTGTGGACTACACTTGTGATTTTCTAGTTAGATTGCACTAACCTTCGTTACATTTGGGATCGTCAATCATCACATTTTGCTAATGTGTTTCTACTATTCTCTTTCGCTTGTCACTTCTCGACTAGTCACATCTTTTGCGTCTCCTCTTGAATGATGGATGTTTGATCGTAATGTTGGTGGGACCTCGATGACAAGCTTATATCTCCCATTGGTTTTATGATCGATCTCAGGGTCTCAGACAATATCAATTAATCACTCGCTCTTTTTTTCTTTATAATAATAATACAATAAATTAGGATACATGATCAAATCATGATATAATAAATATTCACATACATAGATCACACTTGTTCTATTCTAGTGGAGTCATGCTGGTGACATTGGATTTATTGCAATTCTTACATTTCTGATATGCGGTGTGCATATAACCGTAGATGTATTTCCTCAAGATATGAGTAATAAGCATCTACGATTATGTGTGCATCTTCACGTTAGAAATGTAAAAATCACAGTAAATTCAAATATCCAATGTCACCCCAACATTAGTGATTCTAGTATTCTACTTGGTTTTGACCCAAATTCAAATCGTAATCCAAACCTGAGATCAAGTTAAATTGGTCTGCTCGAAATTGGACCATCAATCCAAATTACATCCTTAATTAGTAGGGACATGTTATAGGAGGATTGAGACTTGCACCCATAAAATGGTACATTTACTTTCCCTATAGGGATCAAATTAAATGTTCCATTTTGTCTTGTGGCATAGGGAAGATACAATTAATTTGCATAAAATTCTTTGGTCTATACTATATATATTAAGAGCCCCTGACATCCAAATTCATTTGCATTGTAAAAGACATAAAAACGTGTTAAACATGTGATGTGAGTCTGATTGGTGAATGTTCTCCTCTCTCTATATATAGAAATAGAAAAACCACCTTAACTGTAGCTAATAGTAGTTGAGTTCTTGTATTTCTCTGCCTAGCTCTCCTCCTAACACTTAGTTTTTTGTTTTTGTTTTTGTTTTTAGTGGACAAAAGTGGAGACGAAGACACAGACAAAGAAGAATCCATTTACGAGGACGACGGTCATCGACATATCGTCTCACTGTTTAGCTCTTAGTCCCTACTTATATTTTATGATACATTGGTTATATTTTTGTATGTTCATCGTCAAAGCAGCATGGGAGAAGTTTGGATTTAAGCAATAATGGTCCATTTACAGCCGTCCAAACACCAGATTTTTGTCTTTGGTTTAGAAATGAAAACGTTATTCCTACACCTTTTTGACTCTCTTATATTATACATTCAAAGATTATAAAAGCTCACATTTTTATTTTTTAAGATGAACAAAATGGGTAAGATCAACTGGGGGGACAATGGCGGTGGGTTGTTGTGATAGTCCTCCCCGAGATTAGTCATGGTGTGCGCAAGCTGACCCGATCACTCGGTTATCAAAAAAAAAAAAAAAAAAAGAGTAAGATCCATTATTTATTTATTTTGGGTGTGGTGTGAGAAATGCTGTTATGATCTGGGCCCACACTTTTTTTGATCAACCAGACTCATGAGTATTGACACAATTTATTAGGGCCGGATTTACCCCAAGAATTTTCAAAGTCTTTAAATTAATGAGTTATTGCGACAGATATTAGTGACGGATAAAAAATTCCGTCATTAGTGCTCCCACAAAATTTTTTTTTCACTCCTAATTACCTCTACAATTTTATTTATTTATTTTTTTCAATTCTTAGTTGCCCTCACATGGGCAAAATCCTGGCTCTACCCCTACAACTCATTGTAGGTTGAAGGCTGATTATAATTGTGGAGCTAAAAATCTTGCATACATCATCCACGCGGCATCTTTTGCATCATCATCATCTCATGAAAACTACTCACACAACATCAAAGTGAAATTCTTTAAAAGATAATATTTAGAGATTTATAAGAGTTTGAAGAATTTAAGAAATTGTGGTTATAAATTCCCAAAGATTTTGGAAGACATTAAGACACGTAAATCTATAAGTAAACTATTTTCCTTAAAGGAAGGAGGAAGAAGAGTTACCAATAGTGGAAGCGACAACCAATAGTATAGAAGATAACTTGTTTTTTTTGATAAAGTTTTCATAGTGAAATGGTTCCATGAGGTCGGGGAATCTCACCAATAAGTCATAGTCTCTTATTCTTTTTTTCTTTCTTAATTTTTCTTATTAATAATTTATTTTTTCTTATGCACTTTACAAGGTATTGACGGTAATCTAAAAAATGCACTCACAAGAACCCATAAGAGAACTTTATGTGTTGAAGAAGGTTTTAAAAGAGTGTAAGGAATGATCTTCATGATTGAAGACTTAACTTGTGGGATAAGATAAGATTTCAACGATGTTCAAATTGGTCAAGATAGAAAGATCCAATGTTTTGTCTATATTTGTTATGAGAGCAAAGAAAAATCAAATTTGAGTAAGAGCATTCTAGTATCCGAGCATAATATTCTTGGTTCAAACTTGGACACCCAAGCTTGAGTAATACCACCGTCTCTAACACTAAAAAGGAAAACTCATGAAGGAATGGTTGACTTCCTTATATGATGACAAACACCTATGTAACTTTGGTAGGGGTTGTTAGATTTTATACAATGTCATTACGTGCAAGATTGAATAGATGTTAATATTGCCGTTGTCTATGTATATTTCAAACTCTATAAATAAGAATTCATTTAAAAATAAAAAATAAAATAAATATAAATTTTAAAATTTTACTTAATAATACATTAAAACATATATTACCTTGATTATTAAAATTCAATCATAGGTCCCACCAACATAACGAAGAGCCATCAACTCAAATATGATTAAAGAAAGTTCAAAGGATCAAGACTAAGGAAAATATTTAGTACGAAAGTTTGTATAACATGCATCTTATCATATATTGTCATATTTTATCCATGCATTCTTATTATATTTTCTATTTTAAATATTTTAATTTTAATTATTTCACAATATGTAACGGGTGAGCCGGTGAGGATTTGTCTTTTGTACCTGAAGCCTTTGTTACTCTCTCTCTCTCTCTGTGCTGGCCTTGGCAGTGTTTTTTTGGTCCAAAAAAGACCATTAAATCAAATAAAGTGTAGAGAATGTCAGTTCAAGCTTCTATCGTCGACTCGGTCTCTCTTATAGTCACTGCCGTCCAACCCCCTATAAAACCCACTTTCCCACCCCTCATTAAAATCCCCTCTTAAGATCTCTCTCTCTCTTCTATAAACCCAAAACCCATATCTCTGTGTTTCCGCTCTCGACAACCATGTGTAGGCAAACCTCCTGTAAATGCTATCCTGACCAATCTTGTCTACCATCAAATAAAGACCCAGAACCCAACCTATCCACCCCTTTGATCCCCAAAACCCAAACACTTCCTCAACCTCAACCTCAACATCATCAACAACAACAACGAAACCAACGAATCCAAAAACCCAACAAAACCCATCTCTTATTAGCCATCACAGAAGCCAAATCCATATCTAACATAGCACTTCCAATGATACTAACAGGTCTCTTACTCTACTCTCGTTCCATGGTCTCAATGCTATTTCTTGGTCGGCTTGGTGAACTCTCCTTAGCCGGCGGCGCACTTGCTGTCGGCTTCGCTAACATCACTGGCTACTCCATCCTATCTGGCCTTGCCATGGGTATGGAACCTATTTGTGGTCAAGCTTTTGGCGCCAAAAAATACAGCTTTCTTGGTCTCTATCTACAAAGAACCATACTTTTGCTTCTCTGTTCTTCATTCCCCATTGCTCTGTTATGGGTCAATATTAAAAAAATTCTAATTTTTTGCGGTCAAGATGAAGATATCTCTACAGAAGCACAATCATACATTCTATATTCTCTTCCTGATCTCTTTGCACAATCTCTGCTCCACCCATTACGTATCTATCTTCGAACACAATCGATTACTCTGCCTCTAACTTACTCTGCAGCTCTTGCATTAATTCTACACATACCCATTAATTATTTCCTTGTTTCATTTCTTAATCTTGGAATCAAAGGTGTTGCTTTAAGTGGGGTTTGGAGTAATTTCAATCTAGTTGGTTTTTTAATCATCTATTCTTACATCTCTGGAATTTATAAGAAAACTTGGGGAGGTATTTCTACAGAGTGCTTAAAAGGTTGGAAATCTCTCCTTAATTTAGCAATCCCAAGTTGTATTTCAGTCTGTCTCGAATGGTGGTGGTACGAAATCATGATTTTGCTTTGTGGATTATTGTTGAATCCTAGAGCAACTGTTGCTTCAATGGGAATTTTGATCCAGACCACAGCTTTAATCTACATTTTTCCATCTTCTCTAAGCTTTGGAGTCTCAACAAGAGTGAGTAACGAATTGGGTGCAAACCAGCCAAAAAAAGCTAGTCTTGCAGCTGTTGTTGGTCTTTGTTGTAGCTTTGTTTTGGGTTTCGGAGCTTTAATCTTTGCTGTAATGGTGAGGAAAGTTTGGGCTACTATGTTCACCAAAGACAATGAGATTATCACACTAACATCTCTTGTTTTGCCCATAATTGGATTTTGTGAGCTTGGAAATTGCCCACAAACAACAGGTTGTGGGGTTCTAAGAGGGACTGCAAGGCCAAGAATTGGAGCAAATATAAATTTGGGTTCTTTTTATCTGATTGGGATGCCAGTAGCAGTGTTCTTGACTTTCATGGTTGGGTTTGATTTTAAAGGTTTGTGGATTGGTTTGTTAGCTGCACAGGGTTCATGTTTGGTGTTGATGTTGTTTGTTTTGGGTCGAACAGATTGGGTTCGTGAAGCTCAGAGAGCTAAAGAGCTGACAGGAACAACTGTTGTTCTTGATGACAGCGAAGAAGAGGAGAGATTAAAAGATGAGATTAAGAGTTCATTAGTTCATATTAAACTTGATCAACCACCTGTTTAACCCATTTTTTTCTGATTTAATTACTCTCTCAATTTATATAAATCATTTTTTATTCTGTAAAGGAAAGTCGTAGTTGTTCATTTTTGTTCTCATCTTGGGAAGCAGAGAGAGAGAGAGAGAGAGAGAGAGAGAGATTTTGAGGTTCGTTATAGAGATTTGGAAAATGCTGGAATGACACAGGGCATTTACTGCGATTCTCACAATTCTGACGTGGGATGTGCACATAACCATAGATGTGTTTCCTCGCGATACCAAAAAAAACCATCTACGGTTATACTTGCATCTCCACGTTAGATTTGTGAGAATCACAGTATAGTCACCCCAGCACGGCTAGATTTTGTTTATTTACTTACATGTTTTGTTAATTAGGTAAATTATTAGTGACTCCATAATTCAAAAAATATTTAGATTAGCCTCCCATGATTGACATTAACAAACTGAAGCAAAATTGATAAAACTACCCCCAATTCCTAATAATGGGGTTTAATCTATTTAGATTTATGATTTATTTTTATTCTATTTAAAGTTATATCTTATGTCATTAATTTTAGATTTTTTTCTAAAATATATTTCAATTTTATATGAGGGAATGTTCGGCACCCTACCATTTATCCCACGTTTTGCTTTACGTGTTTTATCCTACATGGGTTAGAAGTTTTGGAATGGACTGATTTTTGGTGAGGATGATCTGTGATGATGATGAGAGTAAGGTGCCGAACATTTTCCTTTTATATGATGCACTCGTTCTGTCATGACTTATGTCATTGGTCTTCATTTTATATGCATAAATCATTTTAATAATTAAATTAAAAATAAAAATGATTACTAATCCCTAACCTTATATTGGTGAAATTAACAAAATAAAAAATCTATGTATTTTATTTCATCTTTTTTATTATTTCCCTAAGTGACCAAATTTTAGCTAAGTTGGGCTCAAAACCTGTTGAAAATGCTTTAATGCTGACTACTAATCTCTTGTTTGCCTATCAAAATTTAAAAAAAGGTCAAGCATTTCTGAACTTTTTTTTTTCGTCCAAAATTGTGTTATTTGGAACCTTTGATATTTACTCAAACATTGGTTTGGTATATTTTCATTACCTTTCTTTCCTTGAAAAAGCAAGATGACCTGTTTTTCTAAACTACTATTACGAGTTTCTCAAAACTGTGGGTTACTCACAACTGATTCCACAAAAGCAAGATCGCCTGTTTTACTTAATTAAAACTAAGAGCTTCTCAAAACGGTGGATTATTCACTAGTATTTCACAAAACATCTTACTTTTATATTTTTCATAAATTTCTAATTTCCTAATTAACAAGGGAGATAATTGTAAATATCAATTATATATACACCGTGGTTACATCATATATAATAATAAGATCCGAATGACTCCCCAACATTCTAGGATACATGGTGTAGATAAATAAATTAAAAAAACCCTTTGTTTATTTAAATAAATTGGCATTAGTCTCTCAAATCTAAAATGTCCTGATCAACGATGGAAATTATCAAGGCGTCAAAATTTTCATTTTCATCGTCAAAACCCGATCATGTCTTTGAGTGTCACATGGACGAACGAGCCATATAGATATGTGGTCCTAGAGAAAATCTTGACTCACAGACTTTTTCATCATAATGTTTACAAACTCTCCGTGGTGTGACACGTGCACTTTATAAGGGACATGGGCTAATGTTTGTGATGTGAGCAAAATGTTTTTTGGTGGTAGTTTGATCCATGCAACTCAATCTCATATACATGTAATATGAAGAAGAAAAAAGAAAGAAGGATTTGAAAGTGATATTTATATATATATATATATATATATATATATATTTTGACTCCAATTAAGAAGAAAAAGAGAAGAATGTTCATTGAGTCGACTAGTTGGACTCTCTGACTACTAGATAGTCTCGTTTTGCAACGGCCGGCAGCGTAAGCGAATCGGTCTTTGACTCGTTGTCTTTTTAAAAATACCTGATTTTGGCGTGTAGGGAGGGAACATGGAAATGAGATGCACGCACTTGTGTGATTAGAGAGATGGAACTTGTAACTAACACACACACACACACACCCCAACTTGCAAAGACAGATAAGTCTTACTTGCAACTTGCAATTCCCAAGCTGTTTTGTTGATTACGTCAAATTTTAGGTTGATTCCACCAGGCTGGACCACTTTCTCCTTTGTCACCCATTAAGCAACATTACTTGTCAATTAGTGTCTAATATTTTAATTTATTTTGATAAGATCGTACTATTGATCCACATGTAGGTATTAGAAATTGGGTTTGGGGTGATTTTCTTTTAATTAATTGACGAGGTCCCCGTTCCAGTCTCCCGTAGGCCGCCCACACGAAAGGATTAAGGGTCAAAGTCCCATGCATTGAGATTCCACGAACAAGTCATTCATGGAATCTACCCGAGTGGGGAATTTAATTTTCAAGTGATTTGCGTCTAGATGGCTGAATCAAGGGATTAAGAATGGTGATTGCGTATGTAACAAGCAAAATTCAACTTTTGATGTGAGGAATAATGCATTTTAAAGGGAGTTGACAAGGAAAGAACTTCTTGACCAACAACCCACACATGCCTTAGAATGCGTTATTGTAACTCCAACTACATGCCGGAACTTCAAGTAGGTGATGTATGACAATCATGAACTAACAAGAGAAAGCAATTTCCACATGTCAGGGAATGATATGGGTGGAGAGCATTTATCATTGTAAAAAAGGTTAAATTCGAAAGTAGCAGGATAAAACCTTTTCTCTAGTTAGTACTCTATTATTTTGTTAAAATTTATATTGACTTGATCATTGAAGTATGATTGTATGATCAATAGAAAAATGAAAATATTGAAATAACTGATGGATTCGACTTAAATATTGGGACAACCAACCAGAAGATAGGAAACCCATACTAATTATGCATGAGAATTACATGATTATTTATCTAACACTAAGCCTAGATGATCTTATCCTAATTAAAATCATTTTTTAGTTAAGGTTCTCGTGGTGGGATTAGGGTTCCATTTAATCCATTTCAGTGAGATTTGGGTTAGTTATTATTTATTTGTGTCCTACAATGTGAAAAAAAAACTTATATTTGACGGTTCAAGATCATCGAATTTCATAAAATTTAATAGATCAAGATGTCAAAAATTTTATTGTCATTTTTTTTTTCGATGGACTGAAACTATTAAATTAATGGAGGATGAAAGAAATTTGATAGCTCTAAGCCGTCGAATTGGGGATCACCAAAAATTTCAATGGTCATAGATCGTCAAAATTCACACTTTCTAAAATTTGTGGGCTTTGGTTTGTCGAATTTTCTTGTCAAAATTTTCAGTTTTCCCATATTATCTTTTATCTCAACAATTAGATTAAACTTTAATACAATGGTCAAGATAAGTTCTTTTTGCGGAAGTCCTATAAAAAATTATGTTATAGGTAGATTAGAATTTTCTTCTTCTAGGGTTTGATAGAGATAGGTAGAAGGGTGTACAAGGATTTTAGAGTTTGGATTTGGAATTAAAACTTGAGTTGTTTGTTGTATTGTTCTCCTTCGATTTCTAAGTAAAGAAGATTGGATTTATTCATGGACGTAGACATCATTGTCGAATCACATAAATCTTGGTATTTTATTTTCTTTGTTTACTTTCTTCTCTACTATATCGAAAATGCATCTCTATATTTACAATATCAATTTCCTCCTTTTCATGTATAAAAATCGCCACAAACTGATTTTTGGAAATTGTCATAGTTGCATCGAAGGATCATCTCCAACCGCAACTCGAGAATAACTCTCAACTTCTTACTCAAATACAAAATTTACACTTATCTCGATACCATCAACATGAGTATTTTTTTCTTGTTGTCCAATTTATCTCTGCACTTATGCTTCAATACTCTTCTCATCATCTTATTGGATGTATTAAACACTTATTTTAATTTAGTCTTGTGAGATACATAATTAAAATATACTTAAAGCCTAAGCAGTGGAGTGGAGAAGGAGATAGACAACGTCAATCCTCAGTCGCCCTTCCATGGACTTGAAGGAACGAAAAAAAAAAGAAGGGCCAGGGAGATCTCATTTGATCAATCAATGATGGGACCCACTTGTGGAATTCTGCTGTAACCAACGAATCAGGATGGATTGACCTTATTTTTATATGGTAAGTTGAAAACTACGCTATCAGAAAGGTTTGAAAAAAAAAAAAAAAATAGAACAAAGGGCATTAATCTCTTAGAAAAGGGACAGCCTCCCTCCCAAGAACATAGTCCAAATTCATGAATCCCAGTGACAACCTAAAATGCCACGTGGCACACCTTTTTTGGGGAGCAATATGAACAGTGGGTACACTACTTCTTAGTGATCCATCCATCAAAAGTAAGGTTGATTGGTTACATATTTGTGAGCTTTAATTTTAAAAATGATTTTTAACCAATCAAACTGATTTTTTGATGTTTTGGTCAATTATATAACCTTTCAAATGGACAAAGGACATTGTGACCTTTTGATCCACTTGAAGGTTACCACTGGAAGATAGTGAAATAATGAGGTTTGGAGATTGAGGGAATTAAATCTCTTTATTTTTTCGAATCATATATTGGGAAGTTGTAGAGGGGGTCAGGGTCAGTAGAATAATCCCAAATATATAATGAACCACACAATTATTATTATTTTTAATATTATTCTACATTATTTTGTGTTGTATTTTCTAATAATAAACATTGGAGCAAGAGAAGAGTAGACCGAGGTTCATAATTTTTTTTATGAGGACTAAAATTTTATTTGGACTTACTAGCCTTAATTGTGTGTACTTACAAATAAATATGTTGAGTTCGAGCTCTCGATGGAAAGTCTCTTCATAATAAAGATTATATGAAGCCATGCATGCATGCCATATAAGCCTTTGAAACTACCTAGGAATATTTGAGTCACTCTAATTGAAAAGAGTTGTGCTATACTGCCTTCGTTGGACACTTCGCTAAATATTGCACTGACGTGATAGTGCACAGATAATCATAGATTTCTTTCCTCGAGATGCACGTTATAAAAATCAACGATTCTCTATGTATTACTACATCAGCGCAGTGTTGAACATATTGTCCAACATTTTCCAATTGAAAATGATCTGAGTATTCTCATCTTCAACATGTAGACAAACAAAAACTATTTTTTTTCCTTAAAAATTAGAATAATGATTTTTTGACTCTCCAAAGAACCATAGATTCTTTCCTCGGGATACACAACTGTACATATTTATGGGGATGTGCTGTTGTGTATCCCGAGGGAAAGATCTATGGTTCTAGCTCATGCCAAGTCTGGGGGCGTCAGAAAATCACGACTCTAAAAATTAATTATCTTCAATCCTTGATTTCTCTATTTAATACTTCTACCTTCAAATCTTAATGGAAGGGAGGATGCTCGGTAAGGTAGACAAATATTAAATTTTGGATGTAAAAGTCTCAATATTTTAAAGATTAATGTCAAAATGCTTATTTAAGTAAGGTTGAGATTAGAAAAGATTATACATAGAGGTTGAAATAGGGGTGCAACTTGGTCCAGTTCTAATCAAGAACCGACCAAAACAATAACTTTGGGGTGGTTTAGAACAAGTTGCGGTTTAGTTCCGAGTTATAAAAATGGAGAACCGATCAATTTGATTCGATTTTCGGATCAAGTTTGTATAGAATCGAGTCAAATCTATGCAATATATATATATATATATATAATATATATATATATATATATATATATATATATATATATATTATGAATTATTTTAGGCGTTATGACATAGATTAGAATTTTTTGTGGATAAACTAATGATTTTTGTGGATAAATTAGTGATTATTGTATGAAATTTTATGTTTTTCATATGTTTATTTTTTTATTAAAAAATATTACTTCCAATTTATAGAATATTGACAATCTGTTGAATCAAACTGAACTAAACCGACTTTACTTCGGTTTGGGTTGATTTGGTTCCAATGGAATTTGATTCGGTTCTGATTCTTATTTATTGAAATCGACCTATGTCGGTTCGATTCCAATTTGACCTCAAACTGAATCAAGTTGCACCCCTAGATTGAATACCTACTTTTGAAAGGAAATTAAGATTTTATCTCTAGATATTAAAGATGAGATCATTTAAGTCATTTAATATTAGTATAATAAGAAAAAATTGAGATTTTGACTTATGTGGTGCGCACGCGTGTGGCTTTGCATAGTGGGCTGCATAATGCCAATTTATGCAAACCTTTGCATCAATCTTGAGCACCACCTTACAAAGATGGTGGCGTGATGCATGGGCTGGTGAGGCACGCACTGTGCCGCATGGGTTATTTACGAGTAAAATCAACATCAACCCACTCACTGACCAACTATTCCCTCAACAATAATCCCCACTATATATAACACATATAAAATATTATTATTGAAAGGTTTATGTTCAAATTTATTTTTAGATCTCATCTTTCAACCATTGTCGTTATTATCACTATTCTTAGTGTCAAGCGAACTAACAAGTCACAATGAGACTAAAACTGCGTGTCTCATGGGGTTGGATCTTGAAAAATATTCGCTTGATAACTCAAATAGTACCAAAAGTCTTTCATTTAAAAATATAAATTGGTAGATTGACACAAACAATGCCATGTGGTGCCAACTTGGGGACATTGATTTATGAATATTTGACTTACATCTTTATTCATATATGAGAGTTTCTTCTTTTTTTTAAAAAAAAAAAAATTTATTTTTTGAATTTGACTCATCTCTTAGCGCTTATTCATCCTCCATGAAATCGATTGGGACATAAGACACGTTTTTAGAGAAGCCAATTCATCCCAAATTTTCTATATTAAAAAAGTTCAATAATCCCAATGATAAATATCTGTGGTTGTCGTAAAGTACTCAAATTCAACGGTTATAAATAGTCAATCATAATTTGAGAATGTAACAGATAGCATTATACAGGGGAAATTAATGGTTGATGTGAACTGCCCATTGTGTTGACTTGTGTAGGATCCAATTTGACTCATTCCATATTCTTAAAATATCTTCTGGATTTATGAAGACTAGTCCAAATGATCAACTGGGTTTTGTGTATCTGATATAATATAATTAATTCTTTTATTGATTAAAATTTCTGTTATCTATGCAGAATATAGATTTTGTGATTGAGCCAACCTACCTAACGATAATAATTTTTTTTTTTTTAAATTTTAATGCAAATATTTAAACTTAAATATATTTAAAGTATCCGAGATTAGAAGCCTCAGACAAGTCAACTCTCTATTGGTCGCTGGCAAGACGAGATACCTGATTTTAAAATCATGATTGAAATTGCTTGATTATTATGTATTTCAGAAAATGTGGACAGGTGGGGACAACATTTCTAAGAACTTAGTGAGTCACATCAAAACTCGGTTGAGTTGACTTGGTTTGCTTAATTTTCCCATCAGAGTAAAATATAGGCCGAGTTATAAATAGTATATCTAATATATTATGTTTATTTGGTAACCATAAACAAAACAAGTCATGTTTTGATTCCTCTAATAACTAAATTCATTTATTCCTCGTTAGCATCATACCATGTAATAGTACAACTAATAAGACAAATCCATAAACATAAGCGTGAATGGAGATGGGACAAGCTATGCTAGGCTTGTTTCTCTTCTATAAATTAAAGTTACACATTTCTATAATATAATCCAGATTTCAAGCATCACTTTAATAGACCTGCACTATCATATTTGTAAGTTATTGGTGTACATCCTTTAGTTCGATTTCTCAACATATTAATATGTTGCTTTTTAATTATCTAATATACCATTCATAAAACTTGTTTTGTTTTATTTTATTTTATTGTCTTCTTATAAAATATTTCCTCGTAATTGATTATTATAGGACAGTTATATAGAACTTTAAAAACACACATTAGGGTTGGTAATGATCCGAAATATACCCAACGTCTGAATTGGTCTGATCTGAAGAAAAAAAAAAACTTATGAAAAATCGGATTTTTAGATCGGATTCAGATGTACTCCAATCCACTCCGAAAAAAATTCAATCCAAACATATTTTAATAATAATTTTTATTATTCTTAATTTCATATAAATACATATAGATAAAATATTTTAGTCATTTTTTTTTTCTATATTTTTAGTTGAAGAGTATATTTTTTTAAAATTTTCGAACATGTGTACGGATCGGATCGGTATTGGAGTGGTACTGGCTCTGGTACCAAACCGATCATTTGCCAATCCTAACACACATCCACTTCAAACATCATTCCATGTAATTGAGATAATGAAAATGATCATTTCAAGGTATAGTTTTACTAGCCATCCTTTTCAAAGAGTTCTTTGCTAAATTTGCATTCTACATTTAATTTAAAGTCCTTTGAATCCAAATAATTAGCTCTGCATTGTTGTTGTTTTGAATTTACTCCCTCTATAGTTTGATCTAGGGGTGCAACTTGGTTCGGGTTAAGAGTAAAATCAGAATCGAATCGACCAAGGTTGGTTCCATTATATAAGAACCAGAACCAGAACCGAACCGAATTATTCTAGAATCAACCAACCCAAACCGACCTTAATTCGGTTTAGTTTGGTTCGATTCCATGAGATTTACGGTTTGGTCGTAAATCGCAATCATAAAGAGAGGGAGGAACCTTCGTAAGCTCGCAGGTCGTAACCGAAGGTCACAGTTGTAGGTCGCAACCTCAAGTTGCAGATCAGGATGCAATCACAAGTCGCAGCCACAGAGAGAGAGAGAGAGAGAGAGGAGCATGGGAGGAGTTGGCAGCAGGTCGTAGACGAGAAAGATAGGAGCAGTGGCAGGAGTTTGCACTTTGCAGTAGGTTGTAGAGACGAGAGAGAGACGAGTCGGTGGCAACAGGTCGCAGAGAGAGAGAGAGAGAGAGAGAGAAGAGAGACGAGAGACGAGCCGATGGCAGACGAGAGTGACAGACGAGAGAAGGATTAGGTTTTATAAAAAAAAAATTAAAAATCAAATATATATTTAATATTTTATTTTAAATTAATTAATTCGATTTTCGATTTGGTTCGATTTTTTATATTATCTGAACCGAGAACCAAACCGAATTCATTGGTTCTTTATTTTTTAAATCTGAAACTAAATCGAATTCAGTAAAAACCGAACCAAACCAATCCAAATCTCACGGATTGGTTTGGTTATTGGTTTGAACCGAATTAAGTTGCACCCCTAGTTTGATCAACTGAAATTATGTTGTTTATAAGTATAATTACTATTCACTTTAGGAATTGACGAATAATTTACATTGATAACGAACTTGACACAACTCTCTTTTATCCAGACTTGGATACGGTAACAAAAAGAAAATCCCTTATAAAAATTTAGTTAGTATTTTATCTCTAACTTCTTAAATTAGCCTAATCGAACTACCATTAATCAAAATTACAAGAGCGCACGTGAATGAAAAATGAAAATGACAATAATTACATCCTATGGATTCATTGTAACAATATTACATACAATTTATTTCTCACACGCAAAAGAAATGGTCAATGGAACATGCTACAAAATATTAGTAGGTTCAATGAACCCAATAAGTTTGTAATTTTTCATCGACCTAGTATAGTCAATTGATAATATAATATTTTATTTATTTATTTACGAAACTAGGATATAGTTGAATTGGTTTAATGAATTTAAAGTGAGGGCAAAGGAGAGAGAAAAGGTAAATACAAGAGAGACGGGACAAAATAGATAGATTTTAGAAAATCTTAAATGAGAAGGATTGAAAAAACCATGGGTATCTTTCTCTATAATAGTTGACATCTCAGTCAATTAGGATTTTTCAAAAAGTCTATGAGTCCGAGAAGTTAGCAATTAGGATACCCTGAGAAATTTTTTATCCCTTAATCCCGAATCGAAAATGTCAAATCTTTAGTTATATCGATGTAGAATTTTTGAGATTGTCAAAACTAAATCGATAGTAGGGATTCAAATGTTTAAATTACAATTATACTTATTCTTATAATAAGTAAACAAGGACGTTACTGGGCAACATATGAATAAATCATAACCAGACATTCACGTGTGTAGAGAAGGAGCTTCACAGTATATAAAGGATCACATGTTGTAATTCTCGACAAGAATAATATAAGTTTTTATTTTTTTGGCTTATCGTGGGTGTCCCTACACTTTAGGTTAGACTAATCCCTCAACCACACACACCTTCCCTTGGACAGCCCTACTAGCAACTAGTTGAGTCAAAGGTCACCGGACCCTAAAGGGTGGCCCCAAGGAATTTATAGTTTCGTGGGATTTCAAGTGCTTGACCTATCCTTCTTGAGGAGATCATCAAGTAGTCTTGGCTTGTCATTAAGTCAATCCCTTGAAGTTTAAGAATAATATATATTTAAAAAAAAAAAAAAAACTAAGTATATTTTTTAAAATAAAAAGAATTTAAAATTTTATTTAATCATGAATAACGATAAATTCGTACATTTTCACTTAAACTAACTCCGTTATTTTGTCAATTTTTCTATTGATGATCCTCAAAGTGTAAAATCTCGATTCAATGGAGTCCGAAAATTGATAATTGAAAACCATCATTAATCCAAAATAGGAAAATAGGGGGACTTTGAATCTGAAAAAGGTTTAGCACCCACATTAAGTTAATTAAACATATAAAAGGTAAAACGACCTGTCAATCTAAACTGTCAAATCAAATTGGGTTTGAGATCACAACTTTAACATTCTAGAGCCAGTTATAGATCAATCAGTTAGTGAGTGACCAACGTAATTTGCATTAAAGATAAAGGTTCTTCATATTTTCCATATTAGCTTTATTGAAGAAACTTTTTTATCTTTCCACCACCCCCTTGACCATAAGAATCAAAGTTCAAACCCATACGTCCACGTCTCTACACTTAGAAGAACACTTGAACTTCTATTATTTCAATACGACAAAAATAAAAACAGACCTTTTTTTAATTTTTTTTCCTAGTTACTGCATGAACATATGAATCACGTTAATAACTCACCAACCCCACACACAGACGAAAGAAGAAGGATAACTAACAAACCAACCAACCGAAAGCACGAAATGACTCATCATCTCAGTCAAAAAAAGGCAAAAGAGAAGACTGTACATCTCGTGCTATGGATAGATTATCTTCCGAAAGTTCTATTCCAATTTATTGCATTTTTTTGACTTCATTTCATTTTTCTTGTCTTTATTCAAGACGACAAAACAAGCGTGGCATGCAAGATGATGGGAGCCACATACTACGTGTCACATTTTCACTCTTTTAAATTTAAAATTCTATTTTATTCTAATTTGACAACTTCGGATCTAGATTTATATCGATCATAGATTTGAATTTCCGTAAGGATCCGATATATCTTATAGAATAGATTTAAGATCAGACTTTGTTGTGTGGAAGTGTAATAAAAATAAAGTAAAAAAGACAAAATTAACACATAAGATTTACATGATTTGATAAATTATATATTTTTTTATAAAAGAGAAAGAGAGAAAGAAAAATCTACTATCAACGAAAAAGATTACAAATTCTCTATCCACAATCGAAAGAAACCTCATAAAATAAAAATATTTTAAAAAAAAAAAAAAATCTATTTTAATAATACTTTTTCTCTTGAATTCAAATCCAATAAGAATACTAAACATATCACAATAGATTTAGTATCTAATAAATTAATAATTTTGAATTAGATTGAGGATCGGATTGATCAATTCTGGACCAACATATCCTTATTCAAGATAAAGCCAATTCAATTAAATATTTATTTAGATTTTTTTACATCAAATCGGATCTTATTCAATTGTTAATGGATCCTAAAATGCCAACCAAACTTAGATGGTAAAATATATGGTTAAGACTTGTATTCAATTGTCATTATCACAAAGTTAGTGATGTTATTACATATAAAACAAATTAAATACTGAGATCTAATAAAAAAAATAGTATCCCATACTTTTCAAATTGATCCTGTAGTACAAGATAAAGACTCAGCTTTATTTTGTGTCTAGAAAAGATGGATGAGAGAGTAAGGGAGACTGAGAAAGTGTAGGAGATATGTCTGACTATTTTAGAGAGAGAGAGAGAGAGAGAGAGGATTACGAAATCGTGCTCGTGAACTGTAAACGCTTCAATCACGTACACGAGAATCGAGGCAGTGATGCTGATTGATGAGAGTGGGATATGTCGCATTGCTGACGTGTTGTTGCGTTGAGTGCGGAAGTTGGGAAACATTCTCCCTCTTCTCAAACTTGGCTCTTTGAGGTTTAGAGGAGCTCATACACACGCAATCCTCTCCCTTCGATCTTATCAAACTTTACTTTAGATATAATAAATTATAACTTTTATTTTTATATTATATCATTTTTTATATTAAATATTTATCCGCCCACATGGGATGGAGGCTAGATATTTATTATTATAAAGGGGTATTCTTAATTTGTAAACTACGGGCACATGTTAAGGTGCATTACATGCACCTCTAAAATGAGTGTCGATTTTGTAACTAAACCTAACACATTAACTCAAAAGTTTACTGACGTGATCGGTGCAAGAATCATATATTTTTTTCGTTGAGATACACAACTGCATAGGGGCGGAGTTAGGATTTTACCCATGCGGGGGCAACTAAGAGTAAATTTTTTTGATTGAGGGCAATTTAAAGTGAAAAATATATTTTATGGGAGTAATTAAGAGTGAAATATTTTTTGTAGGAATAATGGTAGTGGATATTTTTTTATTCATCACTAATATTTGTCGTAATAACTCATTAATATATAGATTTTTAAAATTCTTGTGGGGGCAAGTGCCACCACCGTAAATCCGCCCCTACAACATCACATGTTTTATAAGAATGTGCAATTATGCATCTTGGAGGAAAAAAATCTACAATTCTTACAAGGAACACGTCAGTTGAGTTTTTGAGTCATCTTGTAAGGTTGATTTACAAAATCATTATACCCTTAAAATTAATTTTACATCTTAAAATACTATATATATAGGGAGCGGTTCAGTAACCCTAAAGTTTCCCAAACATTTTTCAAAACATGGGTTAGAAATTTTGGAATGAGCTGATTTTTTGTGAGGATGATCTCTATGATGAGGAGATCATCCTCACCAAAAATCAGCTTATTCCAAAACTTCTAACCCCATCAAAAGTGATTTACAAAAATTGGACGGTCCACAATTATTCAATTTGTAAACTAGGATTAGAAATTTCAAAATGAGCTGATTTTTGGAGAAGATGATCTCTTCATTGTAGAGATCATCCTCACAAAAAATCAATTCATTCAAAAGCTTTAGAGAGGATGATCTCTTCATCGTAGAGATCATCTTCACAAAAAATCAACTCATTCCAAAGCTTCTAACCCATGTTTTGAAAAATGTTTGGTAAACTTTAGGGCTGCTGAACCGCTCTCATATATATATATTGGGAAATGTTCAACACCCTACACTTTACCAAACGTGTTTTGTCCTACATGGGTTAGAAGTTTTGGAATTGACTGATTTTTGGTGAGGATGATCTCTACTATTAGAAGATCATCCTCACTAAAAATTAGCCATTCCAAAAATTCTAGCCCCATGTTTACAAGTTGAAAAATTGTGGATCGTCCATTTTTAGTAAACCATTTTTGATGGGGTTAGAAGTTTTGGAATGGGTTGATTTTTGGTGAGGATGATCTCCTCACCATAGAGATCATCCTCACCAAATTTCAGTCTATTCCAAAACTTTTAACCCATGTAGGACAAAACACGTTTGGTAAATCGTAGGGTGGTAGCATTTGACAGTCAACATTAGGGAGCCAATATTTGGGAGGCAAAGTTAATCCTATATAACTTAAAAGTTTTGGATTGGGTTGATTTTTTACGAGGCTAATCTTTATAGTGAAGAGATCATCCTCACAAAAATCAAAACAATCTAAAATTTTTTATCTCATAAAAAATAATTTACAAATTAACAATAAATAATTATGGTCCACAATTCTAAATCAATTTTTGATAAGGGGTTAGAAATTTCATATAACCTGACTTTTTGTGTGGATAATCTTCTCATCAGAGAAATCACCCTTATAAAAAAATCAATTCATCCTAACATTTTAATTCATATAAGACCAAAAGCGTTTACCTACCAAACGAAACCCAGATATATAGATAGATATATATATATGGGTCCCTTTCAGCAACAAACAGTTGGGCAAACATTGGGGCAAAACATTTTTCAAAACATGGGTTAGAGTTTTTGGAAGGGCTGATTTTTGATGAGCATGATCTCTATGGGGAGGAGATCATCCTCATCAAAAAATCAGCCCAGTCCAAAACTTCAACCCCATGTTTACAAGTTGGGAAATCGGGGACCGTCCATTTTTTGTACGCCATTTTTGATGGTTAAGAGTTTTGGAATGGGCTGATTTTTGGTGATGATGAGCTCCTCACCGTAGAGATCACTCCTCACCAAAAATCAGCCCATTCAAAACCTCTAACCCATGTTTTGAAAAAAGTTTTGCCAAAATGTTGTCAAAATGTTTGTTGCTGAACGGGATTCTATAGATATATATATTATATATATATATATATATATATATATGTATATTACCAAAATACCCTCAAATACTTATTTTAAAGGTGTTTTAAATGCATAAAATTTAGGCGTTGGGGACGCACGTTAACGAAACCCATTATTAAAGATAACGGGGATGAGGTATTTGTGAGCAACATCGAAATTGTATTCTAGGCATCGTTGTCTGAACGACTGAACCTGTACTGAAGACTGTTGGTTCGTGTGCCAAGTTTCTGGTTCAGATGGTTGTCTCCCTGCAAGGGCGCGATTTCCTTTTGTTTCTTCCTCAATCCTTACCGTTACTACATTTCCCTTTCTTTGAGGCACACACTGAAAATGACGTAATTACCCTTTGCTTTTTTACTCTTTCAAGCAAAGACGCCTCTGATGTCAATTATTTCTTTTTCAATATTTTATATTATTATTATGTTAGTCTTATAAGGGGGCAGTGCTAATATTGACTAAAACGTGGTCAGGTATTACAGCCATAGACAAGCCTTATATTCTTATTGGGCTTAAGCTGGATAAGCCCAAATTCTGCCTTAACATGGTTGATTGGGCTTCAGTTGATTTTGAACCTTGTGAAGAAAAAATAAATTAAATTCACACATGTCAAAACCATTTGGAGTAATTTGATAAAACTTTTTCATCAAAATAGGGACCCAATAGCTATTTGAAGTGGATGTCAGGAATTGAATATGAGTATCTGAAGTGGGAGTTTTATATGGGATTTTTTACTGGGCCTAATGAGTTTTTGGTCCAACTTTTTATTTTTATTTTTTTATTGTGGTTCTACACCACACCTAATAAAATGAGACAGATTAATGATTTATTATCATTAAATTTTAGCATTTTTTTTTTTTTAAATTATGGGCTTCATCAGTTAATAATGATTGGGATTCAAGCCCATGATTAAAAAAAAAAAAAAAAAAAAGGAAGCACAGATCAAATTTTTTATTTTTTAAACTGATTAAGTAATTCATTACATCATTCTTCTTTCTTTTGTAAATTAGTGTTGCATTTGGGCAAGCCCAATGTGTTCAGGTTGGGCTTGGGCTAGAATATTTTGGATTTAGAATCGGTTTCATTTTAGGTTTTTTTAATTAACTAAACAAAATTCAGGTTGGACGTGGGCAATTTGAGCCTATCACCATGTATATAACACACAATACATTTGCAATTTTCCTAGTTCTTTTGCACCAACTCCTGACTATTTACCACTCTTAAATTTTTCAATCTCATTTTTCGTTTTTCAATATGACTATTTAAAAATATCAGATGGAGGTTTTTCAAAATGATTGAGGGAGGATTAATGGAAATAAATAATAAATTTGATTAATAATATCTGTCAATACTAGGGATGACTGGTTGACCTTTGTATTTACACACTGACGATCAAGTTAGAGTTGATTTTAGAAGAATTTCCACGTCAAAGAGTACCTGGTCCTTTGTCGATCACTTATTTATAGTCATGGGGCCTCTGGTTGTAGCATAGGCTTGTCTAGTTGGATTAGTTGCAGGGGTGCTGAGATATATGAACTTGTCTTGACTTATCAGGGTCTCTTGGCAATCCCCAACTTTGGGTCTAGTCTGTTTTTTTTTTTTTCTTCTTGTTTCCACAATTTGCATCTTGACCAATCCTATTAATCCAACCCAGTTTGATGCATTCCAATTTGGGCTTGGGTTAACCCCAAGTGGTTTGTCGACTTGGCCTAGTAGCAAGCCGAGCCTTGATAAGCTCCCCAGGAAGGGTAGGTCAAGTGTTCGAGACCCCTTGAAACTATGAATTCCTTAGGGTTACCCTCCAGGTCCGATTGACCCAACTCAACTAGTTGCACGCAGGACTTTCGAGGGACGGTGTGTGTGACCGTGGGATTATTCTCAACCGAAGGGTGGGGTACCCACAATAAGAAGAAAAAAGAAAAGAAAAAGAAAAATGGGGCTCGAGTTGGGCTCTGTGAAGACCCCGACCTACCCAAGTTGCTTGCTTAAATTTAAAGCATGAAATTTCATAACTATAATGTTTTTCTAGCAAATGGAAGGGTAGATTGGAAAACTAATAATTCCTAAATTAGATATTTTGTTAAATTATTGTCTATGTTTTAGAATACTGTCTTTTTCATGTTCTCTCATCAATCAAAATGTCCATCATTCGACATATTGTCAATGGAAAAACAGCTCTGCATTGACATAATTATTCTCGCAATCATCATAAACATCAAAACAATTTTCAATTTTTCTTTATTAAATGACAGGTTTCCAGATCTGTAGGTCTAACTACGGGGACCCGGGGGGGGTGGGCAACTAGCCTCTTAGAGCTCCATATATCGCCCAAATTCCTCGGGTACCACACATATCAAGTAAGCTGTGGGTGGCCAATGAGGGGGTTTGAACTCAAGACCTCTCCCTTTTTTGAGGGAGGCCCTGGCCACCACACCCAACAATTTAGATTTTTTAGGTTATAGTTGCATTCCAATTGATTATGGACTTGAACCATAGGGCCATTGGATGATACCATATCTACTCTATGCTTGGAGAGTTGGAGTCAATTTCAATCATTTGAGGATGAAAATTTTGTTAAGAGTGGTCTTTGAGTCAATTGTCAACGAAGAGCCGAAAAATTAAAAACCCAATGCCCAAACAATGATGTAAATCAACGATAATTGGTCCACATGAGTTACAAATATCGACCCAAACAAAGCGACAGAGAACTATCCTTTTATTAAGTGAGATTAGTAGTCGTATAATTAGTAGGTGAAGGAGGATTTTGAAGCTAGTTCGTAGACTCAACACTCATAGACTTTAACAAACATAGAAAGAGGCACCATCAAAGCAATTGAGAACCTGTTCCAAGACCTTTGTCATCGTCTTAAACCGTAAAGATCTGGCCCAATTATGTATTGGGCTTTTTAATAGGCCCAAACTCAAGAAGACCAAGGAGCTCAGCCCTGCCCTGCCCAGCCCATGTGAACTGTTTCTTATTTTGCTTTGTTTTCTTCTTATTGGCTTCTGCTTTCGTTATCGAAGTACGAAGTTTGAACTATTCTTGGATACTCTTGGTTGGCATGGGAAACCAACTATTTCGGTTCTCAATCAAAGCTTGAAAGTCAGGTTTTATTTTTATTCTTCCATTGATCTACTCACAGTTTCGACTTTCGAGTACTATTTTTATTGATCTGATTTATTTATTTTTGTTTCTGCTCTCTTGATGAATTTGGATTTGTTGTCTTAAATTAATTAGTATTGAAGTCGATTTTTTGGGGTTTTCTTTCATTTCTATCGATCTGTATATTTTTTTATTTCCTCTAAAATTTATGATTTCTTATAGAATTACAACAACAATTCTGCTACATATGGATTTCGATTTCGTTCTATTTATTAATAGTATTGTAGATGATTAGGGTTTACTCTTTCATTTATTGATTAGCGTATTTGTTTTTTTGTTTAATATTCTCTGATTTTGATTTGTTATACGATGACCAACAAGGATGAAAATTATGGAATCTTAACAAATGATCTCCTATTAAGTTGAATTTTAACAAAAGTAATAAATGTGTTACCTTATATCTAAATCCACAATGGATTAATCACCAATTTATAAACAAAATCAGATAACAAGAAAGAAGTTGTAATCTTAGACCGAGGCATGTATTGAATATATTCATCCAGTCTATTGGGTTTAATCGAATCGATAGTGTAGATCACCCTTACAATAAGATTAAAATAGTGAAAATTATTATGCATTTTCTTTGCCTTGCAAATCTCTCACTTACTATCAAACATTTAAGATAGGAACTCATTTCCTTCTCTCACTTACCATCAACACTTCTTCACCTTCTTTTACTGATGGTACATTGGGTTTCTATACAAGTGCCATGAAAAGAGTATTTTGGTTTATGGAATTAGTAACAATGTTGGAAATTTGATTATCAGTGCGATTATATATTTTCCTCCAACCTGGGTGTGTCATACCCCAATTAAGCACCGTGACCCTCTTATGTTCATAGTTCTCACCTTCTCCATCAGATGGGTCTTTTGAAGTAGTTGGTTGGTTAACATGGTATTAAAGTGCTAAGTTCGTATAGGTCATGGATTCGAATCTTTCAAGTCTTATGGGTGGGGGGAGTGTTGAGTGTATATTTTCCTCCACTCTCGGGTGTCATACCCCAGTCGATTTCGTTCTATTTATTAATAGTATTGTAGATGATTAGGGTTTACTCTTTCATTTATTAGATTAGTATGTTTGTTTTTTGTTTAATATTCTCTGATTTTGATTTGTTATACGATGACAACAAAAGGATGAAAATTATGGAATTTTAACAAATGATCTCCTATTAAGTTGAATTTTAACAAAAGTAATAAATGTGTTACCTTATATCTAAATCCACAATGGATTAATCACCAATTTATAAACAAAATCAGATAACAAGAAAGAAGTTGTAATCTTAGACCGAGGCACGTATTGAATATATTCATCCAGTCTATTGGGTTTAATCGAATCGATAGTGTAGATCACCCTTACAATAAGATTAAAATAGTGAAAATTATTATGCATTTTCTTTGCCTTGCAAATCTCTCACTTACTATCAACATTTAAGATAGGAACTCATTTTCCTTCTCTCACTTACCATCAACACTTCTTCACCTTCTTTTACTGATGGTACATTGGGTTTCTATACAAGTGCCATGAAAGAGTATTTGGATTTATGGAATTAAGTAACAATGTTGGAAATTTGATTATCAGTGTCGATTATATATTTTCCTCCAACCTGGGTGTGTCATACTCCAATTAAGCACCGTGACCCTCTTATGTTCATAGTTCTCACCTTCTCCATCAGATGGGTCTTTTGAAGTAGTTGGTTGGTTAACATGGTATTAAAGTGCTAAGTTCGTATAGGTCATGGATTCGAATCTTTCAAGTCTTATGGGTGGGGGGAGTGTTGAGTGTATATTTTCCTCCACTCTCGGGTGTCATACCCCAGTCACATTCATGGTTCTCCCCTTCTCCATCAGATTGGTCTTGGGGAGTACTTGGTCGGTTAAGAATCAGATTTGTGTATCCTGTTAAGTCTCCTAGGATCTGTATGGAAACTTATAATTTTTTTTTCTTAAAATGGGACTTCTACCTGTCATCATCCTGTCATCATCAAGGCCTTAACCCAAGGATTTGAGATTGGTTAGATGAAGTTCCTCCATTCCACTTTGTCCAAAGCCTTTACTTTAACCATCCAACTCTCTGATCCTATGGGCAATATCTTCCTCAAACTCTCCATCCTTGTATATGGTTGAGCTTCTACCATTAGATGATTGTCTTCGTCTTCCATATAGGTTTTTAATGATTGCTGACATTATGTGTGCAAGGTTCCATATATTATTAGTTGTGCAGAGAACCATCGATTTTCCTTGAGTGTACAACAGTCGTATGTTGAGGAAAAGCAACTATGGTTCTATGCACACCACCACGTCACCGCACTGCTGGGGGCAGTGTTGTTGGATGTGGCATGTGTATAAAAAAAAAATTGGTTGGCTCTTTTTGTTTGTCAACCCAATCTGTCACTTTTCATGTACAGCCGAGATTGGAGCTCATGTTTCTTGTTTGAATTCGAAGTCCACATTGGCCAGCTTCATTGCTTGATCAATACCCATTATCATACCGATGATTATGATGTGGCTAATCAAACCACCTCAATTGTAGGCTCTTTTCGACTACCCATCCACATGAACACATGGGTTGTTTCTTGGTGGGCTTCACTTGCTTCCACATTGTTCTTGTCTTTGTCCATACTGGGTACTTGGGATCAATGTGTGGTTTGGAATAACAATTATTAGACCAATGAAATGTGCTAACCCCAAGCTCATCGGCCTGAAAATATGCCCCAGTTGTCTCAATCCCTCGTTTCGCTGGATTTTGTCTCACCATATTCATTAAAAGGAGCTGCAACTCTCATTTTGTTGAAGTCAGTATGTATTGTCCCCATCATCATTTACGTTTAACCTGATTACTCGGGCCAGAAACATTAATCTAACTTCATCATTTAACACCCGTAAAAAAAAAAAAAAAAAATTATCATAAAACCATACTTTCAATAAATGCATATTCCTTCTGTATCATTTCTTACTATTTCTGTTTTTATCATTGTTCAATCTTCTTCTTGTCGTTTCGTTTCATTTCAAAGCCCTTGACTTGTACCGAAGCACTCCTTGTCTTCCTCTCTAAAATACCATGTGGTACACTTTTCTAGGGTTACTAACTCCATGTTTTAATTGAGTTTGATCATTTTCAATGATGATCTCAAACCATTGGGGTTTTGGAATTTCTGTTGGGGACTTGGATCCTCTAATAGCTAAGCCAATTTTTTGTTCCTAGAAGCAACAATAGGTGGCCCCAAAAATTAGTGAGCCTAAAAGGTGTGCCCACATAGGAAAATGCTGCAATGACACGGTATTTACTGCAATTCTCACAAGTTTCTCACAAGTTTGACGTGTGATGTCCTCATAACCATAGATGTGTTTCCTTGCAATACGACCGAAAACCATCTACGGTTATATATGCATCTCCACGTCGGACTTGTGAGAGTCACAGTAATCCTGTGTCATCCCAGCACAACTCGCCCACTACCTAAACCAGGATTCAGAATCAGCTGATTTAGTTAGATGGTCAGCTCTCATTTCAAGGGCTAAAAGATTGAATGCCATTCAATAATCAGGACGCAAATCCCAAGGAATATTATCTTTCCTAGACTGTCACACTATCATTTTCTCAAAATGTAAATTTTCTTAACCATACATTCCTCGATATCATCTCTAGAGATTCAGATTCAAACAGTTTCTGACACTCTTTCTCTCTCTCTCTCTTAAATGCCTCACGTGTTATCATTCGGATGTTTAGTTTAGTTATTAGATTTCCCTGATAAAGAAAAGAGAACGGTTCGGCAGCCCTAAAGTTTGGTGCCAAACATTTTCAAAATATGGTTAGAAGCTTTAGAATGAGCTGATTTTTTGTGAGGATGATCTCTATGATGAGGAGATCATCCCTCACAAAAATCAGCCTATTCCAAAACTTCTAACCCCATCAAAAGTGATTACAAAATTGGACGGTCCACGATTCTCAACTTGTAAACTAGGTTTAGAAATTTCAAAATGAGTTGATTTTTTGTGAGGATGCTCTCTTCACAGTAGAGATCATCATCACAAAAAATCAGCTCATTTTGAAACTTCTAAACCTAGTTTACAAGTTGAAGAATCGTGGACCGTCCAATTTTTGTAATCCCATCAAAAGTGATTTACAAAAAATGTTTGGCACCAAACTTTGGCAAACTTTAGGGCTGCCGAACCGCTCCCGAAAGAAAAACCTCCATCTTCCACTATTTATTGGTAGAACTATTTAAAAAAAGAAATCCAAAAATTGGATTGATTTATCTACTAAGAAAATAACAACAACTATTACCACAAATTCTCAACTACACTTCTTGCTTTCTTCACCTAAATAAACCCAATGTTGCAATGTAAACAACCGACCCCTACATATACATTTTTATCTTTATCTCCACAAACACTACTTAAACACACAAATGGCAAGAAGAACAGAGTACAACCCCATTTTATTTCTTAATATGGATTGAATAAGGGGGAGAGAAGTGAGGGAAGGACCAAAAAGGGGCGTGTTCTCAAAATTTAAATACAGAAAAGAATGGATAAAACAGACCAAATCATCACAGATGATAAACACACCCCCACACACAAGCACATCCACACAAACATAGACTAGATCCTTGATTTGAATGAGATATATACTATGGAATTTCCTTACTCAAAGAACTCCCAATTCAGCTTATTAGCCGAGGTAGTTGTGGTGGTGGTGGTGGTCGAGGTGGATGGGTATGGTACCAATGCCGGTGCTGGATCAAAAGTCTCCCATTTCGTCGTCACCACAACTTCCCCAGTTATAGAATTTCTAGGCAGCTGTTGTTGTTGCTGCTGCTGATGTCGCGTGGTTGGTATTGGCATTTGCCCTGTTGAATGCCTCCGCTGCTGTTGTTGTTGCTGCATTGGGGTTTGACCTCCATTGCTGTTGGGTAAAGCATTTCGAATCTTCAGTAGGTCGAGTGTCTCAACATACTTCTGCACTCTCTTCACCTTCAATATTATTTGTGAAAAGTTGAGAATTCTCATTTTACGGATTTAACGATGTTCAGAATCATCAAAAACCCAAAATCAAAGCTAAATTCAATTGGATTATCACGATTCAAAATTATACCTGCATTCTCCTCTGCAATTTCACATCTCCATCAACCATAATTTGGTCCAATTTAATCAATTGGGTCATCAGCAGCTCAATCAGATTCAATACATCTGTCTCTGCAACTTTCCCTCCTCTAGAGATCACAGATTCTAAAGCTGAGACCTACCCAAACCCAATTGCAAGTAAAAAAACATTATTAATTTGATTGGTCAAATATTATTAATTTGTTCATCTTCAAATGATAATAGAGTTCTTGTCCAGCAAATACCTGACCCGCGAGCTTGTCGACTTCAAGGCTGATCTCTGAGATAGATTTTGATGCCTTCTCCATCTTCGCAGTCTTGCGCATCTCAAGATACCTTCTCTCCTTGCTAGTCGGATCCTCAACAAGAACAATCTTCGATCCATCCTTCACTCCCACGACGTCGAGGTATGCAGTTGAATCCCTCTCCTTCTCTTTGAAAAACAGTTTCTGGTCCAGTGGATGCAGCCCCGTAGGCCCTTCCAACATTTTCTTCAACTCCCCTGCAATTAAAACCAACTTCACCATTAACAAACCTCCATTTCCTATCACCCAAATTCACAAAATACATAAACTGTCAATTAATGAAGAAGAAATTTGAGAATTTGGCTTCAATTACCAAAGGTAGCTTGAGAATTGATGTAGATTTCGCGATAAGAAGACCCCTGTTTAACCCTAACTCTGATGGTGGGAGCAGGGATCGAAGCTCGATCCGAATCCGGGTTTCGTTTCTGTACCAGCATTCCTCCTGGTCTAAGCTCCCAATCTACCACCCCAGGTTCCCCAACTCCTCCTTCTCCTCCTCCTGTGGAGATCCCATTCTTCTTCGGCGACATCGCACCGCTCTTCGTCCGCATTCGAATCATCTCAACTTCTTGTGCAGTACCTTCTCCTTTATGATCTCTTCCTGAGGACGAAACACGAGATCTTATGTTGTTTATTGTTTCTTGGGTCAGTGGTAACCCAAGAACGAAGAAAGAACCTCAGATCTCTCCAAAACCCTTTCTGCGAAAATGTTCAATGGGATCGAGGAGAACCATTTCTGGCCTAAAAAGCCACAACAAGAGTTAAAAACCTTGGAACCAAGCATCACACCAGTCGAATTTGCAAAGAAAGGAATAATTTTTATACCAAGCGATCCTTTTAAGAGCTTAATGAAACTAGAATCTCGGACAGAGATTGAAGAATTTGTACGAAAACGAAACAAAAACCTCGAAAGATTCAGATCTCTGAACAAATGGAGCCAAAAAAATGTGATCTTTTAATCTCTGAAATCAAATCGAAACCATGATCTCGCCGAATGTGTAACAGAAGAAATCAAATATTTACTTAATAAAAAAAAAAAAAAAGGATTTTTTTCTTCAAGGGTGCTTCTTTCTTCTTCTTTCAGAACAGCCACGAAGAAGAGAAGAAGAGCAAAATAAAAAAAAAATAAAAAAAAAAGGAATGGCCAGCGAACAGAAGTGAAAACCAGAGTTGAGGATTTTATAATAATTATATAAACTTGGAGAGAAGAATGCAACGGAAGCCGCCAAAAGCTTCTGTTTGAAGGTAAAAAAAAAAATAATGAAAAAGGAAAGTTTGCTTCTTATTTACGGTTTTACCCTCATGATTTTGCTGACTATCGTAAAAGAGGGACTAAATATCGTAAAAGAGGGACTAAAGATGAAGTAGAAAATAAAAGTAAACCCCACCGACGATTCTCTCTCTCAACCAAAACTGATAGCGGATCTTAAACGATCCTCCACACGCTTTGCTTTCTTACCCAGGAATTGACACGTGTCACTCTAATATCTGTTTGAAAAATGCTGAAATGACACAAGGTATTTACTGCGATTCTCACAATTCTGACGTGGGATGAGCATATAATCATAGATGTATTTCCTCGCGATACGAGTAAAAACCATCTACGGTTATTTATGCATCTCCACGTCAGAATTGTGAGAAAATCCTGTGTCACACCAAACGTTTTAATTTATTTGGAACTCTGATGCAGATGTCTGTATCGAAGTTTGATAAGCTATTTTCTCTTCCGAAAATGTCAAAACTATCTCTATACCCCCTAGTTAATATCTCTTAGATTCTCCCCCTTACCTCCATATTTTGGTGAATATTTGAGTTTTCCCTTGTGTCCCTTGATCTCAGTCTTCTCCAGAAAAATATTTGGGAGAAAAATCAAGGATTATTTGTATGGAGTTTGAAAATGTCTAAATCTCCTATTTTATAATCACTATTATGAGTTTGTAAGTTGTAAATATTTTTTTTCTTATTTATTTACCATAAGTTTTAAGATTCTTGTAAAGCTTATGATCTAATTAGAATGAAATAATTATAGGGAGCTACTATTGCCAAACCAACTTTTACTAATGCCACACAAATTCTTATATAATTCACCAACACAATTGGTATGGGGTTAGCAAAAGTTAGTGTGGCAATATCAACTCTCTAATGATAACCCAAGCTTCTTAGTTGATTTTTTTTGGATAAATCTTTCTTTAATGCAAAATTAGAAGAGATTCATGTAGATCCCATGGACATAATAACACAAATAAAAGCTTAGCTAAAAAGAAAAAGTATTCATATCCCCGAAAAGTAAGAGATCCCATAAAGATTCTTGTAAATTACTCGTGCAGTAATTTTGAAGATAATATAAAATAAAAGAAACATTAAGATTTATTGCTTAAATAAGCTTTGATTGCCTAAAAAAATTTTAAATAGTGGATAACTTGTTTGGTTGAAAGGTAGAGAATAAGTTTGGATAACTTTTGAAAATCGATTGAACTTTATATACAAATTGACTTAGATGTCGAAGTACAAATGACATGTAACATATATATACAAAGCGCACTACAATATTTGTACTCAAGCTACAAATGCCACATTTGCAAACAATGCTCCTAATTTTTTATTTTTTTTTTCATTTAAGTTAGCAAGGTCCATGACCATTGATTCTTATATTTCCATTTTCAATTAATCATTTTCGAGATCAAACAATAAGAATCTCTTTTTCTAAAATAAACAAGCAAGTTACACTTTAATTGGTATGATCAAGTTCAAAACTATTATTTCGATCTTCAATTAGATTTCCTTTAATGCAAAAATTTGTAAAGATAAGAGTTGAAAATTTAGGAATTAAGGATAATGGCATAATTAATCTGGTTGAGATAGTTTTTGTCTTTCAAAATATGAATATATATGTATGATCCACTGTATTATGGCATAAAATGGGTTGAATTTTATTCAAATCTGAATTTAGTGGGTTTGGACCCCTTGGACCTGAGCTGTTATATAGATCTAAAGAGACGCTGTAACAAATTCTGAAACAATTTTTGGTTTTTTTTATTTATATTAGTTAATACACCTTAATCTCTATCATTATTACGTTCTAACGCATTTGATTAAGGACAACGTAACCACTGATGAGGACGTGATAATGTCAGGTCTGTATTTTATATGTTACGCATTTTTATATATTTGAAGATATAAAACGTGTATCTGACATTATCATGGAGACAGAGATGATTAAAAATGATATTATGATGATTGAGTTTTAGGATTAGGATTTAGGTTTTGTAATCTTTTAATCTTTTATGGCTTCTTTTGTAAAGTAGTGGCTTTAGGTTTCCTCTTTTGGGATTTGATTTGGGTGATGAGTTAATTGTGAGTGAGAGGAGATTAGGAGCTTTTAAAGATGGTGGTGATGATGGTTTTGTTTCCTAAATGGGAATTTATTGTACACGTAAGGATGTCCTCTGCTTCGATTCAAACCCTTAGATGGGTGGACTACTTTTTTTTAGGAATCATGCTGGGGGTGACACAAATGGAGACACAAAGGTGAAAAAATGATGTGGTGTTACACACATTATCGTAGATGCTTTTCTGCGAGATACGAGTAAAATGCATCTATGGTTATATGCACGCCACCACATCATTTTTGTTACCTTTGTGTCTTTGTTTGTGTCATTCCAACATTTTCCTTTTTTTTTTATTGAGGCCTAATTTAAATATTGACATAAAGTTATATGACTTACAAAAAGAATATTTTTTTCTTTTAAATGGGGGGAAATTTAAATGCTTTAAATTTCAGGGAGTCACTTCAAATTCTATAATTTTGATCAAGTTGACTCACTTGAAGTTGTAACTCTCTAAGGCATGGTTTTCAATCTCAGTTTCACATCTCATCTCGTTCATGGATGAGACTGAGTTTAATCGACGAGTCACTTCTGACTCTTGTACACAATAAATCATTTAACTCAATTTATAATTATTTAGCATAAATGATTGTAATTTTTTTTTTATAAAATTTAAGATTGATTAAAAGATGTTTAGTCACAAAAAATCTATTTTATTTAGATAATAAGTATTTAAATTATAAAAAATATTATTAGTTTAATAAAAAAAATACAAAATCACAATTGACTCATTTGAGATTTCCAAAATATTATCCGAGTCATCTTGATTTTCAAACAAGACACCGAGTGGGTCAATTCCCAATAAGCATATATCTTATTCTTGAATGGTACCAGGATGAGTTTGGTGAGTCGTCTCGATCTCGAAAGAGATTTGTAATCTAGGGAGTCAATTCACTTTCTATACGTTCATGGAGTCAACTCACCTAAATGTTTTATTTAGTTCTATTTTCAATTAATTTAATATTAATACACAAGTCAATTCAGTCCTCTTTGAAAGTTGACTCAATTGGAGTACAAGAATACCCCTTCTCATGCTTACCGACACTAATTTTTTATTTAGAAAAATCAATTTTATTATAATTGATTTTGAGAAATTTTCAAGTTTTTTTTTTTTTTTTTGGTGTTTAAAGAAAGTCAGAGAGAGAGAGTAATTTGGAATTTAATTTTGGGGTTTAGGTAATCTTACGAATATAATAATAGGATTTATCAACATTAAAAATAAAATTATTTCCTTTGAGGTTTAAATCGGAGAATATTTTCTATCAACCACTAAAGAATCGACTACTTAAATTTGAAAAAAAAAATAAAAAAATAAAAATTCCACGTAAATGTAGAGTCATCTTTCTGCCGACCAAGGGATTAATTATGCTAACAAAAAGATTTTATAGTATATGGCAATTAGAGCAAAGGACCACCTTCGATAAGGATGTTGACATTGAAACATTTTTGGCCCCGACAACCTAAAAGAGCCATTTGTCGCATAATTTAGGGTCCATTGGGCCCTCCTAGACAACAAAATCGATTTGATTGGTTATATGTAGATATTTCTCTAGTACATTTTATATAAAATAAAATTAAAAAAAAAAAAAAAAAACTCTGGGCTGGTGAAAAAGGTTTGAATCCAAAGGGGTTTTCAATAGCCCATGCTAGGGCTGTCAACGGTGGGTTTGGGTCGGGCTAGGTTGTCCGGTAGCCCAATGCGAAAGAGGTGGGTTGTACCTTAGAGACGTTCGATATTCTAATTGGGTCTAACTTGGCTAAGCCTAAATCTGATCCTAGTAGACTTGGGTTAATTTTGTGTATATTAAAAAAATTTAAATTCAAACATTTTTGTAAATTTTTTTCAATATGATTTGTTGACGTACGACATTGCATTTCATCAAAATGAGGGCAATGTTATGTTACTTAGTTTGAATTTGGATTTGCGGTTTGTAATTCATCACATTAAAATGAATCCGACTCTTGTAGGCAATTTCCTAAAGGGCATTTAAGTCATTTTATTAGTTTCGAAGGAGAAAATTTAAGTCAAGAAAAAATGTTATCAATTTGAAAACGCAAATATATCTCTAAAATCCGAAATATTGATTACTTCTAATATTGCCAAAATGTAAGGGGCATCGTTGATATTGACAAAAGCAAAACAACAATAGCCCCTCGACTGAGACTAATCCCACAATCACTCATTGCCCTCGCGGAAAGGTTTCGAACACTTGACCCACCCTTCTTGAAGAGTTTGTCAAGGCTGACTTGCCATTTGGCCAATCATGAGGGTTATTTTAATTTATATTTTTTTCCTCCTATATTATCTGACTGGGTTGAAAATCCTCAAATTGGAAAGTTATTGGATCGGATTTTTCGTAATGATCCGACCGAATAACAGCCCATCTAATAAAATCAGAGTTTGGTGGGATTTATGACTCATCACTTCAAACTAATTATCAGTCCATGCGTAACACAGCTAGACCAATTAGTGGTCACAACAACAAGCTGAATATCTGCCACGTGTACAATCATATAGCATATAATATTCAGGACGTGTTCCCATTTTTCGATCCCAGTTCCCCTGAATTCTCTGCAGTAGAATTAGATACTGGAAGGTCAACTCAAAATGGTCCACCAAATCAATGATCAAAGCTGTTCAATCAGTCTGTCTACATGCTACATTTGAAAAGATGGGTTAATTGGACGGCTCTGATTTTCTATTAAGGTTGATTTCCTTTCTGAACAATCAAATCTTTTATCTTCTTAGCCATACGAGCTTTAAGGTCATGAACTGCTGATGGGGTTTGTTGACTATGAGACTATGACATAGAAATGGTGGGCCACCAATTGATCTGTCCCAATTGATGCTGATGTGAACCAATCATTTATGTGGTGGATATATTAGCTAGGCTCACCCAAGTTGATAAATAGTGCTAAGAGTTAAAGGAAGTGTTTGGCAGTATCGTTGTTGCTATAACTGAGAAGAATCCAGTGGGTGGACCCCATACTTGATCGATGGTTCTGATTTTAGAATGAGTTTGGTGGGACCCAGAAACTTTAATGGGAATAAGGACGCATGAAGATGTCCAATATAAAACACATCAATCACTTAGGTCTCCTTTGGAAAACGGTGTGTTTTGAACAGTGTTTCTATAGAAGTATGTTCATTTCAATGCACTATCAACGAAAGTGCTTTTTGTGCAATTGGTATTTGATTACGGTGTTTAGAAACTGATTCTTGGCAAATCGCTCTTTTGGATATTTTGTTTTGAGTCGCATTGGAGTGACCTCAAGATTGGATCTCATATCATACATCTTGATGTGAAAGTGGATAAGAACCATATATACTTTTTCACTCGTATCTTGAAGAAAGGCATTTATGGTCCCTTACACTTTCATGTCAGGGTGTGCATTGCAAAATCCAATATTGAGGTCACTTCAGTATTATTTTATATTTTATGGACATTTCATCATGAAAAATACTGAAGTGACATTGAAATTGCCATCAATTCATACATGATTGATGTGGATGTGTGTACGGATCCATAAATGATTTTCATCGAGATATAAGTGAAAAGCATTTATGATTTTATGCATAATGAGCAATGTGTGAATCAATGTCAATTTTAATGTCACTCCAAGTCTTTGATCATTGGTTATATATCTTAAGAATAATCTAAAGGTATTTCAGTCATCAACACAAAAGCACAGCCCAAAACTATACCTTTTTGTTAAAGCCCATAAGCCTAACTCATCCTTGAAAATCGGATTTCTAAGAGAAGGTTGCCCCCACTTTATATATTGCACATCCCAATAGTACTCAGGCAATATGAGACTATTCTAACACTCCCCTCAGTGCTAGCGTTGGAGACACTTGGCTCTCCCCTTCCACGCAGGGTTGGAGATACTAATCCAACCCATCATTGAGGTACACCCGCTTTGATTCCATGTTAAAGCCTATGGGGGCCTCACTCATCTTTGAAAATCGGCTTGCAAGGAGGGGGTTGCCCCCGCTTTATACATTGCATATCCCAATAGTACCTAGGTGATATGATACTATTCTAACACTTTTAAGTTCATGGGTAAGGACACTATTGCCGACATAATAACTTTTCTACGAAATGTTGACATGAATAAAAAAGGAATAGTTCAAATAGCATCTACTAATATCACTGGAATCATTGTTAAAATACTTCTATGAGTGGACTTTATAAAAAACGTGAGAAAACATCTAGAAAGCAACACAAATTTTTTGGTTTCAACTCTACGACATAGAAGGAATATGAAAGGACCATATAGAACTATTTTAAAACAATGAACAAGGAAATTGTCCATATATAAAATTATAATTATTGATACGGGCTTTTTCCACATAAAAAGGGAATCTTTTGTTACAATCGAACCAAAAGTGATGTGAATTATTCAAGAATTAAAATCGATTTGCTTTATAAAAAGAAGATATCAATGAACTTTTATGAAATGATTTCATGGGATTCAGCAAATTGTCTTGATCTCTCAAATCCACAAATGTTAGAAATGGAAAGTGGGTTAAACTCACCATTGCCCATTTTCCACTTCCCCACAAGTGGGGGAGCACTTCTTAGAGTTATATCTTAAGAAGTTGTTTGGAGTGCCAAAAACCTTTTTTTTGATTAAAATGCAAAATGCTATCTTGCGAGAAAAGATCAAAAGAAATTATTTTGGGTAATTAAGTAAATACCGATTGTGAATCAGTATTACTGGGTTTACCTCTTGCAAAATATAAAATTAGATTTATCCCTTAATCGAAAGTCAAAAGTTACATTTTCTCGATGATTTAGCAATTAAATTTTGATATAATTCAAATTTTAACTTAGTAATTTGAGTTTTTGAAGGACATTAGGAATAAAGTCAAAATCTCACCATTAATTCATCAATAAAAAAAGACATTGACTTTAATAAAGGTGTAAACCCAATCTTGCATTTGGTGGGGGTAAACTTAATATCACCAATTTCAAAGAGGAATTACTAAATTACCCAATTATTTTTTGGAGTATAATGTTCAGAAGTCTAGGGTGATTGATCACTCAAGTCTCTTTCACAAAAAAATAAAAAAATAAAAAAAATTGAGAAAACAGAGGAAGTTTTATAGTTGGTTAAATGGGTATATGAGATCTCCTTACTACAGTCAACTTCCCTCCAAAGTCCATTCAAAACCTATCAAGAAACACAATCCCTTATCCTCTTGGGTGGGTTCACAACCAATCAAACTGAGAAAAGTTGAAGAGCTTTGAAATTTGAACTTCCATGGCAACTTTGAGCTCCCCATTTCAGCCCACAAACTACAAAAGAACACATAAGATTCAAATCAAGCTTCCAATCTCTTGTTCAATGCAACCCTCACAAAACAATATCAAGGTACCATCATAGATCTCATTTTTTCTTCCTACATTGAAAACCATTTGTTTACTTTCCATCTTTCTTTGTTGAGAAACTAAGGTTTGTTTTTTAAAAAAAAAATTGTGGGGAAGAGGTGGTGATCAATGGTGCAACTAAGGAAATTGGTAAGGCTGCAGTAATTGCAGTCACCAAAGCTAGAGGAATGGAGATAGCTGGTGCTGTTGATTCTCATCTTGTAGGAGAAGATATTGGAAAGGTTCCTTCTTTTCTTTCTAATTTTTTTTTTTTTCTGTAGTTAAGTTTTTATTCATGAAAGCTTTTGTTGTTAATGCTACTGATATTGTATGTGTTTCATGAGAAGGTTTGTAACATGGAGGAAGCACTTGAAATACCCATAATAAATGATCTCACCATGATTTTGGGTTCAATCTCACAAGTAATGTAGTGATCCACCACTCTATTTTTTCTCTTTTCAATTGGATTGTTTATAATGTCTCTATTTCTCAAATAAACCTTAAATTGAATTCTTGCCAGTTGAAAGCAAATGGAGTTGTCGTCGATTTTACTGAACCTTCTACTGTTTATGACAATGTAAAACAGGTTTGGGCTCTCTCAACATTTAAATTTCATTATTTTTCTCTAAAATAAGCTTAAACAAAGGAAGTAGATTCATGGGTTGTTCTCTAAATTGGCATTGATGAAAAATTGACTTCCATGAACACAAATTTGGTTCTCTTCTATGATGTTTTTCTCATATTTCTATTACATAGTTAAAATCTTGCTTGGTTCCCTTGTCCGACAGGCCACAGCCTTTGGCATGAAAAGTGTAGTTTACGTGCCTAAGATTAATTCAGATACGGTGACGGCATTATCTGCATTCTGCGAGAAGGCCAGCATGGTGAGCTCAGGGTGAGATGTTTTTTTTTTATTTTGCTAATTCCAATGTTTTGTGTGTTTCATGAGAGTTCAAACTTACTGAATCTGCTTTGTTGTGTAACATTTGTTTGGCATAAATGTCAGGGATGTTTGATCGCCCCAACGTTGTCAATTGGATCTATACTACTCCAACAAGCTGCAATTTCTGCTTCTTTTCACTACAATAATGTAGAGATTGTTGAATCAAGGCCAGATGCGTCAGTAAGTTCAACAATAATTCAATCAAAAGTTGAATTAGTCAAATTCAATCATAAAAAATGACAATCTGTCCGAAATGATTTATTTTTTCTTCTTGCGATATTAAATCAAAATTGGATAGTCAATTTGAATTGGTCGAGTTTCACATCAGAAGTCGGGTTGTTTTCTTTTGAATCTATAGATACCTAAGTATCTGCTCTTATCGAAATAAACATACATTTAGTGTTTGAATGCTCATTGATATATACATTGTAACATGTCATTACGGTTTCTCTTTTCATAGATTAAATATCGAACTCAAGATGTTACAAAGTGAGTTTCATTTTGTTTCAAATAGTAGAATATGCTAAGTTTGCTTACATTCATGGACAGGAGTTCCCCTCACAAGATGCAATCCAAATAGCGAACAACCTCTCCAATCTTGGTCAGATTTACAACAGAGAAGATCTTTCGACAAATGTGTTGGTAAGCATGCTTGAACGAATAAATAAGTTAATCCCGTTGTTGGAAAGCATGCTTGAACGAATAAATAAGCTAATCCACGGATACTTGAAACGCTAGCAAATTCACCACTTCACTTGATTCAATGTACAACTTATAAATGAGAGAAAAAAGATAAAAATGATTGGTGTTTCACTTCCGAATGATTACACATGAACTTCCTAATTTGGAAGTGCTTTAATGAGGATTCTGTTAAGAAAACAGGTGCAATCGAAATAAGAAAATGAATCAAAAAACAAACACAAGATGCAATTACACAGATTTTATGTGGTTCTCTCAAGATTGAGGTATGTCCACAGATCCACTGATTCCACTATGAAGAGAAAGCTCGCAGTTACAGATTTCACCCTTTCACCAAAAATGAGAAATATAAATACCCCATGAAACCTAACTAGGATTTTACATAATATTAGTGAAATGACGAAAATACTCTTGTCTTTTGGGGGCGAAGCCCCCGAACCCCAGTGAACTAAACGCTGAGCTCGACTGGCGTGAGGCATGGCTTGATGTACAGTACCTCCTTGTTGACCAGTATTATCAATTTAGATAAATTTAAACTATGAAAATCATGTTTCAATTTGAGAACTATGGTATTACTCATGATTATTCTTGCTTGTGAAGGCGAGGGGTCAAGTTCTAGGAGAGGATGGGGTACGTGTTCACAGTTTGGTCCTTCCAGGGCTTCCCTCCAATACCACAGTTTACTTCTCTGCCCCGGGGGAGGTACATCCATGTTTTTATTTTTTTATTTTGGACATTTCCAAGTTGAAACAGTCCTCTCATGGCATAACAATCTTATCTCAAAGATAAAAACCATGCTCCAGGTATACAGCATCAAACACGATGTCATAGATGTCAAGTGTCTTATGCCAGGGCTAATCCTAGCTATTAGGAAGGTCGTTCGCCTGAAGGTAAATGATAATTTCATGTTTTCTACCTTGATTTCCTAAATTGTAATGGAATTCATCCGATCAATATTTTTTTTTGCAGAATCTGGTTTATGGTTTGGAGAAATTTTTGTAAAGACCCGGGAAAGTGTTCTTCATTCTCTTATGCTTAACCGATGCAATGGGAGAAGAGATTCTTGACTGTTTGTTTTCTTTTTTCGAGAAGTGCATTGGTTAAGGGTGAGAATTGGTATGACTACATGAGCTATCCATGTGACCGACAAACAAATTTTCGATAGAGAAGATTTAGCATGAAGAACTGTTAAATCTATTTTATTAAGTTCACATTTATTAAATTTATTTCAAAATAATATCTAATGGGTTAGTTTTTGTCTTGGAGAATATTTGAACCCACCTTGTATGTGTTTCAATGAAAACTAATCTTTGGTGGGAAATATTTTGGTAGAAACTTGAAATTTTTTATAAAATAAACCATTTGGTATCTAGTATTTTTTTTCCTTCTAAAGATTTATTTTCACATGGAAACATTATAAAACATACAATATAATTAAGAGTTGTGTTTGGAGTGGCCTCAATATTGTACCTCATATCGCCCATCCTAACGTGAAAGTGTATAGGAACCATAGATGCTTTTTTTGTGGGAAACCATGGTTTCAAAACTCGTCCAAGACCAATACGTATTTGCCCTAGTTGTTTCGGTATCAAGCATGGATGAGACAGACAAACAAGGTTTTTTTATTTTGCGGAATCTCGCGAGAGTAACGATATGTCTCAGACGAGATATAGAAAATCTGGTACGAGATATCGGAGATGAATGAGTTTTATCAGTTTTCATTATTGAAATCCTATCATTTTCACCCCCAAACCGAGTTTTGCTCCTCTTCTCAACCAAGTGAACCAGAAAAACCAGAGAACAAAGGGTTAGGGTCCAAATAGGGAGGAAAACTTCATCAGATTTTTTAAATGGTTAAAAACTATTGTCTCAATTTTGAAACTAGACAACTCAAATGATATGTATCATCCGAGTCAACTTGGTATCAGGCATAGATGGGATGAAACGTGAAACCAAGTTTTAAAACCATGATGTATACTCTTATTATATGAAAAGTATGTGTAATCTTGCAAAATGTTTGGGAACTGCAATGATATCTCACATTTTTTTTTTTTTTTACATTGAAAATAGCCATTATGGAAACGCAGAACCCATTACCTTGAATCGGCATTTTTCGGAGGATCAGGACCCAAACACCTCCTCATTACAGTAAATAAACAAATAGAGTTCGCCTTAACAAATTGGCCGACTGTTAGAAATATGGAAATCCCCTTTCGATTACACAAACGAATATGCACACAAAAACACATGTAACTTGCATAAAATAACTTAAACAAGTACAAAGGAAAATTTGAACTTTGAAGAGTGAAGAGTATTTTGAGACCCACCCAGATCACACACATTCCTATTGGTCTATGTGTATTGAAGGACATTACAAAATTATAAAAATTATGGACTTTGGATTGTTTTTCAATACACATGTAGTAATGGGAATGTCTCGGTGTGGTCTCCAAAGATTTGTGAAAAAATCGAAATAACAAAGACAACACAATCGCACAAAACACAAGGATTTACATGGTTCGACAGTGTGCCTATGTCCACGAAACAGAACAAGAACAATCATTGTTTTCTCATAAGTTTTACAGTGCTAGAGATCTCTATTTATATAACCGAGAGTTTCCAAAACATGTAAAACTCCCCAAAAATAAAAAAAAGAAAAAAGAAAAAAACCTTTAGAAAATATTACACGACCACGATGGGGGCACTGCCCCCTGCACCTTTGTATAGCGCAATAGAATATAAGACATTTACACAACAAGGTCAGTCTTCAATATCACACCCAATGAAAATTTGGGTTGGATGCATTTTTTATTCACGTGGACAAATGGGAATTTAGGGTGTTCAAGGGGAATGTGCTGGTATAAAAAACGCACTCTTCTAAAATGCCCTCCAATTAAAAGAAAATTACACCCATATCCCATCAAAATGCACCACCCTCTCTCTCTTCTCTGAGGGAGGGGTAAGGACACTGCGACAGAAGTGGAGGATAAGAGGAGAGAAGGGGTGCGTTTTGAGGAAGGGGAGAGGGATATATTTCTGTTGATTTTGGGAAGTGAGGTGGAGTGAGAAACTTGATGCGGCCAATGAACTTTCCTTACTAAGTAAAGAAAGTGTTTTTTTCTGTTAACAAACGTTAGAGTGGGATTACATCATTAAAAAAAAGAAAGATCAAATACCTTTGATACCCACAATTCTTTTAATCAAATACTCTACATGTAGGGTATTTGATTAAAAGAACCGAGACCATTATAGGTATTTCATCATTTACAATGACGTGAATCTCTCGAAGTTTGTTGAGTAACAAAAGAAAAAGGGAGTTTTTGTAATAAAAAAGGAACAGATAGGTATGCCCGGTAAATCTCTCAAGATGCAATTGGTGGCTGGCCATCATCACCTTATAAACAATTCCATAACATCTAGTATTGAAAAACAATACATAGATTCACATATAATTGGATGAAGGGAGTACGGTTCGTTCAACAGAATGCAGATTTTCAAGATAAAAGGCTTTGATATGATGACTCTACTAATTAAATAGTTCTCTCATACCATCACAATTTGATCCAGAAAAAAAAAATTATAGCTTCAAATACAATGTCATATATTTACAGCATCCAATACAAAGTCCAATCCTAGTCATTATAAAGGTTTATATCTTGATTTCTTAGGGGGTCACTTGTTTCAGCTCTTGAGAAATTACAATGTACTTCCTCTTTTTCCTTGGTAGAATTTTGGTATTGGCTTGGAGAAATTTTTGTAGATTCTTGAGCGTTCGTCAAACTCTTCTTTTATAAGAGAAGTCAACAGAGAGGAGATTTTGATTGCTTATTATGAGTTTGTCCGAGAAGTGCTTTATTCCACGGGAAAATTTGATCTCAATTCCATTAGCTATCCATGTAATCCTGCAAACACGTTTGATAGAAAATATTTAGTGAGAAGAACTAGGAGAAAGATAAAAAAAAACTTAATAATTTCCCAAAATCCAAAATTTATTTTAGAACATTCTACTTCTCAAGATATTTTACACTGCCCGAAATGTTCTAACGCAACATTAGGTCTTGCAACAGAAATTATATCGAGAAAAAATCAGAATGAGCATAGCAAAGATGAGGGTGTTCAGATGGATGAGTGGAATTTAATACTAGTAAATAATAAATAAATAAAATGTATACATTTGTGAAAATGTAAATCACCCAGACAGGTTATAAACTAAGGGAAAATTGATTACGATGGTACGGTCATCTTAATCGATTACAACTTGATAAAAGAAATAGTTTTGTACAGAATCGAATGGAGGAATAAGAATCCTCCCATTGAACACAGATATTTAGGATTAGGCTTTGATGAGACATGGCCATTGACAGAACGTATACTTTTTGCTCTCTTTATTCGTAGATCGTTGTAGTTGTCTATAACTACAAGCAATGATTTCCAAATAAACAAGTAAATGCCAAACATGACTTTTACTAACAAGTTATGCAGTTAAGTCAACTCAAATAAAGCACGAATGCCATTTCTTACCTCGAAATTTGTTTGCAATAGCTCCTATCCAAGCTCTGTCTCTATCACTATATGCGTAACTCATGCTAGAAGCCAACAGAATGAACCCCCCAATCTTCTTTGATGTCTCGTTGGGACTCAAATCAAGAGCTCCCGGAACTGGCTGTACTAGAAGGGAACGAGTCCCCTCAGGGAGCATCTCCCAAGCCCCAGTATCTGCACATATTTATAATGGTTTTCGTAATTTCTATTAGCAAACTACACCAAATGACTTCAGCAAGCAATGCTCAATATCGCAAAAGCATTGGATGGTCATAAATCAACACGAAGACAATTTCAAGTCACTCAGAGTAGCAAGTAAGAGCTTGCTACTACTAACCAACATAGGCACAGTCCAAGCACAAACCAAGGTAAATGTGATACAATTATTCACTATTAAAATTAATTTGATTCATTAATAGGCAGTATTAAATATGTACCAAGTTATACACATAAGCTTTTAAAAAGAAATGATCAAGCAATATATATACGTCATAGAGGGTCCGTCTTCGTAAAATAAAGAATAGATGAAAACAAGAAAAGAGGATGGACTTATCCACTAATAGAGTGCAAAGAAGTGAGAAAAGCATTCTTGTTTCAGGGATAGAGTTGAACTTTCATAAGTGACCATTACCCACAACAATAACAAATGAACCATAATTGATCTTTTAAAAATAAAAAAAAAGACATAATATCCAATTTCTTGAAATACATGCAAATCCATCTGACACGGTGGACAAAAACATAGTACCTAAAATTACTTTAAAACTTAAACATGATCTTATCACTACCATGAGAAACCAAAATATGGAAAAGAGAAAAACCCAATTCAACAGGTGGCTTCTTTTCCTTTAGGCCAAAGAAAAATGTAAAATATACCACTCCGAGGAAAATAGAGTGTGTCCTTCAGATCAGAAAGGCCAATTTGTTGAATCTGTCTTTCAAACAAATCAAGTATGCGAGCTTTTGATGCATCTTCGGGTAAACTCCAGTAGCCACGTACACATAATGCATCTTTAACTGCCATGAGCTGATGAGTGATGACAAGAGAAGATGAGAGACCAATCCATTTTACCTCAAGAATACAATATTTTTTACATTATTTTTCTTATTAATTAAAGATGCATTGAATTGGGACGGTACCACTGATATGGTGTTCGTATTCTTCAATAGAACATATGTTCCCCAGGCCAAATCCTCCTTCTGAGTATCTGAGAGATGTTCTGACATAACAAATATTTGCCTGTTGCCTTCAGGGAGAGTCCCTTGGTCCACTGGAGTCGCACCCTGCACATCTTTCTAAGTTTATAAGGGAGGTATTCCACTTTTGGAGCTTTTCGTGTGTTTCCAAAGTTCACAAAACACTCACCTGGAAAAGGTATGTAACTAACATAAACAACTGCCTTATGAATCATTCAGAGACTAATGTAACAGAAGAGGTCCTAAAAAACAAAGAACAATAAGTAAATAAAGTAATTGGTGATTATATCCTTCAAATCCTCTTTAAACTAAAGAAGATAATTCAGAGAAATGATTAGCGAGTGAAATTTCTTATTCCCAAGCTGTCTTAAGTACATTGTCTTTGTCCAATTTATCAACATATTCATAGGTGCTCGCTCATTAAGTAATCCCTAAAAAACGCATCTAACCAACACGCCAATTTGATGATATGGTTGACATTTCAAATTTCAGTTGATTAGAGTCAAGAGGGATAGGGGTGCTACAATTTCAAGTGGTACCAATATGAGCCCCACATCATAGTCAGGGGCGGAGCTAGTAAGGAGGCAGTGGGAGCACTTGCCTTCACAGAACTTTGAGATACCCCTTATTTTCAATTAATTACATGCCTTATTTGCCCCCACCAACTCACCTCCCTCGAATTTTGCACCCCCCCCCCCCCCCCCCCCAACACACACACACAAATTTTTGAAGATGAAATTGTCTCTTGACTAGGCCTTCTTGCATAAACAAATTGAAAATGACCTAAATATCATTTTTTTCGACTTCTAAAAAAAATCACTGAATTTCTCTCCAAAACTATTCATCTTCAAGCATACACCATTAGCTAGTTTGCCCCTTCTACAAAAAATTCCTAGCTCCGTTCCTGTTCAAAGTAAACATCCTATAATGTCAGCTACTTGGCTGGCTGGGTAGCTGCTCATATAATTTCTCTGTCTTATGATACCCACGAGCGTATAGAACTATAGATAAACTCTTCCCATCTCCCAGACAATTAAAAATTCATAAATGCAATACCCTTATCTTAGAAATTTAAATAATCATTGGGTTCCTTCCCAGCAATTTTGTGAAGAATTTAAGCCACCACAAGTTATAATGTATCAAGCTAATCGATCCTATCAATTAAATTAAAGCACCATCACTTCCCCATTTTTAAGACTACTACGTCCAACCCATTAACGTTTCTTGAGAGAAATCACATTTAAAAAAGCATATAAATATTACCTTGAGAAATTTACCCATATATGGGAGAGCAATCGAAAATGCCGCCAAAGAAAGACCCAAAACCTCTGATATCTGAATGATAAAAGCAAAACAAACCAAAATTAAGGCGATTTGACAGAAACCCAAACATAATATCCATAATTATTATACAAAGATAGTACCAATGAAGGTAGAATTCACTTACGAGCTGCGCAGGAGTGGTGGGTGAAGGTGAAGTGGAACCGATGAAGTGGTTCAAGAGAAGTAGTGAACCAAAAGTGTATCCTATCCATCTGGGTAAGTATGATTCGTCCAACCCACGAATCCCTGAACCCCAAAAATAAAAAACCCTCAACAGTTAATCAAAGAAACGAAAGAGAGACAACAATTGAGGGAAATTCACTGACCAAGTGTGAAACGAAGAACAGAGAGGTTGAGCTGTTGTTGTTTTGTTTCTGTGGAATCGTCGAGACGAGATGATATGGTTATCTTTCTTCTTCCTCTTCTTCTACTACGACTAATACTAATGTTATTAATGGTTTTGGCGCGAAATCGAAACGGAAAGCCCAGTGGAATTAACGGTTTTGAAGTGATGCTCTCCATCTCTCTCTCTCTCTCTCTCTCTTTCTCTCTTTTTTTTTTTTTTTTTAGGCGGGGGGGGGGGGGGCGGGGAAGAAAGGGCCGCAGTTAGTAACAAATTAACAATTATATCATATTTAGATGGATGGAGAGCGCACCTTCTTCCTTTTTGAGCCACGTGGCATTTTATTTTGATCTTTGATGATGAGTAGTATGATAGAGCTTATTATGCCAAAAAAAATATATATATATTTATTATAACACCAATCACAAAACTAGGTGTTTTTTTTTTTTTTCAATTAAATTTATGAGCACTAATTATCTTACAACTCAATTGACTTACTTGACATGACAGGCTTAGAAACACTAGATGTGCTCTTTTCGGGATGCAAGATTATGATTCCCCATAAAAAGATGCAGTTTTGTATACTAAGGAGAGCACATCTCCGGTTTGCGAACCTGTCACCTCGGGTAAGTTGACTAAGTATGCCACATGCCTAAGTTAGATTATCACAACTCTAAGTTTATTCCTCAACCCTACACCCCCCCCCACCCCCCCACAAAAAAAAAAAAAAAAAAAAAAAACTCTGAAATTTCATAATTATCCATTCATCTTACTTTATATTTCAAATATTTTCGTTAATTAATTGATAGCAACCCCATTTCTTCCTTTTAGTGTATCTTATTTTCATAACTGAAATACATTAATTTGGTGAATTTATACTTATAAAAAAAAAATAATAATAATAATAATAATATATTGGTGTGCACTATAAACTCTTTATATACATTAACGTTAAATAATTATTGATGATTTTTTGGTCACAAAATTTCTCGTCGCAGTGCTGACATACTCTCTAACGCGTGCCACGTCAAGCCATACAAGCTAATTTTGAAAATTGGGGGTGCATTCAATACACGCAGGGCACATGTTATTGGGGCGAAGGTCTAGTGGAGCAAACATTTGGGGTTTTAGGTCCCAAAGAGTAGTGTGAAATAGCTTAAATTCATGTAGAACCACACACATCTCAATTATTTTCTACTTAGCTTGGGAGCCCATCAAAAGAATGGATATGAGGTACAAAACAAGGATGGCATGCTCAGAAGAATGCACAAGAAATGGTTAGGAACTGAAGTAGGATTCTGAACAAGAGCACAAAAATGCGGGTCCACACTTCATTGTTCTTTCCGAGCTTTAGAGCTAGATGGCTTTGTCGGCTTGATTATGTAACCCAGAAAGATCAACATGAAGGGAACAATGGTGCCAATGTAATACACGCATCTCTTGCATGCTCAACAACTTCACACAACAATTACAGAAGTCAACAAAAAAAAATCTTATAATCCTCACTTCGAAAATTTTGAATTGAAGTGAAAAAGATGTATGTAAGATGTGAACTAACCATGAAACCAACACAGGAATAGTTTAAAATCAATACTGTATAAGCAAAGTTTGTAAATGTCAGTATCTTCCTAACCAGACCCATATTCTTAGGAATAGTTTGCTGCCATTTGTAAATAACTGCCATAAATGAAAAGGAAAGCAATTAAACAAATGCTGAAAAATAAAATAAAAACCTTAAAAACAAGAGAAAAAGGGAGGGTAGAAGGATACCTGTTGAACCTGCGATCATCAATGCCGATTGAACAAAGAATATGATGTACCCAGGATACAATCCCTGTAGTTTGATGAAACAACAAAAAGGGGGGAAGGATTTAGATTTGGAGCAGTGTCGTTTTGAAGATTAGAATGGATATTTAAATACTAATCGAAATGACTAGGGCTTTTGACGGATAATGTAAAGGAAGGTAAGATTGCACTTACATGCCAAACAGCACTGACTGTTTGTGTAGCCAACAACTGAAAGAAACCAGGGTTTTTCCCTTTCTGAATGAGCCTTTCATAAACATCTGAAACAACATATTTATTAGATTGTCTGGAAAAAGATATCATTTTAACTAGCTATCCATGGATCTGTGACTTTGTTGCAACGTGAATATAAGATAAATGTTCATATATATTATTATAAAAAACGAATTAGAACCAATATATGTCAATCTATTGTACCAACTTTGAAAAATAATTATTCTTGTTCTCGTTTCTGTTCAAACTTCCAAGTAAATTGCAAAATCAAGAGCTGTGCCAAGTTTGCTTGGCATTGAAATGTAAACACACGCTTGTTCTTCTACATGTGTGTATGCAGACTCACGCATATACGTACGTATAAACATGTATGCTGCATTTACATATCTAATCTAACAATGGAATAGAACACATCATCATCATCATCATCAAAGCCTTATCCCAAAGATTTGTTTCAGGTAAACGAATCTTGCTCATTCCATTCTGTCCTGAGCCACATCTTCTGTTATTGAAAGTGTGTTTTTAATTCGTAAATGCTTCCAACATCCATAAAGAATCAAAAGACACTCACAATATCGAAGCCAAGTGCTGACTTTTATGTTCCACACAAGTGGCAACTCAACAGCACTCTTCGCCAATTCAATCCCAAGAATATCAACATTTTTTGCACGATCCCACTGTATTTTTGGTGGAGAAGATTCAGTCCAACCACTGTACCCCAAACCAGAGATGATGATGAAGCCTCTGAGTTTGATCAGATAAAATAATACTTCCCACGTGCAGTAATGCCAGACATGTATTGGTAACTCAGCCGTTTCCAGAATCCCCATTCTTGGTATAAGGGATCAGAGAACTGCGACAAGGGAAAATGTGGTACCAGATACAAATACAAGACCATGCACACAGCAGCTTGAATAAGAGCTCCAATGGTTGCACTGTAAGGTGATGGTGATGGTCTTTTCTCTGAGTGGCTCCAAATCTGTACAAACCAAATGAACAATAGCTTGGGCTTGAGTATCTCAACAATACAACTAGAGAGAATATATACAAAAGAACAAGGAAAGAAAGATTTTAGACCTACTCCTTTCCTTTCTGTCCAGTCGAGATAGTCCTACATTTCATAAACTGGTCCAGCAAAGTGACTTCCACGACAGAGGCAGTAGCCGAAACACTCAAGTAGCGACGGCAATTGATGAAATCGATTTTCCTTTTGCGCCTTACGAAGATCCTCTTCTTTCAATAACCCATCATTGTAGTTAATGGCACATGAAATGACCTTCAGTGTCAACACCATTAAGGCTCCTATATTACAAAAGAACAATGCTTCACCATAAGAAGTAAAAGACTTGACCATTAGATTGCATACATACATGTCAATGATAGATTAGGGCAAAATTGTCCATGTGGCCAATAGTTATTGCACATTAACCCAATGATTCTTCATAACAGCATACTAAGAAGAAATAAAACTAACATCATATGCAGTTTATATGAAGATATGTTGATCAATAACTATATGCAAGTTTCTCCCATTAATAAAACCCTTCCAATACTCTCACATCAAAGATCTACTTTTTAGGGCCGAAGAATCTTTGAAATCTTGACTTTGCACATTAAACCCAATGAATTGCCCATATGCTCCAATACTTTCACATCTACATTAAAAGAAACCTCTTGTCCCCCTAAGGCAAATGTTTGAATCTGGAAAGGATAAAAGTGTTCCTGAACCTCATTAGAAATACAAATTTTCCTCATTCAGAATTATAAAGAGGAATGCCATAGATGCGCAGTTTAGGGACATCAGATTTCTCTTTTTACCTTGCTTTGTACTTGATCTCCTAACCATTTTAAAAAAATTAAAATTCAAATACATAAGTTGGTTATGGTTTCAATGAATTTTCAAATTTTTTTTTTTTTTCCTTTTCCTTTTCAAATTTAGAAAATTCTTGCAGTTACATAAGACCAGTGTTTTATTTATGGAAAGCAGAAAATAAGTGTCTTGGACATTTTCAATTAAGTAGGCAAAATAGACATGTAAAAGGTCCAAAATAGTGTTTACCAGTTGCATCAATGCCTCCTTTCTTCCATGCATCTCCACTCATGTAGTATACGTGGCCTACACAAATGTAAGACCAGTCAAGAATTTTGAATTATTATCGTTATTTCTTTTTCGAAGAAGAACAATTATTACTCACCCCCCTCCAGAAAAGGAGAGATCAACCAGGAAATGACGTAAATGGAAGTAACATTATGGCTCTAACATGATTATTCTACGAGTTCTTGTGGTCCACGTTATATAAGGGTATGGAAAAGGAACACATGTATGCATATAAAAATATATGATATACTGAACATATAACCATATAATATATCATTTGGTTAGATGGAAGATGATTTGTATGCCCAAGAAGAACAGAGGTCTGGGCATAAGGGGTCTTAGATTAGCCAATATAGCACTCTTAGGAAAATGGCTTTGGAGGTTTGGCGAGGAGAAGGATAATTTGTGGAGGAAGGTTATTAAGGCAAAATACGGGGATAGGGGTTTAGGTTGGTACAATGGTGAGTCTAAAGTCTCGTATGGGTGTAGTGTTTGGAAAGAGGTTTTAAAAGTCAGCAATGATTTTGAGCAAGGGATTAGATTCAAAGCAGGTTTGGGGGACGGAATCAAATTTTGGGAGGATATTTGGTGCGGCACTTCGTCTCTTGCGAGTCAATTCCCGCCCTTATACACTTGTTCTATTAAGAAGAACCGATCAATTCATCAGTGTTTAGTCGTAACGAGACCGGTCATACTTGAGATTTGGGGTTTAGGAGAAATTTTAATGATTGGGAGCTAACTGAGATCACATCTTTCCTTGATCTCCTTCATACGTTTCACCTCAACAAAAGCGATCAGGATAGGTGGGAATGGACTAGAGCGAAGGACTCGAGATTTTCTGTAAGGTCATTCTATAAGTGGCTTACTTCTCCAGCAGTACGAGCCATCCCAGGTTCCATCATTTGGTCAAGGTCAGTGCCCTCAAAAATCTCCTTCTTTGTTTGGTTGGCTTCTCTCGGTAGGATTCTTACGATGGATAACTTGATTATTCGGGGTTGGATCATTCCCAACTGTTGTCTCCTTTGCTTGATGGAAGGGGAATCGGTTGACCATATTTTTATTCATTGCTCATTCTCCTATAATATTTGGTAAAATTTCATTGGTTTATTTAGTATTAATTGAGTCCTTCCTCGTAACTTTTCTTCTTTGTTGGATGAGTGGTCCAGTAATGTCTTTCACACAAGAAAACGTTACTTGTGGGCTATGCTCCCTTTCGACTATTGATTGGGGAATTTGGAACGAGAGAAATAACAGGGTGTTCAATGACAAGACCAGAAGTTTTCATGCAAGTTTTTTAGAGATCTTGGGTTTCCTATATCTATGGTCAAAGCTAAACATAGAGTTCGCAGGTTTTTTTTTTGATGATTTTGTCTTTAGATGGGATTATCTTTGTAACTAGTATTGTTGTGTTTTTCTTTTCCATTTTGTTCTTTGTGAGGCTTTCTTGGCCTCTTTGTTTTCGTTTTTCCTCTTTGCAATATATTATACTTATCAAAAAAAAAAAAAACATATAACACAACTGGCCACTAATTTTACACAATAATAAAAAAAAGATTTTCAAATTCTCCTTACGATAAAAGAGTTGGAGACAAAGGTCCAATCTTGAATTTTCTAAGAATCGTTCAAGTTGATGTTAACCAACCAACTACTCCAAAAGACTGATTTGTTGGAGAGGCAGAGAACTATGAATATAAGAGGGTCATGGGGCTTCACTGTAGAGTTACCCAAGACAACATTTAAAGGTCCACTAGGTTGGTTATGCATACGTAATAATTTGATGCCCTTCTTAATTTTAATGATTCACCTTATGTGAGTGAGTGTCCGTTATACTTCTATTCTATGAGGAGTTGTAACAACAACTAAAAAAATAATTTAATGGAATAATAATGGACTACGTTATCAATTCTAAATGAAAATGGTAGTCATAAGCAGTAGATAAGAAAAAAAAATTGGTGGTAATCAACAAAAAATATTTATTAGCATAAAATTGCCTAAAACAGAGGTAAAATCTAGAAATAATGGATCAACAAGAACAATAGACATCAAGACTTTTACCTCTAGAAATAATGGATCAACAAGAACAATAGACATCAAGACACAGCTTTACTATAGAATCTTCATACTGCAACAACTTTTGAATTTGGAAGTGTGAAAAAATACAGAAGTATACATGATATAAAGGCTCAATCAAATCTAAAACAACATTAATATTGACATAATCTTTGAATTTCATGTAAGAAAATATGATGCATGAGATACGTTGTATCATTATCAATGTATCTCATCACAAAAGGGAGGTAGGCATCATATTCTCTTACATTTCAACTTAGTATTGTGTACTTCTCATGGATTTTGTCATAATCATGTTTTTAAAACTTGGTTTCACATCTCATCTTGTTCAGCCCGATACCAAGTTAACTCGAATGATACGTCTCGTCTCATTTGACATTGAGACAATGGTTTTTAACCATTTAAAAAATCTGAAAAATTCTGAAATGATTCTTATTAAAAAATGAAGCCACAAAAAACATAAAATAAAAAAAATCATAATATACATATCAAAATAAATAAATTAAATATTTAATTGTTACATATGTTTCATTTTTATTGTTACGTATGTTTTATCTTCTTTATCCAATTTTGTCTTGAATTGAAAGAAAAATGTGAAGTTTTCCTCCAAAACCTTGTTTTTTTTATTCACTTGGTTGAGAAGATGAAGAAAAATCGATCTAAGTGAAAGAATATAGAGTTGAAAAGATTTAACTCGTTTAACTTGGACAAGATTTTGAAAATCTCGTCTGATACATATAGTTTGTCTCGTGATTTATTCATTGTTGTTAGGTATTATTTGTCTTGGACAAGAATTTGCAAAATCTCGTCCGAGACGTCTCGCTTATCTCACCATACGTGGACGTCTCAAATAGGTTTGTGACTTGGTCTCATTCAGCTATGATACTGAGTTAACTCGGACAATACGTCTCGATTTCGGATGAGTTTTAAAACCATGCTCATAATTGTAGAAATCTTTTAAAAACTTGATTCCCCATTTGAATTGAGAAAGATCTAGAAATGGTTAAAGATCGAAACAGGGCACACACAACAATTACCATGCCGTACATGTTTTTAAAATGACTCATCATCCAATATGGGACATCATTTATCCATTTAAGAAGACCAATTCGCATCTCAAATGAAGAACAAACAAATACAAAAACCCCAAAATTCTTCGCTACGTACCAACCAATAAGATACCCGAATCCAGCGAAGAACGTGAACAAGCATCGAAACGTATCCCAACGACATTGGAACAAAAAAATGGAGATTCAAAGAGAAACCGAACATGAGGTAAGACAACAAAGCTCCCGAAGAGGGTGAGTAGATATGCTTCGGTAGTGTTATGGGATCGAACCTCCATAAAAAGCTTACAGGTATAGTAGCAACGAAGCAAAGAAGAAATCGAAGAATAAGAACTGAGACTCCCATTCTCGAGCCCCATGTCACGTTTCTACTCTACTATATGTATGTACCGTAGGAGAAGAAGAAGAAATTAAAGCTGATTTTTGGGATCTTGGTATGTTGTCGTATGCTGTGAAATTACAATAATACCCTTAGTACGTGTAGAAATACTGAATTTATTGAGATTCTTGGATGAATATTACAAAAGTCCCAATAGGGTATTTATAGGCATTACATCAACCAAGATATATGAAAACTACCTAATATAAATATTCTAGAATATCCTAATTGATATATTCTAAATATCAATATATATTCAAGAATATCTATTGTCACAACCTTCCATTTGGGTAAGATACACTAACAATAATATAATGTATCTCATGCATTTTAATACAGTGCATCTTATTCTCTAATAGTACGACCATTGCATGGTTGGGCGTAAAGAAGTAAAGGTAAAGATGGGCTAGTTTTCTAGTCTTTTTATAAAGGCTTTGACACGTGGATTGATGTCCTCGTGTGTTTTGGGCTTTTCGATTTAAATGCTTCTTGGAAGTACGGTACCGAAGATGGTTAAATGTCATTGTTCGAATAGTTATGGATAGAACCGTTAGTGTTATATAGTTAGTTACTATACGGTCGGCTCTGTACATTGCATCAGTATGAATTCTGACAGTCCATTTAAGAACATCGATATTTGCAATGGGTGGTCCACGTGGTCGTCGAATATCTTTGCCGATCGACTAGTTTTATAGCCAACAACGTTTGACAGTAGAGGTGAAAGAGAGATGGTCTTATTAACGTGTGCCCTAATAACACACGTAAAAATACATTAAATACACCTAGGAGTATTTTTAGAGACCACGCTAAGAAGATCGATAGCGTGGGATTCACATTTTACTGGTCAAAAAAACTTGTGAAGAAAGAAAAAAAAAATTACTTAATGAATCCTAATTTTTAGTGAACGTTTTCCTTCTCAACACAACTCCCTCCCCTCTTCAATTTGATGAGATCACTCATTCAAATTGAATTAATCTGACGACTTCAAACTATTGATACACAACACACGTAAAAATACATTAAATACACCTAGGAGTATTTTTAGAGACCACGCTAAGAAGATCGATAGCGTGGGATTCACATTTTACTGGTCAAAAAACTTGTGAAGAAAGAAAAAAAAATTACTTAATGAATCCTAATTTTTAGTGAACGTTTTCCTTCTCAACACAACTCCCTCCCCTCTTCAATTTGATGAGATCACTCATTCAAATTGAATTAATCTGACGACTTCAAACTATTGATACACAACACACGTAAAAATACATTAAATACACCTAGGAGTATTTTTAGAGACCACGCTAAGAAGATCGATAGCGTGGGATTCACATTTTACTGGTCAAAAAAACTTGTGAAGAAAGAAAAAAAAAATTACTTAATGAATCCTAATTTTTAGTGAACGTTTTCCTTCTCAACACAACTCCCTCCCCTCTTCAATTTGATGAGATCACTCATTCAAATTGAATTAATCTGACGACTTCAAACTATTGATACACAACACACGTAAAAATACATTAAATACACCTAGGAGTATTTTTAGAGACCACGCTAAGAAGATCGATAGCGTGGGATTCACATTTTACTGGTCAAAAAAACTTGTGAAGAAAGAAAAAAAAATATTACTTAATGAATCCTAATTTTTAGTGAACGTTTTCCTTCTCAACACAACTCCCTCCCCTCTTCAATTTGATGAGATCACTCATTCAAATTGAATTAATCTGACGACTTCAAACTATTGATCTAATCAATTAATGATGTCGACAGGCCCATGCCAAGCATGGGATATCTTCGCACCATGAGGTAGACCCACCTTCAAGATGGACTAGTCCAATCTCTTCCCTGAATAGACAGATTTCTTCTTTCTCCGCCACCCTCACTCGAAATTAGGATTCAAGTTTGTTCACATCAAACCCCATTACCCGGTAAGGGCATTGAGATCAAGCACGAGGCTCTTCAAGGTGGGAGCAATTGATACATATACATATATTTCGGAATGGAAGGTAAACCTTGATAAATAGATTGACCTTATCTTTTGCAATCGTTGAGATTAATGGGGTGTGTGTGTACATGGGTTGAGATCCGTAGACTCATGAAAATGAATTTATATATTCACACAAAATCCTGCCCATGCAAGTGTGAAATCCAATGATTGGTATTCATCTTAGAGATTGGTGTTATATTCTCGAGATACATTCTTTTAATCCTGATAATTGGATTTTGTATTTACAAGATCAAGATTGTGCATGAACATATGAGTTCCCTTTTTATCCTAATCTTGTGTGTCAAGATCAAGGTAGACTCACAAGGAAACAAACTTGTTTATCTACTCAAATTGTATATCCCCTCTAATCCATTGGTATTAAATAATGGTGATATGTGAGAAAGCACATGATCCTCCAAAAATAACATTTATCCTTTCTTCTACACTTAGATTCCTAGTTTGCTAATAAGTGATTTTGACATTCCCCCATATAAGTAGATTTTGGTTGGATATATTACAAAGTATAGTTAGCTTTTTTTCATCTTTCCATGAGCTTATCAAATACACTTGTACTCTAATGGGAAAATCATTTTATTTTAATACAAAAAAATTGTGAAATAATTTCCTTCTAAATTTTATTTGGATCTCTAATCTTTTTGTAAAAGTTCCTTTGATGTGGAAATTCTATTGCTTGAAATATTTGTTTCTTTTTCACTTTTTGGTTTCTTTCAAACTATTTCTAACTCAGAAACATTCCGACTGATGTCAATATAAATAAGAATAATAAAATTTTGAAAGATTCATCTTCAGCAGCAGATGGGGCAAGACAGTTCAGCATGAATTTTACAATTGCCTTCATAACAGCTCCATTCTATAACAAAAATTAGGACATCTACTTGGTCTGGTTGGAGAGTAGGCACAAGTTTAACTCAAATGGCAGAGTAATCAAACCTAGCTCAACTCGACCTGATCATAAAGCCTGATTTTATATCTTATATAAGAAATATAAATAGAAGAATAACATTTATATCTTAAACAAAAACGCCTTGGAACATAAATAAAAGTATACAAAAATATTAACATATTATTATATAGCCTCAGGTTCCGATTGAGTTAGTTTGCTCAAACCCTCGACCCGAATCAAGGCCGACTTTAGTTATTCTAAACTAGGCTCAACTAATGTTCTGTATAATTTGGCTCACTTGCCCATTAATTGGGTTGAGCCTGAGCGAGTAAACCCACCCAAATTACAGTCCTTCCAGAAATCACCTATTGTGAAGTCGTTTACAAATTTGCAAGAGTCAAATCTTCCAAACACAAGTCTCAAGAGAGCAGAAAACAGAGTGAAAAGCTATGTGAGCAAAATGTTTCGAAGTATACCTTCTCACCCAAAATTTACATAGTGTACTCTAAATATATGGCAGAGAATTGGCTTGAAAGAGTCTTGAGCTAGAAGTACTAGCAGGCAACAGAAAATCACAATGAGTATTTATTATGTATTCATTCATATAAGGATTAGGTATGTGACTCATCATCTGATTCATTGTACTCAGATTCATTGTCGCCGTTGTCATCATCGTTGTCGTCAACCCCTGGATTACCTAGTAAAGTATTCAGAATCATTCGCTCCCAATTCCACCCAGTTCTCTGCATAAACCTATGCAAGCCAGAGGGTTCACCAGCCTCATCTACAGCTGCTCTACTAGATGATGTGCTGTTCTCAGCATCGGGGCAGTACTTCAATACACACTTTCCTGATTGATGATCTATGACTTCCGCATCAAATGCAGGCGATAGAGGCCGCCCCACAACTTGAACATGGGACACACTTCAATATGCCCAATCGAATCAAACAAGAATAACATTAATCAGCAAATCATACCGCATCAAATAGCTTCAGATTAATTTAACTTATGCAGGTCTATTAAAACAATGCATGGCCTACCGCTTGGAATGCACCAAAAAAAAAAAACCTCTTTTAACCATCAGATGAGATACAACTGCAGTCTCAAAAAACCCTCTGGGATTCTTAAATGCCCTAAATGAAACTAATGAAAACATAGTCGCACTTCCAAAGGGAGTTGTGGGGACACCCTGTCTCATAAAAAAAATAAAAATTTAATGATAATATGATATCTGTGCTGAACCATAGCATCCTAATGTATTATAGACTCCATGGTGTTTCTGCTATGGTGCTGAACTCCATTACAGCAAAAACTTAATAGATTTTTTGGTTTTCTTATCAGCTTATCCTAGCCAATCTTCACACCTGAGGATATCTGGCGAGGACATCGTAAAGCCATGTAGGTTTACAAGTGTACTATAATAGTAGTCCAAGGGCAGGTCATGACTAGGAGGGTAAGTGTTCAATGCCCATCTGAAAGGCAGTATCTATAGGCATGGGAATTGTTCTATCTTGGAACACAAAACCAGAACGAGTCCACAGAATAATCACAACTGAATGCTCAAACAAAATAGAAAAATGGAATGTGCGAGTGACTGACCATATATAGAACAACTCATCCATTTCTTGTCTCTGGACCCTACCCAGAAGCTCAATCTGCAGAATTCCACCGATGCACAGAACAGGCTCTGGTAGCTTGAATTTCTGTAACCTATTTTCCTGTTTGATACACATCATAAAAGCTGTTAAAATTTTTGATGACAAATTCAACTTACAAAATTGGATTCTACTTGCATTCATTTGAAACTAAAGAGGAACATTTCAGAGATAAATAATTTCAAACTCCTATAACAATAACAAAGACTACAGAATTTGTACCTGCTTCCTAGGGATTAAAGGGGTCGGGTTTGGGTCAGACATGAGTATATCCATATCTGATTTCTTATTCGGATCCAACTTGGGTCCTATTAGCTAAAACCATATCCGAACCATTTTGCTTTCACTAAATTCGGATCCAACTGGATGAATTATTTGATTCAGGTTGTGGATAATTTTGGACCTTTTTGCATTTTTATTGCTATATTTCTTTTCTAATTGTCATACCATTCTATTTTACTACATTAAAGTAGTAGAAAAAATATCTTATGCAAAACAAAAAAATATAATTTTCAAAGCAATATATCATTCGGGATCCCGATCTGACTAAAGGTCAAGGGACATCAATCCATATTCGACCCATCTTTTTATTTGGGTCTACTCCAAGGGTCCAAACCCATCAAATTCGGATTTGGATCACTTGGATTTCGGAAAAAATCTGACTCATTTTATGCCCTACTGCTTCCATTTTAATTATGTAAATACTAGAAAACATAGGATTTCTTTTTTCTTTTTTCTTTTTCTTTTTTTTGTTTTTACCCCTTTTTTCTGATTGGCAGAAGCCATAAGGGATTCAGAGGTCAGATGATTGACCACGCTTTCTCAAGCTACTACAGCAAGGATGGAAGAAAGTATTTTAAGCTAAAAAGCAAAAATAAATTTTCTGCCAAAATCATCATCTGCAGAAAGAGGTGCTTGTGCTCCATAATTACATTCTAACAATCACTTGATGAGTTATTACAGATTCACAATGTCAAGAGACATAAATACCTGATAATATAAAAGGAGAGGGAACATTCAACTTAAATTCCAGGACTCACCTGGGCCATAGGAAATTCTGGAGAAATATACGTCCAGGATACATAGTCATGAACAGATTTCTGGCCTGCAGCAAGCTCATCCATGAGAAGTCTTCCGATTCCCAGCGGTGAATTCAGATGGCCCATTCGAAAACGCACAGCCTTGGCTGAATATATAGGAAAACCATACTGGAAATACGCTGTGTAGTAGAGAAGAACATATTTAACATCAGCAAAAGAAAAAATGCAAGCTTGGATATTACCACATATATTTATATGAAAATATCAAGAAAATAACCTTGGAATGGTTGTATGTTGATTTCAGTAATAAAACACAGCTTGGAAATCAATCTATAAGTTAATGTCTCAGGCACTGTAGGATCACTTTCTCCTTCACTTGACCAGTAAGAAGCCTTCTCTTCAACTCTATCTCTTGGTTCCAATGTGTTCTGAATACTCTCATCTGGATAATTATCAGTGCTGGATGCACTAATGGCCTCCAAAATGCAATCTTTCCTCATTATAGGTGCAAGTCCTCGAGCTAGAAAGGCATACACTCTATGGTTCCTCTCCAAACTTCCCGGTTCCTCAGAATTGTTAGACCAAACCTCTATAGCATCTATCACGCTGTTTACTTCAATGGCATTTGAAGCACTTGCTACTTCTGGAAACAATCTTAAGAACAGCTTTTTGCATAAATCATTTGCGATCACTGCAGAACATTTTAGAGACTAATCAGAATCATTAAAAACAGCACATAGTAGTGTTCTCTTTCTACAATTGCTAATCATATTCAGCATGGAAACTCGATTTTGACAAAACTTAACGCTCTTAAAAATCATCCAGAATCAAAATTACCATAACTAAATGAGGAAGCAATTAAAATATTTTTCACGTTGTTGTTTTGCAGTTTAAGCTTGTAGCTAAAATTGGTCAACCACAATAACAAGTACAACAAAACAAAAAAAAGCATCCCAGAGGACCAAGACACTAACCACAGTATAACCCACAATTATTCCCATTGAGGACAATCTAACCTCAAGCTCCTTTTACTTGTTGTAATGAGTGGTTAGGGATTTTGCTGACTTTGGATGCTAGGTAAGGTGAGAAAGTGTTGAGCTAAGATCTAATATAAAAAGAAAAATAAAGGTTACTGTAGAAGTCCTACTGATCTGAAGTAGCTCCTAAGTCCCTCTTGTAAGCACCGGTGTGGTACCTTCCAATAATCCTCCGACGCCCAAGTTAAAGTTGCAGAGATAACAGTATAAAAGAAAAACAGTTTCAGCCTTTGTTCTTCCGACTAAAAGATCTTTTCTCCTCCATTGATTCCTATATTTATAGGTTCTTCCTTCAAATCAGGATTTCCCCTTTAATCGGGATTCGATTAAGGTGAATCCCCTGATTGCAAGGATCCTAAACGAAATTTGAATCTCTAAGATTGAGTCCAAGATTTTTGAGGGATCTCTTCCAAGATCTTCGAACTTGACATGGGTAATTATGCAGATATTCGGATTAGGCCTGCCCTACTAAGCAGGCTAGGTCTTCCCTTATGTTGTCTTGCCCTATCAATCAGACTAGACGCTACTACCTTGGTCTACCACGCTACTAAGCAAGTTTGGATTTACTGGCTCGCTCTAACTACCACTTGCTTGGCTAGGACAAGCGTACGGTCTAGATAACGTACCATTATTACCCTCCACATTTACCCCCTCTCGAGCAGACCTGAAGTTTTGCCATCTACTCGAGACATATATGTCTCTCCTGATTGGTTGTCAGTATCTCCTATCATTATTTCTGTCGTTAACGTCTCGACACATTAATTGTAACATCGTTTCGACTTTTTTTTAAACGACTGAGACGAATTGTCCCTCATCCGTAGTTGTACTCGTGCCCATTAACATCCTCACTAAACCCAAGGGCTGCGATGATTAGGTTAGAGGTGGTTATCCTCTGCAGGCGTACGTCCTCCTCCTTACTCTATTATAAATAAGGGATCCTCAATCACTTTCTCTTTCTATTATTCTTTTATCTTTGCGAATTCATCTTTTGGTGCCTCTAAAGTTTTCCAAACCTTTAGCCATTTTTACCTTATCTCGTTTAGAGGTAATTTTCTACTTTCCATTTTACTGTTTACTCCTCTTTAGTTTCTAGCTCTTTAATGGCCATCAAGATCGTCCAACTCCGTAAAGATTTTTTGATCCCCACCTTTGTATCTGTTAGGGTTTGCAAAAATCCTAACCACCCTGACGAATGTTGTCAGAGGGAAATCTTAGTTTACGCTGGCCCAATTAAGGCTGCCCTAAGCTTCCCTCTCTCTTGGGTCTCGTGATCAAGAACTACTTTCTGCATTTGAATCGTGATCACCTTCGTCAAGAGGTGAGAGATCTTGCCTTTCTTTCTGTTGGTTCTCTATGCGTTGACTCAATGCTCGGTTCTATTTAACTAAGTCATCCATTCTTTTATGCATCTCTACTTGTTTCTTTCTCATCTCTTCAAGCTGATTCAAAGGAATAGTCTCCATGGTAGGTGCAACAAGTGGATGAGCGTTTGGTCATTGTTTCGACTGAAATCAATTTGTTGTAACAATCCCCACAGACGGCGCCAAATTTGTAGAGGCGGAATCGAGTTTTACCTTGATCGACTCCGCTCTACTGATCCGAAATAGCTCCTAAGTCCCTCCTGTAAGCACCGGCGTGGTACCTACCAATAATCCTCTAATGCCCAAGTTAGAGTTGCAGATATAACAGTATAAAAGAAAAACAGTTTCAACCTTTGTTCTCCCGGCCAAAAGATCTTTTCTCCTTCATTGATTCCTCTATTTATAGGCTCTTCCTTCAAATCAGGGTTTCCTCTTTATTGGGGTTCGATTATGGTGATTCCCCTAATTGCAAGGATCCTAAACGGAATTTGAATCTCTAAGATTGAATCAAAGATTCTTGGGGGATCTCTTCTGAGATCTTCGGATCTGACAAGCATAGTCCAAAAGTATGCAGATATTCGGATTAGGCATGCCCTGCTAAGTAGGCCAGGTCTCCTCTTATATTGTCTTGCCCTATCAATCAGACTAGATGTTACTACCTTGGTCTACCCTACTGCTGGGCAGGGTTGGATTTACTGGCTTGCTTCAAGTACCACTTGCTCGGCTAAGACACGTGTACAGTCTAGATAACGTACCATTATTACCCTCCACAGTTACAAAGAAGACAACTTTAAAAAAAAAAACAAAAGCAAACAAACCAACAATGTCTACCTATTGAAGACCTTGGAATACTAGATCCTAGAAAAATACAACATGCACCTATACCAATTGGAATAGAAGACTTTTAATGGACACAATAATCTCATAGACCTCTCTCTTCCCCCCAACAAATTTTTTTACATTCTTTGCCACCTAAAATAGGAAATAGGGGAAATCTCCTCATGACCCAGCTTCTGAAGGCAAAATCCATAATAGACCAGCCTCAAAAGAGAGCCATAGCCAATTTGCAATCTCTTGCAAGACCCAATAAATCATAAAAGACAAATTCAAAACAATGTTAGCAAACTACAGTTATGAAAATACGATCTATTGATTCACTATTTGCCTTGCACATAGCATAAATTGATCAAGAGGGATTGGTAGCCAATTGTTAGCATTTTATCTGAGAAGATGGATTGCACCAAAAACTAGATCCTTGATGGAACTTTAAAAAAAATAAAAATAATAAGCAAATGGGTTGGTAGTTAGTAATTAGTGGGTTAAGGCAGGTCTTGAACTCAAGTCATGGTATCAAAACTCAGACTTTACCAATTTAGCAATCTGACACCTTCCTTGAGGGAACTTTTAATTTCCATACGGAAGAAGCTGAGAAGGATTGGATAGAGAATGATGAAAGTGTGGTCAAATGAATTCACCATTAACACACACCCCTTCCACTCTTCTGCCCATACTCAATGGGTTGACGAGAATGTCTTCCAACTGGGGTAAAAAAAAAAAACATTAAATTTACTTTCTAACCATTTAGGTTTCAAAGTTCCAAGACCTATAATCACCTTCCCAGATTGTGAAGTCATATTAACCAGCTATCTTTCCTGGTTTTGAGAGAAGAGGGGGGAGAAGCAGCTTCGTTCATACTCACACCACCTGACTTCCCAAAATTTGATCCTATCTCCTTTGTTGATCAAGAAGCAGCTCCCAAGGAACAAACTATCATGAACCTTGATTATGTCCTTCCATATGACACAACCATAGGATCTACTACTTGCGCCACTTCCCCACCCATAATTTTTTATCAGGTTTCTCCCCAACCTTCAAAGTCATTTTCCTATGAGAGCTCTGTTCATATTCCTAAGCCTATTAAAATAAAAAACTCCAACATTCTTGAAGCAAAACTGCTTTCCAATCCACTAGATGATATTAAAATTGTTGTCCTTATCAGGATAATGATCCCTCCAATCTATTTACCACAGTAGTTAGCATTCTAAAAAGAAACAATAGCTAATCGGAAGATGAGATACAGTACTTCTAATGAGAACGATTTTACATACTTGTAAAAGGTAATTAGTTTTCCAATTAGCCAATCTACAACCTCTCTGTGATAGGATTCCAGATTACATTAGAGAGATACTTGGCCCCTAAGTTAAGGCCAAGTTACGCGGAGGGTAGAATTTGATAGTGAAACATAAGAAGTCAGCAAGTTTCTCTATATTATCATCGTCCACCAAATCAAACACCTTGCTCACTCCCAAGTTGAGACTCAACATAAAACAGCTTCAAACCTACAAAGTAGTTCCTCTAAGAAGACTAATTGCTTCATACTTCCCCAAGAACAAGATGATACCATCTTCAAAAATGGAAGATTCTGACATTATCATTGTAACTGTGAAACTTTCTATTGTGCAAGTCTCCATAGCTTTTGAAATTAACCTACTAAGAGGGAGGGGAGAGAAAGGGTCAGCTTGACCTAAACCCCTTGGACATGAGATAATTAGTTGGAAAACAACTAATCAGCATTAAGTTGCCAGAGGCAACACGTTTTTCAATCCAATTTGTCCACTTCTGGCCGCATCCCAATCTAGATGGTAATCCATAAAGCCCCTGTGAACCATAGGCCTTTCCATATCCACCTTATACCCCACAACTCTTTTCTTAGTTCTAAATTCGATGCAATCATTGGCCAACAGAACTCTACATGGTATCTTCCTTTTCCACACAAAATCCCCTCATTCCAGAAGAAGATTTGAAGAAGGAATTTCCTAATTATCACTACCAAAAATTTCACGATAATCTTATATATAGACCCCACCAGGCCAATTGGTCTTAAAACATTTATGTTTTCAGCTCCTTGCTTTTTCAGCACTAAGACTATGAAGTTACTATTGGATGAATAATCTAGGAATCCATGCTCTTGAAAGTCTTGTAAAGCCTTCAGAAATTGACCACAGACAATCTCCCAACACGATTTAAACAAAACTCGTAAAAAACATTTAAGGTTCAGGTCTCTATCTCCATCTAATCTCTTGATTGCAAAAAGGATTTCAACCTCTTCAAAAGGCCTATCAAGCCAATCAGTCAATATAGGACAAAGAAAATAAAATTGCAAGTCATCCCACGTTTATACAAAGCCAACTCATTATATAGATTTTCATAGAACCTTACCAATTCTTCTCTAGTATCCTCTTCCTCTTCCATAATAGCCTCCATGTCCATGCATCTTAGGTCTAAGATTCGTTGCTGGAAAATGGGTTTCAAACAGAAAAAAATTTGCTTTTTCCAAGTACCACCCACCATTATTTCAAGCAAGGTTTAAAATATAATATCGATAGATTGTTTCAGTTAATGACAATGATGAGGTATCAGCCGATACATTCGATACAAACCAATATATTCTGATACATTCCCAAAACATTCAGTGTTTCGGGATCAATGTTTCACATCAGTCTCGGCCTATACAAACCATTCCAATATTTTTAACCATGATTTTGAGGTCATTTTTCATGAGGACAAAAGTAAAATTGCTGGGTGGCAACTTGCAAGAAACGTCAAAAACAGATAGAGCCAAGCCAACCACACGAAAGTGTTTAATGAGAAAGCTAAAAGAGTTATTAGTAATGGTCATAACACGAACCCAATATTCAAAGTAAAACACCCTTCCACGTGTGACTTGTTCAATGACTACCATAATTTAATCGTTATAGTTGTATCAATGTAACCCTAGAAAACTAGTAAGATATACAAGTAAAAGTAACTCGAGGCATCAAACTAACAAAATAGTAAAATGGAATTATTATAGCATTTGAGCTCACCGAATTGGCGCCAAGAACGCGAGACAGAACTAACACGAACAATATCAGATGGATCATCTAAATATGAAAGAATGGCCATTGACATGTCATGGTCAAGCAACTGTAGGAAATCACTACATTTCTCCATTTCAAGTCTAAATGGACGAAATTATAATCACGCATTCAACAACCTCTTGCATACCAAAACCTGATGACATTTAAGATTAAAATAAAAACATTTTTCATCAGTATCAATAATGAGCACATTTGGACCAAATGATATGGAATTAACAACAACAAAAAAACAAAAAACAAAAAAAATCAAAGAATTCATGAGAGTTAAAAAACCAAATCCACATAAAAACTATCAAAAATTATTTGGACCCGCCAATTTCTAAACCTAACACATTTCAATAATAATTGTTTTTCTGATGTAAACTGGATTAATATAGGCTACAATCACAAAATCACATTTTATATAGATTACAAACATCTAATTTATATATATAAATTAGATGTTTGTAATCTATATAAATGTGATTTTGTGATTGTATATATATATATATATATATTTTAAACAATCATATTTACATGAAAAAAAAAAAAATACCCAAAAATAATCTATACCAGTCAACCAAAACCCAAAACTAATCTATACCAATCAACCCAGGCTAGTTTTCTTTCTTGGACTAAATAATTTGGGTTCCGAACAACTCATTGAGGTGATTCACATTGGAATTCTCGCTCCGATACCTCCGAGATCAAGATGACTCCCCCGAGATTTAAAACCATGATTGAATTTGAAACCCTTACTATTCAATGGGGGATCCAGGAAAATTACAATAATAATGGGAATATTGAGAACAAGTGATAGTGGAGGGACAATCAGAATCAATAAATCGAGCGAAAATATAAAATTAAATTGGAAAAAAAATGTCGCTTTTTTTATTGGGGGTGAATACAACAAAAATTAAATGACTTTGGGGGAAAAACCCTAAGAGAGAGAGAGAGAAGGAGAGACGAATGTACCTTTTTGCAGGAACGAAGACAAGAACCGAAGCACCTCCCCTAACAAAACCCTAAGAAAGAGAAAAAGAAAAACACAGAGAGAGAGAGAGAGAGAGAGAGAGAGATTAGGGTTTATTCGTTTTGGGAGGTGGGGGGTGTTCAGGAAGATGAAAGTGATATTTTTGGCACACAAATGGATGGTGACAGTTCACCTTCTTTTACACGTGTCACACAACAGCGCTCACAAAGGATAAGAACTCTTCGCTGGCTTATATTTTCGTTTGGTGTTCCATCCACTAAATCTCGAGGAATTTTATATTTTGGTGTGATCAAAATGTCCAACGGTACAGATATTATATTGGAGAGTAAGCATGGAACTTACATGAGATGCTGAAGTATGGAATAACTGTTCACCATTTTTCGAACTGCTTCATTTTACCGGACAAAGAAACATCATTTTATGTCCAAAGTCCATGCCGTCATAAGTTATATTTCAGAGTACGGTGCTTATAAGGCTTTTCAGTTTTTCACCACTGAGTTTCTGTACACGTGTCAGTAATAAACTTTGAGTGCTGTAACTTACTGTACGCCTGGTGCGTACTAGATCTTCATTTTTATATGAACTCAAATATTATTAAATTAAAATTTTTTTTTTCTCTAATGGGTTAATTTTATATCTTTTTTAGAGTATTTTCGTTTTAAGAGTGAGATGGGAATCTTGGCAACCTAAAGTAAGAGACCTTGAAAATTTTATGGGTAATTAGGCCCATTGATCAACCTCTTATCTTGAAGATTTGGAATTAATTAAATGAAGAGTCATGATAATCTAACGCTCTGGATAAGCTCCCTTCACAGAATCGTAGATCTCTTATTTTTGGGATACACAAGGACAAAGATTTATGGTTATATGAACTGCAAAGTCAGAGAGAATAAAAAAAAGAGCGTATTATCACGATTCTTAAATGAATCATGTTCCCCCATTTAATTTTTTCTGGAGGCTCGTCTTTATAATCAAATCAAACATCTAAGAAGATTATAAGTGATCCTAGCCATTTCAATTCAAAAAGTGTTGAATTGAAATCTCAATCAAGAATTTGTAAAGTTAAAAAGGTAAAATTAAGTTTTTGATTTTATTAATAAGATTATTTTATTAATGATTTATGTGGTCTTGGGAGTAGTATTGCCGGGCATGACCATGGGCCTATGGACTGGGCAAAGCCCAGATTCGATGTCCTGGTCCGCTGGGGATACCCAGGACATAAAATAGAAAAAAGAGTTTGAATTTTGATTGAAAATATTTCAAAACTTCTTTCCTAATTGTACTTTTTTTTAATTTTGTTTTGTTGTTATTGTTTATTTGTCTTGATTATTTAGTCTCTTGTTGCTTATGGGAAGAAGTATTCGTAAATTTATATATCGCACTCTCTCTTTTCTGTAGACTTTGAAAATAGATTAAAATTGATCGTTTAAAAAGTTTTGTCCACCCCACCATTATTTCCCTTAAGAAATCATACAAAACTTTGTTGTCTAAAAAATACTACAATAGAGTCTAAGGTCTGGTGATTGTAAAAAATACAAAACTTTGCAATGTGTCAAACCAACTGAGCTATGGGTCTAAGCCCATCTTGCAATGTAACGTTGTTTTGTCGGCTTAATGAAGTAGGTCCTTTTTTTTATTATCCTCGTGACGAAGAAGGCGATCTTCATTCTTTCTCTATGTTTTCCTTTTCATTCAAACATGTATATCTATCTAATTGTGGTAGGGAAAATAAGCTTGGTTGATTTTCGAGTTGGCCCGAACTAGGCTAGTCCTGGGCTATGAATGCATGCCAATCAGGCAGTTTTGTTCAACCCGTAAATGATTCCAATGTAAATTTTTTGAGGTTGAAGCCTTACCAAAGCTTTAGGAAGGTTGGGAGCTCCACTGTGTTAATCAAGCCAGCCCTACTGTGTTAATTAATTAAACGATGATCGATACCTGTGTGTCAAAATGTATGTTACTTAGAACTTTTCTTCAGGGGAAACTATAAAATGCCTGTCTCCTTTGTATGCTTCATCCCCTCATTTCGCCTTTTTGGGCTCATATATGCTCCATTCGATCTTGGCCCTATGCACACTACATACATGACTCTCTACGCTTGCATGGTCCAACAAGGTGGAGCTCTATCTTTGTCGATTTCCTTCCTCTATTGCTTAATCAGCCCACTTAGTCCAACAAAAGTGCGGTATTGTATCAAGCAATTTTGGGCCACCCTTGTCTTGCATGTCAAAAACTTTAGATAAGTCTTAAAGAGCATAAATGAGCTGCAAATTAACCCACACATAGTGGGTCAAGCTTGCACATACATGTTTTATCCTCAGGCCTAACCTGATTATGAGAAACTCGTTGGTTGTGAGCTAGGTTTGTGTTGAATTTTTGTGCTACCTTTCTAAACCCAATTAATACTAAATGTCTGTAATTTAGTTATAGATCATATAAGTTGTCTACATGGTTAATATTGATGAACAAAATATTTTTAAATGTTAGGTCTTTATTGGGAGTTTGATAAATAGATAGTATTGTGTAAATGTCTTGGGTTCTGTTGCGATAAGTAGAACTTGGGGGTGCAGAGAGCAATCGTGTAATATTTTCTTAAGGGTTTTCAATTTTTGGGGGGTTTCTATTTTGGGGAGATATACATGTTTTAGTAACTCCTAATTTTATAAATAGAGATCTATAGGATTGTAAAACCGGTGAGAAAATAGTGATTGTTCTTATTATGTTCTGTGGATGTAGGCACATTGCCGAACCACGTAAATCTTTGTGTTTTGTGCTAATGTGTTATCTTTGCTATTTCATTTTTCCATAGATAGCACATATGGATATAATGCATTGAATTGCATTACACTCTTATAGTCTTTTTTTTTTATAAGTACACTCTTATAGTCTTATTAACCAAATAAAAAAGATTTTAACATAGAAAAATAAATTTTACAGTATGTTTTTTAAAAAACGAAAAATTGATTTTGCAACATTAATAGTTTCTTTATTTTTTGTGAATGAGATGCCAAGTCTAAAAGCTGGAGCTCCCACAGAAAATATCTACCGAATAAGCTAACACGTAATCAACACCATTTTGTCAAAAATATATTGATGAAGACATTTGAAAGATATGTTTGGGGCTTATACTTCAAAAGAATTTGCTTCTTTGCCTGCAAAACCATCCAATCTCATTTAAGAAATATATCTATAATTTAGCTTAAGAAGTAGGCTTTTGGGTCCATCTCATTCATGGAAAGGGATCCATCTGCCATCCCTATTAGAATCATAATCAAAGCCTTGCCCCAAGGGGTTGGTGTCAGCTAAACGAATCCTATTCCTCCACTCCACTCTAGTCAAAACCACATCTTTTGACACCATCGCTATTAGATTCGAGAGTACATATTCGCGCGACAACTTCTATTTCTTTGACCCTCCAATTGGAATTTCTTATGAGATTCTTTTGACTACTACATCTCACACTATGAATAATAATTCACAATCCATGGATCCCAATCAAGGAGGGTGACTATGGCCGAAAAATCAACCAATGTCAATGATCAAAACCATCTCTTTTTCTCTCCATCTCGACCATTATTTCATAGGTCTCTTTGGTGTTAAAATTTATATAAAAAAATAATTTCTAGAATCATCCAATCAAACTTGTTAAGAGCATAAAAGATAGTCTACGTGGGACCATCTAGTGTGGGTTGGGGTGGCACTATTTACCTTTAGAATAAAATGCTGAAGTGACGTCAACATTGAACCTCACATCGCATAAGCTGACCACGTTAAAGTGTACAGGAACCACAATCTTTCTTTTATTGGTGGGGGTTGGGGTGGCACCAGCTCAAGAGCAGATTCAAGAAACATGGCAAACCCTGAATAAAATGCTGAAGTGACGTCAACATTGAACCTCACATCGCATAAGCTGACCACGTTAAAGTGTACAGGATCAAGCTCACAGATTCAAGAAACATGGCAAACCCTGCAGCCGCCCTTGTCCTTTACAATCAAGACCAACTTTCATCAATCTGTCGACGTCAGGACCACACATCCACCAACCACACAACAAATAATCCTACAGTTATGATGCAAAGTAGATGGAAATGAAGAAACAAGAGTGACACACAACAACAAGCACTGCTTCACAACATTTCTACAACTATAACTATACAAGACATATGTTGGAGAAAAAAACTCACAAAACATAGTTCAATAACTAAATTAAACCAAACAAAGAAGCAAAATATACACATTTTTTTGTATTACAAATGCTTCAGAAACAGGTGGGGGAAAGCCCGAAAAAAAATAAACCTGTATTTGATTCTTTTCTCTTCCTTCTGGTGGCTGTCCACCCCTTTCTTATGTATATTATAGCCTAAATTGCAACTCAAAATCACTTTAATCTTTCTCTAAACTCACTAGGATATATTGACACAGAATCTAAACAGAGACCACCCTTGGTATGGGTGCAATCTATCTGGGTCATTGAGAACTTGATCTTGGTTGGTACATAGGGATTTTCGACAACAAAATCTCCACCGTGGTAGTCAATCCAGGTCCCGGGTTCACCCAAAAAACATTGGGACTGGGCATGCTGGCCATTTGATGTTGAAAGCTGGAATCGAACGGGCTTTTTGTCCCACCCATGGACGTGCTGGGAGTTACAAATCCGACGGCCAAATTTCTTGGAGGTCTTGCCCAATTGGAGCCTGAAGAATAGTCTGTAGGTCCCTGCTGGAAACAAGAACTCGACCTCCCCATCGACCTCAAACCACCAGATTTGTTGAAGATATGCAATGCTACGGAACCTATATAAACAAGAAAGGGAGCCTTATATCAGTTCAAATCTTTATCACATTAAGGAAATATTCAAAAGTATTATAACATAGAAAGCTATATTGTGATATTCTCATATAACTCAAAAAGAGTCATAGAAGATAAATTCCATCAAAGTTAAGAAAACAACATATATAATATAGTCAAGCTTCTCAAATTAACTTCCTAGACAATACCCAAGTAAAGTTGATTATTACCATACATCAAATGTAAAGATCCTTTTTTTTTTTTTTTTTTTTTTGTGGGGGGGATTTTGGACAAGCCAAGAATTTTCTATTAGATTTCAAAAAATCCCTTAGTCCCTAATTTTTTAGATCAGATGTCAATCTGTTTTAATTCTTTCTATAATTAATTTGCATTGAAGAATATTATTATTTACAAATATGGATCCAAATCATCAATCTCTTATCCAATATTTGGGGATGGGCATATTTATTAAAGAAGTACATAAAATAAAATATTAAAATGAGGAATCATTATTAATTATTAAAGAGATAAATAACAATTCATAACAACTGTCAACTGGCTTTAATCTAAAACTAAATAAAACAAGCCATATCCATTGAACAAACTGAAAGTGTTCTTCTGGTTAGAATCACATAAACTAGATTATGACCCCACACCAAAGAAAACTAGATGATCCAATCTCCCTATATCATGAACCTTTCCAAATCAATAATTTTTATGCATTTAAATTATATCAAATTCAGAACCTATCCTCGGCCAGAACCCAATACACATTGATAATCTGGCTTCTTGAATTAGAGGGATCCTCACAAGAAACAATCAAACAGCTTTAGATGTAAGATTTTCTCAAACCAATCCACTATAGATTGGAAGGCTCTATAAGAAACCAACTATTTTACTTGAATTTTTAGCAAGAAAAAGAGAAAAATACCGGAATTTCATCAAAAACCATAAATTTTAAAATAAAAAAAATTGGAATCCATTTCAAGGGAAAAAAAAATCAAATTTTTAGTTCAAATTATACCTAGATTCCTCAGTTGGTATGTGATTCCAGTATCTCCGGTCATCGATCCCAGTTATCCTCAACGCCTTCGATGAAATCGACAAGCAAATCCCACCAGTACTCTTATCCAGCCAAATTTCCTGCAAAAGCCAAAAACCCCCATCAATAAAACTACCCAAAAAAAAAAAAAAAACCAATTATGTAAAAAACAGATAATCAAAAAACCCTACCTTCGTACCACCATCAAAGAGATTGCGCCGAGAAAGCCTAGCATAAATCTCTTTCTTACTCAAATTCATTGGAACCCCACCCAACAATTTCTCAATAAGGCATCGATAATTCGAAGGCAATTTCGATTCCCAGACAAAATCAGCCGATGAAGCACCACTAAAAGCTCGATTCAACCTCGCAAGTTTACAAATTTCTTCTGGATCGAGATACATAAGAACAGAAGCAACGCAACTCTCGGGTATATCACCGAGACTTGGCTTTAATGGAGGAGATCCTCTTCTATCAGTCTGAGATGCAAGACCAGAGAAACCAGACCCCATGAGAATAGAAAAACAAAATCTTTAACCCTAATTAAAATAGGAGAAGATGATGGCGAAGATAATCAAATTGGGCTTCCCCTTTTTCTTCCAAAGATTCAACTCTCGAATTTGCATCAATCCTTGTTTTTCCTCACAGAGAGAGAGAGAGAGAGAGAGAGAGAGAGCGGGCTCTATTGGACCAAAAGAACGCGTGTATTTAACGAGCGCACTTGGGCGTTAAAGGATTAAATACATACATCCTTGGACCGAAAATATTCGGCGAACGCCTTACATGGAAAAAAAGAATATAAATTTTTCGTTGATTACTTTTTTTTTAAGAATAATTTAGAGATATTAGAGAATATTTTTTAATCTCGGCTATTTGTGGACAATGGAATGTCCAATGGCGATGGACACTAAATTCACGCCCTGTAAGATTCCCCCTAAACACCACAAACTCTTATCTAAATCTAAATTTTTAATCTAAAACAAGATAAAGGAAAACAAGCGGCCTAGGAGTCACCGTTACAATGGACGGTAGTAGTGTTTTTTTAAAATAGAGTTGTGCTAAGCTGACTATAAAAAAAATACTGAACTGATGTGGACCGTGCACAAAACCATTTTTCCTCGGGATACTCAAGAAAAAGAAATCTATGGTTGCACATTCCACGTCATTGAGTATATTTTAGTTATCTTTAGTCTTTATTATTATTCTTTAGATACTTTTTAAAAAAATTAACTGCAAATTTATTTCTTAGTGTAATGATTTCCTAACACCCCCATCAAAGAAACGTAGATCATTTGCCTTGGGATATGCATAAGCATAAATCTTTTTCTTGTGTATCTTGACGCAAATGATCTACAATTCTGTGATGAAGGCGTAGGGTGGAGTGTGTTAGAGGGGGCCGTCAAATTATCACGATTTTTTTTTTAAACTTAATTTTTATATATTCAAAGGAAAAAAGCAAGCGATTGTGCAGGACATTAGTTTCGATACTAAACTGATGTGGAGGTGTGCCCGAAATCATATGTGCTTTCCTTGAGCAAAATGCATCAACAGTTCTCTGCACGTCTCCATATCAACTCCGTGACGAAGCCAATGTTCTGCAAAGTCATTATAGGATGACTCATTTTCAAAAGAAAAATATTAAAGTGAACTAACTTGGAGGTATGCTCAAAATTGTAGATGTGTTTCTTCAAAATACTACCGAGACAAATGTGAAAGTTTCATTTATGTTGCGAAAAAATTTATCATTTTTTTCATCTCAAAATTCCTCTGATCACACAACAAGATAATTTTTAAAAGGCTCTAATGAAAAGAAAAAAATGATTTTAGGTTACTCACATTCATTGCTTTCATTTAACGTCTATAATTAATATCAAATTATAATCATTATTAAATTACAAAATCACTTATGTTCCCTCCCTCCCTCCCTCCTATATCTACATACTCCTCCATACTCTCTGATGTAACATGTGCTAGAATCATAGATTTTCCTTGGGATACACAAGTGCACATCCTCATAAATATATGCACTTGTGTATCCCAAGGAAAATTCTATGATTCTAACACATGCCACATCAGGAGACTATGGGGGAGTATGTCAAAAATGGTGATGGAGTCAGAAAATCATTAATCATTTGGATAACGCAACAATGCTTAAAACTCCTTTACTTGGTCTAAAAGTAAGGTTGATCTATTGGTAGAAAATTAATTTATGCACACTAGATTTTTTTTAATGACCTAGTATCCCTTAAATAAGAATTAGAGTATTAAAGAGATAGATGTGATGATGACTATGAATGAGGAAGGTTTCGTAAAAAATAAAAAGAAAATATAATAATGCCATGATTGAGGAGGGTAATTTTGGCATTAATGTAAAAGCAAAGACGAAAAAAGAAGATATTAAGGTGATCATGGTGGTAGAGTTCAAAGGGAACTCTAAAATTTCTATAAAAAAAAGTGATAAATAGGCATCAAAGTTCATGTTTATGAAAAGCTCTTCCTCCAAATGCAAGAAATCAAAAGTGGGTTTGAGCCAACTTTTTTTTATGTATAAGAAACACTTCTTAAGTCTATTATTGGAATCATCAAGGCTTAGCTGAGATGGTAAGGATGACTGAGTTTGCTCCCCAGGTCACACCTTTGAATCTCTATACGTCCTTCTACATAAAAGTGGTTATATCTATTTGTTGAACACGTGTTAGGGTGGTTGGTACGTGTGGTCCGTCAAAGCAAAAAAAAAAGTCTATTATCGAATCCTAAATATGCTTTTAGTACAAAAAAGTGGAGAGTAATTTTAGAGATGAGCACTTCGAAAAATAATTATCTTTATTTTAAGGAGAGCAAATGAGTCCAAAGTATAAATATTTATCCACCTACCATCCATTGAAAAAACTTTGAAGCACCCATCTTACTTAGAAGTTTTTGTAGAACCCTCTCATGACACCAAGTAGGTATCCCAAATCTTAATGAAAAAGTGGGGCGTAAAATAAATATAAAAAATGAAAAGGGTTTCTCCAAAATTTTGAAGCGGCTTGACTGCTTCAAAGTCAAACTCTTGTCCCCCGATCTATGCACATAGAGCGTAGTATGGATAACATGGTCAATAACATTAAATTCAAAAAGATTCAAGTCAATTTACCAAAATCAACCTCATTAAACTAATAAAATCCTAAATCCAAATAGTAAAAAAAAATCTCAAACTCTCAATGTCCAACTTAAATCACCTTCAAGTCCACTATAATTCACCCTTGGATTCTTCTAATAAATTACTATAGATTCAAAGGTCTAATCTTTCTTTTTCACGTTACCTTTCATCTCAATTTTTTAATTAATTCTTTTTTTCTCCTCTTTTTCTCTTGTTGTGGTCGTCTTCCAATGTTTCCCTAGTCAAATAGTGTAACAATGTCATCATAAGGTTTAGAGCGTTGGATGGTTCTCGAGATTGTTCATGTCCATCTCTATTACTTTGGTATCAATAAAATAAATCTACGAATGAGCCAAGAAGTTTCTAGACCTTTGAATATAAATAATTGATTTTTAGGACATTGAAATAACATAAAGTTTATAAGTCGCATTCTCATCAATTGAATCGTTTTGGTCTCACTTTGTGGGTTTCATACCATGAGCCAAACCAACCACAGATGACACATGACATGGATCCATGTCAGCTGTACACCTTACCCACTACTTGACTTACTTGAAAAAAATGCAGACCATGTGTCATACAGTCATTAAATGGAAGATGGACCAAGGGCCACCTGTATTTTAGCTAAAATCTGATTTAAAACCCTATTTGGTATACAGTTTAAGGTCCTTGCCCCTCACCATAAATGTGTTCGATTTCAATGGGGCCTACTTAGAAGATAAGACATCGCACCAATAAAACACTCACACCTGTAAGCGACCAATAAAAAGAATAATGATGAATGCACACGGTTTTGGATATGCAGTTGGTATGTGATTGATGTGGCAAGGGTACATAATCACAAATCTTTTTTCTATTTGTCTTGAAGAAAAAGATCTATAATTTTGTGCCCTTACCACGTATCCAAAACCTCGTGCATTCATCACGACTCTAATAAAAATAATCGAAATACCCTCATCTTTAAACCCATTGAACTTTGCCTTCATCCTTTTGTTGAAAATTCTTGATTTTTTTTTCTTCTAAAAATTATATCATGTTTAACGTTTGCACGGTTTTTTTTTTTTTTTACAAGAGATGAAGATGGGGGCATTTGGTCATTCCTTATTAACCTCTCGTGAATGACGAAAAGTCAAGGGTTATATATTATTAATTTGAAAACATGGGGAACTTAATAAAATAATATAAAGATGGTATGTATCCGAAGAGATTTACCCGACATACCTAACTGTTGTATTTTTATTATAAAATTCCCTTGGAGTTTTGACAACTCCAAACAAACCTTACTTTAACAAGTTTGTTACCGAGTAAACCTTCGAGTAGGGATCCACGTCATAAAATTCAAATAGATGTTGTTAATTTGTTACTTAACATACCTTGGAGTGGAACCTAACCACATCAATTTGTCGCATCCAAAACCATGATCTGATGCCACAAAGTCATGAAGGATGGAATTTTAAGAACTTTGGAAAATAAAATAATTTTTTTTTTAAAAGTTAATTTTCACTGTTGAATTTTATTTTTAATTTTCACTATTGAAGTTAATAAATTTTAGTTTTCACTAATAATTAATGTTGGTTTAAAGAATTATAGTAAGATTTGAAATCTTGTTAAATTAATCACGCTTGATTCATAAAAGCAAGGTTTGTTCAGTAACAAATTTGATAAAGTAAGGAAGCTTTTGTAATAAAATTACGGCAAATAGGCATGTTCGGTAAAGCTCTCTTGTATTTATTAACAAAAAATATAGTAATAAAAAACACATAAAACTTTCAAAACGATTGAATGGAGAATATATGGAGATATGGTCAAGTTAATAATAATCAATCAAAGATATTTCTATTTCTATTAAAACTTTCAAAACGATTGAATGGAGAATATATGGAGATATGGTCAAGTTAATAATAATCAATCAAAGATATTTCTATTTCTATTTTTTTTATTTCTAGGCCTCCTTACTGACTGAGTCAAAGGGGGTCAAAGATCATAGCTCATTCATACTGTAAGCAATGTTTTAGCCAATTGAAGTACATGTAACAGTAATAACGACTGTTATTGAAGCCATATATGGATATTAAAACTATGTGTTTCATCAACAAATTAAGAACAATAAGGTGAAACAGATGGGATCCAGTTGGCTTATCATGTTTGAAGATATTGTCATCCATTAAAGAGTTTCTGAGTAGGTAGTGTTAAAGGCACTCCAATTATTACCAAGGACACCGCACGTTATAATCGAATTGTTTTGTCTGGTATAAATTAAAATTTTCAGAATGAGCTGATTTTTTGTAAGGATGATTTCTATTCGAGGAGATTATCTTTCTCAAAAATCATCTCATTCCAAAACTTCTAACCCCATTAAAACAAATTGAAGAACAGTAATTCATCCATTTTTTTAATCACTTCTGATGGGGTTAGAAGTTTTGAAATGGACTCGTCCATTTCAGAATTTTTAACCTATATAAGAACAAAATAAAAATAAAATAAAATAAAAAAACTATGGCCTGGGTGCCCTTGAAAATAATTGGGATACCTTTAAGCCTACCCTTTGAGAGTCTGTCCAAGAAATATTTCCCATCTAAATGAAGGACCATTTAGACTTTTTCTTACCATCAAGAGCAAAAGTTATGAAACATATATAGGAGCTTTCAAATGAGGTGACATGACATGACTCATCCACCACAGAGGATCCCCATATTAAGAGAGTATGAAAGGTATGTTTTTATTTTTTTTTACATTTAATAAGAAAATTAACATAGCTTCAATCATTCTCATATACAGGACATTTTACAAGTGGGAATTCGATCTGATCCAAAAAAGGGTCGTTTTCTCTCCGTTTCTTTAGTTTCATCACCCGTGAGTCAACATGGAATTGTTTAATCTCAAACCATTTTTAGATGCATAACAGGGTTTTAAGGGGGTCGAATGAGACCAAAAATCCAATTTATTGAGATTTAATAATTTTGGATATCGATCAATTATGATTTGAGTTCCCAGATGGATTTAATTTCATAATATTTATTTATTTATTATTAATTTTTGATAATAAGGGTGTCCGGACTTACATCCAACAAGGGGGATTGGATGCGTTAGGGCCGAAACCAAGGCATATGGACCCTCCCCAAGGCACGTGCAACGCCAGCACATCACATGTACCAAGTAAGTGAGGGAACACCCTCACAGGTGATCCCGAGGAAATATTACTTATATTAGGTATCGAACACACAACCTACGAACTCCTACCGCATATTAGAATCATAACTTATGTTTTGATTGTTTCTAAATCAACAATCCCAATCCATTAAAACATGAAGAAGTACGGAAATTATAATGTGATCTTACAAGGATTTGGTGTGATGCTTACTAAATTGATTTTGGGTCTATCTGATCGATTTGACAGGGATCAATCCATTGACAATTCTAATATCCAAAATCCAACATATTGTGATGGGGGACAAAATATAAATAACTTTTATGGATTAGTAAAGTTTTTAGCATCAATTCAACTTTAGAATATTTAGAAAATATCTTCCGGTCTCAATCATTTGTTTGTCGAAGAGTCTTAAATGTCGTTTGAAGTTAATATTTTTCACTCCCCATTTTATTACAATGTCACACCCTCGAGAGTACGTGTCCCATACTTCTATTTATCACACCACGTAGCACAAAAATATTTAATTCCCTGTAAGAGGAAAATATCTCTTACACCTTCAGATTTGGGTTTGCACGTTATTACAATCCCATCAAAAATTCATTTTTTACACTTAAAGTCAATAACCAGAACAAAATTAAGCATAAACTAATAATCGATCAAAATTGTGTACCATTTCCTTGTATCTCCTACTCTATCTATAAGTTTTCTAGTATTTAAATTGACTAGAACACCCCTAACGATTGGAATTTGTGTCCCTTCCAAGTTGTCGGGTGACTCAATTTTTGTGGGATTTCAAGGTTAAAGATTGTCGTTTTAGATAACTTTTAATATATAAGTCTACCAAGGCCAAGTTTTTATGAGTCAGGCTTAAAAGAAAAGTGTTGTTGTGGCCGAAAAAGATTGGGTTCGGACCACTTAGCAAGGTAGGGATTAAAGGTAATGTGTGAAAAGATCATGCACTATCTCATTCAATTCAGGGAAAATTTGTTTGGAGCAAAAAAAAAAAAAAAAACAATTATATATATGTATACTCTTGTATAAAGATAAAATATTTTTCAAGATTAATATTGTTTCAAATAAAGGAAACACGCATTTGAGGGTAATTCTGGTAGAAAAAAAACTTTTGACGATAATTTTTTATTATAGGAAAATCAAGTTTGAAAGTATATTTAATGCATCTTAACGTGTGCCATTAGGGCACATGTTGACATAACCCTTTTAATAATAAGGATAATTACAAATGAGATGGACATCGAACCAAATTTTTTTGGTTGGACATATGATCGAAGTCCATCAATCGAATTTGTTTTAGTATTTAAAATCTCATCTCAAGACAATGTCTTAATTAAGATATATATATATACATATATATGTCGTCTCATCCGTTGTCGTGAAATAATAAAAATCAACTCAGAAATGTTATATATTTTAATATTACATTTCATTCAATTCTTATCAAAGACTTTTGAACCATGATAATGCAACAACTACCAAAGCTGAGAAAAACGATAGTTTCCAATGTTATAGTAAGATTTAAACCATTGGATGGTTCTCGAGATTTTTGGTGTGCATCACTAGTACCACCGCCAAATCTCTATCTTGGGATCAATAAAATAAATCTAAGATGATAAAGAAGTTTCTTTTCTAACCTTTGAATACAAATAATTAATTTTTAAGATATGTTAAAATGGGGATGTTTGCATTCTCTACCACAATTTTTTTTTTTTTTTTTTTAATGATAATTTTATTCATCTTGTCTTTTATTGAAAATAATATGTGTGTATTGGTCTTTTACATAATAAATATTTATTTACATTGATTGTCATAATTTTTATGTAAGAGTTGTGATTTTCTGATGCCCCCTAACGTGGCATGGACTAGAATCATAGATTTTTTTTCCTGAGATACACAATTGTACATCCCCATAAATATATGCGTTGTGTATCTTGAGAAAAATAATCTATGTTTCTAGCACATGCAACATCAAGGGGGCGTGTGTCAAGGGAGGCATTATAAAATCATTGTTTTTATTGTAAACAAGACATTTAAGTTTAAAAATTAAATATTCTTAATATTTATTATGTAAAAGACAAACATTTATTATGTAAAAAAATTAATATACTTTTACTTTTTTCACTAAAAGATAAAATGAACAAAGGTATTATTGAAAAAAAACATGATGAAAAGAACTAACGTCCTTGTAGAGTTTTCGTCTTCGACGTTAGCATTCCCTTTTAAATAAAGATAAAAGTTTATACATTATATTCACATGGATGGAATCAATTGGTCCTCACATTCAAAATGTGAGCCATCCACCAAGAGGCAAATGAAAATATCCTACCATGTCAGCATCACATATTATTCACCATGTGTCCTCCTTAAACAATCTTGATCATTTACCACACAGTCAAGAAATTGAAGGTGGACCCAAGGCTTACTTGTATTTTAATTTACTGGGATTCTCACAATTCTGACGTGGAGATGCATACATAACCATCATAGATGATTTTTACTTGTATTGTGAGGAAACACATCTATGGTTATGTGCACATCCCACGTCAGACTTGAGAGAATCACAGTAAATTCCCTGTGTCATTCCAATATTTTCCAAAAAAACAAACGTAATATGTTGCGTAGGAATAGACAAAGCCTAGCTCGCATACCAAAAAGGATACTCGCTATAAACGTGGTCGATTTCAATGGGTCCTACCCTTGAAGTTAGGGCATCACGACAGCCACCCATTACCCGAAAAAAAAAAAAATCAAAACAAAAAAAAAAAAGTCTACAGATCATGATTAAATTTAATAGATTAATTGGATACACAACAAATGTATGTCCCCCAAGCACAAATGTGCATCACATGGATATATGACCAATGAAAGGCTGGTAACTTAGGATCATTGTGTTAAGAAAATGATTTAATTGGCTGGGTTAGTAGATCTTACTAAGAGATATCTAAAATTTCAAATATGGAATAAAATAATACTGAAGTGACCTCAAGATTGTACCTTGCACGTCTTTACGTAAAAGTGTACAGGAATCATAGATGTTCTATGATTCTTGCACGCTTTCATGTCAGGATGTGTGATATGAGGTACAATCTTGAGGTCACTTCAACATGACTATGGAATAAGGTAGGTCGTACATCGTTATAGATTAGTGATGCATTCAAAGTTTGAGTGACAAATAAATTAAACACTTTGAATTTGGAATATTTTGTCAAATCACAATTATTTTTCATACTGGTTGTTAAAATATTTAGGACAAAGAAAATATCTTCTATTTGGTAATGATTTTTTTTACCACATCTGATATCTATTGAACTTGTATTTATTAAAATTTATTTTCAAATAAATGCAAGTGATTTGTTTGGTATACGCTATAGATAAATTAACTATGCATTTAATTTGAGATGTAGTTTTTTTTTTTTTTAATAATCAAATATCCTTGTAGATAGCAGACCAGGCTCATATCTGAGCTTTGCCCAATCCATAAACCATGGTCCTGTCCAAGGACTAGTCCCGAGGAACGTGCAATACCCACACATCACACACACCAAATAAGTGAGAGTGCACCTTCGCAAGTAGCCCCTTAGAAATTAATGATGATTTGGGTATCAAACTCATGACCCATTTGAGATGTAGTCTTAGTTGATGAGACTAATCATTAGTGAGAAAATCAATATAAAACTAGAATTATGGAGAGATATGTTAAGAGTTCAAAGACTTTGACTCAACAAAACCATGATGGAGCATGTATTGCGTATATGTTTAGCATTAACACTTAAGAAGAGGAAACCCAGTTAAAATTGATAATCTAAAAATATCTCAAAGAAGATGCATCAGAGTTGGAGGAGGTATACTTTTAGAGTACCATATAACATAGACATACAAATCAAATATATGTATATAGAAACAAAATTAGAAATGAATCAATTAAAAAAAATGTAAGATTACCTCCAATAAACAACAAAACTATATAATATCAATTACACTCGTGCACACATCAACTTTCAAGTGGGGATTCGATCTCATCCGTTAAGAGTTGTCTTTTTCTCTCCTCCTATAGTTTTTTTAATAGGATATTTCACGATGTTGTTGACTTGTTGCTAGTTGGTGGGATATCAACTCCATTAAGAGTGCAAGTGCTGTACTCCCAGGAGTTATTTTGCACCAACTCTAGGCCTACTTGATGAAACACATGGCACATAAAATGCTCAAATCAAACAGTTAAAAGTCATCAATGGTGCTGATTTTTTTTTAATGCAAATCCATAAGGGGTGGATAAAACATTCATGGATCATTGTCATTGAGCCATTGAATGTGACGTGGCATTTTTGGTCCATGGCTAATGGGTAATGACCAATGACAGCATTGTCCATGATCAATATGGGTCTTGGGTGGTAGGGTCCATTGAGGGAGACAGTTGGGGTCCAACAAAAGGTTTAAATTGAGGCCGAAAGAGTGCAAGAGTGGTGAACCATGACAGAATGATCTATCATAAATTGATGGGGGTCTATTGAGTATGAAAGACATCAGTAGAGGTCCAAAGAAGTATCTATAGATGCTTTCTCTGGGGCAAAAAGTTAAGCCCATGACAGCATCAATGTCCACATTAGAGAAAGGACCAGACCATCTTCCCATATTTCTTAGGTGATTGATTTTTAGTGAAAAAAATCTTGCATTATTCATGAACTTAGGGACCCAGAAAGCATGGAGGGTAGGAAAGGAGCGTCAATCTAAAAAATATCGTAGCTGTCGAGAGTGTCTGCAACCCATCCCCATATTTTGATAATGAGACTGGAGAAGGATCAACTCACAAAGCGCCAAAGCAAGATTTGAGAGTGGGCACAATGAACAGATGTCAAACAGAAATTGTACCATTTTTTAAATGGGCAACTGATCAAACCTCTACCATCAACTAATTACGATGAAACGAACCAGATTGGTTTTAGGTTATAGTGGGGCCGCCCTGGGAGGATTTGCTCATTAAGTGTTTAAATATAAGACTAGCTGAATGGGAAAGTAAGCTTAATCTTCATCTATTGTGAATCAAAGTTTAAAATTTCTAATCATTAGAAGTTTGAACTAGTGTGTTAAAAACCCAATTTTCTATGTGTTCAAGTTTTAGCATCTGTCAAATCGATTTAGTGCATCTTCTGCAATAATCCTAATTTAGTAGATTGTTTGGTTTGCAATTGGATTCCATTGTATCTTAAACTTGAATTCAACATTAACCCATTGGACAGTGATGACAAATATCATCTTAAAGACAAAAACATTGGCACCAATTGAATCATATTGTTTTGCAGATGATGCTAAAAATGTTGCGCAAAGTCTGTGTGCCATCGAAATCCATGGAAACATGAAATGCAGTTGTGGTTATATTCAGAAATGGCACCAAGTTAGTGGTGTAAGTATGGTAGAATAACTCTCACACCTAGGTGGTAATGGGAAAGATACCTATTCTCAATCCATATATGCCAAGAAACAGAACCATTGATACATTTTTGCCAGAACAGGTCCACCATGAATCTGAAGGGTATGGAGGTGACCAGCCTCATCATCATCATCTTAGTTGATCAAGCAATTGACATAGTTGACTCACCGTGGGTCATACACTACGCTCCTACGGGGTTGTAGCACAAACATAACATTGATCAAACCACCATTGTTTTGTCTGATCTACAGCTAGAATTTGAGCTAAAATTAGGCAAACCATTAGAATAACGACCATACATCAAATGGTTAGATACTTTTATTATATAATAGGTGATTAAGTGTAATCAGTTGTGGAAAATTTGCAAGTCATCCAACCTACATATATATACTCTTATTATATCAAAAGTACATGTCATCTTTACAAAATATTTGGGAGCTGCAATGAAACTTAACTTGTTTTACATTCTAAATCAAGTTCATATCAAGTATTTATGGAAATGCAGAACCCATTACCTTGAATCAGAATTTTCTAGTGGATCAGGATCCGAACACCTCCTCATTGCATATGGGGCATGCCTGATTCAACAAAGTAAAACCCTTTGATTAAATTTATGTCCACTAACAGTAAATAAACAAATAGAGTCCTCTTAACAAATTGGCCAACTTTTAGAAATATGGAAATACCCTTCGATTTTAATACACAAACACAAGCAACTTGAAGTGAGTACAATGGAAAATCTCAAGAGCAAACGATGGAGATGCAAAATGACAAGAACTTAAGAGAAAAACAATCACACATGAGGCACATGTTGTTGTGTAAGTACCTTGTATTCTGTTACGCTACGTAGAGCTGCGGGGTCACGCTGCCCGCTCTGCCCCCACCCCCAATTTTTTAAGGGGTTATGAAGAGGGCAATCGTGAAATATTTTCCTAAGGGGTTTTCTATTTTTGGAGGTTCCTGTTTTGAGAAGTTCTACATATTTTGGTAACTCTCAGGTATATAAATAAAGATCTCTAGGGCTATAAAACTTATGAGAAGATAGTGATTGTTCTTGTTCTATTCCATGGATGTAGGCAACTGCCGAACCGTGTAAATCTTTGTGTTTTGCGCGATTGTGTTGTCTTTGCTATTTCGATTTTTCCACATATATTAAATAGGTTCACCACTAAGGCTACATTCAGCGGTGACAGAGAGCTTGCATTACATACAAATGGAAATGATTCAGAGTAAGTCTAGAATGACAGCTTATCTCAAAACAGTGAGACCCCAATACAGAAAACTGTCTGATTTTCCAAAAGAGACATCCCCACAAATTCGAGGTGACATGAACTCCCAAGATTCCCCAAGGGGCTTTAGAACCTTCCATGGGCCCAAGAGTACGATAAAATGATAGTTTTTGAGACACCTAACCCACATGATGACACAAACGATATATTTAAATATTTTGGAGACCAACTAGAAAATCACAATTGAACAAGTACGACACAAATAGGAAAAGTGAATTACCCTATTGAGCTTCAACCACTTTCCGATACATTTTGAATGATATTGGTGTTGGCATGGCAAAGGGTCAAGACATCTCGGTTTTTATAAGCCATACAACAGATCACACATCTGCATGCACCCCGAATCAGAAGTATGAAAGACTATTAGAATAGCAACAACAACAACAATAATAAAATTATAGGACATTACAGATACTTCAATGATAACTGCTTGATGTATACTACATGCCCTGGCAAACACAGCAAATTTTTACGTTTTGAGCCTATTCTCGGGAAAGCTCTAGGTTTTAGGCCCTTGAAAATAGGGCACAATTGCACCACTTTAGTTTGACCATATGAATTCTTTGGAATAGAAACATAAATATTTAAATTGACTTACTCCTCATGTTTGTCCTTCTTTGAGAAAAATCCTGTTTTATACTTGTACGATGTCAAGTAGGAAATGAGCTCATCTGATAATCCTCTATTTTCAGTGCCAATAGATTCTCCAAGCGATTGCAATTGCTGACATGAGAACATTGTAACAATCAAATTGTGCATGCCGAACAACATATTGAAAGCAGGAGATTTCATGTAAAAATAAGAAGACAAATTCAAGGATAGTTCTAAGTTTAATATATGATAATAGTAAAGGATGGTAAATACATGTATTACTTATACAAGTAGAAATAGTAGGCAATGTTTACAGAACAATGTAACCTAACACACGTGGCCATAAAGCTTTTCTCTGTTTATTGATAACAAGCAATAAACAGTCAAACTGTGAGGTGTTATCCTAATAGTCGCCATGACTTGTGTTCTAAGCCATGATTTAACAAAACTGGATTATCCTTCATGGACAGACTCACCTCATACGTCATGTTATCCGGGTCAACATTATCTTGTGTCACAGCCTGTGTTTCAACATAGAGAGAATCTTAGGTTGGTTCAGATATGCAGCAGAGTAATCTTAAACATGAAAACAATTTAATAAAGAGAGGAAAAGAAACAAATAATATACATAGATTACCTGGGCAGAATTGTTCGTAGAGTTGACTTCTCTGTTAACTGCAGAAGATAATTATGGAAGTTATTTCATGACAATCCATTCAAAAGGACACACTACCATGAGGATACCAACTATGAGTAATTGCAATAGATGCTCAAATAAATTATTTTATTTTTTGCATAGAAAAGATGCACTTAAGACTTAACATGTATCTTAGAACAGGATTTCTTCACAAGTATTTGATTATGGCATGGTGTGATACAACACCATATTTTTATATTGCACTGGCTACATTTTATGCATAGTTTACTTATGAATAATGATTTTCTGATGCCCCCTCTGACACACGCCCCTGACGTGGCATGTGCTAGAACCATAGATTCTTTTCCTCGGGATACACAACTGCACATATTTATGGGGATGTACAGTTGTGTATCCCAAGGGAAAAATCTATGGTTCTAGCCCATGCCATGTCAGGGGGCATCAGAAAATCACGACTCTTTATTTATCTAGATAAGCATAATACATTATAGGCATGAAATAGCTAAGAAGATGCCACGGAGAAGTTGATACCATTTTCAGGAAATCAAATTGAGATCAGATTTGGGTATGAAAATAATTACATTAAATCGACCTATGCATCTAATAAATTCAATGAGAATGTGAATGTTGTTAATTTCTAACAACAGCAATGAAAAAACTTGGAAGGGTCATAAATAAATAGTGAAAATTCAAAAGTGCTATTGTAGCAAAAAATTATTTTAACTTTTCAGAGGTTGGTAACACTAAGCTATAAAATGAAAATTTTGGTATAAAATCAGGTGACCCTGCAAAATCAGACATGGTGACCATGAAGCAAAATCAGGTGTGCCTAAGAAGTGCCACTTAGCTAAGTGGTAAGACGCGTGGAGAGTTGTTCCCATGTCCTAGGTTCAAACCCCCTTGAAGCCATACTTCTTATGCTAACCACTAACTCATCTTTACCGGAAAAAATTAAAAATCAGGTGTGCCTACATGTCTGTAGCCTATTAGCCAATGTGATAATATCAAAGATAATTTTTATTTACATAAATACTGGTTCAAATAATTCAAAAGCATCAACGCACAAAAGTTATCTAAAATCAATATTATTAACGTATAACAACTACAGGAAACAAAATAAAAAGAATTTAAAGTTGTCTAGGCCACTATCCATCTTGGTGTGAATTAGTAATGTAGTTTCTTTGTCACGTTGCAACTTAACGTGCAGTTTTAGTAGAGTTTTAAAAAATAAGTAGCATTTGCCGCTCTTTGTTTCATTTGGATTATTAAAGCAAGAAACACAACCTTGGCAATGAAGTTTAAGATATGAACAAATAAATAATTACTAACTTCCATAACAAAACGTTTCACAAATTCATTTCATAGCTCATGGCCCCAAATTAAAACACATTTAAATTTCCCTAATCAAAAAACCCCCAGATGTTCCAAGATAGGAAAGAGGAATCCTCACTCTATGTGTATATAGATAATAAAGCACTATTGATTCCAATTGCAGCATGAACACGACGAACAATAGAAACCCAAGTTTCATATCAAGCAAAATAACCACAAGTCAGTCACCAAATGAACTCATTAGCAATATAATCAAGCAAGCTTCGGATATTATATCATCAAAATCATAGAATAGCTCTGTGGGAATCATCTATACATACCAGATCCGGTTCCAATAGTTTCACTAAGGGATTCATTCTCATCTTGGTGCTCCAACTCCTGCAAGGCTCTAGCTAAAGCCTCATCTGACTCTAACTGTGACTTGGCATTGTCAACCTGCAACGGCTCTCCGTCTTTTTCTTGAACCACTCTCTCACTACCACTACGTTCGTGGTTGGGATTAGAATCAGTACTTGTAGAAGCTTTAGTCCAATCAAACCCACCGTTTATTTGGAGTGATTGGTACACAATTTCCTAAAGCATAATAAATCAAACAGATTCGTGAAACTTTTAATCAGGAAGATTAATATCACTTTTTTGGTAATTAAAAGGTGCTTTCTTAAAGTCATACTGACCTGATTTCGAAGAACCTCTTCAAGAGAAAGATCGCCTTGTTCAAGAAATCCGGCAAAATTCTCTTCGACTACGCCAGGGACAGCGGCGTGTACATAATGAACATCCACCTGTTGATTCCCCATCGTTTCAGACATCAGCCTCGTGCTGATAATTCCTTATGTAAATCTGGGTGTGATCTTATCTTCAACGTCTTCTACTGGATTGAGAAGAGTAGTCCCCTCTCCCTCTCCCTCTCCCAGGTATCTTCAGAGAATTGAAAGTCAGTCAACGTCAACAGGTCATAAAAATAAATTAAAAGAAAAATCAAAATTCATTTATTAGGAAAGTGACCCATTTAACATTTTATCTATCACCTCATCACATTATTTTTTAATTGGATCTCTATTTCTACGTGTTTTCTTCGTTTTCTTAGTCTTTTAAATTGACCCATTAACAGTTAGAGATTACTTTGTAACCATCCTTATCTATCTCCAAAATTGATGCAGATTGCAGACACTATTTCAAATCATAATTTTACATATCCACAGAGGTATTTCAAAAATTACGGGGGAAAAAAAAAACCTACTAAGCTCAATCATGATAAATCACATAGTTCCAAACATGAAAAGAAGAAATTGGATCGACCACAGATCTAAGAGACATAAAAATATAATTTGAAAAAAACCCAAAAATGATCCATTAGGAAAGGCACCTTTCAACTTTAATAATCAGCTTTTTTTTTTCTTTTCTTCCTACAAGTTTTTTTTCCTTCATACCACAGACCTGTCATCAATATCTTCCTTCACCTTCTTTCCTATATAATAAAATATAAATATATAAAAAATAAAAAAAGACCAGGTCACAAGTAGAGTTGACTCTGTAAACCATCCCTGACTATCTGAAACATTGATTCAAAGACAAATTCAGGACATAATTCAAGAAACCCATGAAGAAATCTACACAAACTAGGCAAAAATAGATAACACCACAGCAGACAGCACATCCGTGATCAAGAACATAGATCTCAAACATGCAAATTAAGCAGGAATAACTCAAAATTAACAGCAAAATCAAAATGGGGTTTCCAGTAATTTCTCTATAGTTCATGTAGAACCAAGAAATATATATAAATATAAATAGATATTGAAGATGGGAAGTAGTACCTAAGGGAAGATGATGAAATGGGTCTTGTTAAGTCCTTTTTTTCAGACTCAGAGACTCAAGTGTGAAGAAACTGTGGGTGTTTTGAGTGATTTGATATGGAGACTGGTGAGAGAGGTTGGGTTTAGAGATGAAAAGTAAAAGTAGGACCACCTTGACTAATGAAAAGGTGTAGAATACAACTCAGTAGATTCATAATCACGACACCACCTGACCACTACCAGGCACCACCCCTCGAATCCAATCTTCTCTTTTAACCTCTCTTTTTCTTCTATTTTACTTCAGTAAAAAAGTTCCTTTTTTTTTTTTTTCTTTTTCTTTTAAGCCACTGACCATGTTTATGTTCGTGCATGTATGAGAGAGAGAGAGATATGTTACTGTAGAACCTTTAATTCTTTAGTCATTTTTTTATTATTTTTAATTGGGGTACTCTTAGCAAAATTTGGTGTGGCAATACACTCTCTCTTTATTTATAATTTTATTAAAAACTGATTTAATGTGCATCTCGAAGACCCCTGGATGATCTATTCCAAAGATTCCCATTTGGGATCAGACCCAAAATCCAGTCTATTCGAATTTGGGAACTTTCAATCTAGATCATGGGATTTGTTTTCTAAATTCTAATAAGGATTAATCCGACAAACATCGGATTTGATAACCTACACGATCGATTATGGATCAACCATGTTTCCACTCCACCTAATAAATGTGAGAAAGTATGCAACTTATTTTAAATACACCAAGTTATTTCCAATTTTTATATCAAACCAGAGTGATTAGATTTAGACCCAATTATATAATTGTTATCGGATCGGATTTGAGATCGTAATATTGAAATCCAATTAGAACCCTATCCAACAAGAGTCTTAGTGGATCGGTTCCTAATTCGATTTATTATAATGAAAGAAGGCGGAGTAGAAGTGGTTCGATATCACAATTTGAATGGTCATAAGTGCTCTTAATTTTTATATTTAAATTTAATATAATCAATGTTATTTTGATATATAAAAAAAATAAAAATAACCGTGAAGACTTATTTTTTTAAATATTTACTAAAAAAATATGGATCACAAAAGACACATTTTATCACACATCTTCCTCCCAACGACAAATAGAAGAATTATTCTAATAAAATACTTTTAAAAAATATACCCTTTAAATCACTTTACACAACCAATCATCATCAATCTCTTGGATGATATATTGATTGAGGTAGTGATGTGATCATCATCTCCACCACCATCATCATATCATCATCATTCATTGCCATTGTCATCATAGTCATGATTATTATCATCGTCATTCCTCGTCATTGTCATCGTCATCATAATGATCATATCACCACAATCATCATTGTCATACCTATCATCACATCATCATCTTTTAACAGTTGAGATTGATTAGCCTAGGAAAGAAAGACAAAAAGAAATCAAGAGTTTTATTTATCATTTTTCATTAACTAATTAAAGAAGGCCAAGGTTGATGAGCTCGTCTTCAAATTCTTAAATTTAGGTCATCTCAAATATTCACCAAAACAATGGATTGGGGTAACTCTAAAACAAATTGAGTTTTAAAACTTTTCAAATTACCTGGAAGGGTGATTTAAAAATTTTAATAAAAGAAATTTCAAAACCTCCTCCTTAAACAATTATGTCCGGGACCTACTTTCGAAAAATGGGTTTTTATGGTTATTTTCTCTTTTTAAAATTATTATATATATATATATATATGAAAATGATCTATAGTTCTGTACCCTTATCTCGTACATTCACCACAACTCTTTAATCAATATTTTAAGGGTAACTTAAAAAATTTATTGACGTGAATCATAGATTTTTCTCTTGATATACACAATTGCACACATTTTATGAGAATGTCCAATCGTGTATCTCGGAAAAAAAATCAGGGTTCTTACGGGGCACACGTCAGTCGAGTTTTTGAATCGTCATGTTAGGTAAAGTTATAAAACCATTACACTAGTTTAAATTATAAATAAATTTTTTTGGTACATGTGTCTTTCCACGTGTCACATTTAGTGATAAATAATTAAAGAAGATGACCGAAGCGCTTCATGTCACATACGACACATCTAAAGGTATTTGGAGGCCATATGTATAGGAATTAAAATTAAGATGTTTGTTTGAGGAAAAGGTGGGCCAACCCCTTACGAAGGTCACGTATACATTTCATGGATGGTCCCACTATGCTTGAATAAGACTTCCACTGCTTGACTTATGAACATAGCCATTGAATTTCAATAAAATCACAGCTATGACACTGGTGTCCATTTGATAAAGAAAACAAAAAAAACAAATGTGGAATCTTCCTTAAATGGGACCCATCTAATGTGGGTCCCAATTTCATTATGTCGGTTGGCTTAAGTTTTGTAGATTACCATTTGAATCTATAAAATTAGGGTCTTGGATTTTCTTTTAATTTTTTGGGTCAATTTTTAGATATTCTCCGATTTTTGAGATCCCTACATTTATAAATGGATGATTTAAACATACACCTCCATTGTTTTGTTGAATATTTGAGATGCCCTGTGTTTTCAAACTGATGACAGACCCCTTGATCTTGGTATTTTGACTTTTTTCTGACATAAATTAGCAGAAATGACTCATATTCCCTCTGTTCAACATCTAGTCAAAAATCCTTTTTTTTTTTTTTTTTTTTTCAAAATCAATCATCTTCAAGTTTTTTAACATTTATGGTGGATTTCTTTTAATCTATTCAATCTTATTGTTAATCCATTATTTTCTACCTAACGTTAACACTTTATAGAAAATCCTAAATTTTCTAGTAAAACCTATGTCGTCTTCTACTTCCCAAATTCCTATTCGATTTTTTCCCCCACACTAATCATCTTCAAGCCCTTCAAACTTTATGATACATTTTTTTATTTAACCTTATTTTCAATCGGTCATTTTTCAATTTAACCGTTAACTCTTTGTAGAAAACCCTAGATTTTTTATCCACAATCCGTGATTTTCTACTTTTTCAAAAATCTTATATTGCTTTGAGGTTGAAAATGAAGGTAACATTTTTTATCCAAGAGGTTAAAATATGGCTGGTTTGGAGAAGTATATTCAAAGGTTTTCAACTAGGGATTGAAGGTAAGTGCATTTGAGTCATTTTTTTATATTAATCTATCAAAGAAGACTAGGATCAAGGGGTATTTCATCAGTTTGAGAACACGGGTATCTCAAATATTCAATAAAACGTGGAAGGGTACATCTAAATCTCCTTATATAAATTGATGACATATCCCTTGATCACGGCCTTCTATGAGAGGTTAATGAAAAATGATTCAATTACCCTTATCTTTGACTTACATCCTATTAAAACTCTTGTAACTAATATTGTGGGATTGAATTGAAGGGTCAATTTATAATGAAATTGATAAAGTTGGATGTGAACTGAATTTTTGGAATTTTAAAATACATAATTATCATCCCTCTGAATTATTTTATCATTAAGCAGACCCATGGCCGGCCATGGAGAGATCCCATCATCAATTTATGAAAATAGAAGTACATGGGTTGGTGTTGGGTCCATTTGTCTACAACCTTTTAACATCCACCACTCATTTCTTGGGCCCACACATTATAAGCAAACAACAATCTTTATTAATGTCATCTCAGCGTCATTATTCTCACTAACCTCATATGCCCAAGTAGCTATAATAAAATGGGACAACAAACTAGACATTCGTGCTCCTGGATGATAAGATTGCAAATGATGTTGTGGGCCTCCACAATTGTGATCAATGATCATCTCTCGAGGTAACCGTGATCATAGGATTGCATCAAAAGTCATTATCGATGTCATTAATGATTTGACCCTCTTATCCAAATCTACACCGTGGAAGCTCGTTATTTCCTTTTGTAATTAATCGAACTTCTTAATAATCAAATAATGTCACTAGAAATAAATAGGTTGTTGTGCAAAAATGTGCAACAAATAAAACAAGCAATGAGCAAGAAATTAAATGCAAAACGAAATAGAGAACAAAAGACATGATTTACGTGGTTCAGCAAGATACCTATTTCCATGGGCAACGATGATCAATCCACTATCTTCAATGAGATTTTACAAAATTCATAAAAAACCCTAGTCCCCTGTTATACCCAATTGCACTCTCTCTCTCTCTCTCTCTGGTGGCTCTACTACTTACACATTAAGAATAAATCCTAAAAATATCATTTATATACTTAGGGTTACAAAGAGCAAAAAAATAGGTCGGATTAAAATCCAAACCAAATGGTCCAAATCTTTGGGTCGTTAATAGATCATCAAGAATCCGGGTTGAATTCATGACAATTCTCCAACATAGGTCTCAAAGATGTAATGAGAAATCTCAACATTCATCCCAAAAAATCACCCCAATTTGATAGTTGGAAGAATGAAAAGGGGACATAAATTCATAAAAAAAAAAAACAATGTGACGAGAAATAAAAATATGGCAAATTGAAGGATGTAAACAGAAGAAACTACTGACATATCATAGGCACCCCAATTTAAAGGTTCTAGACTTGGTAATCATACCTAATCCCTTAAACTAAGCTACTATTAAACTTGAGAAATCCAATTTAGGGTCCAAAGCCATCTTTAAGAATTCCCTTGGTAGTACAAAAGGATTTAGTCAAATATTTGATTTTATTGATAAATAATCTTAGACTAATTTCCTCTCTTGAACATGCCATCCACTTTGAAGTCAAGCATTATTTTTTAAAATTCAAGAAGAACTATAGATTCATGAATCTAAAACTTTCAAATTTTAATTCTCTACTTTTTTTGTGGAGAAAATAATCATTCATTAAAATAAAAAATTTGAGTTTCCTCTTTGTGTAGACACCCCAATTTGCACGAATCCGTTAGAAAAAATTCAAATTTTCAAAATTTAAAGTTGATTTCAATTAAGAGTTTAAAATCCTTCAACAGGCTCATGTTACATAATAATTGTCATTTGACACATTAATTCATGTATACATGCATCATCTCATATTGTTTTACATGCCTAAACCTGATCTTCAATCCAATCTAATTTCATACCCATTTCATTAATCCATTGCTCTAAATTCATAAGTCAACCAAAGTTCATTCTCGCTTTCTAATCCAAACTCATTATCTATTATTTAAGCTATTATCCATGTCTTGGTCTAATACAAAGTCGACATTCAAGCCTAATCTAAATATTCAAACCTAAATCATACAAGCCCATAACCCCAATCTAAAATCAAAATCTAATTCTAAGCTCATACTAAGCTTATTCTATGCCCATGGTCTTACACATTTCACAAGAAAGGACACATATTGGTTTCTCATCAATTTCAATATCTAATAAGGCTCTTCATTGGTTGGCCAATGCTCCAACCTAATTGGAGAGTCAACTCTCTTGAGAAATCCCAATAATGTCCTCTTCAAAAAGTAAGGTCAGGCCAAAAATGTATTTTGATCTTTGATAAAAATTTCTAAAGTTAAGAGAACTTCCAATCCTACCCCCAAAAAGTAGGAATCTTCAAATACATGCATAAATCTATCCCATTAGTCAATTTTAAAAATATATATCCACCCTTACTTTATAAGTTATTTATAAATGAACCAATGTCTATTTTTTTACCTCTCATTCCACCTTTACACATGTCACTCTCATACTCACATTCCCAAAAACACTTTTATTCTTTCACTTCTATTTAGCAAAAAATCAAAGACCAAAAAATGTTTTTAGAGTTTATTTTTACAAATTTCATATTTACCCTCATAAAAATGAAAAATCCAAAAATAAATAACCTAAACTTCATATCATTTCTCTTTGTTTTTAGGATTAGACTACTTTGCTAAAAAAAAAAAAAATTCATAAACTTTATAAATAATCATATTTCCTATGAGTAATTCATGCTCACAAGTCTCATTTCCCAACTTAAAATTCTACCAAAATCCACACTACCTCTATAATCCTCTCTCAAGTCAACCCCCAACTCAAGAATTTCTATTTATCTCTCAACTCTCAACTAACAACTCTCATATTCTTTAACATTTTACCTTTAATTAAAACTCTCAATCTTCAAGTTATTTCTTTCAATACTCAACATCATTCAAAAACATTAAGGGATAATGTGAGTGTAGATTAGAACTTTTATTTAAGTACTTACATCTTCTACTCCTAATCTTCTATTTATTTTTATGTTTTAGAAAGTATTTAAAATGTAATGCACACCCTCTTCCACCTCCGGCAAGTTGGATTTTGGTTCGATCGAAATGGTAGGGGCCTTATTTCCTTTATGATATATCTTATGCATTATATAATACTTTATGCACCCACTAACATATACCTGGCAATGAGAATAAAATTGCCACCTTCTTGTTGGGGTTGAAACACTAAATTTCTAACCTTATGAACATACATTAAGGAAACTACATCATGAAGTTTCTCTAAAGAATTCAAACCAACATTCTTACTCATGAAAATAATGTAAACTATATGGGTTATCTTTCTCCATAGGATTTTCCTAATGTCTCACATTGACATCAAAGTCCTCTTCAATTGTACATTTTCATATATTGCAGACACTACCTTTAAACATGTATTTTCATGTATTTTTTTTAATTTTTTTAAGTTTATCATATATTGGTTAAATTTCTAGGTAAACCACCTTTAGTAGAGATGATGAGATGTCTAACACCTTTCCCATCTTCTAATTAAACCCCCATACTTATATATTAAGTAGACCATACATTTTTTATATATGAGAGTCACTACAATAATAAAATCATTTTGGGTGCCCTTTCACACCCATTTCCAAAATAGAATGGTGACAACTCCAAATAATGTAATATTGAGATTCTATGATGAACATCTCATGTCTACACTTCGTCAATATATAAAGGTATCTTATCCAACTTCAATTCTACACTTCTCGAAATGCTAAAGATATAGAGTAATAATCATGGGGATATTAACTAGGACACTTTTGACAAGTCTTTTAGGAAAAAAATCTAGTATTCTATGATACAAGGTACCTTTTTGCTCTCTCAATAGCAGAATCCCAAATAACATTATCATACGGTATTCCAAGAGGAAACCCTAAATGCATCGAATTTCATGCTCGAGGGCCACAACTAAGAAGACATGTATGTTACATGAAAAACTTACCCCAAAAGATGACAAAACATAGGATCCATTCTTGACTATGAAACATGACATATTGGCTATTTCCATTGGCAATAGCCCTAATTATAAAGCTTATCAAAGGACCTGACAACGACAACAAACAAAAATGAGGATATTAGATACTTTTGCCTGAGACCTTTAGAACTTTTGAAAAAGACATGTTGGACTTATCAAAATAGAGAAAGAAGATGATACATATTGCATAATCAAATTTTAAATCTACTTTTACCTAAGCCCTATTCTTCTCATCAAATATATTAATAACTCTCAATTAACATGATTGTACAATTTATTAGGGCCTATTTTACAATTGAAAACCCAATTGAGGATTTGGCTCCTTTAATAAAGGCAAGGTCAAGCTCTTGTCAATATAAGAATTAATTCTATAAGCCTTGAGGCCAACAACGTCTTAAAAGCATTCTTAAGCATTTTTTTTTTCTATTGTCGTTGACAATATCTGATTGTTCCTCTAATTAAACTTAAATTTCTTAGTATTGTTGATCTTATTGATACATAATTAATGAAAAAAATGGATTTAATTGTCAATTGCTCTATGAAAATAAGATTGACTTTCGATATGGGCAAGAGCACATGGTATATATTTCTTGAAACCTAAGGAGAATCCTTCCAAACAAACAAAACACATTTATTTTTTCTATGAATACAACATTTTTTTTGGAGATAGGAAAGTAGCCTTGTCCTCCACAAAAATCATCACCCACACGAGTTCACTCTTTGTTAGATGGTGAGCTTATGTTGACCTCAATAGAACACCCCGACGAAGCATCATTGTTTGTATCATTGCCTGATTTGTCTTGATTGTCAAAATACTTTTGGTATGAGAGAAAAATGCTTTAGAATCTAAGTAGCATTTATCGAGGCAGATGAACAATAATGCTTTAGTGACTATGTTCTCATGGGACGTCGATCTATCATTTTCAACCTAATCTCTTACCCTTTGTAGAAACACGAGATTTTTAACCTAAAATTCCATCATTTTCTATTTTTCCAAAAATCCTATCTTGAATTGAATAACATTTTTTTTATCCAAAAGGATGAATATGACTGGTTTGAAAAGAAAAATTAAGAGTATTCTTTTATTTGAATCTTTTGATGGGTAAGTTGGAATTGCAAACACGACCTCAAAGGTGAGGTTGTAATATGTCAACCAAGGATTTAAGTTCCATTATTTTGTTTTTCACTTTATAATAATTTCTTTTCGAGAAGTACAATGGATTTTTCAGAAGAAAAATCAAAGGATTTTGGTAAGTGGTTGAAGGTGTTGGATTGATTAAGTTATAATAATTTACCTTACAGATTGAAGAAAATGAGTTATTTTATAAGGAAAAAAAAAAATCAAGGATTTTTTTATAAGAAATTGAAGATGAGGGCATTTCAATCATTTTTGTTTAATATGTTACATAAGACTGGACGGACGGATATGCTATCAATTTGAAAAATTCCTGGACATAATTGAAAATTTCTATAATAAAAAAAAAAGAACAAAAATTGTATTTTTTTTTTTTTTTGAAAGCTTAAGACAAAGAACACATAAATAATTACTAACTTCCATATCACAAAGTTTCACAAATTAATCCAATAGCTTATGGCCAAAATAAAACTCAATTGAATTTCCATAGTTAGAAAATCTCCAAAGTTTCTTAAGATAGAAAAATGGAATCTTCACTTTTGTACATAGATAATAAAGCATCATTTATTCCAATTGTAGTTTTCATGTTAAAGCAATTTCAAATCAAGCATAATAAACAAACAAAAAAAAAATAGTGAAAAAAAAAGTATGTGTCACCCTTTACCATGAGCAATGCATTCAAATGATAAATAAATGGACCAACAACCAGTAATGAATAGTTCATTTGATTCTTAAAATCTTTGTTTCTCTTTCTTCGATTATATCTTCTTTCCCTTTTCTTAGAAACTTAGTGTTTAATAGGTGGCATGTGCAATCCCACGTGTATTATAAAGGGTATTTTGTAATTAAATATTAATTAAGGGTATTTTGAAAGTAATATGATATTTTTATAGAAACTAACCTAACGTAATTATTGGATCGTGGAATTGTAATTTTATTGGTTTCTGTCAAAATTTGCTTCATAGTGTTATATTATATTAAATTTAAATGTAAAGATGGGGAAATATTTGTCTTCCAATATAAGTAGATGGAGTGTTAAATAATAATAAAAATTTGACAAGATGTCTTAAATATTCACATCAGAGTAGAGCGGCATGTAATAAGTTTTAAAACATAAGAGTAGTTGTTGATAAAAAAAAATTAACTGTTAAATATTAGGAGGTATCTAAAATATTCACAAAATTAGAGGGGGTACTTATAAGTTTGAATACAAAATGGCGTCAAGCACGTTGACATAAAAAAATTACTTGACAATGTAAGATGTAATTTAAAATAAATTGACAAAACGTGAGGAGGTACGTGAAAACGCACATGTATTATAAGGATCTTTTGTAATTTAAATATTAGTTCAGGGGTTGATAAACATAATAAAATATAAGTATTAATCTTGATTTTGATTCCTCACTCCTCCTCCAATGTTAAATTCTTGGCAAAAACTACTGTTCATGCAAGAGGCTTTTTATTAAGAAGACAGACTGCATTAGATTATTAAAAAATGATATGATGTGCATCTCTAAGACCCGTATCATGGTTGATCTAATCGTCCAATACAAAGACTCCCAATTGGAACTGTTGATGGATCGGACCAGACATAAAATCCAATCCATCCCAATCTAAGTAATTTCGAATCTATGTTGAAGGTTTCAATTGCCCCACAAGAGTTTTCAAATTCTATAGATTAATGTGCTATTGAAACAAATTTTAGTGGCAGATAAAGAAATCTGTCACTATTGCCCCCACATAAAAAAAATTTACTCTTAGTTGCCCTCACAACTATTTTTTTCACTCTTAAGTGTCCCCACAAATTTCTTTTTCTACTCTTGGTTGTCCCCACATAAGCAAAATCCTGGCTCCGCCCTTGATTTTGACAAGGACGAATCTGATCAAAATCAAAATTTGATAATTTATCGATGGATTCTAGATCAACCTTATCTTGATAAGATATATGTGAGAAAGTATGCAAATTGGATTATATATTTTCTTTAAATACTATCTATATCTTGTATATCAAACAATATTTGATATACAACTCTACTCCCTTTCATAGTGACAAAGGTGTGGGGTTTGGGAATAATTCGGCAAGAGAAAGTAGGCCAAAATGCATAAAGTCAATAAAACATCAGATAAAATAAAAAGTAAAAAAATATATATATATTGCTTTAGGTATAAAAAAAATATATGTATTTTATACATTAAATGAAAAAAAATACTTAAAAAATATTTAAAAAAACAGGATTAAATCATAATTAATCATGACTTTTTGAAAAAATCAAAATTTTTTTTGAAAAACTTCATGATTTTTGGAAAAAATCGTAGAATTTTGTCACTGTGCTCCCTTTTTTTTAGGAGAATGATTTACCTTGTGGTTATTGAAATTTAGAGTCTGTACGATTTTGTAGGAAAAATCAAGAGAAATATGACTGTTTGAAAGAAAGAAAAATGTGTTACGTAGGTCCACGTTTGTGCATTTTACACGAAAAACATTTTTTCTCTAGAAAAATGATTTTTTGCTTCTTAATGGGAAATTTCTATCCCAATCTTCATGAAAATGATTTTTCCATTTCTTGATATTATTTTGATAACCCCGCACTCAAAACTAAAAGCTTTAATCTCTTTTTGAATTATCATCCAAGGTACAATCAAACATTTTTTTTTTTTGAGGATTCCATTTTTCAAGGTTATTTTCCTGTTAAAATTAGAATCTATAAAATTACGGTTTTGTATTTTTTTTTTCTAATTTTTTTATTATTTAATTTTAAGATGAATAATGGTAAAGTGACCTCATGATTGGACTTAACCCTTCCGCCTTGACCACGGGATATCAATGAAAAATGACCTAATCCTTATCTTCAACTTTTATCCTAGTAAAATTCTTGTATTTAATATTGTGGGATTGAATTGAAGGGTCAGTTTGTAATGAAATTGATAAAGTTGGGTGTGGACAGAATTTTATGAATTTCAATGTTCCCTAATGGAGTACAAAACTAATAATGAAATTGATAAAGTTGGGTGTGGACAGAATTTTATGAATTTCAATGTTCCCAAGGCCAACCATGGAGAGATTCCATCATCAACTCATGAAAATACAGATATATGGGGTTGGTGTTGGGTCCTATTTGTCTACCACCATTTAACATCCACCACTCATTTCTTGGGCCCACACCTTAACAACCTAACAAACACCTTTAATAATGTCATCTCAGTGCCCTTATTCTCACTAAGCTAATATGCCCAAGTAGTTACCATAAAATGGGAATGATTTTGTGGGCCTACACAATTGTGATTAATGATCATCTATTGAGGTAAAATTGATCATAGGATTGCATCAAAAGCCATCATCCATGTCACTAAAGATTTAACAATCCCATTCAAATCTACATCATGAAAGATTCTTATATTATTTCACTATCAATCGAGCATTTTAGTAATCGATAATGTCATTAGAAATAAAAAAATCTTAAAGATGTAATGAGAACTCACAACATTCATCCCAAGAAATCATTCCAATTTCATAATTGGGGGAATGAAAAGGGAGCTAATTTCATTTTTTATATATTTAAAAAAGAAGAAGCAGTGTGACCAGAAATAAAAAGTTGAAGGATGTAAACAGAAAAAACTATGGAGTTATTGTAGACACCCCAATTTGAAAGATTCTAGACTTGCTTAAATTCTTCTTCGACCTTCTGCAAGAGAGACTTAACTTTGGCGATGATTCAGGTCTTCTCTCACAATAGGGGGAATCATTAGAGATATTGAACAAAGCCAATCGATCCGCTTTGCAATTTTGAGACATCGGGGGGACGTGGCCTACATTCCCTGCATTAGGTACAAAAGTGAGCATGTGAAAATGATGTTTGGTTCATTAAATTAACCTGAGAATCAGGTGAGATTTTTGAAGATGATGATGATGGTGTTTCAAAAAAATCCAATTAAGTGAACAAAAATGAGAGTGATTGACTGAAAAGGAGAGAAATTTGAATAGAAAAAGAGATTGATTGAGGAGTGAGAAGGGTATAAAAAAAAGACATATTTGAGGGGTTATAAAAGGAATTTTTGAAAACGGTGATTACACCATTTTGGGATGCAACTCTAATCGGGTACATCATATATGACCGTTCGTGGCTGTCCTAGGCCCACACTTTTTCAACATAACTACCTTAAAATTCAACAAAGAGATCAATCTCTTCTTCCCTCTTTCTCATATTCTTAAGCACATTGGTTGTCCTCCAGCCCATTTACATGTCCCATCATACGCAACATTCTCAATGTGGGTAATAAGCCCCATCTCAATCTCGCCCAAGTCCACAGCCCAATCATCTCTCTACTGTACTCACCTCCAAGACTCGATACCTCAACCACCTATCGTGATTCCATCGAAGAAAAAAGGTGATACAATTGATGGGGTTTTAGGCTACGAAAAATATATGAGGTGGTGATTTGTGAAAGGTGGATAAGTTTGGTCTTGTTCTTCGTTTTGTTGCGAGTATTGGGTCAGTATGAACATTGGTTCCACTGTTTGCCAATCCATCTTTGCTTACATTGAGGGCGTGTTTGGTAAGTGAAAGTTGAACGTGAGAGTTAGCAACTCTCGCAAGTTGCCAAAGATTGTGTGTTTGGAAACCTTAACTCATCAACTCTCCAACTTCCTAAAATTGAAGCATTTCAACTTTCACCCTAAGAGGTGAAAGTTGGCAACTCTCGCTCTCATCCCCTTTTTTTCATTTTATTTATTATTATGATAATGTGAAATTAAAATAAATAATATTAAATTAAAAACTAAATAATAGCAATAATAAAATTAAAAATAATTATAATAAAACCTATATTATTATAAAATAAATCATAATAAAAATTAAAAACTAAATAATAATAATAAAATTTATATTACTATTTTATTATAGTAATGAGAAAAGAAAAGATAATAAAAAATAATTACTATTAATAAAACCTATATTATTATTTTATTATAGTAATAAGAAAACAAAAGTTAATAAAAATATATTAATGAAATAATAATATAATAAATGCCTATATTACTAATTTTTTGTAACTATGAGCAAAACTAATAATAATTAAAAAATAAAAATATTAAATAATTAAAATTAAAATTTAAAAAAAAAAAAGAAGAAAAAATAATTTATCTTCAACTTCAAGTAGGAAGTTGGATTTTTTAAAAAAAGTTTCCTCTTATGTTGGAGTTGGAGCTCTATATAACTCCCAGGTGAATTCTTATAAGCAACCAAACACAAAAGTTATAATTAACTTTCATTGTTAACTTTCAAAAGTTGAACTTCGGAGAGTAGAACACTTGAATGTCCAACTCTCACGGTGAACTCTCACTTATCAAACAGACCCTGGCTAATCTTTTTGGATCAAAATATTTTATTAAGAGGATTAGAAAGTCTATATGCTACACAGGTTTATGTGTCGTGATCTATAGATCACCCAATCTTATAGGACTTCAATACTAAACTGAAACATTAACCGACTGCAGAGATTAATATGATGACCACCTCAAATGAGAGGACAAAGACAGAGCTTGTTAGGAACCAGAAGCGATGAAAAGGGTACTTAATAAAATGTGAAAAGCTTTCATTTGCACGCAACAGTGCCGCATCATCTACCCCACCCTTATAGTGCACTTGATGAAAAATGCCAGAACAACTAGCTTCCATGGAGATGATGCTATCACATGTAAATTATATGTATGAAATGCAAATCACCCCAACAAGAGACTCTAGGCTATTTGAGAAGTTATCCGTTTCCTCATAATATACTATAACACGTTTTTCTTCTTCAAAAAACACTAGCCCATTCGGAAAACAAATTTTAATGAAGAATAGAGAACTCGACATTTTGTATTAGTTTACAACATCATCTATGTCATGATTAGACAATAATTCAGGTTCCAATTACATGTATGAAATACAAATTCCCAGACAAGCTAGAAAGAATTTCAAAATACATATTAGAATAAGACCATCTGACATTGTTTCCACACTTTCTATTACAAAAGAATCGAAGAATAACAACAAAATGGACTCTAAATACTAAATTCCCCAGCAAGCTAGGAAGAATTTCAAATTACATATTAGAATAAGACCATCTGACATTGTTTCTACACTTTCTATTACAAAAGAATTGAAGAATAACAACAAATTGGACACTAAATACTAATGATTGGAAGATGAAAGAACTGAAATAGGTACCTCTCTAAAGCTTAACTGCAAGCAAAGAATAAAAGAATGGCATTAATCTACCTACAAAGAATTTAATTTTGCTTCTCTAAAACTGAGTATGAATGTTGTTTAAGGGGTTGAGATAAGTTTGCCCGTAACATTGAGGGGTGGTGCCCATGCTGAAACTGTGTATAGAGGCTGATCTTGCCAAGTGAGAGTAAGCCCGGCACCATCTTTCCCTTGCTTCTCCAAACCGAACTTCTCACAAGAGTACATCTTCAAAAGAATTTGGCTCTGAACCATCTCCCTATCTCTAATCGCCACACATTTAAACCCTCCATCCTCCATCAACTTCCTCCACTTGGTGAACACCTCATGCCTTTCGAACCTATCGCTTCCTTCACATGCAACTATGTTCCTTATCTCCCTAACAAACATCTCCTCTACTTTGATTCTTACCGGGCTATCTAACGCTAAGCTAGAATCAATCGAATCAAAGATGGTGGAGTAGTATTTCAAGGAATTGGAAACTCTTGTTTCCAAACTTGCATCGTCATGCTTGGCTTCTTGTTCTGCCATAAGAACAATAGTAGGTTTCGTGCTCCGTATCAAACCCAAAAAATCTCTCAAGACACCACCACTTTCATCATAAAGCATCTTGTGTAGCTGGAGAATACAATTCACAGCCACACTTTCATTCTCCTTCACATGAAGCATCCACAACCTCACGTCCTCCAACCTGTCCACCACGGCATGGAATTTAAAAGGCAGATTCAAAGCCGCCGCAAATCCTTCTAGTCTCTCTCCTGTTTCTTGAAGCTCTTGTCTGGACTCGCCTATTCCTGTGATTCTCACATGGCTCGGAGGATTAGGTCTAGAAGCCAAACTCTGAAATAAACTAGGCCATTGAAGCCCTTGTTTAACACCGAAATCTATAATGTGAACCCTGTTTTCTCCTTCAAATGCTCTTAATAACATCTCATTTGACGTGAAATGGAGGAACTTTGGAATTGGGCTCATGTGATTTAGAAACCAGAGTGAAGTGCCCATTTCTTCATCAGCCCTATCAATCTCCCGAGGGATGGCAACATGGAAAATATGTGGCCAGAGCCTTGCGACTCGTAGAGACAATGCTTCTGTGAAGTAAGCTATGACACGGTGAATTGGGGTCCCCTCTGGAGAGGCGAGCTCCCCAAGCCTAGAGAGGAAATGTGTGATAGCTGAAACATTGTTCGAGCTGATTGACTCCACACATGCCACTAGTAAGCTCACAAGCTCGAATCCCTGACACTCCGGTGTCACATCCCCATTGCCCATTTCATTCTCGGAGAAGTTCTTGTCTGGCCTTAAAGTAAGGCCACGACTATCCGAAGAGGTACTTGGCCCTGACTTTGCATTCTTAGGCCCTTGGCTTTTCCCGAGATCATTGTCACCTCTGTCAGTGATCTCATTCACCACAGACTCCACCCAAGGATTGCTCAACAGTGGCACAGTCGAGGGAGGATCAAGGATAGCGATTCCTGACATCGAGTGTGGCAATTCAACGGTCTGCGGAAACCAAAACTTCTCACTAACCCCCAATTCATCAACATTAGGCATTGTAGTACTATTGTTGCATCTTTTTCTCTTGGCTTTGTTTATGCTAGATTCATCCAATGATCGCTGCTCGGAAAACCACTTCAAGTTCTCCTCCTCCTCCCAAAATCCTTCTGTGGCATCTCTCCTTCCTTCTGATATTGTTGTTTGTGTGGCAGTAATGGAAGGGGAGAGACATATTTTTTGTCTAATTGAACAACTTCCCTTTGCTTCGATCGGTTTCTCCACTGAGAGGCTGACTGCTCGTATAAGCTGGGAGCGCGGGGCATCTTTTCGGTGGAGACTACAAGGCAAATCCAATCTTTGTGTACTCATTGAGGGCAATTGGAAATGGCAAACCGGAAACTGCGCAGACCCTTCACTCCTCAAGCTATGCCTTGGCGAAGACAATGTAGAACACCCAGCCAACATCCTCTATATGTTTCCAATTTTCTTTTGTTTTTTTATCTTTTAACCCTACTTTTTTTTCTAGATTGAAGAATCTATGTTTTTTGTTGTAATTTGACGATTAAAGTGCAAGCCCGATAAATATAAAGGAAACTAATGGAAATGCAATGTATTTTTTCATAAAATTGGGGTTAATTTTTTGGAATATAAATAGGATGAAAGAGAAACAAGTAAGAACCCACAAAGAATCAAAGAATTTTAAAAAATAAATGAATAACAAAATGATACTTACTGCATAAAAATGGTCATTGGAAACCAAAATTTACCGAAAAATTCATGGAAGAAAGCACTGATTCTCCTGAGTCCTGAGAAGTGACACCACGCATGAAAATCCAGATAGATACCTGTTTACAATTATAACTGAAATAGAGAAGAAATTTCAGATCCAAATCAACATTTGAAAAATGTAACGCCTCCATAATAATAGCCGATTCTGTATTTGAAGCAAAACCCAGTTGTGAAAACCCTCCAAACATTTTTAAAAAAAAAAAATTTTGAAAACCCCAGTTTTCACAATTGGGTGAGATCTTTCTTGAGTCTCAGCAACCAAAAGAACATAAACCCAAAATAGCTAATTCTATATATGAAGCAAAACCCAATTGTGAAAACCATCTAAACAAATTCAAAAACAGAAAAGAAAAAAAAAAAAAAAAAAGAAGACTGAAAAAACAGATCACCCAAGTGAGTGATTTTTCGATTCGCATCAACCAAAAGAACATAAACCCTAAATGGATGTTATTTTTAAACTGGGGTTCTCTTCTTCTTTCTTCTCAGTACCTCTATAGCCATCCTCCTCATGCCTTTCTGGTTCTGTGATTGATTTGATTCCCACCAAGCAACAAAATAATACTAAGGGGAAAAGGGTAACTCAGAATTCCTCTAGATTTTCGATTAGTGGTTGATGGACATCGTACGGTTAAGAGTGGTGGTTAATATGATGGACATCGTACGGTTAAGAGTGGTGGTTAATATGACCGAGGGATGCTTGGTCAATATGACCGTTTGGGTGTACGTCAAATGTTCCGTTGGGTGTGGTCCGTTGCGATTTTATTTCTGGAGTGGTCCGTTGCGATTCGCTAAGGCACTTAAACCTCAGTCCTCACGTGCTTGTCCGTTATCCGTTTATTTAACTATTTGGGACAAATTACGGAGTCTCATAAGGCATAATCTCATTCTTCAACGGGTCGGTTCCACATATACCCATTACCCAGATCTGAAACCTAACTCCGATTTACATTGATCTCAGTTCTGTTCCGGTTCCGGATACAGTGTTCTTTTTTTGGAATTGTAGGAGCATCTCCAATGGTCTTTTCTTCCTTATCCTCAAATGTAAGGAATAAATAACATATAAGGGAAGCGGATCCTCTGTAGCACATGGTTCCTGTAGCGACCCTGTAGGTCTTGAGTTTGATAATCAGTGTGAGTATTAATTCCTCAGGGGCCACCTATAATAGTACACCCTTACTTACCTGGTGCGTGTGATGTGTGAGCGTTGCACATCCCCTAGACTAATCCTTGGACAAGACCATCTATAGACTAGGCAAAGCCCAAATACAAGCTAGGTCCGTTGTCTACAAGGATAACCTAATTTATAAAAAATAATAAAATAAAATAAAAAAAAGAAGACCTAAGTCATAATCACAAGAGACTGAGATATTATTTTTTCTTAAAAACATTTATCTCTCTCTCTCTTCCCGCCATTTAAAGTGTGCTACAGAGGATCCGCTTCCACATATAAGCAGGTCAAAAAAGAGATTATGATGTAGTGAACTCCTCTTCCTTATCCTTAAAAGTTATTTTAATTTACAAAAATATTATTTATCCATTTAAAACATCTCATCTTAAAAATAAATAAATAAAACACATATTTTATCTAAACAATTGAAATGTTTTGAGTAAACAATGTTAGAAATAAGGGTGTCAATGGGTTAGATCCAGTTAGGTTTGTAAAGCACTTAGAATCATAGCGATAATATATATATATATATATATGTTTTCGATCCTGATTCTCAAGAATCAAATGAGGAAAAAAAAAGTACTTCAAATCATTATTTTTTTTTTCTTTCAAAAATTTAACATATTATCTACAAAATTATTAACTTTTATCTTCTTTAAAAAGTAATAATTTTTTTGAAGAGTTAACTCAGTTTAAGCTCTAATTCATAGTTTATATAAAAAAAAATTGGAGAACTTCGTACATGCATTAATTATTAAAAAAATACTTTAAATCATTTATAGTATGAAAAGAAATGACAAAATAAATTGATTTCGAATACCCGTCTGATAGAACTTAATGGTCCTGATTCCTATCGATTCGACTCTATTTTAGACCTGGCTCTAATGGATTCAATAAAAAGGGAACCAAGGTTTTCAATTCCAATTAAATGGGTACCCATTAGCACCCCCTAATTAGAAATAGATAATATAAATAAATAATATTTAATAATGAACGATATTATTATGGATGAATAGTGTAATACCTGAGATAAATAGCACCATATGTAAATAGGGGTGGTGGGCAATCTCGTTATATTATTTGAGTTTTGAGAGAAAAAAAAATCTAGATGGTTTGAAGTAACTCCTATTCCAAATATAGGGAAGGAAATAAGGAATAACGTGATAGAGAAAGATGGATGGGAGCTTGTTGCTATAAATACCTGAAACCCATGGGGTACTCAATAAAAAAGACAATTATTTTCAAATTAAAAAACAATACCTAACCCGTTATTCCTCACTTGTTAGTTAATATCAATAATATATTTTCAAGCAAATCAAACTTCTGAGAATAAAATCTTAGAAAATTTATGTATAAAGTACTTATTTATTGTTTAAATCCATAAGGAATGAAAGTAATTAATAGACGTTTATGTAAAGAGATGGTATTAAAAAAAAAACACCACATTTTTTTTTTAGATTGTATTAATGGATTTGGTGATTTATTAATCGATTAATCACCAAATCAGATATTAAAAAAATTTACCCTTCAACCTCAACATAGGGTGGTTGAAGATGATGTGCTCCCAATAACATCATTTTTACAATTCCCAAAATTTCCTGAATTTATTCAAAGTAACCCAACTGACCATGAATTATTGCCAAATCCGAACAAGGTTACTATGGATCTAACGGATCAAGCATAATTTGGATCCAACGGATCTTTCTCATAAACCCATTTAATGGTGGGTTGGTTGAGGTTGTGGAAGCTCACACAAGTGTGATGGGAACACTCGAAGCAGTGTAGGTGAGTCATGCAAGATTTACTACGTCTAAACCCATCTCAAAACCCTATAAAAGGAGCTATGAAGTTCTCCTAAAGCAGAAGCAAGTGTGATTGAAGAGTAGGCTTAGCAACAACAACAACAACAAAAAAGAGAGTAGACATGGCAACCTTAAAGAGTGGTGCATCTCTGTGGTCCTCAGTTGCATTGCTGCTCATACTCATCGCCGTAGCGATGCAAACAGAGACCGTTCAATCCCAGCAGTGTGCGTCGGAGATTAACAGCCTAACCACATGTGCACCCTTTGTGGTGCCAGGGCAGCAAACCTCCACACCAAGCTCTGAATGCTGCACTGCACTCCAACATGTCGACCAAGGTTGCCTATGCAGCACTCTTAGGATTGCTGCTCAAATGCCTTCTGCATGCAATCTCCAAGCCATCACTTGTGAGTTGTGATTACTTTACTTCTCATCTCTCTCAAATTGTTGTTCCTGATTCCCAGCATGTGTGCCACGTGTCTTTACTCATGATCAAGTTTGGCTCTTTATAAGAACAGTTTATCGATTTGACTGACTTTCTTACATTTTTTTTTCATGACAGGTCCATGAAAGGGACGTGGGTCCGGATCGATCTCCAAATAAATTATGAGTTTTCTTAGTTTTTTTTTTTTTTTTTTCTTTTTAGTGCCATCAACAGAGACTTTGAGTATTACTATTACTATTATAATAAAGGAGATGTGTTTCACTTTTAATATGGTTCCAGTGCACGTGTGGTTTTACATTTTTTACAAACTACAATAGCCAGATTGGACCAATATCTATGACTTAATTTACTAGATTGGGCCCAGCTTCTAATAATTAGTTGATCACAATCAATCACCAATATATGGAAGCATGGCCCATTAACAATCTCTTTCTTGAATCTTAATGGATAATACGTGCTTTCCCATCCCAGACACTGTTCAGAAAAGTGGGGGAAAGCTACCCAAAATAAATAAACAAAGCCTTATCTAGGCCTGCCAATGGGCCAGGTTAATATTAGTAATGTATAAGTTATAGGGTCAGACTGGGCCTGCCCAGCCAGCCAACTGACCTAGCTCCAAAGCCCCCGTCCGACCCTAACAAGTAATCGGGCCTAGCCTGATACCTACCTACCTAAATTGGGCACGCTAATTCGGTGCCCAAACCCAGCCCATGCCAGACTGGGTTGAAAACTCTAGCTTTAACCCAAAGGGCTAAACAAATCTTGTCATTCCATTCCACTCCACTCTGTTAAGTCAGTTTTCCGGACACGATAAAATGTCCCGCTTGGATTCAAATCAGGGGAGGCGGATTTACAAGTCACCTAGAACTAGAAATGTAGTAAAAAGGGTTTTCGTCTGGAGTGATAATCCTACCATGGAGGTAAGGTTCACCATTCGTTGAGACCACGTGACTCTTCTTTGCTATCCATAAATGAAAATTCACAAATCACAGCACAGATGCAGTGAGACATTCCTCTTTTAAATTCATTATCCCTTCTTCATTGGTTATGAAGCTAGATTTCTGTTTTTTTTTCTGAGGCTATTCCAACTAAATACGACAAACTGAAAATAAAACATATACTCTTTAAACCTAACAACCAAATTTTTCGGGTAAGGTAAGCTTTGTAGGATTATAGTTGAGGTTGATTTTTTTATGAAGAGAATTTAAACTACTTCAAGGGAACTGGGCAATAAATGAGAGATTATTGCTAAATAAACTCTAGAAACAAGGCTTCTTGTTTGCTGGTCAAGCCGAGTTCACTCAGAGATAGGCTGCTCTCACCATCACTGAAAGCCTGTCGGGGGTACGGCCTCACCTGTCAATTGAGCAACAGTTAGAATTATAAATAAGGAGAAAGTTTACACACCTCACTTCGACCTCAATTTCACATTAAATATCTTGAGTTACCATAATTCAAAACTACAAAGAAAAACTAGACTTCGGCTCAAATTTACTTGGTAACTAAGAAAATGCAGGTTGATAGGGAGAAGAAAAATTACCAATCTATAGGTGCCAGGTTTAACTCCTCTACCAACGTCTATGAAGTCAAATAGAGACTGCAATGGAAAACAACGTGACAGTCAGATTAACTATAGAAAAAGATGGAAATAGTAATTTCTGAATATTTCGAAAGGATGTCCTCTTCAAGAAGAGATATACCTGGAGCTTATTTGAGTTCAGAAAGCGACGACCTCGACGGCTTCCATCTGGCATCCGGACAAGAAGCGTTACAGAATTGTCATCATCTAAAGCCGGTTGCTGAGGAAGACGAGCTTCTTTTGCAGCCAACTGTCTCTCAATCTCCTGTCATCAGTAAACATCTCCTAACTTGTCAAAACGCCAGGAATATAGCCTAAATAATTTCAAACGTAACTTGTCTTAAAAAGGAGTTTTCCATTCTTGTCAAGGAAAATTAATAAGGCTATTGTGTAATTGGCAAACTAAGGCTAAGCTTGCCTTAACTCTGGTTATGAAAAAACATCTGGGGCAAAAAGGCATCAAGGTCATTTTTGAAGTGATGTGAGCATTGAACAGTGGTACCTAGGCACAACTTTCTTAAGTGTTGTTTATTGTAACTGTGTCCAATGGATATTCCATCTTCTATCAATCTGAGGAGAGTTGTTCAGCCTATCATCAGACCTCTAGCTCGACCCAATGCAACACCAATCAACAAGTACATACTTTTTTTTAATACTATCAATATTATGTCATAAAGATACCTTTCAAATAAAATTTCATAAACATAACAAATTACAAAACCAACTAAAACTAAAGAATAACCTAAAAAATACCAAAACTTGTACCGTTGTTGTCATCATTCACACATTCTTTCTGTCGAATGCTTCTCTTATTACATAAATTCCTCATGAATTTGCAAAATAGGTACTCAGCCATAAAGACAGATGTGTTAAATACATCAATTTTATCATCCTAAGAACAGATTAAAATGCCACCATTCCCCTGAAAACTTAGCATCCATTAAAAGAACACTGAGATTTTCCGATGTTACATATATGTGTGTGCGTGTGTATGCCAACACAAGTAGAATGCATACATCTTTGAATTGATTCAAACAGTGAGAAAGGTAGACATGGAGTTGTTGATTCATGAAATCTGAAACTAAATTACTCTGCTTATTTGATTGGGCAAAACGCTTTCATTTTTTCCTAACAGGAATCAGTGGATAAATATAAATAAAGACATGAAAGCACGTCTTTAGTTTTACATTTCATGAATGAGCAACTTCATGTTTCAAAATAAGGAACATAAATGAACTAGTTTCGAGCATTGTTTCTTATACACAAGATTGTATGTCAATTTTATGTAGCAGGAAATACATAGAACAAATCAATAAAATTGAAAATTGTACTCTTTAATTTTTATGTAATACCTCATCCTAACTCTATTAATCAATAATGCAAGAATTTCAATTGATATTACCTCTTCCTCCAGTAATTTTTTGCGAGATTCTTCTTCCTTCTGTCTTTCTTCTTCAATAGCAGCTTCTCTGGCAGCTTGTTCTTTTAAGCGACGCATCTCAGCTTCCTCAATGGACTTCAATTCTTTTTCTCTGTCAGCTTGCAGTGATGCTAGATACTCGTCGTCCTGCAAGCTTAGAACTGGCATCAATGGTGTCCTCAGACAAAATATTATCATACCACAGTGATTACTTGATGAAGAACGTACCTGTTGTTCTCGTAGTAAGCGTTGTGCTTCCAGAGTAGGTGATGGAGGACGGGGTGCCGGGCGAGGATATAGGTCGGTATTTCTATCTGAACCAGTTTGCATGAACTGGTGGCGGGGGTATGCAAAATGATATGCATTATGTTCAGGAATTCCACCAAAAAGTGCAGCCTCGAGCATAACTGCTTCATCATGTTCCTCTGAAGATATGCCACCCCACTTCATCACAGTATCAATCCAAACCAATTATTAGTGCAGTGGATTCAAGTCTTGCTTGCTTTTAATTTAAAAAAAAAAATTGAAATGGGAGGCAGTAAAACTGGATTAGACCGGGTGAGGATGGAGATTGTTTTTGTCAGTGAATGGGATGATTTTATCAATGATGGCTTTTTTGTTTGATCTGTGCTGTTGAAAAATTCTTACCATGGACCCAATAATAGCTAGAATAACTTCTCTGAATTATCATTATCTTTGTAAAGCATGGGGTGAGTCAGTTAAACACATTCTTATCCATTCCGATTTCATGATGGAAATTTGGGCTCATTATCCCAATTTCATATCTCATGGTGTTTCTGTCATTCTATTCTTTTCTTATGTTGCAACTGGCAGTCCAACACTTTTTCTTCTAGAGCGAGGATTCTTTGGAACCTAACAATCTTCACGATTTGTTGGGTAATCTAGAAGGGGAGGAACTGCAGGATCTTTAACGTTGTGTTTGGATTGAAAGAAATGGAGAGGAGAAGAGAAAATAAATGAGTTTCTCTCCACTTCTCTTGTGTGGAATGTTAAAGTGGGGAGAGAAGAGAAAAGAATTGGAGAGAAAAAAAAAAGTGAGTTTTCTTTCTCTCCAAAAGTGGAGAGAAGAGGAGAGAAACCCTTTAAAAATATTTTATAATTCCAATCTGCCCCTAGATCTCTTATAAAATATTTTAAAATTCCAAAGTTATCCCAAGTTCTCTCCTGTCAATCCAAACATGGTGGAAAGAAATTGAGTTTCTCTTCTCTCCACTTCTCTCAATCCAAAAATAGGCTTTCTGTTCTTTTGGCACGAAGTCCTTTTAGAATTTAAAGAGTTGTTCATTGAGGATGTATTGTTACTTTTGTTTTTATTTCTTTTATCAGTAGGTCTTCTCGACCTCCCTTCATTTACCTTAATAAAAAAAAATTCCCACAAAATAAAAATAATAAAAAAGCAATAAGTTCACTAAGCTTGATCATTTATGATTTGATATTGCAGGTTGAGACTTGAGATTACTGCTGATGTATTGTTTATTGATGGATGATACCTCATCAGAATGGAAAGCATCTCCGTTACGTCGGGGATGAGTACCAATATCACGTGGTCCAGGGCTTGATGGTGGACTATCTTCCATTTCTTCAGCATCTTTGTCAGACTCCACAGATTCAAAAGAAATGCGTCTCGATCTCTGCCTCACTAATGGCTCCTCTTCTACAACTTCTACAACTTCAGCTTCATCATGGACGGATGTGCTTCCTGCCTCCAATTCCAAATGACTTGAAGTTCCCCTGCTAAAAGAAACAATTCCTTGCCTTCACCAGGAACCAAAAATAAATAAAATATCAAGATTTTGTACATATATCATAGACTTGAACAGCAACAAAAGATATATACCTTTCGTTTTCCGTTGTCAGTTTTCCCAATTCTGCCACATCAGATGAATGGAGAACACCCGTTTCTGCTGTTCCAACCAACCCACCCTGCTCACGCATTGCTTTCTCTTGCTCTGCAGTCTGAAGTCGGTTCATGATAAAAAAGCAATAATAATAAATAAGAAAATAAGAAAACCCAAAAACTAAAACAAATGGAAAGATTCAGAAACCTTTAAGGACAATGAGACGGCATGTGCAAGGTCAGTATCTTCTGAGTAAGGTTGCCTTTGCTGAAGGAGGGGAGCAGATGAGTCCTAAATTAAAATGAAAATGGGTCAAGATACAAGGGATCCATAGCATCAACAATACCAAATTGAAGAAATTGAGCACAATGTCGACGTCCAACCTCTCGCTTTGAAGCCTCGATGGCAGCTTGGATCATTTCTTCTTCTATATCATTATTGTTGTTAGGCACATTATGTACTTCAGCACTTGGTCTAGGGTGTCTCTCATGAAGAATTCCACCCGAAAAACCATCATTCTGACCAGAAGAATGGGCATTGGGATCAGTTGGAATATCTTCATCCTCTTCATCAACAACTATGACATTCGCATGAATTTCAGGACCATGTGCAAATGCAGACCCAGAGACATCCTCGGTGGTAGGCCCAGGTCCAGAATGACTAGATTGGCTGTTCCCATCCTTGAAATCTATGGGGATCGCCCTCACCTCTCTAGGATGTGTCACCCTTGGCACTCCACTAGTAAACTCAGCAGCACCTCTTCCTTCAAAGAAACTTCCACGAAAATTCGGGTCAAGGAGTGAGACTGGATTCAAGTTCTGACCATTGGATAGTAGCGGTAAAGGAGGTCCAATGGATTCCACTTGAATTGGATCATCATCTATAACCATGAAATCATCTTGAGGGGCTGGAATAGATGTTGAGTTTGTGCTAGACAATGGGAGCATGAATAGGGACATAACATTAGTAAAAAACAAAAATAATAATTAAACTCTCACAAATGCAAGGTGTTACTCAATGTAAACTCAAGAAATTTAGAGGAAAAAAAAAACTAAAGAAAAGTTGCACACATGTTTCTATCTCCTTCAGTGAAATGTGCATTCACAGCTTCATTGAGATCACCACCATGGTCCTGATTACAGGTCAGATGTAAAGCTTATCAGGAAACAGATAAGAATATTTTTTTTAATGGGTAATAAGAAGCAAATGGCTAGCTTAAAACAAATGACTGAGACAACTGTTCATAAAATTACCGGTTAAAGCTTGATGTGTCAGAATAGGAGATATTTCCAAGAAAAAACTAGGTTTTGTAAGAACCAGGACATGCTAAGAGCATCTTCGTATTTAATGATGGATAGCCGAACCAAATATCAACTTATAATCTTCGTATTTAATGATGAACAGCACACGCAAGAAATATTCAACTTATAAAGTAGAGTTTAAAGGCATTGTCCCACAGGCAGGAGTCTGTTCTCTGACTAAATCATGACGTTATTAAAATTTCTTCAGGCCCAAATGAAACTAAATTACTAATACATTAAGAGAGCTGCTATTAGCACCGCAACTTACTTATTAGCACCCCAACTTACATATTACACTCCAATTTCTTAAATTATTTACCACACCCCAATTAAAGATTAAAAACACACTATTCAAACATTACAAAGATTTGGCTCAAGTAAGTAATCATGATAATAAAACATTACAACACTCATCCAAACAATTTCAGCAGTTGTTTACAATTAGGATTAGGCTCATATAAAATCATAAGCCTAAAGATAGAAATCTAACAAAAAAAGATAGAGAGCTACAATTGGCAACCCAACTTATACTTATTCTCAACCATTCACTTTGTTATTTTATTTTTAATTGGGGTCTAATAAGTAAAAGTTGGGGAGCCAATAGCAGCTCTCCACATTAAATAGGCCTTAAAGTACAATTTTTACTTTTCGGACACAATTCTCTAACTTATAACGACAGTCAAAATGCTTTAAGTGAGTATCCTACTTGGTAGTCTCACAGTCTTACGACGGTCTTGTTTGTTAGTTCCCTCACAGCAGGAATCTTCTCCCCAACATGTTGCTCCCACCTCAAAATCACCCTCTTCCACTTCCATTCATAAAATAGTTCAATTTCTAGCTTTTGATGATGACACCACTCTCAACATAGAACCATTTCCAAGCCCTTCCGATAATTAAGGTCAGTTCACTCTAGGATCTCTATGCAGAAGACAAATGTCATATTGAATTCCAATCTTACATGGGAACAAATATTTTGTGTTATTAGAGAACTAAGAATTAGTAGATTTTTTTTAATTTTGGAAGAGAATTTATACATTTATGCTCTTTCCTTGTGAAGAAACCCAGGGCAACCATGATTGTATGGCCGACATCAGTAGTGCTCCAAATGATATCAACAATAACAACTATTAAATTCAAAGAGGAAATATTATTCCTAATAGATGTATCACATGTATGGTTTTTGTTAACATGTGCCCCAAGGGAACACATTAAGCTGCACATTTGAGGGAAAAAACTTTGACGCAGCCAGCCCACTTCAAAATTTCAAAGGGACCATCTTCTTTGGATTACACGTGGCACTTTTAAGGAGGTGTTTCCAATTTTGGTGGAAATGTAGGCGTGAAATAAATTCAAAATGTCACGTGTCTTGTAAGGAAGAGTGTTTCTTCAAAGTCGAACTCCGCATTTTAGGGTATTTTTGGTATAAAAAAAACTTTGAAGGACATTTTTGGTAGGAAATTCAATTTCCAAAGCGTATTTAATGCAGCTTAACATGTGCCCTTAGGGAAGATGTTAACAAAACCCCACATGCATATACTTCATCGCACAATGATATTCCATTTCTCTTGATTTTGAATAGCTCTAACAAGTAACAACTTATCCAATAAATTATTGTTGGATTCATTCAATTATCAGCCACGAGTAGGGCTGCACGCCTGCAACTTGGGCAGGCCAAACCCGAACTCGATGGGTTCAACCCGACCTTGGGCACAGTTAGCTAGGGTTTGGGCAAAAAAAATGTTGAGCGAATCAAATCGGGTTGGTTAGGGCATAGACATCGGATTGCTCGAACCCAAACTTAATATGATTATAATTTAAAAATATTTTTAAGTATCTTTGTTTCTTTCTCATTCACCAATTCACATTTCAAACTTTAGTTATATTTTTTCCATACCATATTTCTTTACAGGTTGAGCATTACATGCCCGAGGTCGGGTTGGGCATGGGCACATGGTATTTGTCAAGTGCGGTTTGGGCAAGTCCCCAACCAGTTCGAGTTGCAGCCCTACCCACGAGAATCTTGTTGTCGTCAAATAGCCATTTTTAAAAACAATAGCTTTAAACGAAAATCTCAAAATTAATTAACTCAATTTCCACCAGACCCTCAACAAACAAACCCATTTCAGACCCTCAAATTCCAAACACGGATATCGTCCACATTAACCAAAATTGGTCTTTGCTCCGTTTATAGCAAGAGAATTCCCACTTATTTACAGATATTCCGTGAAAAATGCGAGATAAACGTAACAAACCAGAAATAACACAAATTTAAGGAATGAAAAATTAAAAAATTTGACAATTTCAGATAAAAGTCGCAATTATTGGTCTTTCACCAAACGCTGAACAATAATTGACCATCAATCAGAAATTATCAAACAAACTAAAAGCATCCCATTGAAGGACTAAATATAATAAAACATAACCCTAATAGCCAAACTACCGATCAAAATAATAATAATAATAAAAAACTACCGATCAAAACAAATAATAATAATAACAAACCGATCACTGTATTTTCTGGTAATAGAATAAAAATAAACAAACAGAAGATCAATAAACCCTAATTGAGTTGAAATAACAAAGAAAGATAATCCCATAATTGGGTTCGAAAACGTACTTCAAGCTTCTGCAAAGCTACCGCTTCAGAGGCGCCAGTGATGCTGATGAAAGTCTCGATTGCATCTTGATTAGGTCTCGCCATTGTTTCGAATCTTACAGATTATGGTTTTGGGTTTTGGGTTTCGGAATATTATTAGAAACCCTTCTGCAAGCGAACTCGGATAGGTAGATTGGATGAACTCTGGGTTGATAGAAGAGGTTACACATATATATATACTTTCGTAACTTGGAAAATAAGATAGCTTGAATTGAAATTGAGGAATAGTGAGTAGCAGACTCACACGTGTCATGTACACATCAAGAGAGTAAGGCAATTAGAGGGCCTTTAGGTAATTTTAATCATTTAGGCTGATGAAATCCCAAAAGAAGTATTGCTAAGTAATTTCATTGTTATCTATTGAGAATGAGATTGTTTGTTCTTCCTTGATTAATGTGAAGTAGCAAAATGTGTGTGATGCAAGTGGATGGAAAATGAAAATAAATATTAAAAGATTTGACAAATCTTATTGGTTTGTCTTTTATTTTTTTTCAATCAACTTAAAAGATTGATTTCTTGATTTGATTCGATAAAATTACATAAATACTTTTCATAGTGAAAAGTGATGAAGTTGAGAAGGCTTAATATGTTCAAGGTGGGAGAAAGCAATTCAATAGAACTACGACAATACTCGTCATATATGATAGGGGAGGTGAGAGTTGAATGAGTTTGATGAAATTCAAAATGGGAGAAATGAGAGAGGTGTGAGTACGGAGAATTCTCATCCAATGAGATTAGGCCACATGGATTAGAAATTCTCAAAAGAGGAATTAATAATCGAAAGAATCTGGTAAGGCACGTGCAAGTATGCATGTGCATGATCTAAAATCTAGAGTCTCGTTGAAGAGGTTAACAACTAAAACGAGTTCAAATGGTGGAAGAAATTAGCAACTGCAAAATAATTGAGAGAATTGCAATGATTACGATCTCAAGGGAATTATAGTATAAAAACAATAACAAGGAAAGAAGACAGGTATGAATTTTATTTATATGATTCTGATTTGAATATCGGAGATGTTGTTTTGCAAAGACTAATATCTCACTCAACAACTTAGACAAGTCAACTCTAAGTGAAATCGGAGAACAATTCTCGAAGCTATAAGGACAAAAAATTATCCTCACAAGAGGGAATAAGGGTTTAACACGAGAGAGAGAGAGAGAGAGAGAGAGAGAGAGAGAGAGAGAGAGAGAGAGAGATGAAAAAAGAAATTTAGATTTTGAAATAAGGGAGTTGGATAATGGTAAAGTTCTCATTTTTTTTTTTGTTTTAGAAAACCTAGACGTGAGATTATTTTGTTATGTTATAATATAAGTTTATTTTAGTTAAAACATGCATTTCTTAGCCTGAGATGTAGGGTACAAGGATACTTCAACCATTTGAAGATTTAATTAATGTAATTTTCATAAATAAATTATCGTTATAATACTAAATATTTTATTAAAAATGTTAAGGATAGTTGGATAACTCTATTTTTATTTTTAATGACGTGGGTGTCTGAACTTATGTCCGACTATTGGGGCCGAAAGAGCCAAGGCATATGTGTCCCTCCCCCGGGAACGAGCAACGCACACACATCACACACACCAAGTAAGTGAGGGTGTGCCCTCATAGGTGGCCCAAAGGAAATACTACTCATACTGGGTATCGAACTCAACTACATTGATTGTTATATTATCATTGAAAATATGTCAATTTAAATTGCATGGTGGTCAGGGTCTCCCTCCAAAAAGGGAAAGGTTTTTGAAAAAAATTGAATTTTATTGAGAATTATTGGATGAATAATTACATAAATCCCAAGATAATATTTATCAAGATTACATTAATGAAGATAAGAAAACTAGCCTAATATACTTATTCTAATTTATTGATACTTCCTAATATAAAATATCCCAATTGATATTTCTATATGTATATATTTTCCATCACTACTTTCCTTTTGTGATGAGATGCATTGATAATATGATCGCATTAATTTCCCTAATAGTCTTGAGTCCAAACCCCCTTATTGGCCACCCTCATAGATTTATCTCGACTTACCTGGTACGTGTAGATTGGTGTATTGTGTGTATCTAGGGGGATTTGGGTGAGATATGGTACTTTAAGAGGCTAGTTGTCTTGCCTCTGGCTATTGCTAGTTGGGCCTACAGGTTCAAACACCCTCGTCATTACAAAAAAAAAAAATACAATGTAAATTAAAGCTCTTAATTATATCATAAAATATATATATATATATATATATATATATATATATATAGGGTCCCTATCCGTGGCCAACAGTTTGGCAAACATTTTGGCAAACACTTTTTCAAAACATGGGTTAGAGGTCTTGGAATGGGCTGATTTTTGGTGAGGATGATCTCTACGGTGAGGAGATCATCCTCACCAAAAATCAGCTCATTCCAAAACTTCTAGCCCCATTTTACAAGTTGAAAAATCGTGAACCGTCCATTTTTTGTAAACCATTTTTGATGAGGTTAGAAGTTTTGGAATGAGCTGATTTTTGGTGAGGATGATCTCCTCACCGTAGAGATCATCCTCACCAAAAATCAGCCCATTCCAAGACCTCTAACCCATGTTTTGAGAAATGTGTTTGCCAAAATGTTTGCCAAACTGTTGGCCATGGATCGCTACCCATATATATATATATATATATATATATATATATATATATATATATATATATAGGGTCCCGTTCGCCACCCTTAGTTTTACCACACACTTTAACAAACGCGTTTTGTCTTACATGGGTTAGAAGTTTCGGAATGAGCTGATTTTTGGTGAGGATGATCTCTATGGTGAGGAGATCATCCTCACCAAAAATCAGCTCATTCCAAAACTTCTAATCCCATCAAAATTGATTTACAAAAAATGGACGGTCCACGATTTTTTAACGTGTAAACATGGGGCTAAACATTTCGGAATGGGCTGATTTTTGGGGAGGATGATCTTCTAATCATAGAGATCATCCTCACCAAAAATCAGCTCATTACAAAACTTCTAACCCATGTAGGACAAAAAACGTTTGTTAAAGTGTGTGGTAAAACTTAGGGTGCTGAACATTTCCCATATATATATATGGGTCCCGTTCAGCAACAAACATTTTAGCAAAATATTTTTCAAAACATGGGTTAGAGGTTTTGGAATGGGCTGATATTTGGTGAGGATGATCTCTACGGTGAGGAGATCATCCTCATAAAAAATCAGCCCATTCCAAAACTTTTAGCCCCATGTTACAAGTTGAAAAATCGTGGACCGTCCATTTTTTGTAAACCATTATTTATGGGGTTAGAGGTTTTGGAATGGGCTGATTTTTGGTGATGATGATCTCTTCACCGTAGAGATCATCCTCACCAAAAATCAGCCCATTCCAAAATCTCTAACTCATGTTTTGAAAAATGTTTTGCCAAAATGTTTGTTGCTAAACATTTCCCTATATATATATATATGGGGCCGGTTCGACGGACGTCTTAAAAAACGTCTGAGAAACTGATGTTTCTCGGCCGTCAGATTTCAGTCAATCAACGGCGCGCATACTTCCACAAGTCATTTCATTTATTAAAAACGAAATTTTTCGAAGTTTGCAAACACATCCCTCTGTTTTTACAAATTTCGAACGAACTCTCCTTCTCCCTTTCTACTCGACAGAACGAGAGAGTTCAGTCGTTCTCTCTCTCTGTCTCCATCGAAATCTTGAGAGCCACCGAGAGCTCGCTCACTCTCTCTCTCTCTCTCTCTTGAGAGCAACTGACACATTAGCCGGAATGGATCAGGCCATAGAAGACGGTGTGGATCTCATGTCGTTGTCATTGGCATTGACCGAAACCCCATTTTACAAGAACCCAATTGCAATGGGAGCATTTGCAGCCATGGAGAAAGGGACGTGTTCTGCTGGAAATAGTGACCCTGATGCTTATACTATCAATAATGGTGCTCCTTGGATCACAACCGTCGGTGCTGGCACTATTGATAGAGATTTTTTTGCTTATGTGACTCTCGGTGAAGGTGTTGCAACCATTAAAGGAAAATCAATATTTCCTGAGAACTTGTTAGTATCCGGTGTTCCCCTCTATTATGGACATGGTAACAAAAGCAAGGAGAAATGTGATTTTCATTCTTTAAATCCCAAAGATGTTTCAAAAAAGATTGTTTTTTGCAAATCAAGCAAAAAATCGGATACATCACAACAATTTGATGAAGTAAAGAGAACAGGTGCTACAGGAGCAATCTTTGCAACTTACTTGGCTCGGTTCTTGGAACCAGAAAACTTCTCTATGCCCTTTGTGGCCATTAGTCCAATTGACGGAAAGGTAGTGGAAGAGTACATAACAAAGGCGAAGCAACCACCAACTGCGGACATCAAATTTCAGATAACAATATTGGTTTTCTGTCGAGTCGAGAGAGAGTGAGCGAGAGAGAGAGAGAGAGGGAGTTCAGTGGAGACGAAGATGAAAACAGGGTTTTCGGGGTTTGGTTGGTTTTCTATCGAGACTCGATCGATCGATCGAGAAAGTGAGTGAGCGAGCTCTCGGTGGCTCTCAAGATTTCGATGGAGACAGAGAGAGAGAACGACTGAACTCTCTCGTTCTGCCGAGTAGAAAGGGAGAAGGAGAGTTCGTTCGAAATTTGTAAAAACAGAGGGATGTGTTTGCAAATTTCGAAAACTTCATTTTTAATAAATGAAATGACGTGCGGAAGTATGCGCGCCGTTGATTGACTGAAATCTGACGGCCGAGAAACATCAGTTTCTCAACGTTTTTTGAGACGTCCGTCGAACCGGTCCCTATATATATATATATATTTTGCCAATATATATATATATATATATAGGGAAATGTTCAGCAACAAACATTTTGGCAAAACATTTTTCTAAACATGAGTTAGAGGTTTTGGAATGGGCTGATTTTTGGTGAGGATGATCTCTACGGTGAGGAGATCATCATCACCAAAAATCAGCCCATTCCAAAACTTCTAACCCCATAGAAAATGATTTACAAAAAATGGACGGTCCATGATTTTTCAACTTGTAAACTGGGGCTAGAAGTTTTGGAATGAGCTGGTTTTTGGTGAGGATGATCTCCTTACCGTAGAGATCATCCTCACAAAAAATCAGCCCATTCCAAAACCTCTAACCCATGTTTTGAAAAATGTTTTGCCAAAATGTTTGTTGCTGAACGGGACCCTATATATATATATACATGGAAAATGCTGCATGGACTGAGGTCCACATTTGGGTCACGTGGACTACCATTTTTATTCAAATTACAACTCAGCCTCTTGTTTGTCATTTGGATTAGGCTTGCAAAAGAAAAAATCCTTCCAAAAAAAGTATATTTTACGTTGGATCTTGAGTTTAAAAATTGACGATCATTGAACTTCTAGATTTAAAATTTAAATCCAATGGTGAAAAAAATCTTTTTTTCCAATTTTTTTTTTTTTTTTTCAGAATTCATAAAATTTTATGCTCTTCATGCATGTGGCACCAGATGGTGTATTTGGGTGCCATGTTGACATATGGTCCATAGAGATGGATGGTCCTTCAGTCCATATAACCCCATCTCATATATATAGGTGATTTAGATATGCCCCCTTATTTTTTTTTCTAAATATTAGAGATACCCCCTATGCTTTGAAGCTAATGACATGCCTCCTTTGACCTCAGTCTTTTAAATAGACTAACAGAAAGAAAAGAAAAAAAAAAAAAAAACTCAAATGCCCTTATCTTCAATATCTAGTCAAAATTTCAAAATTTTCTTCTCAAAACCAGGTATCTTTTAACCTCAATGGATAAACTTTTTAACCTTCATCATCAATTTTAAGATTCTTTTGACTTGAACTCTTCCACCTTAAAATCTCACACCAAGATACGATTTGTGAGGAAGTATATAAAATTAAAATTTTGGATAGAAAAATCTATGTTTTCTACGAAAAAGGCAAAGTAGAAAATGATTGATGAAGATAAGGTTGAATAGATTTCATCATATAGGTTGAAGATGTCTGATTCTGAGAATAAAAAAAACAAAATATGATTTTTGGGTAAATTGGAAACAATAAGATTATGGGTAGAAAAAATATAGAATTTTCTAAAAAATGGTTGATTATAGTTTGAAATTGACCAATTTGAAGATAAAGTTGAGTGGATAGACCATGGAGGTTGGAAAAGCTTAAAAAAGATGGGTTTTTAACTTAATGAGGTTGAAGATGAGGGTATTTGAATTTTTTTCTTATTATTCTATTTAGAATATTGAGGTCAATGGAGGCATGTCATCAATTTTAAAACATAGGGGTATCTCTAATATTCTACAAAAAGCGTGTGTGTAAGGGGAGGGGAGGGGAGGGGAGGGCTTTTTATCAGTATTAAGGGCAACCCACACCATAGCCAATTTTTTTTTTTTTATCTTATACGAGTTAAAGTTTTTGGAATAAGCAAATTTTTGTTGAGAATGATCTATATGGTCTAGAGACCATCCTCACAAAAAATGAGCCCATTCCGAAACTTCTAACCACGTCAAAAATGGTTAAAAAAAAAAAATTGGACGATTTTACAGTTCTTGAACTTGTTTTGATAAGGTTAGAAGTTTCGGGATGGACTGATTTTTGGTGATAACTCATTCCAAAACTTTTAACTCATATAAGACAAAATAATTTGACCATGGGTGGGTTTATTAATTTGTGGGATGCTTATATACCTATCCATGGGATATAAGAGGTAATATCTTTCTAAGTATAAGGACATACTTGTCTGTACCCAAAAAACAAAAGGCATACTTGTTCGTGCCGAAAAAAGTAAAGTGCTTATCGCTTTAGCGCTTTTTTTTTTTAACATCAAAATAGTGCTGAATTTTTTTCTTATTTTCAACGATAAGCGCTAAAAATATAGAGTAAACAAACACGTTATTTTGACAAAAAGTGTTGAATTTTTTTTTTTCCAGTAAGAAACACTGCAAAATAACGCAAACAAACACCACCTAAGACTAATCTGACAATCACACAATCCATCCCCTTAGAAAGTCCTATGTACAACTGGTTGAGTGCAAGGTCAACCGGACCTTAGAGGGTGGCCCCAAGAAATTCATTGCTTCGTGAGGTTTCAAACACTTGACTTATCCTTCCTGACAAGCTTATCAACGCTTGGCTTACCACTAGGCCCAGGTTATGCAAAATCCCGATTCCATACAACACAACTTATAAGAAAAGAGAGTTGCAATTGGCATCACAACTTTTACTCATTACACTCTCAAGTTCTTAAATTATTTATCACTCTAATTAAAGATTAAAATACACCATTCAAACATTATATAAATTTTGTTCAAGTTATTACCTCAACATTACAAAGCATTATAACACATTCTTAGGCTCGTATAAACTCTTAAATATAATAGATAAATATCATAGAGAGAGAGAGAGAGAGAGAGAGAGAGAGAGAGAGAGAGAGAGAGAGAGAGAGAGAGAGAGACTCTATTGGCATCCCAACTTTTACTTATTCGATCATTTCCTTTTTAATTTAAGTGAATCTCCATTTCATGCGTTGAATATGACAAAATTTCGAGTTAGGGTACATTGTTCATTTCAATTTGCAAAACACGCATCCGTCATTTTTAAAATTTACGAATTTATGAGTTTGTCACTTTTAATATCTACGGCTTTGTAAATATACCAGCCAATTCATTGATTATAAAGTGACGAATTCATCCCCAAATGCATGTTTTGGAAATTAAAATGAACAGTGTATCGAAACTGGAATGTGGACATAAGTTGCCCACGTTTTAGAAAAATCCATTTTAATTGGATCTAACAAGTAAAAGTTGGAGTGTCAATAGCAAATCTCTAATAAAAACGAGGGAATTAATCAACGGCTATAAAACTATCTACAATTCAAATTTCGAGATACGTGTAGCTGTAGGTACTTGGAAGTTCAAGACTTCAAACTCGATCTCCTCAAGAATGGCGTCGAATAGTTCCTGTTAATGGGTTTCTAATCTGATCCATCTTTTGGATTAATTCCTTCTCTTAATCCCCAATCAAGGAACCCTTTTAACTGTTTAATTTCAAGCTTCTCTGGAGCTCTTGCTGTTCTCTTATGGGTACAAAAATGGCGAAGATGAGATCGTTCTGGGTTTGGGCGATTACATCTCTCTTCTTCAGACTGGTTCTCATATATTTCCCCAAGAATCTCAATCTGGGTTCTCGCCCAGAAGTAGCCACACCTCTCACTAGTCTTCGTCGCTGTAATTTTTCTCATTCACATTAACCATCTTAGGGTTTTGTCAATCTCCAGTGTTTCATTCATGTGTTAATTGTAATTTGGTTTGATTTAAGGTTTCTTGTTTCATTATTCTGTAGTGGCTGAAGGTTATTGGTTAAAGCAGTCATCTATGTCTCCTTACGCAGGTTCGTCTCTTCGATTTAATGGCATTATGGAATCCAATGTAGTTTGAACTAATTATGTCCAATTCTCTGTTATTTCTCCTTTTTTTTTTGTTGGTTTTGGATTAAATTGAGATTGGGTTTATCTTGTTCAGGATCTATGTACCATGGTTCTCCTTTATTACTGTCTCTTCTCGGGCCCCTGACGGTTAAAAGGTAGCAAATGAACTTAACTTTCATGCCCATTTAAGTATAGAATCCATAGAAGTCGATGTGATTGATTTTATCGAGAGTCTTGTTGTTTGCTTTATTTATTTTTTAAAATCTGATTTAACTTATTGTAAGTATGCGATCAATTTAACATTTTACTTTTTACTGGTGATGCAGAGCTGAAGTGCAACCTAATCATCTTGTACTCAGGTATCGAATTTATCTAAATTATTGTTTTCTGTTGTTATATTTCATCTTTTTTTTTTTTTTTTCTTTCCTTCGATATCTATTTATATTTGATGGGTAAGCCGGACTTGAACACACATTTCATCTTAGTGTTTACTCACCTTATCGATCACAATTTGTTTAGTTACATTGTTAATGTCAACACCTCTTGTACACAGTGTGTTGTTTGTGATTGCAGATTTTGTCACTGCAATGCTAATCCGTGCAACTGGTCATAAGCTTCAGTTCGCATACACCCAGAGCATGAAATCACTAAACCGTGCAAAACTTTTAGAAACTTCAGGTAAATTTCGAATTACTTTAAAATTCTCCACTAAGCTATGTTTCAAGGGTGACCCATTTCTGAAATATTTGTGTCTATACACCATCTATGACACATGTTAGATAAGGGTGTTTAGTTATCAATGATCCCAAAACCAAACGTATTATATACTAAATTTTTGGTTGTTCTACAACTGTTATATGGGTTCCGGTTTTAGTAGAATATCCGACAACTGTCTGTTGAATTGAAATATGTAATGTAAAAAAGAAAAATAACAATAACAAGAAAAGCTGTTTCTAAAGAAACTTGACGTCCTTGGTACTATATTTAGGTGCTAGTTCAGGGGTTCTATCAGTTCCAGTTCCAATTCCATTTGGATTGCTAAGTACTCATATCCAAAAACCTATAATATAAAAATGGTTCCAGTGGAATATAGGCTTATGTTTCTAATTTGGTCCAAGGAAACAAAAATGATTAAATTGTATCTACGAGTCCCTTATCCAGAATATACTTAGCAACTGAACCATTTTATGGTACATTGGAAGTGATTGAGACATGTCTAGGTAGTTGGTTTCTAGGGTAGGTGTTCATTATTCCAATTTTGAGGCATTTTGTAAATAGAGAGGCATGGGAAATAACAGGTTTTTCCATGGGCTAAAGGGTATTTTAGGCTGGGATTGGCTGAGGGGCATTAGCCTTTTCTGGTAGTGGAAAATCCAAGGAATTGTGGACCAGTAGATAAATTTTCCTATGCTCTCAGTTGGCCTTGTAATCAATGCAATCATAAAAAGGAAAAGCCTTTGGGATGCTGTGGTGCCATCTGTCCTTGATAATGGATGATGAATGGTGCGAGTAGATGTTGGAATTATTGACTTTCATTGCTAATTTTGGAGCTTGTTTGAATTGGACCCTGAAATTTATGGTTGTTGAAATGGCTGGTGAAATATCTAATACAACGACCGTATTGAAAAAAAAAAAAAAAAAAAAAAAAAAAAACTAAATTTGAAGTTAGTTGGGATGACTAACTTTCATTTCTCACCACTACTGACAGGTAACAATAAGGAGTTACTGAGTTAGGCATTGCCTATTTATGTTGCATCCAAACACATATCTTGTCTTTTTTGTTTTTTTTTTCTTTTTCTCTTTTATGGTCATTATGGACAAGGTTGCTACTTTTCCTTTACCACAGGTATACATCCTACAATTTCATGCTGGAAAATGGAAAATTTTGAAGTTAATCATACCTCACCTACATTTTTTCTTTTCATAAATAGGTAAAGGGTTAATAGTTAACATGGTGAAGTTGGGTTCAGGGGGGTTTGAACCTTGGACGTGGGAACACACTCCACACATCTTACCAACTTAGCTAATTTGACACTTTGTACCTCACCTACTTTCCTAACTCCAATGTTATTTTCTACAGTAAACTTATTCTTATGAGTAATCGCATTACACCCAAATGAGCTAATTTTATTTTCTTACATTGAAGTTTGCGGCATTTATTCTTTCTATTCATTAACTGATGAATTGTACTTTTCATGTAATTTTTCAGACATACTCTCTGCTGGAGATATTGCTGCTCTTACATACTTATGGAATCCTCTTACAATAGTGACATGTATGGGCCTGTCCACATCCCCCATTGAAAACCTTATGGTTGCTTTGTCCCTCTATGGAGCATGTTCGGGTAAGAAGCTGGCAACCTTTTTCTAGCATGTCTATGGTACTATATTGGTTTTGTGATTGTTATAGGTCAATTTAAAAGGTTATGTTTCCATTTTGTTGTGGAGAAGTTGGAATCTTCTAGAAAGGCCCAAGGAGTGCTAAAATGTTGCGGGCTACTTGGATAAGAGTCTAAGGGGTCTGGTAGTGTTTGATTGTGTATGTGGTAGGAAAGACTTTCAATGTATCTAGATGTTTCTAAGGGGAATTCTAGACTTAGGGAGCTAAATATTTTAGGACGCTCTAGAGTGTAAAGAGTTGTAGGGTATTATAGAGTGTTCTGTAATCGTTAGGTTGACACCATGTGATTCGATATATACTGTCCATTACACCTCCCCAAGCCTATATAAGGGATGGTGCTTCATTTGTACATTAGCCTGAGTGAGCAAAGCTTCCAAGAGTTTAAGCATGTTGTGAAAGGCTGACTTGAGGTAGATCGTGGGGATTAGCTTTACGACAGAAATGCCACTGTTGTGCCTACTAAAAACAATTGATTTTAAACTGGCAAAAATATTATTTGAAGTGTTATACATGACAACTTTGTATTTGACAATGGATCTTTTTATGAAGATGCTTATGCACCTTCATTTGGCATTTACGACAGAAATGCCACTGTTACGCCTACTAAAAACAATTGATTTTAAACTGGCAAAAAAATATTGGAGATTATGAATATTCATGTTTTGCTGTATTACAGGTTTAGCTCCTTTGGCAGCTTTTGGATGGGTCATTGCAACACATTTGTCTCTTTATCCTGTTATCTTAATCATACCGGTATGCATCATTTTCTTTCAGTTGTTTGGACTCAGAAGTCTTTTTATGTAAGATATGGACCTAACTTCCAAGCAAATATTTGCCATGATTTCTTTTTTTTCTTTTTCCTTCTCAGCTCCCTCATATTTATCTCTCTGTTGGTTTGGGAATTTTGGCTTTATTTGTTTCCAGGTGATTCTTTTATTAGGATATGGTCCAGATGTTCCTCCAGGGAAATTGTTCCTGCAAAGAAATTCAAGTTCAAATGGAAACAACCCAATCCCCGCAGTTCACCGTTTCTCATGGAGACCGGTTGTGCATTTCATGTTGTGGGCATTTATCTGGTCATTATATGTGTTAGTTCTATGTAGCATCTCCCTTAAACAGTATGGTGGCCTGTCGGAAATGTTTAAAAAGTAAGTTTATCTTGCATTACGTGCTTTTTAACATTTGTTAGTGCAGTATAGACAGTGTAGGCCACCTTCTGTCAAATTTACCATTGCATGTTTCAAAGGCTTGCTGGATTAACTTTTGTTATGGGGGTTTTGTTGCATGATCGTTCCTAGGACAGTACGCATTTTTATAGTGATTCATAGCTTCATGAATCCTTACTTGACTAAGATCATTTAGGGTTAGTTACGATTATTCTTCACTTCTGGAAAACCACAATTCAAATTCTTTCTTCTATACATTTCTCCTACTTTTCTATAACTATGAAAAACACACCTTTGATTCTCAATATCTGTAGGTATTCTTGTTCCCTATTATCCTTATTGCATGTCTTGAACTTGCATTTCGCATTGCCATAGATGTCAACACATTTAAGATTTTAATGGTTTCATTTTTTTCAATTTGTTGCACAAATAACATGTCTCGAAAGTACAGGTGCTCAATTGTTTGCTTAAATCTAAAATGATAATTACTTTATTTTTCATCATTTTGCACAACATACACCTTTCTTGAAGTTGTGTTGACTTAGTCCTTGCTTCAACCTGTACGGTGTCTGGGACCAATGTGCACATCATCCAATCAACTCTTTCATTCACTCTACTCTATAAGTCTTGATTATGGACGAATGTCTTTCTTTCAAGTGAGATGGTCCCTTTTAGAAGTTATTATAAATAGATCAGTAATCTAACGATGTCTTGATTATTTTCTTTTCTCGGCCTTCTCTTGCAGAACATATGGATTTATTCTTACTGTTGAAGACCTGTCCCCAAATATTGGCGTCTTATGGTATGCTGGGAATAAAATCTGTATTTTGTCGAAAATTTTAGATTTCGTATGACATTCTAAATGTTGCAATTATGCTCTTAACCATGTGGTGATTGAGTGCAGGTACTTCTTTGCAGAAGTTTTCGACTTTTTCAGAGATTTCTTTCTAATAGTTTTCCATGTGAATATTATATTCATGATATCGCCACTAGCCATACGCCTGAACCACCGGCCATGCTTTCTTGCCTTTGTTTACTTGGCAATCTCATCAATGCTTAAATCTTATCCTTCGGTAAGTTTCCCCTGTTTATTTTTGCATATATGTTCCACTTTTATGAGGATTGAGTTCGGCACTTGTTTCATTAGAGATTGCCCATATCTTTCTATATCCAATTAAAAAGTTTGGTGAGAGACTAAGATGTATGTTATACCAAGTTAACCATTCTTTTACAGTCTATACTGATTAGTATATATGATATGGCTTATATAATATCATGATACTTATCTATGAACCAGACAGTGTATCAGGCTTCTCAAAGGTGTAGTGCCAGACAACTGGTATCATATGTCCGTGTCCTTGTTGCACAGCTTCCTACTAACCCACATTGAACTTTCTAATTTGAAAACCAGCCTTACAAGTACAATCTTTTGGAAAATCCATCTGACCATCTTTTATTTCTTATCCCAAATATTGGGTCCAGGAGAATATCCTTTCTTGCCATTCAAGTCTATTTTGAGCCATATATTGGGTCCGGGAAACCCTTTTTCACTGTTAGCAGGGCTACCTAAAAGAAGAAAATAAAAAAGAATTTAAAAGCCAACCCTAAACTGGAATCTCATCCCTAAGTGTGTTCTAAAGATGACTGCATGCATTTGTCTTCTTTCTACTTATTGTTAGGGATCTGCTGCCCTTTTGTTGTTGTTAAACCAAATTCACTTAAATAATGTGGGGCGTAATCCTTTTTTTACTCCGTCTCTTTGTTTTATTCAAATTTGATTAGGTTGGTGACTCTGCTTTATACTTGGCTTTGTTGGGCTGGTTTGTTAATGAACTAGCAGGTAAAGCTTCAGTAAAGCCTGTAGTTTCTGTTGTTTTTTGACATGGGTTGACATCTTTTCACATCTACTTATAATGTCATGCAGATATGCAATTCTCTTTCTTTCTATTCTGTGGATATGTTGGAGTCACACTCCTTAGCCCTGTGATGCACAACTTGTGGATATGGAGGGTACCTCTCTCTTTCTCTCTCTCTCTCTCTCTCACATACACACGCACACACACACAAACACACTAGTGTTGGCATTTATGCATCTACAACGCCACATGGATGGACATTGCCCTAAACTATATTTCTTCATAAAATTCACAGGGTACTGGCAATGCAAACTTCTACTACGCAACTGCCATGGCTTATGCTTGCTTGCAGGTATGGCTCGTTTTCTTATTTGTAAAATTTATAGCTAAAAATTAATTTTGTGACCTTTCCTCTTATTTTCTTTTCTTGGTTTCAAGCCTGTTTGAACTGTGATTTTTGTTCTGAAAAAGAAAATATTTCTTGGAGCTTTTTGGACAAGGAATGATACCCATTTTCTGAATAAGAATGACAATCCACAGAGGGCCATCTTTGGAGATGGATCATTTTAAACCAAAATGTATTGTAGAGACAAGTATAGTTGACAACCATGGAAAGAAATGTGTAAGTATTGAAGCTAAGGAATTGTTATAGTTGGAAACAATTAAGAAGATTAGTAAGCATACAACGTGACAAATTGAATGAGAAATTTTGTACTTTGGCATGAAGGGAAGGATCTATAGTTCATTATATCTCCACTTTACCCGTAGTCAACAAGCCAGAAGACTCAGAAGTAGGACATCTAGAATCTGGAAAAATATTATGAAAACAGTTTTTTTTGCTTTATTTGCTAATGTATATGAATTGCTTGATAAGTGTTTACATGCTTCACCCACTTAACCCATAATTGGTTTCTTGTGCAGATTATTTTGGTGGTCGAGAGTGTGAGTGCTATGCTGCATCATGACAGAATGGTAAGAAAACAATCTACTGCACAACCTTGAAGTGGCCAATTTTGGGGGGCACATTTATTAACCTTTGTGGTAGCATCATTCCACTTCTGTTGGGATTCTACATAACAACCCAAAACACCAAAGGCGATGGAGTAATTCTATCTTCGACCATCTACGAAAACTTTATTGTGGTCTACTTTGGGGTGGTGATTGTTTGTCAAACCATTAGATGGTCTTTTTTGGCTGAGTGTTGCACGATTATTCACTATTTTGTTAAAGAGTTGAAGGTTTACGGGAGTTTTTCCATTGTTTGCTTGGCTTAGTTGAAGGAAACCATAGGTATAGAGCTCTGGAATTTGTTCATTTTCTGACAAGTTTGAGAAACAGTTGCTTTGTAATCAAGGAAATTCAATCCAAGGACGTCTTGTGCTTTGTAAGTAGGGGCGTGAAGTTGATCATGAATACGAAGACACTTTTGGATAGGATTTTACCAACGTAATTTTCTGTTAGTAGAATGAACATTTTAAATTGAATTATCATTTCATTTTACTCCAATTTTTATATACATTTGAAAGGGTAATGACACCCTATTTTGCATGAGAATAATAATTTTTTGACACCCCCTCTGACATACGCTGCGCCCCCTCATGTGCCATGGGCTAGAACCATTGATCTTTTTTCTCAGGATGCACAACTGCTCTAATGGAGATGCGCAGTTGTGTATCATGAGGAAAAAGATCTACAGTTCTAGCCCATGCCCCGTTGTGGGGCGTCAGAAAATCACAACTCTTTGCATAATCCTTTGTGTATGTACGCAGATTGATCTGAGCGATCCTATCTGAAGTTCCAATCAATTGGCTGATCCCATTTGTATCAGGGTTTGTGGGACCGGAAGGGTTTAAGAGTATTACTTCCTAGGCTGCCCGACAATAGGAAGTGTTTGGTGCCCACTTCTTGTTTGGTAGACCACCAAAAATGTATTATAATTTGCTGAAAATTTTATTTTTCAAATCTGTCCCTCTTTTTATTCCAAAATTACCCCCCTGGTTTTTGTTCTTTTAGTTCCTATTATTTTATTAGAGCTGCTATAGCCACACCAACTTTTGCTAATGCCACACCAATTCTTATGTGAATCGCCAAAGAATTGCCCATAGTTGGGGTTATCGATGGTTTGGGCTTACATCTATCATCATCAAAATCTTATCCGAATCTTGTTCCTCCATTCCGCTTTGTCGAGACAACACTTCTCTCCTTGTTTAGTGGTGCCAACACCACCATTCAATTTATTTGTTTATCACAACTTGCCCTAGATGAAGAAAGACAACATGTCACGGGTAGGTAGTTATCTTGTTTGGTCTTGGTCAACTCTTGAGCTTCATGGATTCCATGTCCTTTCTGTGGATGGAAGTTGTTTAAGCCAATAATGTATAACTTTTTACGCAGTGTTTGGATTGAGAGAAATGGAGAGAAGAGAAGAGAAAATAAATGAGTTTCTCTCCATTTCTCTTGTTTGAGAAAAAAATTGGACAGAAGAGAGAAAATTTGGTGAGTTTTCTTTCTCTCCAAAAATGGAGAGAAAGTCTTCTAAAATATTTTATAATTTCAACTCTACCCCTAAATCTTTTTTAAGATATTTTAAATTTTCAAAATTATCCTTAGTTCTCTCCTACAATCCAAACATGGTGGAGAGAAATTGACTTCTTTTTTCTTCTCTTCTCTTAATGAGTTTCTCTTCTGTCCACTTCTCTCAACTCAAACATAGCCTTAAGTCAAATTAAAAGTAGATCAAATCTTATTTTAAGATGGTTTTTAGTAGTACAATGAACTATTTCAACATTTAAAACCCTAGTTTTTAATGTCTTAATCCCAATTGCCCGTTAACATCTTACACATGTAGCTGATGTAAGTCCATGACACCTTGAAGTTTTGTAATTGGTCCATGTAAAGGGAAAATCAAATTTTCTAATTGGGCTCGAGCTTAACGTAACCAAATCGTCTGACCTTGCATGGACATGCACACACTACCAAACATAATATCTACGCTTAAACCTTTTTTTTCCTTATCTTTTAACACTTAGGGTTTGTATGATTTTGTGGGGAAATCAGCAAGAAAATGGCTTTCTAGAACAATGTGATTTATCAGAGTAGGAGTGTGCATTCTATGGAAAATCAATTTTTGGAGAAAACAATTTTTCAGCAAAAGGTGGTTTCTGAGCTCTTGCAAGTGGGTACCTTTGGTCCTGTTTTCCATAGTCAAGTAGTAGTGATGACCACATCACTTGCATCACTCAAAATTTCTATATAGTTTTTTCTTCAAGTTGGTGGCAGTTAAGTTTTAAGTTATTCTCTCATTTAAGAATCACTAACACATATTATATGGACAGTATGTCACATGATACCTAAAAACATGATCGGGTGTTACGTGGATGTGAAGCACAAATTTTAAGATATCTAAAAAAATTAAAATAAAATGTCCACCATTATTAGATACATTTTAAATTTAATCATCCTAGAGGGACTGTGTAGGACATTGTGTAAGACATTGAGTTGATGTGGATGTGTGCAAATAATCATAGATGCTTTTCACTCGTATCTCAAGAAAAAACATCTATGGTTATGTGCACAAATTTTCCTTTCAAATTTGTGAGTTCTATGATTATCTATTTTTTTTTTCCTATAATAAAATGCCTAATCTTAGGCATTAATCTAAGAGGACTGAGATGTCATTTAGGCTAATGTGAAAAAAGAATCTTGCTCTATATGATCCTTTGGTCCATAAAACATTTTTACACACACACTATAGATATAGGCCCCGTTCGATAGATAAAGTTTGTCCTATAAAGGTTATAAGTTTTGGAATTGGCTGATTTTCTATGAGGATGATCACAAAAAATCAACCCAATTTGGAACTTCTAACCCCGTCAAAAGTTATTTAGAATTGTGGACTGTCTATTTTTTATTGTTAATTTGTAAATCACATTTGATAGGGTTAAAAGTTTTAGATTGAATTTTTATTTTTCAGAAGATGATCTCCTTACCATAGAGATTACCCTCACAAAAAAATCAGTTCAATTCAAAACTTTTAAGTCATATAGAATAAATTTTGTCTTCTGACGTTGTCTCACTAACGTCATTTGCTGAACACTACCCATATATATGAGAAGCGTTCGAAGACCCTAAAGAGAGCCAAACATTGTGCTAAACATTTTGCAAAATAAGGGTTAGAAATTTCAGAATGGGTTGATTTTTGGTGAGGTCATAAAAAATAAGCCCATTCCAAAATCTCTAACCCATGCATTGAAAAAATGTTTGGCTCTCTTTAGGACCTCCGTACGCCACCTTATATATATAAGAGAAAAAATACGACTTTCCGCAAATCAAGAGAAAGACAACTACTAATTTCAACATAAGCATGGATATCATTTGATGATTAATACAATTTGAATAAAGATAAAAATTGAAAATAAGATTTATGCTATATCACGTTGATGATTTTCACTTGTATCAACAAGAAGGCATAGTTTAGAAAAAGATCAAACGGATGTAATCCCATCTTCAGGGTCTCCAATCTCGAGAATTGGAAAGGACCCAAGAAAATGACCATAAGAAGAAAGAAAGGTTGTTTATGGATTTTTTTATTTTAAATCTTTCATAGAGAAGTAATTTTATCTATTAAAAACTTACCTAAATTGTTGGGATTAATTTATATTATGGGAGGGTCATCAAGTGATGTTCAAGTAAGCTAAAATTCAATGTACATTAAATAGTGCATATTGACCTGTCTTACTAAATTTAGAAGCTCATTGGATTAAATTAAAAGCCTATAGTTGATGTATGATTTGTCTAAAAGGTACATTTTATATTAATTTAATTTTCTTAGAAATTATTATTATATAAGGTCGGTGTGAGTCCAACCAAAAGTTTGTAGTTGAATAAGGATTATAGGTTAAGTGTTGTTGACCTATAGAGCTTGATCACATAATTGTCCTTATTAAGTTGTTTTTGCATCAAAAGGAACCTTTGGTCCCACGAACACAAGATTTCATCATCCTCTTAATATTAAAAGAGATGGTTAATAAAGCTTATAATATATGATTGATGATACGAATTGGGATCGTGTACTCCAGCAAGTTATGTTGCAATCAGATTACCAATCTCCTTTGCCCTTAGTGAGTTGATTCAACGCTAAAACTAGCGACATGGGTTGTTCCCTCTGATTGTGTGTTCTAAATTGAGATAGGACGTGCCACACTAAGGACCAATCCCTTCCCAAAAGAGTGGGGAAAAAAAAAAAATTCAATTTGAATATTTTTTTTTGATTTGGATAAACTTTTAGTTAATAAAAGAAAAATAAAAGATTTCTAGGATCATCACATCCTTGATCAATTTCTACCTAGCAAATCTCCTTGATGGGACCTTCTAACAGCGAGTCTCGATCGATCTAAATGTATGACAGGCCTTCATGCCCTTTCTTTTTTTCTTTTCTTGGGTTATTTAAACATACCCCTCCACTTTGGTGAATATTTGATATACCTCATATATTTTCAAATTTATGAGATGCCCCTTGAGTCCTTGACCTTAGTCTCTCTCTAATTGATTAGTGAAAATAATTTAAATGAACTAGTCTTCAACCTTTAGTGGAAAAAAAAGCTTTTGGTCTTTCTTCCCATAACCTTCTATCTTCAATCTCTTGAGTAACACTTTTTACCCTCATCTTCAATGCTAATATTGTATCTACTTTAACCTTAAGTCTCAAGACTAACATATAATTTTTGAAGAAATAGAAGATAATGAAAACCCATCGAGGGTTGGTGAGATGGCCAAGACCACACCTTAAGAAGTGGAGGTCTTGAGTTCAACTCCCCCCATAGGGGCCACTCTCAAGAATTTATAATAGAAATTACTTGGTGCATGCTGGAGGAGGGGATTGCACATGCTCCGAGGATTAATCAGGTACTCTAAGAGATTCAAATATTATGATTCCAAAAAAAAATCGATAAAAAAAAATTGAGGGATTTCTATCAAAGGGTTAGGACAAGATTGAAATCGATGGATAAACAATAAGATTAAATTAGATTAAAACTAGTTTATAATAGAAATAGACTATGACTGTATTTGGGGGAAAAATAATGGGTACTTGATTAGATATAAAAGATAAGGATATTTAGGTCAATTTGTATTTTTTCAAGAGAAGACCAACATCAAGGGGTGTGTCATCAATTTGAAAATGTAAAAGGTATCTCAAATATTCACCAAGAAACGTGGAGTGGTATGTCCAAATCACCCTTCTTTTCTTTATAAGTTCACACCTTTCTAGAGACCCTTGACTTTACAACTACATTATATAATAGGTTTGATATATTATAAACTTCGATTTCCAATATGAGTTGTCCTCGTTGTGCACCCCTGAAGGAGACCTTTCCCATGTCCTTGCCAGTCAGTCAATCAATCCGTGTCAATTAAGCAATCCGTGTCATATATATAAATAATGATGAATGGATGTGATTGGTTATGCAGCTGACATGGTAAGGGCATAGAACCGCACATCTTTTTCTTATGTATCTCAATGAAAAAGATGTATGATTCTATGCCCTTACACATCAGCCGCGTACTCAACCCTGTTTATTCATTAGGACTCTCTCTCTCTCTCTCTATATATATATATATATATATATATATGCCCTATTAAAGTTTAACTACTACAACTCTACAAGTCTGATAGAACCTAAATGAAGAAACAGATAGACTCACCAAACAGGAAACAATGTCAAACTAGTTAAGCAGTGCTATTTCTTCTAAGTTTTTGGATCCCAAAGCTATATTTAAGCCTAACCTACATTTCTTAACAAAATGTCAAAATAAGCACAAATCCCACAATCAGACAAAGCGCTAGGGATTAGGATTCCCTCTATAAATTCCATTCTCTTAGCTCCTTCCATGAAACTACTAATAAGATTTATAATAATGGATAGCAAACCTACTTACATTGCATGGGGTCAAGTCCGTGGCTCGATGGGGGTGGTGCTCTATGCGTCGAAATGGGTTAACCCAAAGCTAGCTTACCGTACCTACTCTCAGAAAAATAGAAAAAAAAATACAGTAGTTGCAAGCATATCTAAAAGAACCCACATGAAATAACTAGATATGTGGTACAAATAAGAAGGATCTATGAAGGGGTCTAATTATTTCCTAATGTCAAGACCATCAAATAGATACTAGAGTATTTAGCATAGATTTGGGAAGATCTCAAGTAGTTGGTGAAACTTATTAGATTCTAGTTTTTAATGATGTTTTTGAAGATTGGATCCTGATGTAGTTAGGTTAGTCAGATCCTTTGGAACCTCTATCTGCTCAAATCTAGGGAAGAGGTGTTGCCTACCCTTAAAAAAAGGCCACATTTGCTTCTGTGAACTACAGACCCTGCAATGCCATTCAAGACCTCTAGTGTACTCTAATCTTAAAGACAGACAACCGACAAGAGAGAGAGAGAGAGGCATATTGGAATTAATTAACAAATACATAGAAAGTGGGGTATGTGTAATGTAGAACAAAAAAGCTGGCTAGCAACTAAAAGAATCAAGAAGCATCTTGTAAGCTTCATTGGCTTTGGTCATGCTAAGCTTAATAAAACCTTACCCACATTTTAATACAAACAGTTGACAAGGATAATGGGTGTTCTAGCTATTCTATTCTATTATTATCTTCAACTACTTCTAACTTTTTGAGCAACCAACCACATAAAAACAAAGAAACATACTTATAATATTTTCATTCTAGATGTAAGCACAAACCCAAGTTTGTCTATTTAAGTAGTTTTCTTTATTGTTTGAGATTCATGCCAGCAATTCTTCTCTTCCTTCCCCTCCTCCATTTGAACCCCATATTTCGAATTCTTCTTGTCTCTTATATATAAACTCCATTTTCAGCATTCCCATCCTTGATTCATTTTAAGTAACCTTTTTTTTTTGGTGTAGTTACACATATAGGCGACAGAGATGTTGTCACTTGGTTTATGTATTGGTGCATTAGTTGTCATATGTATTACACATGGGGTCTATAGGTGGAGGAATCCCAAATGCAATGGAAAACTCCCACCTGGTTCAATGGGCTTTCCTCTTCTCGGAGAAAGCCTTCAATTCTTCGCTCCCAACACATCGTCAGACATTCCTCCATTTATCAAAGCGCGAATGAAAAAGTAAGATAGTGATAGCCTAGGCATTTTTTTTTCATTCATAAAAGAATTGTTGTGATAGATATCTTGAATCTAATTGGTTCATAAAAGTATTGTTGTAAAGGTGATATAACCAAATTGGGGCAAGGGCAAATTTTAGTGTTTCGATTTTCGAGAAATATATGTATAGATGTAATGTAACTTGTTTTAGGATTAAGGGAGAATGAATTCGAATGGGGAAACTAAAGTTTCAGGGTTTATAAGGGAGAAACCTTGGGTTGTAATTTCTTTCTTGAAGTCAACAAGTCGCTCTCATCTCATATGGTGACGTAGGCATTGTTGAACCGTGTAAAAAAATCTTGTGTGCTCTTTTATTTTTATTGATTTTGTGGTTTTACCTTGGGTTTGATGTTTGCTAGTATGTCAAGTGATATCTCTTGTCTCTTACATGGTGAGCTATTGATTTCAGATATGGGCCAGTGTTTCGAACAAGCTTAGTTGGACGGCCTATAATAATATCTACCGATCCAGAAATTAATCATTTTGTCTTCCAACAAGAAGGACAGTTGTTCCAAAGCTGGTACCCCGATACTTTTACGGAGATCTTCGGGCAACAAAACGTGGGCTCCTTACATGGTTTCATGTACAAGTACCTAAAGAACTTGGTTTTGAATCTCTTCGGTCCCGAAAGCCTGAAAGAAAAGCTTCTACCTGAAGTTGAACAGAAAGCAAGCATGAATTTAGGCTTATGGGCAAGCCAAGACACTGTTGAATTGAAAGAAGCCACAGCAACTGTAATTTCAATCAGACTCTCTTAGTTCTCATAATTGAAAATTCCGAGAAAATGTTCTGTTTTTTTTTTTTTTTTACTATTATGATTCTTTGACCTTTACAGATGATATTTGATTTGACTGCAAAGAAGCTAATAAGTTACGAATACGATCCAACCAAGTCCTCGGAGAATCTAAGAGTGAATTTTGTTGCATTCATACAAGGACTAATTTCTTTCCCCTTTGACATTCCTGGTACTGCGTACCATAAATGTTTACAGGTAATATAAATTTATTATTCTAGTCTTCGATGTCTCAAATGTGCATATTTTTCGATCTTAGTTTAAATGGTTTATGTGAATTACTGGTCTTGACTTGCTTGAAATTGGTTAGGGACGGAAGAAAGCGATGAAAATGTTGAAAGATATGCTACAGGAGAGACGGACTATGCCCGAGAAGCACCAAGGGGATTTCTTTGATTACGTCCTTGAAGAACTAAACAAAGAAGGAACAATCCTTACAGAGGGTATCGCTCTAGACTTAATGTTTGTGCTTCTCTTTGCCAGCTTTGAGACGACTTCATTGGCGATAACTATGGCCATTAAGCTTCTCACAGACCACCCTCACGTGCTAAAGGAATTAACGGTGCGTGATGATTGCCTCTCTCTTTCACTCTCTTCACTTGTATTCCAATTGACATGGACATCATTTATCAGGAAGAACACGAGGCAATTCTCAAAAACAGGGAAAATGCGGATTCTAAACTCACATGGAAAGAATACAAATCAATGACTTTTACATCTCAGGTGCTTAAATCAATCTAACATGTCATTTTAGACACTAAAATGAACCTTAAGCTTATCTTCGATTGGTTCAATCTTACAAAGTCTTGCCATTTTCATTGAAACTGCAGGTTATTAATGAAACAGTTAGGCTGGCGAATATTGTCCCGTGCATTTTTAGAAAAGCATTAAGAGATGTACAAATAAAGGGTAAACTCTCGATTGAATTAGATTTTAAGAACAATAGCATTTGGTTCTTCCAACATTTAATAAATAATTTGCATGATTCATGATTTATGCAGGATATACAATTCCAGCAGACTGGGGGATTATGGTGTGTCCTCCGGCTGTCCACTTGAATCCTTCCAAGTATGAAGATCCCCTTACGTTCAATCCACGGAGATGGGAGGTGGGTGATCCATAATTTACTGTTCTTCCGGGTTTCTAAGTTTGAATTTCTTATAAAAACGAGCGTATCTTACAGGGCAAGGAATTGAATGGTGCCTCTAAACATTTCATGGCTTTTGGTGGTGGCATGAGATTTTGCGTCGGAACAGAATTCACCAAAGTGCAGATATCAGTCTTTCTCCATTGTTTGGTTACAAAGTACAAGTAAGAAAGCATCCTAAAATAGATAGATTGGTGGAGAGTGAAATAAAGAGAAAAAAAGACTGATATTTACTGTATTTGAATTTTTCAGGTGGACAGCAATCAAGGGAGGAAATATAGTCCGAACTCCTGGTTTGTCGTTTCCGAATGGTTTTCACATTAAGGTTTCAAAGAAGCATAGATAAAGAAGGTTATGGAAACATATTTCATACTTAAAACCTTTCAACAAACAGGAATGCTAATCTCAAGCTACACAAAGAAAACATTCAGAGTTGTCAGGACCTATGGATAGTTTAGAAAAAAAAGGGAGAAACAATTACAAACTTTTCTTCTCAAATCAAAACCAGGTTCATGTTGTTTGTCGCTCTGGGTTGAATACAAAGTTTTGTGCATTTTGTTTTTGATATGTGAGAGTTTTGGGAAAAAAGCTAAGATAACAATGACATCCAGACAATGTAACAAACATATCAATATGATAATCTACATGTAACAATCTGTAAATGTTTTGAATATCAGAATTTTGTGTGAACTTCTTTTTGGGATTGTTGTAATATACGGAAGGAAACTTGAATCATTATTACTTGAAAATATCATGACCCGTGCAGCTACTGATTCCAAAAACTCCACATTATAAAGGAGGTGATCCTCCAAGATCACCATTTTCGTAAACTTATGTTTTTTTTCCCTTTAGTGTAGGGTCGACTGATACTCTCTAAGTAGCGTTGCTGCACGATTTAAGTTCTTTGAATAGATTCACACAAACCATTTATGCTGATGTTTAGTGGTTCAAATTTAATCTGTAATGTGCCATGAATTTCAAGTTATTGTTCAATCCTATAAACCAAAAATTCAAGACTGACCTTGGCTAACTAACAAGTGCAAAGAATTAGTCGTCGTTAATGAACAAGTTGCTTTGAATTGATTTAAAAGAATCATTTAATTGTTCGTTGGACGTTCAACAGAGTAATCTAAATATAATGTATCTCGTTCAATGGTAACCTTACACAAACAATGGAACAGATAATATAAATCTGTCATTTCACATGTAATTTCTATAATTCACTGGCATGAAACTCAAGACTAATTTTCTCCTAAAAGAGTCAAATTGCAAGTTTTATCCATGTTCTTTTGTTATCGTCAACTCTCGAGATGCTATGATTGAATGAAAGAATTAATGTATATGCTCACACACTGAATCTATAATTAGCATATTAGACTTACGTGGTCCTATCAATGCCAAATTCAATGGAATAAGAAAACCCCGATTCGTTTCTCAAACGTGTTGACACAAGAAAAGACAAGTGCGAACATGTTTCAGTAACACAAAATTGGTTATGACTGCTGTTAGGGGCGCCCACCGTATTAATAAGGGCTCCCACGAACTATTGAAAACTTAAGTTTTACAATGATTAGAGCACCCCACCTATGTCAACACTTTGGCTTGTCGACAAGCCTCCAAAATAATTTTTTTGGTCTATGTTGACATGTTCATGTTGACTAATTGGTCAATGACGACATGAACATGCGACAAAAAAAGGGGGGTGGGGGTGCTTTGATCAGCTGGGATGCCTATGACATGGGCCATTGGTTAATTATAAAATATATTTTGGTATATGTTTTCATTGTGAATGTTTATGCCTAGTACATTGAGGAACTAAAGTACTCTTTAGTTTAAGTTCACAAGAAAACTGCACATTTTCGTTTCAAGGCTTCATTCAAGCACAAACATTTAAACAACAAAATATGTTTTCTGCCATATTGCATAACATGACATGAATCAGTCATAGATGCACTTCTTACGGTTACATTAAAAGGAATTGTTCTGACAAAACAGTATTACAATCTTAAAAATGTTTTCCTTACTTGAATGTTTGATAATAATCTCATTATTCATTCATACATATATAGAAAATTTTGAAAATGTGATCTGTTTAACTTTCCCAAGGAATTCGTTTTCCTTTTGAAAATGTTTTCTACAACTATACCTTCAAGTAAATCTACAGGTTCCCACGTGTTATATTTGTAATTATGGAGTTTATTTGATCATTAGTTGTCATTTTTAAGAAGACTCGGTTCTAGACAAGTGGAATGGAGGAACAAATTTGATTTTAGCGAACCCAAATCTTGAGATGATGCTTTAGTAATGATGATGATTAATTGTCACTTTTGATTAAGAGTTATATTATATAACTCACATCTTTGCTTGATGTCGAAGAATCTTAATGTATTAATAATGAAAAAATTAAGTCCAAACTTAATAGCAGTTATAAGTTTTTTCTCTTATTGTTTTGGTTTCATCGTATGATGAATCATCAAGTCTTTAAGCTTTATCATGGTTAGTTCTTTTTAGTTTATATCGAAGAGAAAACCTATATTTAACGAATCTTGCATTTATAGACTATTTGAAGAAAAAAAAAAAAACTTTCCCCTATTTTTCTAAAACAAAATAGCCGAGAGTTTGGCATCCTGATTTTTGTTGATGCCAAAAATAGATTTTTGGTGGTTTTTTGTTGGGTACGATCGACAACCACCAAACTGAGTGGCGGAGTATGGCACACGAAAGCAAAGAAGGAAACCAATAAAAAATCCTCCAATATGGGCAAAAGTATTGACACGAAGTAGCATTTCGACACATTCATGCCAGTCATCTTAGAGCTACGAGTCCGAATAATGTTCAACAACTCTTCCATAGTTATCTTGAAAATATATCGATAAAGCTCTTGAATTGGAGTTTCAATTGTGATATTAAATGAAAGCGTTTTATCTCCTTCCATAGGTAGTATTGTACTCGAGCGAGTGATCCCTGTCACAATTGATCCAACTAGCTTTTTATCCTTGGGATTTGTTTCATCTTCTTATCAGCGCTTTATAGATTGGCATTTTAATTGAGAATGCTTTTTTTGGTTTAACGTCCTCCAACCAACCATTTTCAAAAAATCAAGTATCCGACTCGAAAAATCTCTCACAAATATCATTTGATAGTAATGTTGACTAAGAGAGTCAGGACCGCCAGTGGATGTGAAGAAAAAGAAAAACTTGAGTGGTGTTGTATGATTACAGCACAACACCGCCGCACGAGATAGTTAACCATTAGAGTACACATGTAATCTAGAGGTATTATAAGGTCATAAATATCTATCACAAAGTACACGTGTAATCCAGACATATTGTGTCGCAACTATCTAATCAAGTCAGGGTCATTTATGTAAATAAACAAATCCTACTTTCTAGTTTTACGGAATTGAGGACCAACCGTGGTGTCTGTAGTCTAATCTCAAGAGTCGGAACTAAAGTGCGTCAGGTCACAAACTTCCTGGATTTCGATTAGGACACGTGGTGGGTCATAAAAGGCTTCTTGGTGCGGCAATACGACACGTGGCAGTTTCCTGACGAACTCAGGATAAGTCCAAATTTTTTAGAAAGAAAAAAACATAAGAGAGAGAGAGGGCAGACGATCATCCCGTAAGAAATGCGCATTACGCACCTCACCCAATCGATGATCGAAATCCGACACGAAGACCAACTCAATGGCCGCAGAGGAAGACGAGTTGAGAACGAACCTGTTCACAGTTCTACTGAATCGGTTTCAAGACTTGGAGGCGAGTCACGCGAAGCTTACAGAGCAGTTCGAGATGATGGTGAAGGAGAGAGAGGAAGAACAGAGAAGGAGAGGAGGAGAGGAGTGTTTGAATTCAAGTTGGGGAAGATTACCTGGGGTTTTCTCGTCGAGGAGTCCTTACGGAAGAGTTTTGCAATTGATGGGAAACGCAGTTTATGTTTGCAGAGCTTCTGATGGAGAGATCGTTTACTGGTTTGTAACCAACATGATCCATTTTATTTATTTATTTCTTTTTTTGTGATTTTCTTGATTACCTATTGATCTTGTTTTGCTTTTAATATATAATCATAATAAGAGACAGAGATAGAGATATGATCTTAGTGGTTTTTAATGAAACAGTTATAAGTAAACAAAGCTCAAAAATGTTTAATTTTCATAAAAGATAGAACTTTAAAATAATAAAAAAATCATATTTGTTAGTGTAATAAGCAAGACTGAAGTTTTAATTTGCTTATTTGTAGTAGTTAGGATTTATTGCTTGTCTTGTCTGTATATTTATATGGAAAAAAAGTACAGGGGTTTATCTAAGATTTCAAGAACCGGTTTAACGTGTAAAGAAATTTATCTGAAAATAATATAGAAAAATAAACAAATATGCAAGCACAGAAAGAACAAAAGAGATTTACGTTGTTCGGTACATCCACAGATCGACACTGATTCCACTATGAAGAGAAAACTCCATGTTGTAAATTATACCATAATATGAAGTGGAGATTGATTTCTTCGAATTGATTTCATGTGTGATCAACTTAATTTCCACCAAATTTAATGATGAGGATTCCAATTTGTGGCCATGGTGGGTTGGCTGGTCATGTGGGACAAAATCATTACAGGTGGTCATCTAATTTCCAGACGTCTTAGCTTACTTGGATGTATGAGTGTGGATCCCTAGATATAGTGATGTAAATGATGAAATAAACAAGAAACACAAGAAGCAAATATTTATGAGGTTAAACTATGCCTTTCGAAGCCCATAGGTCTAACTCATCCTCACAAAACCAGCTTGTAAGGTGAGGATTTCCCTAGGTTTATATATAGCCCAAGGTCATGATACCCAAGCAGTGTGGGACTATTGCTCACACTCCCCCTCACGTGTAACGTGTCTCTTACATCCTTGTGGTTACCTGCTCTGATACCATGTAGAAGCCCATGGGCCTAACTCTTCCTCACATAACCAGCTTGTAAGGTGAAGATTGCCTTAGGTTTATATATAGCCCAAGGTCATGATACCCAGGCAATGTGGGACTATCGCTCACAATGCCTACATCCATGGATGAGAGTTGAGAATTTTTCACTACTAGTCCTTAGGACAAATAATTACCAAATTGGGTAAAAAACGTTACCTCAAAAATTCGGGTAACAGAATAAAAGGCAAAAAAATATAACAGGATGGCCAAGACTAGAGGGACTTGATACCTACATTTGGTCATCTCATTTCCTGAGATCTTAGATTAATTTTAAAAGGTTCTTGTAAATATGTATAATACTGGGCAGAACTCATACCAAGGCTAGTTTCTAATAGTTAGGTGACTTCCAAAATTGATTATATATCTAATGATGTCTTCCCTGTTTCAGGAACCGTTCAGCCGAAACTCTCTATGGTTGGAAGCACCATGAAGTATATGGACGACGACTTGAAGATCTGTTTATTGAGGAACATAACTGTGCTTCCGTTGAGAAAATCATGGAAAGGTTGAGTATTGGTGAATCATGGTCAGGTCAGTTTCCTTGTAAGAAAAGGTCCGGTGAGTTGTTTATGGCGTTAATAACAAAAAGCCCATTGTATGAGGACGGTGACTTTGTTGGTGTTATTACTGTCTCAAGTGAGGCTGCTGCTTTTGGTATTACAAACTCAGAAAACCTAAGAACGTATCATTCTCATGCTGATGTCCCGCCTAAAGAACCAAAGCTTAACATGACAAGGATCCAATGGCACCCACAGCCCCAAATTGTATCGGTCCCACAGATTTCATCTTCTGTTTCCAATCTGGTGCTTATTACTTAACTTTTTTTTTCTTTTTTTTTTTTTCTCGTGTTTTCCTCTACATCGAAGTACTTATGAGTGTTATGCTTTTGGGGGTTATAAAAAACAGGCTCTCAAAGCTTTCTCACGTCGACGTGGTGGTGATGATTCTTGTGGTGCATGTGCAAGTTCAAGAAATGGAGAGCCATCACCAGATACCGAAGATGCCAAAGCAGAAAAGGTAAGCTAAAGTCTCTTTGGTTGTTTCTGTACTTAATTTCCTGTTCTCAGTAATGAGGGACCTCTTAACAAAATATGCAAATCTTTCCAGGGATTGAAGCCCACTTTCAGATTTCCTATTGGAAAGAATACTACTGAAGGGAACAACCACAAGAAAGCGGAACCCATTCTTGGATTTGTTCATCCCTCCAAAATTGTAATGCGGTCTTACTCTTTACACTATCTGAGGATATTAATTCTCTGGAGAGTGTATTTTTGTTTTTAAGCATATTGTGCATTTAATTTCTGCCCAATATCATGCATGTCTAATCTCATAAACCATCTCATTGCAGGCAGAAAAGGTATTAGGGAAGTTAAATATCAGGGGAAGAGTTAATCAAGTCCAAGAAGAGAGTAGAAGTGTTCAATCACACAGTTTTGCTGGAATTTCCCCAAACAATGCTATGGGGAGTGCTTTGAACCCCCCTAGAGTCTCAAGGGGAATGTCTTTGGAACACCACTATGTTGGTATCGAGAAAATGGGTGTCGTCAAACATGAAAATTTGGACGGAAAGGGGACAAGGAATCAGCATAAGTTGGAGGGGGATTCTTCTGTGACAAACAGAAATCCATTTGTCACCTCTTGGCTGGAGTGTGACAAGTGTTATGAAATTCCTAAAATTGGAATTCCACAAACGAGGTTAACTTTGGAAGAGGTTGTTGAGGAACCACTAGCTAATCCCGAGAACTTAGAAGAAGCTTTAGAAGCGGAGGCTACGGTACATAAAAGTCCAAAGATTACTATGTCTCCAACATTGTTGAGTTCAATCGAGAGCACTGGTAGTAGCCACGGATATTCATCATCAAAAGGGGATGATGAGTCTATTCCAATTGATGACACTGAGATTCAATGGGAAGATCTATATGTAGGGGAGGAGATTGGACGAGGTAAAAATCTTTGGTAAAACTATATAAAATAAGAGTGCTTCTATTGCCCCACCAACTTTTACTAACGGCACCCCAAGATGTGTGCTAATTTCTTGTGATTTACATATGAATTGGGATGCTCTTAGAAAAAATTGGTGGCAGTAGAATCTCTCCAAAATAATGATGGTTCATTTATTTATCTTTTAAATATTTGGGCGTGGGGGGAAATTGAAGGGCTTACACAAAGGTTAGAGAAGGAAAAACTAGGCAGGACAGTTCAGTTTCTAACTGGGTGGTTCTTTCTTTTTCCTACTGGTCAGGTTCATATGCTGTTGTACATCGAGGAGTTTGGAATGGATCGGTACATGTTAATTTCATATATATAGAAGAAAACCATATGGATGCATAAAATTCATGATTTAATAATTATTATTTTTTCTTGATTATAAGGATGTTGCCATAAAAGTTTATTTTGCGAGTGATTATCATGAAGAGACTTTACTGGACTACAAAAAGGAGGTATAGAAACCCAATGCTGAACTCTTAAATTGTATTGTTTTTGTAAAGTTAAAAAGTGATCTGACTTCATAATTTCATTTTCAGATTACTATAATGAAAAGATTGAGGCATCCAAATGTATTACTGTTCATGGGAGCAGTATATTCTCCCGAACGACTTGCTATGGTGACAGAGTTCTTACCTAGGTAATATAAGTGCGTTTTTTTTTTTCAAATAACCTTAGAAGTATGGAACAAATAACATATATGCTTCTTAATGGTTCCTGGATTTGGTGTCTCAGTAGTCCCACTTTGTTTACATTGAGCAGGGGTAGTCTGTTCAAAACACTACACCGAAATGGTCAGTCATTGGACATCAGACGCCGTTTGAGGATGGCCCTTGACGTTGTACGTATCTCTGCAAATTCTTGTTTTCTTTTCCTTTCTGAATTCAATTTTCTTCTTGAAATCTCTCAAAAGAAGTCTGGGTAAAGTTCTTAAACCTTTGTGTTGCAGGCTAGAGGTGTGAACTATTTGCATCTCAGAAAACCACCAATAGTACATAGAGATTTGAAATCTTCTAATCTACTTGTTGACAGAAACTGGACTGTCAAGGTATAATGCGAGGTTTATTATTTGTTTAAACTGTGTAATTGGAGTATGAGTTGTGGTTTAGATAAGTCATCTGCTTCTTCTTTGTCAGGTTGGAGACTTTGGCTTGTCAAAATGGAAGAATGCAACCTTCTTGACGGCAAAATCTGGAAGAGGAACAGTAAGGATCTGTTTTTTGCTGACTAGAACAAAATATTGACCCAAAACATCCAATGTTTTGAATTGTTTCGGTCGAGATAGTCTTGATTTTGTCTAAATCACAAAAATTGATTTTATCAACTACTCTTAATTAGACCCTCTCTTTTGGCAATAAACAGACTAAAGTACCCAAAGTTGCTTTGGTATTTAATTGACCAAAACATTGAATGTTTTGATCTGTCTCGGTTGAGATGGTCTCAATTGCTTGATTACAACTGTTCAATTTATTACCATGTTGACATGTATCTTGATGTTTATGTAAATGAGCAAGTTCTTTTATCCATATGTGCTCATGGAAGATTTATGTTTTTTAATGCAGCCACAATGGATGGCACCCGAAGTTCTCCGAAACGAACCTTCAAATGAAAAGTGATCACCTAAACTGAATTTTCTATAAATAGCTAAATGGGTTTCTTTTATGCGAAATATATGATGGACCACCCCAATTAAATTGGTCTCTATTAAGCCTAAACAACCCTACTATGTGAGTAATGCACAAATTCCTCAGTTCAGACCGTTCAATTGGTGAGATTTCTCATGTATGGCTAAAGCCTGAGAACCCAAAAATCCAGATCATTTGGATTCATTTTTGTACCTTGTTTGAAAAACTACGGCTCTAGATCAGGATGTCGATGTCTTACTGCCCATATGATTTATCGGGTGTGTAACCTATGTCAGCATTTTAGAGGTCATCTGTTGAATGATCAGGATTGATTCAGAAGACCACATATCTCGGATAGAGGGGAGGGGTTCACAATTATTTGCTAATATATCAATGTTTCTTGTTATTCAAATAGGTCTGATGTGTTCAGTTTTGGTGTAATACTATGGGAACTAGTGACCGAATCGATCCCATGGGCCAACCTAAATTCCCTACAGGTATGCATAATCAAACACATAAGTTTCAGATGAACTTTCGAGATTGCTGGGCTTAACCATTCTTCTTTCCTGATTTAGGTTGTTGGCATTGTAGGATTCATGGATCGGAGGTTAGATATACCGGAAGGCATGGATCCTCGTCTCTCAAACATCATCCAGGATTGCTGGGAAAGGTAATGAGATCCCAATAATTTCTCACAGTTATCCAGTGAAACTATAATAACTAATTGAAACTAAACTGTTGTGACGGTGAAAACAAGCAGTGTGCCCGAAAGTCGGCCTTCATTCCAAGACTTAATCCAGAGAATGACTGATTTGATCCAAGAACTCCGAGCAGCGCCAGCCCACGGGAGCTCCGAGCCGTAGGAGTGTGTAGACTTGTTTTTGCAGAAAGTTTATTGTTCCTCAGTAATACATCGAAGAATAGATGGCTTTTGCAGAAGGTTTTAGAGCAAAACATAAACTAAAAAACAAATTTGTGAAACTTTTGACGTTTGTACATCGATCTTAGTATCCATTTAATTGGAATCAAATTGAAAGACAATTCTCTATCCTTTATTTAAGGGAATCGGTTAGTACCAATACATTTTGAATATAATCAATTGAGAACCAAAATTGATAGAAACCCATAGAAACCAAGAATTTTGACCCTGTTCAACTCTGGTTTCATTGATTTGAGAACCAAAATCGAGGAAAATCAAAGGAATCAGAACTGGAACATTGACACACCTAGTTCATGGCACTCTAATTATTAAAGAAAACGTATTTCAAAAAAATTGGGATTTTCTTTAAAAATAAATTCATTAGGGTCTGAGTCATGATGAATGCACGTGGAAAATCATGCGCGGTTTGTGCATGGCAAGGGTAGAGAATCATATATCTTTTTTTTTTGGGATACACAAAGAAAGAGATCAATGGATCTATAGAACCCTTGCTACATCTGCCGCGTACAGACCGTATGCGATTTACTGCGTGTAATCATCATTATTCTTATGATTTATATGGTTCCAATGAACCAATATCAAATTTTGTAACATAATCAAAATATGACATTGAAAATATAATATTTTATGTATTTTGATTGCTTATGCTATCACAACTTCCTTTACATCCCTTAAGATAAACATGATTACCTACCATGGAACAGCACATCAGAATACAATTATTCTTGGATTGACTTAGAAATTCCCAAAATCAGAATGGAAGATGCCCTAACTCTTGGCATCATAGTCCACCAAATCCAAGATATTTGTTCAAACTGTAAGTCTGTAACTAACGCACCCAATAAAATAAAATAAAATAATAAAAAAAAAAGTTAACTTGACGGTGGTCACAGAACCCCATAAGTCAAAGACATATCGACAGGTGTTAATTCATTATTGGCTGGGTAGATATGTAGCAAATATGAAGTGATCGATAAAATTCTAACGTGCCAAGAAAACATGGTGAGGCAGTCAAGCATCTCCAGTTTCACGTTTTGGGGGGACACGTGTTGGCCTTTTTGATTCATTAAACAGCTTAACATCCTATATTTTTAACAGCAAATCCTTACTTCTTCTGTTGCCCACCACGTCTGCGTTCACTCAACAAGTCTCCCTCTCTTTCATCTTCTTTTCTTCCCTTCTCTACTGTTCGAGTGAGAGAGATTTCGATTCTCGAATCTCGAATCTACACCAACCAAAAACCCTAGAATTTTTAACCTAAAATGGGAAATTGATCCGATCTGAAAACTAGAAAATGGGGCACTTGAATCTCCCATCTTCGAAACGAAGTTATCGCCAATGGAGACTCCTCGATCTCGTCTCTGCTGCGTTCTTCGGTGCCGTACTCCTCTTCTTCCTCCTCGTCTTCACTCCACTCGGTGACTCTCTAGCCGCCCGAGGTCGCCAAGCCCTCGTCCTCTCGAACTCCGATCCGCGGCAGAGACAGATAATGGTGGCGATGGTGGAGATCGGGCAACAGCTGACCATTGAAGCGTGCCCTGCCGAAGCGGTGGATCACATGCCTTGTGAGAATCCCCAAAAGAACAGTCAGCTCAGCCGAGAGATGAATTTTTACCGGGAACGGCACTGTCCGGTACCGGAGGAGACGCCTCTGTGCTTGATCCCGCCTCCAAGTGGGTACCGGATCCCGGTTCAGTGGCCGGAGAGCTTGCACAAGGTATTTCTATGATGTTCATGATCTTTAAGATCGTGCATCGATGTGTCTCAATTTCCTGATTAGAAGTTTTGATCCAGAATTTTAGTTACAGATTAATGTTATGTGTTCAATTGTTGAAATTACACCAATAGCTCTTTAACTTTACGAACTTGGTGTGCTTATATGTTCTGAATCTATCAATTTTTGTACTTCAGAATTCAGATCTCCATGATTGGAGTAATACTTCTCTTGAAGACAGAGAAATGTTGTGTGAGGTTTCCTTTTTTAAGTTGGAATAGTTTTTAGATGCTAGACAACAATGGCTTTGATAGTGGCATACTCCAAGACACTGTTTTTAAAGGCTTGTGAAGCTTGTGCCATGAGGCACACTTTAAGGTGAGGTTCATTGAAAACATGCTTGGGCACAAGGAAGAAATATAAAAACCGCTGGGGTTTATTATGTATCAGACCCAAAGGCATATATTTCTTTGCTATTGTTGGGCATGCAAGATATTGGAGTCTGTATAACTAAAATATGCAAAGAAATTGTTGAATTGATTTGTTTCATAAATAATTTTTTATAGCATTTAATATTAGAGTCGTGATAATCTAACTCCCTCACATGGCATACTCTCCTAACGTGGCATGTACTAGATCCATATACTTTATACCTTGGGATACACAACTGCACATCCCTGTAAATCTGTGCAGTAGTGTATCCCGATGAAAGAAAATCTATGGTTTTGGCACATCCCACGTCAGGAGAGTATTTTGAGTATGCCACGTGGGGGTGTCAGATTATCATTACTCTTAATATTATGTAGAGAAAGTTATCGAAAAATGGTATTTAATTATAATTTTGCATAAATATAGAACATTCTTTTATTAAAAAAAAAAAAATCATTATTTAGTTATCTAAATTTTTTATGTAGATTCTGCAGAAACAAATTATATTCCTACATTCCGCTATATCCAGTGCCATGTCTTATGTCATCGAAAGTGTGCTCATAACCACTCTCAATCCACGTCTTTTTCTTTTTTTTCTTTCTCTCACTCTTTTAGAATATTCAACTTGACTATTTTTCAAAATATGAGATGTAATTGGCCTTCATTGATCATGCCCAAACCATGTCAATCGACTTACTCTTAGTTTATTGTCTATTGGAGCTACTGGTACTTTTTCTTGAATTAATTCATTAGTGTTTTATCTTTTTAGCCTTTTCATTCATCCATCTGAGCATTGTCATCCTTGCTACCTTCAATTACCAACATGATGCTTCTTGTCCATCCAATGTTCAGTTCCATAAAGCATAGTTGATCTTACCACTGTTGTATAAAAATTTCATTTTGATTTGATTAGTATGCACCAATCACATAGCATTTCAAGAGCACAACTCCACTTCAACCATCCAACTCTAATCCTATTGATAACATCTTCCTCGTTTTCTTCATCCTTATGTATAATAGACTCATATAACGAAAGTGGACGCCTCAAGCTAGTTCCAGACTATCAATTGTTTTACAAAAATTTATACTCTTAAGTACTCGGGAGTCGGGACTGGTTCTGTTTATTCTAAAGCTCTCGGTCTCCAACGCCTCTCCATGATTTTAGTTTTGTGTCGACTTCCTCTAGTCTTATGAACTAATGCTACACCATTTGCAAATAACATGCTCTAAGGTACATGTTCTTGAATATGAAGAATTACTTCATCTATAACTAGGTTGATCAAACCTCTCCTAGCCTAGTTTATACATGGCAGTTCATTGATTTTCAACGTAAGTGGTATTGAGTTGCTTGTGATGGATTTGAAGTTTTGTTAAGTAGGAAAAAGTGATTATGCAACAATTATGGGTTTTTATGCTATTAATTAAAAGTGCAAACATAAAATTTTCCCCAATCTATTACAGGAGTTGCATATAATTTTCATCTATGTAACAAGGACACTCACATGTTAAGAGTTCGCTGTGTTGGACTTGGACACTATGTTGTAGCCACATGGAAGACAAATGCTAACACCTTTTAAAATAGATTTTAATTTATTCAAACATTTTGTTTTCTGATATTTTTATGCAATAGTTATCAGGCTTTTCATTTATGCAAAGCTTATTTAAATATTCTTTCTACATTACAAACTTTTCGTGAACTATTCTTTTTTTTTAATATGTTTATTTCTTGAAACATGGATTAAACTGTCCAGATGTGTAGGCGTATAGTTTTGTGTGTCAGTGTCTCTGACACTGTATCATGAGTACCCATGCTTCTCCTTCACTTAAATTTTCATCTATCAAAATGAATAACTAAAACGAAAAGTTGAAGACAATTGTTCCCTCTTCATATTTTTTGAATGATGACACATGCTCCATGTTGAGATTTGATACGACACCGAATTTATCACTAATTCTTAAAGTTTTGGCCTTTTGTATGCAGATATGGCACAGCAACATGCCACACAACAAAATTGCTGAAAGGAAAGGCCATCAGGGCTGGATGAAAGAAGAAGGCCCATATTTTATTTTCCCAGGTGGTGGTACAATGTTTCCTGAAGGAGCCATATCATATATTGAAAAACTTGGACAGTATATTCCTATAAGTGGAGGGGTTCTGAGGACGGCTCTGGATATGGGATGTGGGGTATGAGTGTATTGCTGTGTAACTTCGAGATTATACTAGTGATTAATTTCTTGAAAAATCACATATATCTGTTCTCATGCAGGTTGCCAGCTTTGGGGGTTACCTTCTTAAGGAGGACATCTTAACCCTATCGTTTGCTCCAAGAGATTCTCACAAAGCACAAATACAGTTTGCATTAGAAAGGGGAATACCAGCATTTGTTGCCATGCTTGGCACTCGCCGTCTGCCATTTCCTGCACATGCCTTTGACATGGTGCACTGTTCTCGATGTTTGATCCCCTTTACTGCCTACAGTGAGTTACCTCTTTCTTAGAAGTTTTTCTATGCAATATTATGCACTTCTGATATTCAACTTTGCGGCATTTTATCTGATCAATAAGAAAGTTTACCTTTGCAGATGGAACATATTTTGTTGAAGTTGATCGGTTACTTCGACCTGGGGGTTACCTTGTTATCTCTGGTCCCCCTGTACAGTGGCCTAAACAAGACAAGGAATGGGCCGATCTTCAGGCTATTGCAAGAGCCTTGTGTTATGAGCTGATAGTTGTGGATGGGAACACTGTCATCTGGAAAAAGCCCTCAACAGATTCATGTCTCCCCAACCAAAATGAATTTGGGCTTGAATTGTGCGCTGAATCAGATGACCCAAGCCATGCATGGTAAGCTTCTGGATAATCCATTCTTTTTCTCCAAGGCTCAAACCTCGTGCCTAGAAATGTATGTCTAATTCAACCATTTTACAGGTACTTCAAGTTGAAGAACTGTATCAGTAAGATTCCAGCTCTCAAGGGAGAACATGCGGTTGGAACCATTCCAAACTGGCCAGAGCGGCTAACTAAACCTCCTCCAAGAGCCACACTCTTGAAAAATGGGATTGACGTGTTTGAAGCCGACACTCGTCGTTGGGAAAGAAGGGTTGCATACTACAAGAAGTTTCTCAACTTGAAGCTTGGAACTCCAGCTATACGCAACGTTATGGACATGAACGCATTTTTTGGGGGCTTTGCAGCAGCATTGTTGTCTGATCCTGTCTGGGTGATGAACGTTGTTCCTCCTCGCAAGCCATCAACACTTGGTGTGATTTATGACAGAGGCCTTATTGGTGTCTCCCATGATTGGTAAGTTATTGTTGCAATATATTCTGATTATGACCTATCAAAAAATATAATATGTTTATGTGCTGACTTTTGAGCCATTTCTATTACCTTTTTCATTCTTGCTATAGCCATGTTGTTATATTTAATAAAATGGATTAATGTTCAGACCCATTCACGTAGAACTAGAAAACAGTTCACTAATGGTTTGGTTGCTTGTGATAGGTGCGAGCCTTTCTCCACGTATCCTCGAACCTATGATCTCATTCATGTTTCCAGCATCGACTCGCTCATAAAATATCCTGGCTCGAGCAAGAGGAGGTAATCTAACTTATGACCATCCACCTTTACAAACTGCTCATTTGTGTTTCAATTAAGTATTGAACCATGTACAATGCCATGATGAAATACATTTCAAAGATGTGGATTATTTCATTTCATTTCTAATGAATCTTTTGATTAAGTTATGATTTATTGAGAGTTTTGGAACTTCGGTTGCAGATGTAATCTCGTTGATTTGATGGTGGAGATTGATCGTATGTTGCGTCCAGAAGGAACAGTTGTCATTCGAGATTCTCCTGAAGTCATTGAGAAAGTGGGACGGATTGCTCATGCAATAAGGTGGACGGCCATCGTGCATGAAAAAGAATCAAAATCAAATGGGAATGAAAGAATTATTGTAGCAACCAAGAATTTTTGGAAGCTAGAATCAGCTTCCCATTAACTTGGCACTTCTGTTCTTTACAATATAGATTTAAGATTTTTCCCTTTTTTTCAAAGCTAAAGAAAAAACTGTCCACAACATCAGTTTTTTTCCCCCCATGCCTTTCTTTTTTTTTTTGTTTTGTTTTGTTTTTATTTCCTAGTATAGGAGCTGCTTTTCCTTAATATTTATTTATTCTTATTTCTAGAGAAGAAATTACACCCTGTCATAGTGGGCATCCTTACAAATAACATTCCTAAGATCACTAGGGTCTAGGGAGATCCAAAGGATCCAATTTGTTTCTTGACTCACCTCTTTTATTATATGGATAATTAGATATGCCTCTCATGATCCAATATATTTTGATTCGCCCCTCTTGATATTTGACTTTGAGAAAATATGATAACGCATTGTCTTGAAGTTCAAAAGTACCCCTTTATTATCTAAGTCTTTTTTTTTTTTTGAAGGTCCTTATCAATATTTTGGTCAAAATTAAATGAAAAGTCTTCATCCATGTTAATTATTAAATGATAATAAATTGGTGGTGGTTGTAAATTTATGAAGCCAAGGAGGAATCTCTTATTTACCACAGAAATGAAGGAGGTGTGACTTCACCTTTTTTCTTATTCAGAATTTTAGACCTTTTAGTTTAGAACATTGGATATCCATTTCCATCATATTTAGTAACCAAAGAAAAAAAAGCACATCAAATACAACACTGTTGAGTTCTGACCAATTCTGAACAAATACATAAAGAAAAAATCTGGTATGAAGTAATTTAACAACACTCTTGAGATCCAAATAGAATAAATAAAGAAATCAATTCTTAAAGCTATGCATGTATACAGGTGAAAGTAATTGAACAAACGGGAAAAAAAGGATCAGATGGCGTGAAGACTTAAGAAGAGAAATGGGAGCAACAAACATCAATCAACTCTCACACTTCCACCTTGAGGAGGGAACACAGTTCAGGTAATGACACCAATGGCAATGCTTATTCCCATTTTCTCCTCGAAACAACATCACTAGTCCCACTGCAAATCTGCAAAGTTTGCAAGAAGTAATGGACGTAAATTTCCACAAAGCTAGAATATACTAGTATACCATATAACACATGACCTTAGTAATATATGTTTGGGATGGTAAAGCTTACCCTGCAATCAGTAAAATCAATGCAATAACCCATAATATGTATTGGTGTGACGTGTATTTGGATTTGACACGAACATTGGATGGAATATTATGTCGCTCTATCCACCCAAATTGGGGACGGAGAAGCAAAATAAAGCCGAGAAGAAAACCGGTCAAGAATCCTCCAATATGGGCAAAATTATCGACATGAGGTAATATACCAATGGCTAAGTTGATGGCAGTGATGAACAAGAGTGTCACTAGTGCTGCAGCCTGTAAGGGAAAGAAAGGAAGGTAAGATGTTAATAAAACACATGAATATATGCAAATCACCCTATTATCACGGCTTCTATAGAAGTCATTAACAGTATTTCATTTAACAACTTTTACAAATATACAAGCTTATGATCATCATCAAACCTTGTCCAAAGAATTATGGGTCAGGTGAACGTATCGTGTTCCTTCATTCAATTATGTCCGAAAAAGCCGTCTTTCATTAAATATATCAATAATGACCATAATAATAGACTAGTATTACTAAAAAAAAGTACATAAATTTTGCAAGAAAACAAATGTCATAAACGCAATACTCGCCTTGTTGGTATAAATAGTCCAGTTTGTAAAAAGCTCTGAGAGCATCGCTCCAAGAAGTCCAAACAGAGCACCAGAGGCACCAACGGAGATATTTTGTCTAATAAAAAGAGTGGATAGGACACTCCCACCAAATCCAGACAAGAGGTAGATTGTCCCAATCAGCACTGAAACATCATACCATGAAAAATATTACAATCGCTTAAAATATTAATGGCATAAGTGACGGAAGAGAAAAGAATGAATCCCAAACCAACTACAATGATAAGCAGATTATGAAAATTAGGCTTACCAAAACCAAATTGTTGTTCAAGGCGAATTCCAACAAATACCAGACACAACATGTTCACTAGCAGATGAATAACACCGGCATGTAACCACATACTAGTGATAAGCCTCCATCCTTGATCCCTATGGACCACTTTGTTCCACTCTAGAGCTCCCAATTTCTCCAATCTGTGAACATAGGAATAAAACTATTAAAAAAAAAAAAGAGTTTTATTTAATTTAATTTTTTATTGAAACAAAAGAATCCATTTTGTTGATATGAGAGAAAGTACATATTCAGTAACAGAATTCTTTTCTTTCGTTCTTTTTTCCACATAAAGAAAATAAATTATGCAACAAAAAACTTCACAGTTCTCATAAACAAATAACTTGATTCAAGCACCTAGAGTAGCAGTTTAGAAGCTCGAGACTCTCCATGTATTTGTATTGATCTGGTGTCAATCAAAACCTTTTCTTTTTTTCTTTTTTCACATGTGTACGCTTGACTAATCTGAATCTAGACTAGGTTCAACAAACCTATGTGCTTGAGACAACTAGAGACCAGCCACAAAAAGAACCCCAATTTACCAAACTATGCTCCAATGTGTGTAAAAGGCAACATTTATCCTATACTTTATAGACACAATATGTACATAGACCAGTAATTCACATTTTCTGTCAAGCCAAACATCTTATCACACATCCCTAAATGGCCTCTAACTCTGAGAAACCATGATTCTGCATAAATGACTTACGAGAACCATATATGTTTTAAGGTTCTATTACAACAAACAAGCTTTTTATCGATCCATGACCCGTACCAAATAATCCAAGAACCTTTTGACCCACCAACTATATCGATCCAAGGATTTCCGTCACTTTACAAAACATGAAGAGACCTAAGAAGGATAATCCACTTACGCTATACATGCCTTAACGGATAATATAACTAGAGATAGATTTGAATGACGAAATATAACCAAATAGCTGGGACACAGCATAGAGGAAGATCGGCCTCTGACCTTTGGGTATCCCAATTGAACCAGCAAAGACAATCTAATAAATTGAATATCCTCTCAAGCTAACAACACATCCATGTTTGCTGTCTAGAGACTAGAGTTGCCTTTTATGTTCATATGCAATCAGAATAAAAGAAAGAGACTTCTTTCCTTCCAAAACTGAAAGATCAAAACCTCAGATCATCACTTGAGTCCCAATAACTTAAATTACGTGGCGATTTTGGCTGGTCAGGATGAATTCAGCCTCACTTCACAATGTTTCTTCAAAGAAATAGGCCTAATAGGAACTAGAACATCAATCAAATACAATTTTCATGACCAAATAAGATCAAACCAGAGAAGATGGCTTAGTTGGAAAAGTCTATGGGTCTAATTCCCGCCATCATCGAGTTACTGATCTTATTAAAAAAAAACACGCTCACCGATCGAAAAAATGAAGATCAAATCAGACAGAGTTACATCAGGAAATCGCATAGAAACTATTTCACAAGAAAGAACATCCCCAACTAAGACAAACCCATGTCACCAAACATCTTAGAAACCAAAACCCAATAAGCCAAATTAACACAGAAGAACACAAACCAATAAATTAAGTTTAAAAAAAAAAATCAAAACAAGAAGAAATAAGAGAAACAGAGATATGGGTAAGAAACATTACGTGGAAGAAGATGGACCAAAGAGGGGATTCTCTTTGAGGGGCTGAAACGAAAACCTGCGAAGGAACTTGGCAACACACTTGTCTTGGTATCTGTCTATGTTCTTGGGGCAGTTATTGATGTACATAGCCGTTACAAACACAGCCACGTTGGCCACCACAAACATGGGGATCAACCATGAAGTCCATCCTTTCTCCGAATTGTCCTCATAATGAACATAAGATGGGTACTTTCCATTCCCTCTGTTCTTGGCTTCTCCTCCTCTATTCTCAAGATCATTACCCGCCATAGTCTCTCTCTCTCTCTTTCTCTTTCTCTCTGTCTGTCTGTTTGTCTGAACTTTGATGTTTCAAGAAACAATCAAAGATTGATAGATTTGTGATGATTTAGAGAAGAAGAAGAAGAGTAGCTTGTAAGGTAATTGGTGAAGTCTTTACGGAGTTAAATATATATATAACGGATGAAAGAGAAGAATTCAGAACGATTGAAGAGTTTGTCCCTTGTTGCTTGTTTGCCTCAAACTTAACTAGTCATAACGGACAAAAAATAAAAGTAAGTTAAATGACCATTATACCCTTAATATATGATATTTTATTGTTATTATTCTTATTATTATCATTTTCAGTATTACTAAGGCAACCCATTCCTTGGATAATAACAACCCTCGGATTTGTTTTTTTGTCTTTCATAAAGCTATCAAAGGTGCAGATGTAGGGAGGGGATCCTCTGTAGTGAGCATTAAATACTACAAAAATTAAAGGTTAAAATGAAAAATCAAACTCTTCAGGCATCTGAGGATCATGAATAATTTTTTCAAATCTGATCTAAGATTTTGAAAATGAACGATCCTTGAACTTCAATTCTTAACGATTGAATTTTTGCATCTTTATGATGTGGTGCTCCTTCAACCTTTAAAATTCACTACAAGGAACTATAGAGGAAAAGTACTACAAAGGATCCACTCCCATAGATGTAATACCTTCAAAAAAAAAAAAATTTACTTTAAATATGCAAGTCAAGATTTGATGTATACCATTATATTCAAATTTAATTCTTTTGATATTAAAAGAATTATCATAGTATACCTATGATGATATCATAAACTGTACTTCGATTTGACTTTATCAAGTTATTGATGTCATTAAAATTAGATTTATTAGCCATCTAAGGGTACGAGATGACAATGCCTTAAGAAGTGAATGTTTCAAATCCCCTTTTAAGGATTATCCTCGTGGATTTATCTTAAAAATTACTAATAGTTTCTTGGGGAAGAGGAGGGAACTGCACATGTCCTGAGGATTAGTCAGGTGTTTTAAGAGATCTGGATATCTCGTTTTAAAAGAAAAAAAAAAAAAAAATTATTAATAATAAAAAAAAATGTGAAATATGATATATGTATCAAACAATTGCAATTATTTAATAAAAAAATTTCGTAGAATCATTATCCATTGATTGAACCTAACTTGTGAAGGATTTAAGGTTGTATGTGTAATTGCAAATTTATCTGAGTTTGGAATTTTTCATTTTAAGGTAAGAGCCCCTCACAACAAAACATCTAGTTTTGATGTTGTGTAATAAAGGTAGGAAGATTTGTTTTAGGTATGTTAGATCCACACGGCTTCAAATCAAATAATTAATAATCAAAAATTTTAAATTAAGAAGAAACTAGAGGTGTCCAGCTCTAGCATTGACCAAACCTATTATTACCACTTGGCACTTGAAATTAGGCTCATGGGTGTTACTTAGCTGTTGAAGTTGAATATTTCTTACTTCATTAATAAATAATAAACCTTGAAAAGGATTTTGGACAAAACCCATGATGACAAATGCTCAAATTTGAACGGTTAGAGATCATTATAAGGTTGATGATCAGCAAATTCACCAAGTAGTGGGCCACATATTCAATGCATTGTTGGGCGAGCATAAGCTTCCATGTGGCGAAATAGGCGTGATGAACATAGCAGACAAGTATTAGTGATCAACACCTCACATTATTCTCTTTAGAGTAGTCAAAACTCAATGGTAGTTTTTGGTTGTTTTTATTTGATGTTTTGTTCTTTTGGGACTTCCATACAAATGGTACTTAATTGCTTCTTTTTTGAGAAATCATATAAAGGTAAGATGTGGGTCTTATTTGGTTTTTGAATTTAATCTTAGAGAAAGTCCCATAATATGATCAACAAAACTAGCTTAGTTAGTAAAATCTTTTGGTGGTCTGCCAATGGATCGGTTCGTTATCGAATCAGTATCACTCCAATATAGGTCCAAAAAAATTTAATCATGTCCCTAGTCCATTTGGATTAATGAATATGTGAATTGAATCGAACCTGTTTCATTTCATGCTTAAGTTTAAACCGGCCTAATTTAATCCGAACACATGCCTTATTTTCAAATTATCAATATTTAAAAAATTAAAAGATGATATAAATTTTTTTATTATTTTAAACATCCACTTTTCAACTACAAAAATAGAGGGAAATCTAAAAGGCTAAAACATGTTATCTACATGAATTTATATGAAATTATGAATAATAAAAAATATTAAAATATGTTCGGGTTGAATTTTTTTTTAGAGCAGATTGCGATACAGCCAAATCCAATTTTTCATGTTTTTCTAGATTAGACTGGTTTGGATTGATTCGGCCATTGGATATATTTTGGATCATTGTCGGCGCTACCAAATCTATTTAATCATTTAATGTTCAATCTTCAAATCCTATCGTTTGAACTAATTTATAACCCAAGTCTGAATTATTGGCGTTTTTTTCTTCACTTGAAATGCTTTCTTTTAAGGAAACAACAGGTTGTCTTTGCTCCCACTTTCCTAGTCTCTGTTTGATTTTGTTTAAAAATGTGGAATATTAAATCAAAACCACGACGTAGTCTTTGTAGCATTGCATAAAATATTCGACATTTCATTTGACTCATTTGTACGTCAATTATTATAAGCAAAATGTGTTATTTAGCAACTAAGACGGACCAATTGGACTCATAGTGTGACGTTGCAGTGGTTACACGTGGAGTAGGTGAGGAATAAGAAAGCTGTGCGAAGGTGGATTTGGTTGGTTGAAACTTGAAACACTTGTGTTGCTTACAAGTTACTCTTTCAGTTCGCTACCTAACAATCACAGACTTTCCCTACATTTATATGATCATCACACCTAAAATAGTCAGATCATGGCCCACGTGTCCTACTTAATTCGATCAACCTTTGACTAAAACTCCTTCATAATACATGGTGTTTGGTTTACGCTTGTCAAAGTGAAATTCTTCTTAATTGAAAATTTTGGCAAGGAAAATGTCAGTTTAAAATCGTCGTCCAATCCACGTCTCTAAATTTTTTTTAAAATTGATACCAAACAAATTTGGTCTCCAAACGGTTCTTTCTGTAAATCAATTTACTTGAAAAAGTTGAAAAGTGAAAGAGACAAAATTTATATTTAAAATATATTCGTGATAAAGAGAAGATCATTTTTTTACATTAATAAAAAAAAAAAAAAAGAGGGATAAAATTGGTATTAAAATATGGCGAATGATGACTCGAGGTGAACAATATTTTAGAGAGGCTTTCTCTATTTTAAAGACCGGTTGGAATTACAAAAAGAGATCCCTAAATAGAAAACTCCCCCCCATTAAGAAAAGAATAATGATTTTCTGACACCCCCTCTAACACACGCCCTCTAATGTGACATGTGCTAAAATCATTGATTCTTTTCCTTGGGATACACAACTGCACATATTTATAGGGATGTACAATTATGTATCCCGAGAGAAAAATATTTATATAAAAAAGTGAATTAAATATTTATATAAAAAACTAATTTTTAAAAATTACCAAAAATAATTTAAGTCGCTAGACCGTCCATCATTTTAGTAACTAGCTGGACTGCCCGACGTTTTAATGTAATATTATTCTTTAGGGTATTAAAGAAAGTTATTAAAGCATTGGACTGTCTAACATTTTAATGTGATATTCTCATATGGGGTGTTAAAGCAAGTTATTAAAATATTATATAGACCAGCGTTTTAATCCTTCAAGGGGCATTTTAGGTAAAATAATGTTTAAAAAAAAAACCACATTAAAACATTGGACTCCATCAACTTAAATTATTTTTGGTAATTTTTGAAAAAATAGTATTTTTTTAAAAAATATTAAAATATTTAATCTTTTTTTAGTAATTTTTTTATTTTTATTTTTATAACTTAGCTATTACCTGAATCTCGCACATAAAATTAAATTACTTAAATATAAATATTTTTCAATGAATAATTTTAAATTGAGTTAAACAATTTATCTCATTCAAGAAGCGATAATGTAGGTTAGTCAACTCGACATTAGTAGGGATCGAAGATGAAATGCTGAGTTTCAAAAGAAAATAAAAAAGAAATATTGTTTTTAAAATCGTCCAAGTTCAATGATTTGTTATAATTTTTTGTATAAAAATAATAGGTTTCGTTTGATACGGGATGATTCACACGAGTTAGTCAACTTGGTAGTTGTGCGGGGAGATAGATAACCATGTTTTTTAAATTCTTGAATGGATGGAAAAGGATTTGGATAAAATTTTAAAGAGATTAGAGTAAAATAATTAAATCTAAAATTCTCACAATACCCTTAACTTATTTGGTACGATAGAAACAAAATCTCATGTGTCACTACTTGGAGGGTAGTAAAGTAACTAGGGGCAGATTTAGAGTGGGGGCAAGGGGGCACTTGCCCCCATAAGAATTTTCAAACCTTCTTTAAAGTAATGAACTATTGCAATAGATAATAATGGTGAGTAATGAACTATTACTCTCCCAATTTGTTTTACACTCTTAGTTGTCCTAACAAAACAGTTTTCACTCTTACATTGCCCCCACGAAAAAACTTCCACTCTTACATTGCGCCTACATGAGTTAAATCCTGGCTCCGCCCCTGAAAGTAACTACCACGCTCCTAGGAGCAGCCTTGAATACATATATGTAAGAAAATAGGGAAAATTACTTAAAGGACATTGGTGGAGGGATTTTTTTCTAAATAATCCCTAAGTTTGGGACATTCTCTTTATAGTTCATTTAGTAAATTTTTTTTTTTCTTAATGATTGAATGTCTTAACTGTTCAAATTCATCGTTTTTATAATAAACGAATAAAATTAGATTTTTGACACCTTAATCGAGTTTTGGAGACCCCATTCTGTCGGAAAGGATTTCAAAGGGAAGAAGGCATTTTTCAAATATTTTGAAGAGACATGTAAAAACTAAGGGTTTTTCACATTTTTTTTTCTTAATTTTTGAATGAAAATGGATCAAGAATAGTTTTTTTAGGTTGAAATCATCTAAATAGGTCGTTATCTCAAGTTTTTAATCAATCTTTCCATGTATTTTAGTAGTAAAAACTCAAAAATTAAAAATGGAAGGATTTTACTAATGTCGAATTCACCACTTTTTAAATAAAAAATGGTGAACTCGACAATAAATAAAAAATCAAGTTTGATAATAAATAGTGGTGAATTCAACAATAAAAATGGTGAACTCGACACTAAATAAAAAAAAAAAAAACTCACCATTCTACAGAAAATAAGAAGGCAGTGAGTTCGCACAATAACGAGGGACCATTAAGAAATAAAAAATTTAATAAATGTCCAACTCAGCTACAGCACAAAACTTAGGAGCTATTTATAAATAAATCCCTCTGCCAGGATCCTTTTAAGTAATTTTCCTCAACATATATAATATTTTTCATACTTTCTCACATATTAGGATGCAGAATTTACCCCTGTTATCGACATGCAAAATACAAATATTTAACAAAATATATAATATAATTTCATACTTTCTCACATACTATATAAGAAGATAAGGGATTGATCCAAAACTGCTCCAATAGATTGTTAAATCGGATTCTTATCGGATGAAAATCCAGATATAAAGTTACCAATTTGGAATGTGTCTGATTCATTGACAGCCCTAACCGAACAAAGCCAGTAAAAAGGTGACCAGTTTTGCTTATTGTTTTAACTTATAACATCAATTAAAAACTCATAACATGACTGAAAACTATTATCATTCATAGTGAGAACAAAAGATCCAACCGAAAGCACAAGCATAGCCAACAAAGCAAATTAATCCCAACAAAACCTACAAAAATATAATCCTCCAAATTTTTCAGTGTCTAATATTTTCAAACCAGGAAGAAAAAACGAAGCATGCAGGCGGATCAACGCTTCCCACCACCACCTCCAAGTTTGGGGCCCTTTGGTGCAGCACCCTTGGACATACCACCCTTACTCTGACTCTTTTGGGACTTGGCCATTACCTCTGCTTTCTTTGCCTTCTTTTCATCCTTTGTTTTCTTTATCCTCTCCTTGATTTCACTGCATAACACAAGGATATTTAGTCAACAAATATAACACACGATGAGGGTGCTTTTATAAATGGAAAGGACCATACCGGAGTGCAGCCTCTCGGGCAGCATCTCGAACTTCTGCCTTCTCAGTTCTTTTCTTCTGGATCACTTCCAAGGTGGCACCCACTATGGACCTCGAATAAGGCTTCTTAGTTGCACGACGCCTCTTCTTTACAGCCTCTGCTGCAATGTCCTGCAAAATGCAACCAAAATACAACAATATGATTCACGAACAAGTCACGAGTCCAACAAGAGCAAACATTACTACTTCAATAGAGAAAACAAAAAACCTTCTTATGTTGCTTCCTGTACATGGCTGTCCATGTAAGCTTTGATGGCTTCAGTCGGTTGTGGAAGTACCTCTTGCACTTTGAATTGGCGAAGAGGAACACCTAAATGAATCAAAAGAGAAATTTATTCAATTTCTATGGTTGGGTGGCATGGCGTGGGGGTGGGGGGCTCAAGCAAATGAATTGTGTCGAAACACAATCAATGATCGTACCTGAGAATCTGCTCGAACAAATCTAATACCCCTGCCAGGGTATATCTTGGCACCACTGAAGCGGCAGAGTTCAGTCCTGAAACGTAAACAATTCAATACTGAATCCAAAGATTTAGCCATTGAAGTTGTAATTACAACAAAAACTAATCTAATACTAAGTGCAATGGGCAGTAGCAAGTATATTACATGGCAAGTACATTGATCTAATCACTTACCACTGCTCATGAAATCAAATCCAGAGATTAGCTTCCAACTTTGACATTGTGGGTTCAAGTCCAACTTACCCATTAAAAAATGGGCATTTTTTTTTTTATTATAAATATTCAACACGCTACAAGAGCATTATATAACAATCCAATTGTACTCATACTCATATATCAAAGATGTCACTTTAACCATTTTTATTTTTATTTTTATTTTTTTGATAACGGGGGTTGTCCGTACTTACATCCGACTAGGGGGGGACTGGATGAGCCAGGGCTGGAACCAAGGCATACGGACCCCTCCCTTGGGCATGTGCAATGCCCACACATCACACACACACAGGTAAGTGAGGGAACACCCTCACGGGTGGCCCTGAGGAAATATTGCTCATATTGGTATCGAACACACAACCTACGGACTCTCACTGCTTATTGGATTCAAAATTTCCATTGAGCTACCCCCCTCGGGGTTCATTTTTACCATTGTTATCATCATCTATGGCTTATCCCAAATATTGGGGTCGACAAAATCAATCCTATTTCACTATCTCACTCTATTTAGAGCTATAAATTTTATCTATAAATCCTTCCTTTTTTTTATTACTATTTTACACTGCTTAGTGCCCTTGTAAATTGTAGTAAATTAGCAAAGAATTGCACCACAATTTTTTTTTACTGCAAAACTATGAGACTCTTTTGCAGATATATTTTGTGCAGCATTACTCGAGGGAATTTGTGAGGTGCACAACAAATTGAAGCGATTTGCAGTTCTACCAAACAGGGCCTTACCTATCATAGAATGATCGAGACCCATTGAACTAAAGAAGAGACACAATATTTGTGGTTCAGAGATTTTGAGATCTAAAAGATGATATTTTTACAACTCACAGGAAACTTCTTCACAGTTCACAGAGATAGTGAGACCCAATCGGATCTATGGATCCCCAAATAATTAGCAAAGAAACAAACCCTAGATTAATCAATCGTGACTTCAAGCTGTACAACACCACATCTAACATCAACCCTAATAAGAATCTAACCTAAAACTCAATCAGAACGTAACATAAACAGAATTGGATATTTCCAGATCTAAATCAAGAACGGTAAGGATGCAACAAGAAAATCTCACTTTAGAACCATTGTTGTTGTTGCTGCTGCTGCTCTGCTCCGCCGTCTCTGATCCTTACTTGGAAACCCTAGATCTCACAACCATTTATGGAGTCCGAGTTATACATGCGAATTGCCAAGCCCACAGACACTAACACGCCTCTGCTATTGGGCTCCCAAAAAAGTCCATCTAGGCCTTAACCAGCTCCCATGGACTGGGATTGGGTATCAAAGCTAGACCCGGCTATTTTCGGGCTATGGACGGCCCAAACCCTTTTAATTAAAAGAGGCCCACTTGGGTTGTGTTTGGAAATTCCACGGAAGGACATAGCGTGTAGGGCTGGCAATGGATTGGCTCAGTACCACTGTTCCGGATAGCTACCAATCTGAAATCGTTACCTTATGATTCACATCCGATCCGAACCGATCAATAAAATTTTGAACCGAAACCATACAATATACACGCAAAAATCATTTAAGTGCAACATGGGTGCCTACACTTGCTCTAATTTTAAAGAGTCCCAGTCTCATGATATAGATGAGCGTAGAAATTCACAATTCTTACCCAAATTCATTTTATTCTTTAAGAAATGGCTTCCACCATGTTGAAACTCTATTGTTTGCGTCTATAAATAACTTATTATATAGAATCGTGATAAAATGATGCGTTAAAATGTATGCGGTTAACATGGCAACTGCACCGAACCATAGATCTTTTCTTTCGGGATACTCAAGGAAAAAAATCCACAGTTCTGTGCACTTGCCAGATCAACCATGTATAGACTACTTACAATTTATCGTGTCATTTTATCATTAGTCTATTATATATCCCCCACGTGTCCCTTGACACATTCTCTTTTATATCTTTATTTAAAATGGGGACATTACATTTAGTTTTTAGAGATATTTACCTGACAAACTTATTTGTTGCAAAAAAATTTCAAAAATTCCCTCACTTTATCAAGTTTTTTTTTTTACTGAACAAACCTTACTTATACTTTATGAATCAAGTTAGCATGACTAACTTAGTAAGATTTCAATCTTAGTAAGGGTCGTTGCGCCCACATGGATTATCAAATTGGCAATCCAGCACTAAAACAGTCTAGATTTCATGGAAAAACTCATATTCAAAAAAAAAAAAAAAAAAAATCCTTTTTTGAACTTGATCAAAGGTGTTGAAAATGAATGGCTACCGAACTCCAAGCTAAAAAACTAAAATTAAACGGTTTTTTTTTTCCTTTCTAACCTTATAGCATCAAATCTTGTTTTTGGAAGCACAAATTGATGTGGCTAGGATCCACTCCAAAGGTATGTTAATTAACAAATTAATCTCATTCATTTGAATTTATGACATGGATCCCTACTCCAGGGTTTGATGGATAACAAACGTGATAAAGTAAGGTTTGATGGGTAACAAACTTCATAAAGTAAGTTCCCTTGGAGTTGCTTCCAAAGGAGTTTTTGTAATAAAAAGACAACAGTTAGGTCTATCGAGTAAATTTTTCTACTTTTCATATCTTTACAAGTGTATTTGTTGAATGTTCATTTTCTTCCACGCTCGAGTATGTCTTACTCTAGTTAAGCCTTGTGACCTTATATTCGTAGTTTGATCTTTTGTAGTAGTTGGTATGTTAGCATGGTATGTGTAGAGGTGATTTCATCTTACCTCCTTCTGTTCATCTCATGTCTCCTCTGACCTGCAATGGTGATATTGATGTGGTACCTGTCAAAAACTCTCCGATGATAAAGTCAGTTCCATAGTTTAGTCAATCAGTAATGGGTTCTTTAATTTTTCGAACTCCTATCTTCTGAGTCTCATCTTTTATTTATAGCTATCTTTGAGAGATCTTTTCGAATGAGAAATCTCCTCGAGATCCCTGATCTTCAGGGATCTCCAGTAGAGATTCCTTACTTTTAGGAGAGGATAGTGAGAACCGAAAGATTCTCTACACTCCGTTATCGACTCTTTTGATTCTTGGGATCTTCCATGAAAATATGCAATCTGAGTTGATTCGAAGTTCACTTAGAAGTCTACCCTGCTCGATTTTTGTACTCGATAGAGCTGACTTTCGAGTTATGCCATTTGATGAGCTGGGTGCCCTAGGTACCACTTGGGAGGAAATCAATTGGTTTTGGCCTCCTACTAGTTTAATATATAGACACGTGTAGGGTCCAGATGTGTTACTGAATTAACCCTCTACAATTAACCCCTTGAGAAATGACTTTAATCTTCAATCGTCGTCTCGAAAAACAAGTATTCAAACATCATTAAATGTTAATAAATCCTTATCTTACCATCGTTGCATCATTTCGCTTCTAATCCCCTCATAATTACAAACTACCATTTCATCTTTCGAATGATGCAATCGATTGGGCTCCACCCCTCATCTGATTTGACGCATGTCCCAATTAATTGTGCCTCACTATTCACAATTTTTTGCTATAAATACAGGGAATTTAGGGATTTGAATGTCATTTTCTTAATTTCATCATCTAGTTTTTGTTGTTCTCGAATCTTGAAGCCCTCAAACTTTTTTTGTCTACAACACAATCTTTTTATTTTTTATTTTTCTAGAGGTAACAATCCTTTCTTCAATCTTTCTTTTCTACAATGTCTAATATTGTTTGCACCATCGCCACCCTTCGCAAAACTTATTCCATCCCTAAGAAGGTAAAATCAGATTCTGTGAGGACTTCAACGACCGTCGTCTTGGGAAGATAGTGGTATATGCAGGTCAGATCGTGGCTGGCCTATGTTTTATAGTGTCTGCCTATCTCAGGGAGGTCCTGAGCTGCATCTGTAAAACCCCGAATTTTCAATTCGTATCTCGAAGAAAAATAAATAGTGGAATTTTGATAAAATCTTGAAAGTGGGACTTAGGGGTAAAATTTTAGGATGTTTCTGATCATTTTTAATAGAATCTAACCTCACCATTGGATTCAAAATGATCAAAAAACATACTTTAACCTGTAAGTATGCTTAAATGCGAGTCCGAATATAAAAGTTGCAAAATCCTCGATTATCGGGTTGGACCAGGCTAATATAGTGACTTTTTGTTAGAGCAAGAATTTTTAAAATTCGATCATACCATTGGGTTTATAACAAAAATTATTGAACATAGACTATTTATTTTTCATTTTTGGAGATCAGGAAGTCGAATTATCGTCAAAAACGAAAACGACATCAAGTTTAGGGGTCACCTCAGGCCAAAAATGTAAACTTTTGATAGAGACATAATTTGTAGAAATTGACCATACCATTAGATCCGGAACGAAAAATTAGGCGAAATAGAGTATTCATTTGTCAGTTTTGGAGTCCGGATGATCAAGTTATCGTCGATCGAAATAATAGGCGAAATACCGATTTCGTCCAAACTTTATATAAATAAATTTTTTAATATTTTTTTTATTCATTGTCTTCCCCAGCCGTTCAAAACCAGCCAACGCGTTAAAAAAAAATTCGTTTTTCTTAGAATTTAAATCTCCGGATCTCTCACAAACGGCTCACCGTTGACTTCTGACGCAGAAGGAAGAAATATCCGCAGTCTCGACATCTACAAAATTCATCCAACCTTTTTTCGTTTCACTTTCTATTTCACCCGATATCGTCAAAAATCAACCGTATTCTTATACGAAGATTTCGTAACTTCGACTTCGGATTTCATCCGTTTCGGGGTCAAACCGTCCTCCGCCGCAGAAGGGAGAAAGGACGACCACATCGCGATCTTCGAAACCACCAAGCCTGTTTCAAAAATCAATCGCTTTCGAAGTTTGGTCTGTCTCGATTTCTACGTCAATCGCCTCGATTTTCGCGCACACGCTTCGATCCTTTTGTTTAGACATTGTAAGGAATTCTCAATTTCTATTAGTAATCGTAGATTGTGAAAATTGCATTTAGGATTTTATCGGAAAAATTTTGATATATTTCTAAAATATAGAATTATTTTATTATTTCAAAATTCACGTAAGAAATTGCATGTTTGATATGTTTAATTGTATTTTTAACAAATTACATGTGGGCAGGGCATTTTAACGGGTTATTTCCATCAATTGGGTCTTGTGCACTGCTTGGACCCCGTTTTGATATAAAATTTGTATTCTTTTTCAATATTATTTATAAAAATAAATTCTATAGTTGGAAAATGTGATTTAATATTCAATGAACTCATATTGAGTTGATGAATAGTAGAAAATGAATATTTTATTGAAGAGATTGAAAACTGTAAAAATCGAAAAAAGGGAAAAATGGTATGAAACGATAAAATGTCAGAGTCACACTCGAGGGGTGATGTCTGCATTTTACATTGTTGTGTTGTGTGTAGGTTGGTGAACAGATATCAAGGGATAATATTGTTGGTTGCATGTTTATTTAAATTTCTATTAACGCGAGGCGCTGTTTACGTTTCCGTTATGTTATTTATTTTAGGCCGGGTGGGCACACTTGCATGGTAGGAAACTGGATATCCATTCTCAACCTTGTATTGTTAATTTCTCTTTTGTTTTAAAATGAAAATAATATATATATGTAGTTATTTTGTAAGCTGTTAAAGAGTCTATGAATGCCTGAAGGGATAGTGCGTCGTATCATCCGGAGTGGTGTACTATCCTATGATGTACGGTAGAGACCACCAAGCTCATACGTGGTATGGGACGCGTATGAGAGTGGAGTCACAACTGGAATCCAGGTTATTCCTCTCTATCTTTATCAGTGAACTTGTAATGTAAATGTGGTTATATACGAATGGTTTGTATATTTGGGAATCACATGCACGCCTGATAGGCATAAACGAAGATGATTAGTCAGTGATCACTAACAATCTATAGTAGTCGAACGTTCTGACACATCGAAAAGAGACCCATTGCTTACGGTCACGTCAAATGGCCAGTCTGAGCTGGATAAATGATCAACCAAGCGTGGTAAACAGCGACCAGCCACAAAATCAAGAACTAAAATCCAGAGAAGAATTGTAACATCATGTTCCAACTGGGAGCGATCTAGTCGTGAATCCCAACTCTCTAATTCCAATACTCCACCATTGTGTATTATGTATTTGTTGCTTATTTTGATATATAAAATGAAATCCATGTTTACTATTTCCATTTGATCAATTAGATTTATATAAAAAGAGAATGTTATAGCGAGTAATGATGATCGATGTAATGTGGGTTTTAAAATGGTTAGTTGCTCATCCCTAGCTATATGTACCAGTTAATCGTAGTTTCTTATGTAAAATTTTACATATTTTTAAATGATTCAGTATGTTTATTCGTTCATGTTAGGAGAGGTTATTGACAGAAATTGTTTGTTTCCCTTCTGGGTAACCATTGTTACTCACCCTTTCCTTCTTCATTTTTTATTTCAGATCCGAAGCTTGGCGAGGCAAGTATAGAGCACGAGTGAGAATCATCTGGTGGGTTAGATAAACAGTCAGAGTTCATCACTTGGTGAGTTTTGGGGTTATAGCCCCTAATGGTGTCAGATTCGTCTAAGAGTATTATAGTTTTTTATATCGAGCGTTAGGACTTTTGTTAGAGTGAGGAAATAGTTGTATAATTACGTATTTTGTTATCCTTCCACACTCTGATTTATCGTACGTTATTAGACGTATATAGGTTTCCGCTAGTATTATATTTTGTTTGCTTATATGCAGGATTGTATGTCGTTTATCAGGTGTAGGTTGAACGCCTTGGAATGCTAACATAAAAAGAGGAGACCATGCCGAAATTTCGAGGTGCCACCTAGTACCTCGAGATCTGACATGGGGATTTGTGTTAGTGTTCGGCGGGGCGCCACAGCATCAATAGGACTCGAGGGCAAATGCCTGGTAACTTCTACAAATTGGTGAAGGTGGTGCAGAGGATGGGTATCTCACCCTCCAAATTCCTCTCCAAGTACAACCCAAAATCTGTCTCCTGTCGTGTAGAATATTACTCCATGTCTTCGAAGCCAGGGGGTAATGCTCAGATGAATCTCCCTAGGTCTGAGAAGGGTTGGTTCATTGACCCCCTAATCATTTCTTGGGAGTGGGAGTTTGGTGCAGGGGTGCCAATGGAGGGGTACAGGGTGCTTGAGACCTTCCAAGGTAATGACATCTTCATACTAGCTAAGAGATCATTTCTAAAAAGGTTATCTAATCATTATTTGTGTATTTCAGAGCACTTTGCCCTTGCTACTACCAAGTCCAGGAAGGCTCACGTGCAGAGGAGAGATTCAAGGAGATCAAGAAGAAAAGAAAAGTTGAAAAAGCCTCCCTCGTTCAATTCACCAAACCTCCTCTCCATTTGATCGATAAGGGCTCAAAGTACTATGTTCTGCCCTCTGACACCTTCTCTGACCTAACCCTATCAGGTAATTCTCCTACACCCATCCAGCCTCCCCTCTTGGGTTCTTTTTCTTCCCACATGTGTTCGTCTCTTCTTCCCTTCTACACGTATCTACCTCTTATTCCCTTTCTCATGTGTCAACTTCATTTTTCCTTCCAGGCATGTTTGCCTCTTCTTCCCTTCCTCACACATCAACTTCTTCTACTATTCTGCACGTGACTACATTTTCTTCCCTTTTATTCCCTTCCTACTGATATGGACATCAACCTAGATGACTTTACCATCCTCCCAACTTATTTTTGGAGTATTATGGCAGAATAGAAAGAAGCGCCTTCACTCGATCGAGGTTGTTCCCACTGAACAGGCATCCCCCAACACTCTTCCCACATATGCCTCTATTGTTGGGGCAACGCTTGCACTTATCTAAAATCGCCTCGACGCTTTTTTCACTAACTAGTGAATATGGGTTCAATTGGTAAATTGGGGATTTTTAAGGAATAAGGAGTTGCCATCTAATTTAGGTTTATGAACTATAGATAACTCCAAAATGGATCAGGTTGGTCTATGAATAAAAGAAATGGGTAAGGGGTCAGATGATAGGTTTTGGAAGAGGTCAGGCACTAAACCTACCCATCTCTACTACGATCTAAAACTATCCTATGGTCAATGAGAATTTATGAAATAGGAATTTATGAAGGTTTCTAATAGGGGTGCACATGGTTCGGATTGGTTCGGATTTTAGCAAAATTGGAACCGAACCAAACATGATCGGTTCTACAAATTTGGAACCGAACCAATCCAATTACCTTATAGAACCGTACCAATCCAAACCAACCTTGGTTCCGATCGGTTCTCGGTTCTCATACTTTCAAAATAGAAAAATTAGTATTTTTTCTTTCAAAAGATGAACTCTTTCGATTAGATCATAAATAATACATATTTTTAAAATGAAAATGATTTTATGATTAAATTTTGATTGAAATCTTTATAATTTGAAAATTAGAGGAAGTTCAATGAGCCTAAAAAAATTACAATTTTAAAATTGGTATTTTGGATGGATTAGTGAGGAAACTAATTCATAAATGGTAGATTAACAAATCCAAGTCTAAGTTCGTATAGTATATTTCATCTAACAAACACGGCATAAAGGTTTTCGTAAAAAAATAAGGAATCAAACTCTTTGAGAAAGTTTTTCCATAAATGGATAGATCCATTTGAGTGTTGAAAGAGATATTTGTGTACATTTTTTTTATGAGTTTTTGTTAGAAAAAAGAGAGGAGATGAAATTGAAGATTTTGATGAGTTAACTCTCTCTCTATATATATTTATTTATATATTATAATAGATACTTCGGATTAGTTCGGTTTTCGGATTGGTTCGGTTATATTATACCCCTAATCCAGAACCGAACCAAAACAATCAGATTTTTTTTTTACAATATGCACCCGAACCAAACCATGCTCAATCCGAACCAATCCAATCCAAAAGGCTTCGGATTGGTTCGGTTCTCGGATTTACCCAATCCAATGTGCACCCCTAGTTTCTAAGTTAGAAAATTGTGAATATAGAATTTCTAATTTGGTAATTCATGAAGTTTCTAAACTAAGAATTTGAAATTCCTAAATTGGAAGTTTATGAAAATATGATAAGCTCCCAAGTTGGAAACTAAAAAAAAACTTTCCAAAATAGAAAATTTCCAAATCTGAGAAGTCCAAAATTAGAAATTTGTAATAATGATTTTCCAAAATAGAAAGTTATGAATATTGGATTTTCCAAATTAACAATTTACAAATATTAATTTTCAAAAATAGAAAATCATGATTTTAAGAAAGTTACCAAATCAATGAAAAATTCAAAGTTACTTAAATCCTCAAAATTAACAAACTTTGATTTTATAAAAAATGTATTTTTGCTACACGAATTCTTCGAATTTCGCATAGTAGAATCCCACGATTGATAAGACTTACATGGCACAAAAAAATGTGTATTGATTCGGTCACACTTTGAAAAAAATGAGATCAATTGTAATGCCAAGTGCATACAAATCAGTGAGTCGGCTCATTGATGACATTTTAAAAAATAAAAGTAAATTTTCACCTCCTTATGTCTACAAAATCAGTGGGTTAACTCATATGCCTATTTTATAGAAAAATTTGACTTTAAGTTTTCAATGTACATAAAATCAGTGAGTCAACTCACATGCCCATTTTATTGAAAATTTTACTTTAAACTTTCAATGTACACAAAAATCAAGGAGTCAACTCACATGCCCATTTTATTGAAAATGTTTGATTTTAAGTTTTTTATACGCACAAAAATCAGTGAGTCAACTCACGTGCTAATTTTATTGAAAAATTTCGATTTAAAACTTTTTATGTGCACAAAAATCAGTAAGTCAACTATTCGCACATAAATGTAATTTTATTTTTTAATCCAAAAATATAGAATATACAAAAAACATTAGAAACACTCTAATGAAAGTCGAATGATCATCCACAAAATAAAAACAAGGCAAGAAGGAGAAACCATAATAAGAAGATGAACAAAATAAAATCCAACTTACCTCTATTATTGAACGGTGGCTACGATGCATTCCTTCAGGCACGTGAGTTATTGGACCAAGTGGACAATTTTTTGCTGAGATGATGAGTACGAAAGGGATTGAGAAGGCTGTTATTCTAGGACGTGGAGAGCAAAGGAATGGTCTAATGGGTAGAAAAACGTGACTAAGAAAAAGATGAACGTGTGAGGTATGAAAGGGGCTGCTAAATGAATGTGAATGGGTGTAGTTTGGGGTTATTGTAGGGGCTACCACTCGAAGGTTAGAATGGGCTGTTTGTAGATGCTAAAACTAAAGGTAAATGGGGGCGTTTGGGACTGTTGTAAGGGCTGCTAAACGAAGGTTAGGATGGTTGTTTGTAGATACTAAAACTAAAGGTAAATGGGGGCGTTTGGGGCAATTGTAGGGACTACTAAACGAAGGTTAGGATGGTTGTTCGTAAATGTTACAACTAAAGGTAAATTGGGACAACAAAGGGGTTGTTGTGGACTGTGGGATTGCAAGTTTAATGGAGAAGAAGAGATGACAACAAAGGGACTGTTGTAGACTATGGGGTTACAGGTTTGATGGAGAAGAAGAGGGGACAGCAAAAGGGGCTGTTGTGGACTGTGGGGTTGCAGGTTTAATGAAGAAGAAGAAGGGACAACAAAGGGGTTGTGGGGTTGCAGATTTAATGGAGAAGAAAAAGAGAATAAATGGGCTTAATACCTTGGCTGAAGAAGATGAAGTTAATGGGGTCTTTTTCCTTTCTCTTTTCTTACTATTTTCTAATATTTTCCTTGTTGTCCAAAATGTGAGACTCTCTCTTCTTTGGTTGTTTCAAAACGTCAGATTTTTCTTCTTTTTTTTCTTTTTTTTTTACAAGATGTCAGTCTTTTTCTAAAGAAAAGAGAGAGAGCTCTCTCCCTTTATAGCATAATCTTTAAATTTTTTTTATTCTTTCTCTGTCTTTTATTTATTTATTTCTTTTTTACTTTTTTGTTTGTTTCTTTGATTGAACCAAAGAAAGACCATTCTCTTTCTAATTGATTTAAAAATAACAAGAGAATGAGAGTATGTTCCCATGCTTCGTGACTCATGTCGCTCCCATAGCTCAATGTTGGTTAGATTCGTCAATTGGTTGAAGAGTTGGAATTTTGATCCGATTAGTTATTTGATTATTCAGTTAAATTTTAATTTACTTGTGGTTGGTCGATTGAACCTTAATTTGAATTTTAATGAGTTAATTAAATTTTAATTTCAATTTGATTGGTTGATTTTATTTTTGGTAGGTTGATCGATTGGATTTTAATTCGAATGTTAATTGGTTGATTTGGATTTTAATTTAAATGTTGATCAATTGATTGGATTTTGATTTAAATGTTGATGGGTTGATTAAATTTTGGATTGAATATTGATTTAACGTTTTTAAGTTGATCATTTGAATTTTAATTTACGTTTCGATTTAAAAAATTTCAAGTTGGTTGTTTTATTTTGATTTTCCTAAGAGTCAAGGTCTTTACGTGCAAGTTAGACATCAAGGGGTATTTCGGTCATTTTACAATTTTTCATAAATTTCTCCGATTTCATCGATTTGGGTTTGGTTAGACTCGAAATTATGTTCTGAATGCAATGGAGGTACTTTCGAGATTTTTCGGGAGTTTGAAATTTATAAGAGGTATTTTCATCATTTTATCAAATTTTGACCATTTTTACGAATTTTGACTTTAGATTTCTTTCAGTCCCAATGTGATTGTTTCTAAGTCTCGATGTCATATTTTCTTAACATAACGAGGTCTCTAAGTCATCTAAATGTGTAGCGAACTTAAGCGTACGTGCTTACTAATTCGGGTGGAAAGTGTATCAATCCTAAGTATGCGTAATTCTATGTCGCGTGACAAGGAGAAAGAAGAAAATAAAATTAGAAGACAGAGAAAATTGGAAGGAGGCTTGTTACAAGCTTTCGAGTTCTTTGCACTCATCATTAGGAATCCATGGAAACCGGGTGACGAATCGCCAAGTCAGGTGGATGCAAAAATGGGGTGTCTACACTATCGAACAAACCCCTCCCCCCAACACAATGTGGAAGGAGACAACAAGTCAACCTCTGAGCAGGCTACAACCTCGTCTGCTCAGTTGAAGAAGAAAAAGAGGAAGAGGGACCCAAAGGGGTTCGTCATTCTTCTTGACGATAAGGATGGGCTCCCCACAGGACCAATTGGTTGCAACCTCAAGATTCCTTTGGAACGGCTTGACCATCGTTGGCAGGGTCGACATAGGGTCCTATAGGGGAACCCTAATGGGATTTTCCGCTCGTCGTTCCCTCTAGAATCTGGGATGATGGTCAACAACATGGCTGCCCTCAGGGATCCCCAAGTTGTTCCCCGTTCGCTAATATAATCCTCCCTAAGGATATGGAGTCTATGGAGCAAGTCAGCCTAGAAGTTTTCCTTGCCAAATTTTCGCAAAGGCAATTTCAGGTACAGTTATGAACTTTTGTTTCCTACTCCATATTAATATTCCTTTTTTTATGTATTGAGCTAATATTCCATATATTTTTATGCAAGCACTTGTTCTTGGTGTCGCAGTGATCCTTAAATTGCAGTATGTTATTTCTGAGCAAGCTTTTGTTGCTCGGTTACAAGAGGAAAAGATGAGAAGACTCATTGCCTAGACTTAGGCTATTGAACTTCAAAACATAAACCAACAAATCTTCAAACGTCTTCAAGACTTGACAGTCGAGCATTAGTACTTGGAGGTCAAATGCGAGCAGATAGATTTTAAAATTTTGGAGCTCAAAGAGCGTATCCTCCGACTGGACGCAAAGCTGAGGGGCAACCAAGAAGATCTTACTACCGTCTATGGCCAATATACTGTTCTCCAAGAAAAATATGACTTGCGAGCTAAGGAGGAGGAGAGAGTCTGTCGAGCCATCAAGCAAGCTAGGAGCAATCCGGTTGTTGAGGACACTAAGCAAACCAAATAGCTTTTGGCAAAGTTGAAGGAAAAATACATCTTCATCCGAGATGAAGCAAAGAAGACTAGGTACTAGGAGGAGCAATATGATGTGTCGTCTTCAAAATAAGAGGATATCTTACCCCTACCTTACAACAACCCGCTCCAGCTGGCGATGTAGAATGCTTGCACTTCTGGGATTCTCCTTCCTCTAGTCCCTGCCGAGCAGAATGAAGAAGTTGCTACCATAGTTGAAGTGATAAAGGTAGATGGGGGGTCTCCTGCTGCTACTACTTTGGCACCAGTTTTATCAGCTCTCCCTTCCAGTCTTCCTGCTCAAGAAAAACCAGCTTTCCCCCTTTAAGATCCCAGCCATCCTGATCCTGTACACAACTCGTAGTTTTTTTTGTACACCCTTATTAGGACTTTCTCATGTAATTCCAATGAAATGAAATTTTTTTTATAACACTTTCTGTATTTTCTTTCATTTACTAAGATGCTTGCAACCTTTTGTATTTTTTTCATTTACCAAGGTGCTTACTTCAATTCATTTGCTTTGTTTTAATCTGCATCACATCTATTCTATCATACCTAACACCTCTCAATATCTATTTTGCTTGTGGTGAGCAAAAGAAATACTTATCGAAATCCCTCCCAATATATGATTTGCTCATTTTAACCATAAACAATCAATATACTGACATTATGTAAGTGTCAAAATGTTATGCTAACTCTGTATAGAAGAACTTCTAACTTTGAACTTTGAAGTCTTTGATTTTGTTCTCAAGAAAAGGTGAGGTCTATATTGCCTTATATGATGAGTAAATTCTATTCTATGTTTTGCCTATCATGACTTGTCTTAGTCATAAAATCTCAAACTTTTGTGTTCTGCCACCCATGGCATGACAAAACATCTATTTTCCTTTCATAGATAGGAATAACCATACTCTACTACAAAGCAAGGTTATTAGGAACTTGATTCACAATTGAGTCAAACTATCTATTATGCCGCTTAGGACAAAGTAAGGTCATGTGGACCCTGACACACAAGAGAGCCCGACTATCTACTCTACCGTTAGTACAAAGCAAGGTCACAATGACCCTGACTCACAAGATAACCCAACTATCTGCTCCACTACTCATGACAGAGCAAAGTCACAATGACCCTGATTCAAAAAAGAGCCCAACTATCAGAATTAATCCTTTACAGTATGAAAGTGCTAGACAATCAAAATTTAGTTTTAGATAATTTAATATATAATTGGGCATAGTAAATTTGATAAATTTACCACTCTTCATTGAATGTTGCCTTACTTTATCTAAAATAAACTATATAACCAGTAAACCAAGCATGCTTCATGCATGTCGCCATAACTTTTGTAGACTGTCATGTGCAAAGAACCGTAGATTCTTTTGCTCGGGATACACACTTGCACTATCGGGATATATAGCTGCAGATGGCAGGTCAATTGTGTATCTCGAGGGGAAAATCTATGGTTCTTTGCCCATGCCATGTTGATGTGTTTTTGAGTCGCTCAGTCAGGTTGAGTTATAAAATCAGCACTCAACTTTGTAATAGTATGAGGCTATTGGCCTATTGCTGTTGTCTTGTAAGTTGTATTTCGAACAAGGTTCAAGACAACTCCAACGGATTATCTCAGTCTCAAAAACATCAAAGAGTGATTTCACTGTACATCATCGCAATGACTCATCCAAATTTGATAATAATATCAGTTTGGTTAGTTGATCACTATTTTTTGTGAATGTTATTTTCAATAATAACAAGGAAGGTAATTTAAGAAACAAGTATACATATTTCTATAAAAAAATGTGAATTGCCAAAACTAGGATCCAACTATGGTTTGGATTTTTTATAATTTATGATTCATCCTCAAGTCAGTTTTAACTTTATTTGAATCCTAAACATGTACAGTTCCTTAAATACAAATCACTTTAATACATCTTAACGTGTGCCCTTATAGCACATGTTAAGATGCATTAAATACACCTTGGAAATAAGAATTTGAGGGTATTTTTATTGGAATTTTTTTTTTAAAGACATTTTGGAAAGTGAAAAACTTCTTGAAGGTGTACGCATCTTATTGTATTTCCTTAGAGTATCTCCAAAAATACTAACTAAAGTAAACAATATTTTTTGTCAAAAAGTAACAAAAGTTATTTTAGCTAATGAAGATTTTAGGTATCAATTCTAATAAACTCAAGATCTCTTTATTTATCCTCCATCTTTTATATTATTCTATGTTTGCCAACATGAGATGAAAAGAAAGTTACTTTTTAAAGTTTCAAAATCTTATATTATTTTTACAATAGCTAGATTACATGTTTACCACATTAGATTTCTTTCCTTCTTCTTTATATTATGTTAATTTTACAAGATCAGATGAAAAGAAAGTTACATTTAATTTAAACTTTCAAAATCTTAATTTCTTAATTATATATATTACAATATCTAGTGTGCATACTCACATTTAGTGAGTGAAAGTGGACACACTATATTAAAATTTCACTTTAAGAAGTATGTTGGAGCAACTTATCACACACTTTCACTTTTTAAGTCTCTAAAGATTTTGTTGGAGATGCTCTTATGGCACATATTAGCAACACCCATTAACTAGCTCTTGTGAGAAAGAATTGTTTATATTAATATTTACAATCAAGAAGGTTCTATAATTTGCACATAACAACAAGATTAAAATTGTCATTACAATGAAAATTTTAATCCAAAATTATATATTAATGAAAATGAAATAAAGGCTTTCATCTTTAACCTTAATTTAAAAACCTTTGATTTTTCTATCCAAAAATTCAAACTTCTTTTACCTCTTCAATAATCTTATATTGTACTTGAAGTATGAAGTAGATAGAATTTCAAGATCGCATACGAGGGCATTTAATTCAATTTTCATTAGCCTATTAGAGTAGACTAATGTCAATGGGACATGACATGAGTTTTGAGAATTGTACACGTGCACCATTTAAATCGACGAGATTATGGCTAACAATGGCTTAGGTTTTATTAGGTATTCGATCCTATCCAAAAAAATAGTGTTCGATCTAGAATTTGGTGTTTTGGATCGGATTGGGAACGAAGTTTGAAGATCCGTTAAATTTTCGAATCCATTTTGGATTAACCTCAAACTGATCCGATAAATATTCGAACCGGTGATTTATAAAAACGTCCTTTTGAGTTCAACATTTATGAAGAATTAAAAGAAGAGTAGAGAGTAATTTAAGTCGAATTAAAAGAAAGCGCAGGTGTGTGACCCACTACATTTATGAAGTTGAAGGTTCAACCCCTCGTCTTTCTCTATAAATGCCCCCCCTTCTCTCCCCTGAAAGCCATCGTCTTCAACATCTTCTCCCAGAGATCAAACCCTCATTCTTGCTCTCTCAGGTACGCTTTTCTCTTTCTCTCAACCCATCCACATGCTCTCTGCAACTACATCTCTATTGCCATACCCTCTGCAACTGCGTCTTTCTTGAAACCTACATCTATGTCGAATGGTTGCCTTACAACTCATCAAATCCTCTTCACCACCAAAACTTTATATCTATTTTGTCTCTCCCTTCAAAATCGATTAAATTCCTTTCTCCTCTTATTCTTTTCATTTCCTTCAAAGGTTCTCCCCAAACGAATCTTTTTCCTCCTCTGTAGTTTCTCTCGTCTCTCAAACCTCTAAATGGGCTTAACAGGAATAAAAGAATCTCTCTCTGTCTCTCCCCCCCCCCCAGCCCCAGCCCCAGCCCCAGGGTTTCTTCCTCAAATCCTATGTCTTCCACCTCCTCCTCAAATCACCCTTTTATCCAATTTTATTAAAAAATAGAGTTGATGATGCTTAGATTAGATCGATTCTAGATGGTATGGAATTCTAATTAGATTAAATTCGATTTGAAGATTCATTGATCCAATCAGATCGAATCCAACATAGAATTTAATGTAAATATTTTGGTGGTAGTGGTTTGATACTAATCTGGTATCGTACAGATTCATTGTGACCTTAGTAACAAAAAAAACTCATTTTTTTCTCTCGAAATTGAAAGAATTTTGTTTAAAATGCATTTTGTACCTCTAACGATTAAAACAATAAAAAAGTTCAATCTAACAAAAAAAACATTTTTTAAATTTTAAAACACGACTTTTTTCATTTTAAACATGTTTTGTATGTTTTAAATACCTTTTTTTTTAAGGAAATAAAAAATTAATCATTTTTTTCCTGGGCTTATAGTTCATTTTTATGGCCTTATGGTTGTTTGTGCTCCAATTAGTTGTTTAATGTAGGATTTGATGAAAATGATTATTTTTTAATAATGTGTTATTTTTTTCACGGAGATACATTGATCAGCTGACTCTTTTTTTTTTTTTTTCTCATCAGCATACAATGTATAATTATGTATGGAATAAATGTCTAATTTATTATATATCAGATTACAAATATAATTTTTTATATATATATATATATGATAAAACACAATTGTAGGACCCACCATTATTGCAATTTTACAAGAATTAACGTTCATTCAGTTACAATTATGTGAGGGACAAATGTCCCATCTAATTATACCTTTCCCTTCAAAGTTTTTCTTTCCACTCTTCTTCTCTCCCTTCACCCCTCTTTTTTTTATTTATAATAATATTACTTTAATTTTATTATATTTTCTCTTTTATCCCTTTAAACTTAGAATTTGATTATATCTCTCTAATTTTATTATTTTTTTTCTTTTACCTCATTAACCCCCAAAGTGAATGTTCGCACCGGTTACATGCGAACTATAGTGTGTGTACATATGTCATTTTTTTCTTGTTTTATCTCATTTCTATTTTGACTAATGACAATTTAACGTTTTTTATACGTTTGTTGAAGTGTCAATGATAGAATCAGAGATCATTTTCCTTATGTATCTCAAAGAAAAAAATCTATGATTTTAATATTATCACGTCAGAAAATGTGTTAAGAGCATTTGGGAGAAACTCTTCTCCCACGTCTCAACTCGGGAAACGCAAGCAACAATTTAAAGAAATTTTAGAAAGGATATATTTTAGGCCTTAATCTCGGGATCGATTGCGAGTTGCGTGGCACGTGTTGAGACGTGGGAGGAGGAGGATGAGGGTTTGAATCCTCTACCGTGTGACGGTGAGTCTACACGGCATCACTGGAGTGATGGGAAGTGGGAACAGCAGACGAATTAGGGTTTCCTGTTGAATAAAGTGTTCGAAAAGCGAGTGCCCCGTTGACTTTAGTGTGAAATCTGCACAGTACAGAGACCTTTTTCGTAAATAATTTAATTTTGCGTTCCAGTACAAACGCCGACATTTGTCCAATGAGAGAGAAAGTGGGGTCCACGGATCTACAGCTCTGTTTCTACACTTTTCTCTACATCTCTAAAAGAGAAAAAGTCAAAAAGGTTTTAAAAAGTCTACTTTTTTCACTTCTGTCGTACAATTTTTTTTCCTAAAAAAAGCACAAGTCATGTGGTCTTTTCGATTCGAAGTTTTCCAAAACCAAACGTCCAAACCAAAGAAAAAGTTAGGGTGAGTTGAGTTGACCACCTCTGTTTTCTCGTGTTTGAGCTTTCTTTTTCTACTCTTGGTCATGGAAGCTTTATGTTGATTCCATCAAGGGAGACAATAAAGTTGGTTTTTTTTTCATCCTTTTTTAGTGCTTTTGGGGACTTTGTTCTATGGGTTTTGCATTACGTGGGTCTGTAGAGGCGAGAGAGAGAGAGAGAGAGAGTTTAAAAGGAAGTTTTTTTGTATGAGTCAGGGGTTTATTCGACAACAACATGTCTGCTGGAGCCATTTCTCAGCTACGCCTCGTCCCTCACTCCCACTCAAAACCTATGTTCAGCTCTTCAGCCCTTTCTCTTGCTCTTGTTCGACTCTTATTTTCTCTCATTTCTTCAATGTTCTTGTTGTTGTATTTTTTTCTTAAACTAATTTGGATCCTCTTCATTTTTGGTTTTTTAACGAAATTTTAAGCAGCAAACAAGCATGGATGGACAAGTCGAGATTGGGGAAATTTTCGAGTCTGGAGTAGTTGGTAGGCTTAATGAAGACGAATATGAGAGCCGAACTGCAAGTGGTTTCATGGTGGGAGACGACCCATCAGGAGACGATCAAGACATCGATAGGTCACCAAGAAAGAAGAGAAATTATCGCCACACCCGACGACAAATCCAAGAACTCGAAGGGTAAGCTTTTAATTTATAATTCAATTTTTTTTTCTCTTGACTTCAACAGTTCAACCTTACTGATTTTGTGCTCATTGGGTTCTAAAGCTTCTTCAAAGATTGCCCACACCCAGATGAGAAGCAAAGGCGGCAACTGAGTAGGAGGCTTTGCTTGGAGAACAAACAAATCAAGTTCTGGTTCCAGAACAAACGCACTCAAATGAAGGTAAATTGGTATCTGAGCTTCTTTAGTTAATTTACTTGTTTGTTATTCATGTTTGGTGTCTGTTTCTTGAAGTAATTAGAATTCAAAATTTGATTATTTAAACCAGACCCAAATGGGGCGTCAAGAGATTTCAATACTAAAACATGAGAATGAGAAGCTTAGAGTGGAGAATATGTCGATGAGGGAGGCTATGAGAAGGCCTATTTGCTTCAATTGTGGTGGCCCTGTAAAAGAGCGAAATCTTTGGATTGAGAATGCCCGTTTGAAGGATGAGTTAGACCGAGTCTGTGCCCTCGCGGAGAAGTTCTCGGGAATGCCGGTCTCATCCTTGGCCAACACAATTCCCTCTCTGATGCCCATGGAACCCGCAGTCAGAAGCAATGGGTTGTGTAATTTGAGCAATGTGACTGCAACACCACCACTCGGAAATGGTTTCAGATGTGGAGTTTCGAGTGCATTGCCCGTGGTGCCTCCAAGCCGATTCTCGACTGGTGTGGAAGGCCTTGAGAGATCCATGTTTTGGGAGCTTGCATTTGCTGCCATGGACGAGTTGGTCAAGATTGCGCAAACTGATGAGCCCCTTTGGCTCCCTAATTTGGAAGGAGGGAGGGAAACATTGAACCATGAAGAGTACATACGGGTGTTTCCGTCTTGCATTGGAAGGAAACCGAATGGGTTTGTAACAGAAGCAACAAGGGAGTCCGGCATGTTAATTATCAACAGCTTGGCTCTTGTAGAGATATTAATGGATGCGGTAAGCTTTTCAACTCTGAAGTTGTTTATGTTTGTTACTTGGATTTTGTTTCAGTGGTAAAATATATATTTTGTACCATTTTGGAGATAAAACAAGCATCGATATTTTGAGGAATGTGATATAGTTATTAGGGTTCCTCTACCACCTAATTTGTCTATACAATTGAATGAATTTGTTCTGCTAGTAACCGAATGTGTTTGTCATCCTCGTTAATCAAATAGAATCAATGGGTGGAAATGTTTCCTTGTATGATTGCACAATCCTTGACAACTGAAGTGATCTCAAGCGGTGTAGATGGAACAAGAAATGGTGCACTTCAGACAGTAAGTTCTTTTAAAAAATTGTACATTGATAGTCTCATTGGTGTTATCAGTTAGTACCTTAGCATTCATAGCCCCAATTCATTTGCAGATGCATGCGGAGCTTCAAGTTCTTTCTCCGCTGGTCCCAATTCGTGACGTCAATTTTATCCGTTTCTGCAAACAGCATGCCGAGGGGGTGTGGGCAGTTGTGGATGTGTCCATCAACATCAATCGAGATACTTTAAATACACCCCCATTTGTGAGTTATAGGAGGCTTCCTTCTGGCTGCTTAGTGCAAGATATGCCTAATGGATACTCCAAGGTAATATGCTTCTCTTTTATTTAATTTATTTTGTGTTTCTTTCAAAACATCGATAACGTTCTTGAATTGGGTATTCTGCTATTCTCCCCTTTTCACTCTTTTTTTTCGATAAGTATAATTTCATTAATTAAAAAAACAAGGATGTTGAGAAGACCAACCAGATACAAAGTCTAGCAGAAAACACTCCCCTTTAACTCTTATACATGTATGCTTAGTTTAACAACAGTTTTGGAGCTTATTGAGAGTATTTAATTCAACTAAATCAAGTCAAGGTCACAGGTTTTTGTACTTTCAAGGCCTTTAAGCTCATTCTTTTAAGAATTTTGTCAGTTGTGATCATTACAAAGACTATTTTATTTCCTTTGATGGTGCCTCAACTCTACTTCGACTATAATAATCTTCAATTCCCAACACAATTTTTTTTTTTTTATTCTACCAACATTTTTAGCATTAATAGACACATCTACTATTGTTTCTGAACCTCGAAGGCATTAACTTCATAGCAATTTCCAATTACATAGGCCTTTTATAATCTTTGCTTTGGTTATATAAAATATACATTTGATGCTTCTATTCCCACATGTGACCGTCTCTTCAATATTTTTTTAACTCACTTAACTGTGAATGACCTGGTTCCAACCCAAGTTCACCTCACACACGCACACTTGGATGCTTGTTTGTGCGCTAACGACAAGATTTAAACGCAGGTTACATGGGTTGAACATGCAGAATATGATGAGAGCTCAATTCACCAGATTTATCGGCCATTTATTAGTGCCGGTATGGGTTTTGGAGCCCAAAGATGGGTAGCTACGCTTCAGAGGCAATGTGAGTGCCTTGCAACTCTAATATCTACTGTTCCCAATCCCACAGATGATCAAACTGGTATGTCATATTTTTAAATCAGGTTTTCTAATTAAATTTTTTTTTTGCATTGGGTTTAATTTGTGGGGGGTATGATATGGTATAGCGGCGATGGGCCCAAGTGGAGGGTGGCGGAGCGTATTGAAGCTGGCGCAGCGCATGACAGCTAAGTTCTGTGCTGGGGTGTGTGCTTCTAAGGGGCACAAATGGAACAAGATTTGTGCCAGAAATGTGGATCAAGATGTGAGGATGATGAGTCGAGAGAGCGTGGATGACCCGGGTGAGCCACTCGGTGTGGTGTTGAGCGCTGCTACATCTGTCTGGCTGCCCGTGTCACCACAAAAGCTATTTGATTTCTTGCGAGATGAACGACTGAGAAGTGAGTGGGACATACTGTCGAATGGTGGGCCAATGCAGAAGATGGCCAACTTTTATAAGGGCCAGGATCAGGGCAACTGCGTCTGTCTTCTTCGCTCTACCGTGAGTACTATTCCTGTGTCATGTCCTATCTTTATTTTCTGTATTTGTTGCTGGTGTTAAGATTTGGTTTTATGTAGAATTTGTAAAATGTCCTTGTTAATGCCTCACAGGACATGAACGCAAATGAGAGCAGCATACTGATACTGCAGGAGACATTCAACGACGAATCAGGGTCGCTCGTGGTGTACGCCCCAGTTGACATGGCAGCATTGGATACTGTTATGAGTGGTGGTGATTCAGCTTGTGTGGCACTTCTCCCTCTGGATTTGCTATTCTTCCCGATGGTCCACAATCTGGTGGGCCCAACAACAATTGCAATGGGATGGTGTTTGGTAGTGGGTCCTTGTTGACTGTTGGGTTTCAGATATTGATGAATAGTATGCCTACAGCCAAACTCACGGCGGAGTCGGTGGAGACGGTGAACAACCTCATATCATGCACCATACAGAAGATCAAAGCTGCCCTTCACCATGAAAGTTAGTTTTTATGGGTGCAGGATATGTTAATAATGCCCGGTTTTCTTTGGTTATGTATGGGCGTTCTTTATTTATTTAACTTATAAATCGTAAAAGGTTTTAGGTCGGGAGCAGTTCAGACCAAGACAAGAACAAACCGAGCTTGGAGAATCCTTGTTCAGTGGTTCGGTTATTGACTTCCAAGGTCATGAGAAGAGGTTCTACATAGGGTCCAGTAGTGTCAATCTTTTGTTGTGCTAGGTTCAAACTTGATGTTTGTAATGCTGTAGTGGGTGGCATTTCTGTAAATACAGTAGTGTTGTTTGGTGTAGCTTCATAGGGGTTGATCCGCTGCTGCTGCTGCTGCGAGCCCTTGTAATTCGGAGCTGTCAATGGATCAGATTAGACTTAAAATTGCGTGACTCTGGATTGGGATAGATATAGTTTTTGTCATGGATCTGATACAACAATGATCTGATAGATAATCTAATCCATCGGATCTCGGTTTTAGATAATCATGTCCCAATACTATAAAATGCGAGAAATTATTCAAGATATTATATATTTTATTTAAATATGTAAAGTTTATTCTATACTAAGTCAGATTTGGTCTGAACCAAATCCATCTAATTTTTGCGAGGTTGGATCTGGATCTTAATATTGAAATCCAATAGAAAACCCAATTGATGGTTTGATCCAAATTTTATTGCATCAAGACACCGATTTCCAAATCCAATCCAATCTTTATAGTATTGGTCCCTCAAGTATTTTATTCTTAGTTCTATTTAGAAATTATTGGTTACTCATATATGATTAATCATTCACATGAAATCCTGACTAGAGTTATTGATAGCCTGACCCGCGCAACAAATTGAAGGTACTAATCACACTAATAAATAATGTGCTAACCTTTTGATATAATATAATGGAGGAAAAACAATTTTGTTGAGCTAAAATATGAGATTAGTCTTTGTAGAGGATAAAAATCGTAATACATCTAAGCCTTACAAGTGTCCAGATCCTGTTAAAGAGTAGAGTAGATCATGAAGGCTTTTACTCCAAGTAAGTGGTACTCAGATCAGATCAGCAGCCCTGTCTTGCTCGGTTTCACGTCAAGGTAAAGTTAGATTCCTGTTCTAACTATAGAGTAGGGTAAAGGTAAGCATGAGTATATCTCAGTCTATCATCTGGGTTAATAATTTAAAGGATAAATCCCAAGAATCCAAGCGCGAGGTAATTCTAATTCAATGGAGTTTTCTTTTGGATAATGGATTTTCCATGACTAGAACCCGAGTTTGAAGGGATTAAGAAGGGTAATTCCTATTATGGGGAAAACCTTATAAGGGGAGAGAGATTGAAGGAAAAATTATCTTATTTCCCTTGGGGCAAGCTGGAGAATTTATCTATTTTTTCTTCTGATGAGCTAACTAGAGAATCAGAGGCTTCTTGGCAAGTACCACACTGTGCCACTTGATGACGGAGGGAGCAAGAAGCATTCAACACTGTTGTAGGGTAGAATTGATAGAGGTAACTCAGAATCACCTCCGCAGTCTTCGACGATGATTTTAAACTTTGAGCTCTATTAATATTTATATTAATTTCTTTCAACTCAGCTATATAGTATATATAATATTTATCTCGATGTGGTACAAATAAGGTTCCTTTCATATTTGTAAGAGTCATGCTCGAGTGACCTCAAGATTGTACCTCATGTCACACATTCTAACATAAAAGTGTGTGTAATCATAGATGCTTTTTGATTCGTATCTCAATGAAATCATCTATGGTTCCCATACACTTTTACATCGGGATATGTGATATGAGGTACAATCTTGAGGTCACTTCAACATTATTCTAAACTCAAAGAATAAAGGGGGTGTTATTCTGATTACTTTTAAGAGTAATACAAAGATATGCTATCACATCTTTCTACATTCTCATACTCATACCCATATCCTACCAAGTTATCAAACCAAACTGTAAGAATTGTGGGGCTTATAATGAAAAGTCATACTAAAATCCACGCTTTCACCTCGATAACAGACAAGCACAGCACAACAACACGAATCAAAGAGAGAACTTAGAGCCAACAATGTGATTTATCTTCTTCGAAATATTGTAGTAAACGACATATCATATGTGCGTGGGGCTACAGTACTCAGCCGTAAAATCACTTTGAATATTTATGTTTCTTCCTTTTTCCTTATACCCCGAAGAAGTCAAGGTACTTGGGAGGGTTCACATGCAACTGTCCTTAGATGCCAACAGAGGGTGATAGTGAGGATGGTCCACACCCCCATATGGAAGAGAGACATAAGGCCATGCAACTACAGCTAATTGTACCACAAAAGCTGCAATATTAGTAGACTTCTTGGCAATTTTTATTTGGTAAGATGGCTCTATCATTGGTTTTGTTTGCTATATGAAATCAAGAAAAATATCTCTGTCCCCTCCCACACCATAAGTATCTATCCCAATGGTTGGAGAAACCGTCAAAATGTATACTTTCCACTTTTGAGGTTTTGGCTTATAATAGATAAAAGAGGATGGTATATTGCTTGGAATTTGCATAGAATTATATAGAAATATCTTTGAGATTTGAGTTCATACCATAAAAATCGTCGATTCTGAGTTTGATTGGATGAATCAATCACTCACCCAAGATGTGATCCCATTTCCTTTGACAACTTAAAACGGACATTGTTTTTAATGGTGAACATATTTTAATTATCTATAATGCTATTCAATAAAAATATCATGACTCCCCTATAATCCATTGCTTGGTTAAATTGTCAATCGTCTGATGTCCATAGCTTGATTGCATTTTTCTTGCTATTGTTATGACATGAATAGTCCAACTACTCCAAAAGACTAGCTTAAGCGAGATATGACATATTTGAGAGTGGAGGAAAATGTACACTCAACACTCCCCGCACCCATAAGGGTGCAAAAATTTGAATTCGTGACCTATAGAACCTAGTGCTCTGATATCATGTTAATTAACAAACTACTCCAAAAGATTGATTTGTTGGAGAAGGGGAGAACTATGAATATAAAAGGCTCACGGGGCTTAAATGGGGTATGGCAAACTTGAGAGTGAAAGAAAATATACACTCAACAATTGCTTCTATTCTAAGCTTGAATTGTTTATTATGTATATATATTAGACACATTTTTTGACAATAAAAAAAGAAGAATGGATGTCTCGAAAATTCGAAAACTCGAAAACCTACCGAACAAAAAAAACACACACAAACAATTTACAAATTCGTATTTACAATATTATCCCATTTGAAAATAAAATTTCTCGAAGAAATTTCTTCCACTATCATTGTAAAATTCCTACACCATGTGCTTCCCCAACTTATCGAAATAGTGAAGAAAAAGAAAATAACAAATTTACTTTCATCTAAATCATGTTTCAACTAGGATGAAGATTAAATCATTATTCTGATAGAAATAACATAAAATGAATTTCATATTTTAAAGAATTTGAAAATCAATATAAGCCCATTAGGGTTGGGCTTGAAACCTGGCCCTAACCACTCATTGAAAGTCGTTTTGGACTTGGGCTAAACCCGACCCAATCTTACCTAGTCTACTAAATAGAGCTTTCGTTGACTTACTACCATTTTACCTAATTTAAGTAGAGGATAAGATGTCTCTATCACATCTCATATGACATCATGGTATTAGTATCCCAAATTAACGGCTGAGATTTGTTACTAAACCTATGGTCTTACTTCATTAGACACACAATAAGCCTTTGATTTGATATCAAAGGACCGATTCCAACGCGCCTAATCGGAGCTAAATAACTGCAAAACTAACTCCAGCAGACAAATTCACGGATATTCCGGTTCCATTTGAATTCTGTCCGAAAACCTTCTTTAAAACAAGGGTAATTTAGGAATTTCACTTCTCTTATGCCAAGTAATTTCATTTATATACCGTTAGATCTTACATTATAATAAATCGACGGTTGTAACCTTGTGTTTGACTGATGTACGGATAATAGAAGAATGATTGGGGGATTTGACCAAAAAAAATCGAGAGGAAAGAGAGAGGACAAAGAAGGGAGCGCCCTGACAGAGAGATAGGTGGGTTAGAGAGAGAAAGAAAGAAAGAGAGAGCAGTAGTGGACGGGAAAGGGTTCGCGTTTCTCTAAAATTCCATTTCTCTCCCCTTTTCGTTTCTCTGTCAAACGAAGGGTGAGAGAGAGAGAGAGAGATTCCTCTCTTTTGCTCCTAATTTTCTGGAGTTGCAGAGAAGAAGAAGAATTAGGGTTTGTTGTTTGTGTGGGAGGTAGATCATCATGCATGTGATGCGGCGGCTCAAGAGCATTGCCTCTGGTCGATCTTCAGTTTCTGATCCTGTAAGTTTTTCTTCTTCTTTTTTTTTTCCCCCAAATCTCATTCTTTAATATATATATTGATCTTTGTGCTTTAGATTTCTTATTAGAGAGAGATTTCTGATTCTGACTGATATTCAATTTCTTTTAATCTGATGAGGGCTTTGATAAATTTTCTCCTAAAATCGAGGTCTAGGTAACTTTGAGCTTAGAATGTGTTTATCTAAATCTTCATTTGTCGATCACTTTGAAACCTAAAACAAATATCTTAAGATGGCAAACAGTAGAATTGGGATCTCGAATAATATATATTTATAACTTTGAGCTTATAAGATCATGCAAAAGGATTAAAGGAAACATTTTTTTAACATAAATCTTAGTGCATGTTGGATTGCTTTATTTGGCATAAAAACTGGTGATCGAGGCCCTTAATTTAGAGTGCTCCTTCTCATTGTCGATGATCTCCCTTTCACATGGTTCACTCATCGCAATTGCTTTTATTTATTTAATTATTATTATTATTATATTTATATTTCATCATCAATTATGGCTACTCATAGGTTCCTCTCAGATGATCATAACGTCTATTTGAACTTTTCTTGTATTGCCCCATTTTAACATACATGTAGAAAAAATAGGTGTGAAAACAACGATAGAAAAAAGAAATGTAAATCAAGACCAAAAGGACACCAAGATTTATGTGGTTCAGCAAAGATGCCTACATTGATGGGTTGATCAATGCTTCTTCACTATAAGATCCAAGGAGAACTATACAAGAAGAAACATTCAAGTTTTAATCCCAAACCCAAGCTCTGATACCCTATCCTTCTCTCTCTCAAACCCTGGAAGATGAATACCAAATTAATGTAAAATCATCCCATATTTTTCTATTTATAGGGTTCTTAATAGGGAACTTATCCTAACTGTAGTTAGATTTAGATCCTGTCTAAAGGACAGAATAAAAGACATAGAACAACAGTTCTCTTATATGGTGAGAGACTTACTGAATTATGTGTTGGTTGTCTACTTCAATACCATTAGCCAATATGATTTCCAACCTTATTTCTAAGGTCCTTGCACGATATTATTTACAATTTCCATCAAAGTTTTAAAGCACCTAGTTGGTGTGATGCCCATAAGAACCTAATTTGGAGTTTTGAATATATTTTTTTATCAGGGTTTTGAACACTTTTGAGTGTTTTCTTTCCTATTTTACTTAGTTTATTTAATTAAGACCGTATCGAGCTTAATATTTCAGTTTGCAATGCTAGTAAATAATAATTACCAAGAGGAAATTGTTAGATTTAAGACCAATTCAGTATAAATTAACAAAATTTTTAAGCTTATGTTGTCAAACTTAATTGTTATGTGTATAGTTGCAAGCTTCCATGCATGCGTAGTCTTATTCCTTATTTACTTGGTTGTCTGTTTAATAGCAAGGTGAGTGCTTAGTCTGGGCCCACCTTCTACAATACTGCTTTACACTTCATTCTGAACAAAGAAATATTCGACAAATCTTCCGATAGGATTTATAAGCAAGAGGCACCTACACTACAAATCTACAATTCTTTTTAGATAATTTCTATGACATATATTTAACCTCTTTGATTTCCTTACGTGTTATAAAGAAGCTCTAGTTTTGTTTTGTATCAGAGCAGGGATTCTGGCACAAAAAGAGTGAAGGTTGATCAGGAAGTAGAACATGATGTTAATGGTGGCTCCCATTCTGTGGAGAAAACAACTAGGGGCCTGGGGCAGCACGTGGATTCTACCTCCCTGGAAACTGATGCGAGTACATCCAGTATTTCTTCGATTGCTAAAACAGAAAAACCTGGTTATGATCAGCTTCCAAAAGAAATGCATGAAATGAAAATCAGAGATGATAAAGGTGGTAGCCATGATGATAAGGTGCAATTTAGTTTTCCATTTAATCATGTATTTACTTTAAGCTCCCTTTCATTTTAGGGCTGTGATATTAGCACACTATTATATTATGACTGGACCCCAAACTCAATGATTACAGATAATGATCATCCTATTATAAAACCCCACCACAAGTGAAATTATTATTTTTAAAGTTTATATAACCACACCATTTTTCACAAAGAAAAGTTATATTACACCTACATTTTGGTGGTTTGTTTTTAAATTTTTTTCCTCCCTAAGAAACTTAAAAAAGAAAAAAAGTGCTTTTTTGGTTGCGGTGGACTAGGTTTGTAGATATTTGAAGGTCAATAACTGCCTATAGCATTTCTCCATCATAGTGTAATTGATTGTAATATTGGATCATACAGGATATGGAAGTGACTATTGTAAACGGTAATGGAACAGAGACGGGTCAAATAATTGCAACAACAATAGGTGGTCTAAATGGTCAGCCAAAGCAGGTGATCTGTTGTTCTAGGTTAAATTTGTTTCTCACTGGCGGTATAGCTGCTGTTGCCTGTCATTTGCCTTGTCTTTCTCCTTTCCACAGCTAATTTAGTGCATAGTTCTTGTATTCTTTCATCATTGTACCTCACTCATGCTGCTGAATTGTTAATGTGATGGATTGCTTTTTGCCATATTATCACGTTGCAGAATTCATTTTGTTCTATTTCCTTTCTTCGATTTAACTCATTGAACTTGTGTTTCATATAGTTTTACATAGTAACTTGACATGATACTGATAATAAAAATAGTGACTTGACATGACAGCTAGTTCTCATGTTATATTTCTTTTGGTAAACCGTCCGTTTTGCTTGATATATATGGCCCCCTCTCACACACGCATCACCACCACCACCATCATCATTGAAGCCTTATCCGAAAGATTCGGCGTCCTTCACACACACACCCACACTCTTAAATTTAAAATTTCAGGAATCATAACTTTAAATTTTTTTTCACATGCTAATTGGCTTTCCATTTGAACCTGCTGACTGAATTTTTTGTTTATGGTTCCAAATCTGTTAACTTGAACCAAAAGATTCTTTGTAATTCATTTTTGAGGGGTAAAAATTCAATTATCCAATAACACAATTATTTTTAATTTGATGGCAGACAATCTCATACATGGCAGAACGTGTGGTTGGCACTGGTTCATTTGGTGTTGTATTTCAGGTATACAAAACTCATTTGTATGTGGTACAACACAACTTTTTGTTCAATCACATGTTTTATATATCGTGCCATTGCATTTGACATTTGGAAATTTGTTTAATAATTTTAATTTTTTATGGCAGGCCAAGTGCCTAGAAACAGGCGAAGCAGTTGCTATAAAGAAGGTTCTGCAGGATAAGAGATACAAGAATAGAGAACTCCAAACTATGCGTTTACTTGACCATCCTAATGTCGTTCAGCTAAAGCATTTTTTCTTTTCAACTACTGATAAAGATGAACTGTACCTGAACCTTGTACTGGAGTATGTCTCTGAGACCGTCTACCGAGTTGGGAGGCACTATAGCAGGATGAACCAACATATGCCTCTTATCTATGTACAATTGTATACTTACCAGGTGAACTGTCACATTATGCATTTGATTGTACTATTTTCTTTTTATTGTAATCTGATTATAAAGTGCTTACTATATTTTACTGTAGGTACAATTTTCTGGGCTTTTCCACATTGGTCTAAGTTATTTTGTTTTTGTTTTGTAGATGTGCCGTGCTCTTGCTTACTTACATGGTGTTATTGGTGTATGCCATCGTGACATCAAACCACAAAATTTATTGGTATGATGTTGTTCCATATTGGTTCACAGTCTTTGATATTTTGGTACTTCAATAAGTTATTATTGGTTGTTTAGTTATCTGGGTTAGTATTTTAAAAGCTAGATTTACCATATGTTCTTGACCAGTTTTTTCAGTTGATTATTCGACTACTCTTTTGGATAGGTAAATGCTTGATTAGTGGTTAGTGACAAGTAATATGGTTAGTGGTTAGCATAAGAAGTATGGGTTCAAGGAGGTTTGAACCTAGGACGTGGGGACAACTCTCCGCACGTCTTACCACTTAGCTAAGTGACACTTCTTGTTGATTATTCCACTACTCTAAATGAATGTAGACTATACATAGGCATAATTTGTTTAGGTTTCATTCTCAGCAAGTAAAATGCTATTTTTTGTACTTTTCATTCAGTAGTAATAAGTAATCAAAATGAAATTGTTTACTTATAAAAAAAAATGTAATAAGTAATCAACAATTAAACAGAAGCAATACTCATTAGAATTTTGCTCAACCTCTATGATTGCTGGTCTAGTTGTTTTCAAGACAATGTAGCTTCTAATTGGGGCTTACAAATCAGAGCTGTGAATGGCCTTCCACTTTAATGCTGGAATAATTATGTTGGATACCATCTGGATCTATACGTGTCCTCGTCATCGATATCATGGCTGTCATGATTTTGAACTGGGAGAAGCCATTATGCCTGGGAATACTCATGGAGATGGAAACCAGTGGATTTGAAGAGACAATACTTTAGGCCCACAAAGTTGGATGGAGTTTTAAAGAGAGATTATAAATGTGAGCAATTTTCATTGTTGAAATAACTAACCTCTAAACACATTTGATGACGGTCCGCAACTATTCTTGGAACAATGAAACTTCATATTACTCTCAACTTCAGATTACTTTGATCCTGATATTATTTTTCATATCTTCAAATGCAGATGTTATTTGGTATGTTATAACATTTTATTCTTTTAATTTTTTTGGTGGTCTCAATGTGTCTGTCCCTGTCGCATGTCAGATGATGTGTGTACACCGTACTTTTGTTTTGAATCTGTTTTAAAGAATGAAAGTATTGTTTTATTGTGCTCTATTATGACAGTTTGCAGTGGTGTTTGATACATTCGCGGAGCTGGCTTTGAAATGCTTCTGATATTTTTGCTATGATTTGATTATATGGATCATTAAAAAAGAGATATCATTAACAGAAACATTTTTCTGAACAAAACACATCTCGAAGAGTTCTATGTCAAAATTTCATACCTTGATATTACATCCAGTACAGTTATTGTGATTCTTTTGGTATTATTGAATTCAATTGATTGTTGGAAAACATTTATTTTCAGTAATTATTGAAAATATATCAAATACTGAAACATTTCTCCAAAGATTTAACTTAACAAATATCACCTTGATACTCCATTTGGCTCAGTTATTTGAATCCTCGAAGATGAATGGTCCCAATCCCAAAGTATCTTTATCAGACAATTGTTTCAGGTGAACATGATAATGATTGAAGCAGGGTCATTTAGTTAATGTCTGGTAATAATTGTGCATGGGCATTACATCAAATACTTCCTCTGGGCATTATTTCTGAATCTTGGTCAAAGAAATTTTGGTTGAAAGCTTTTGATTTATATTGCAGGTCAATCCCCACACTCATCAGCTAAAGATTTGTGATTTTGGTAGTGCAAAAATGTTGGTATGTTATCTCTTCTTGTACTTTGAATCTGCTACTATGATATGCTAAGGTTTGACATTTTATTTGCCTAATGGTAGGTGCCTGGTGAACCCAATATATCATACATTTGCTCAAGGTTTTATAGGGCTCCAGAACTAATCTTTGATGCTACGGAATACACAGCAGCGATCGATATGTGGTCCGTTGGTTGTGTCTTAGCTGAGCTGCTCCTAGGACAGGTACATATGCTGTCTGAACTACAAAATTACATTGGGTGAAGGATTTATCGAGTTTCAGTTGATAAACAATTTCATGAAGTTTTTAGTCCGATATGCAGGGGACAAGGCATGTACTGTTATGGCATGCACAATTCATGATATTGGTCACTTTATTTTCTTCTTACTGTATCTTTGTGAGTTACATGTTGATTATAATGTTTTTGCTTTTCTTTAGTGTTTTATTTTGGTAGCATATGCCATATGCATGTGGAATGTATTATGTGTGCACCTTTTGTTCACTTCATTATTGATTCTCTAGAGTTAGTAGTTTTAAGGGTACTATTTACCTCTTGTTCATTCTTTCCTGCTATCTATTGTTAGCATTTTTTTTCCCTTGCTCATGCCTTAATCATTTTGAGATTATGGATTGGATGATGAATCAAGCAGTATTGCAGAATAGCTACCTATATTCGCATTAATATACACGACATATAGTTTTATACCTTTGTTTTGGTTTGCTTGGTTTAGTATCATTGACGCTAAACCAATTGGATTCTAACTTTGGGTTCTTCTGATGTTTGATGTGTGATGTTCAGCCTCTATTTACTGGAGAAAGTGGTGTTGATCAGCTGGGGCAAGTCATTAAGGTTTACTGGCAATTGGCATAGTTCATTTTATTTCTGCTCTTAGTTCACATTCTGCTGTCTCTTAATTGAGATTTTTCTAACATCATATCAGATTTTGGGGACTCCAACCAGAGAAGAGATTAAGTGCATGAATCCAAATAACACAGAGTTCAAATTTCCTCAAATCAAAGGTCACCCATGGCACAAGGTCTGGAATAAATCTGTCGGAGGGTTTATTTTCATTTGATCTATCTTGATATTGACTGCAATCATCTCATAAACCGTCGAAGACAATATTAACCTTCAAGTTTTGCAGGTTTTTAACAAGAGAATGCCTCCTGAAGCTGTTGATCTTGTATCAAGACTGCTCCAGTATTCACCAAATTTACGTTGTACCGCTGTAAGAATTCAACTAGTTATCTTTTCTCAATTCTTGTACTGTCTAAGGAATACGTGTATTTGATAGAGTGCTGTTGTCATGTTTATCTTCTGATAAAAATGCTAAGACTTTATCCTTCTGCGTGTGTATGAACATGTATGTGTGTGTGCGCACATGTGAACATGTCTCAAGGTGATAGCATGAGTGTTGGTGTGGCTTGTGGGTGTGTGCATGCATGGAATGCTGGATATAGGTAAAGGTGTAAAAGTTAAAAAGGAAGTTTTGTGACTATAAAACTTAAAAAGCAATCAATAACTAAAAAACATATTATGAAGAACCGGAAATTGAAGAAGTAAAAAAGCAATTAACAGTATGCTATATCAATTGCTTAACAACTGGTGCATCTCCACTTCTTTAAGAAAAATAGGAAAAAAGGAAAATCCAAGAGATTTCCATGCAGGGAGTTTGCCTTAACAGCTCTTAATTTAAGTTCGACAACACAACATAATATTTTGACCTGTCTCAGATGCTGCCTTGCAATTGTTAAATCTACTAATACTTGGTTTAGAGAATATATATGCACAAGGTTTTGCATGCAGGAATTGAGCCCAATTCTAAGTCAAAAAGTTGAGTTGATCTCATAAAATTTGATTCAGTTGAAGAAACCTCATCTTTGGGTATTCTCTTCAAATCTTCCATTAGTAATGCTTTCGTAACAAATGTTCCATTAGATTATTTTGCCTCTAATTGCTTGATATAAATCTTTCTATGTGGCTGAAACAAGCCAAGGAAGCATTCAGAAAAAAATGGATGTCGTGTTTATTTTTGTAACTAACATTCTGGTTCCCCTGCAGTTGGAGGCATGTACGCACCCCTTCTTTGATGAGTTGAGAGACCAAAATGCACACTTGCCTAATGGGCGTCCCCTTCCCCCTCTATTCAATTTCACGCCTCAAGGTAAAGTGATCTACTCTCCTATTTTTCCCAATCTTTTTTAGTCTATCTCTGTTCTTATTTTTTATTCTAGTTCTCTTGTTTTAAGTTAGCCAACCCAATTATTTTGATACTTGGTCATGCCAAACCTCTCACAGAACTGGCTGGCGCATCTCCCGAACTGCTTCAGCGTCTCATCCCTCAGCCTGTCAAGAAATAAGTTTATCAGCTGTCTGTAATCTGGCATTAGTTAATAAAAAAAAAGCTGATGTGAAACAGCCTCTCTATACGCAATGCTTGCTTTCCCCAATACCCCAGAGCCCACGGCCAAGCCTTGAAGATTGGATTTGATAAAGCTGGGTAAGAGTGACAAGGACAGTTCATAGCCGATGTTGGATAGTAGTCCGGTTGCTGTGGAACTTTGCTGATGGATTTCCAAGCACTAGTACAAGGTACACAAGGAATGTAATTTGTTCCAATAGATGTATGATGTTCTGACATTATATCTATTACGCCTTACTTTCATAGTTGTAATACACCTTTAATATTCTATTATGAGTATTTAGTTTTCCATTTCTTCCACCCTTGTTTATCAGAATTTGTACACATTATGATGGAAATTGAATAAATGGAAACCTAGGGATGAATTTTGGTATCATTTGGTTTGTTGTTCAGTTTGTTTGATTCGATTTGTTGAAACTGAAAACGTCACCCAAATAATGAATTTCTTTTTGTCTCTCTTTCAGATAATTTCTAGATTGGCCCAAAACACAAAAGTATACTTTTCATTGAAAACTTTTATGGTAAGAGTGATTTAAAGAAATTTAAGTCAGTCAAAAATATACATTTTCCTAGTGATAAAATGCAATGACATCCCAACGATGATTGACTGTTTAAATAGAAGGGTTAGGGTTATTTTATCTTAACGACAATTAACTCATATATTTAAAGCTGGTGAAGTCGATTTGAAACTTGGCAAAGTCAACTTGACTTGGTTGAATGTTGAATTTCAAGGTGACGGATGTGAAACTTGTTGTAACCAAATTGTCTTGTTAAGCTGAAAACATGGTTTTAAACTTGTCCGAGACTGAGACGTATCACCCGAGTTAACTCATCTAAGTTGACTCATGAATTTTCGACTTGGCTTGAGTGGTTGAATATCGCGGTCGAATTTTCAAGTTATAGAACTATGAATTGACTTGGCTGACTTCCTTAACAAGATCTTGTATCTAAGCTCATTAGGCTTTATGAACGTGGACTTTGTTATAAACAAGATGATGATGCAAACTTTATCAGCAAAATTTCATGTCCAACAATGTTGATGAGAGGTTAAAAATTCAATAAACAAGGTTAAGACTACAACCTCAGAGGTGAGTTCATTTACAAGATGGAAAAAGATGTCTAAGCTTGTGCGGATGGTGATCCACCACGACCAACTCCACTATGGTGCTTGTAGATGAGTATGAGATGATAGTGGATGGGTCTCAAAGGATGATGATCATGGACGAGAGATTTTCATGTTTGATTCTATTGATGCGTGAGAGGTTGAAAGAGAAGGCTTTAGCGAGGTGGACGTGTACATCGAGCCAGGCAAAGGCCAAGGGAGGGTCCAATGGGGTGCAATGAGAGGATGTTGACATGATAAGGTGGGAGACGAATGATCTTAAGATTCGACCCAAGGTTTCTCCCTTCAACAAGTCTTGGATAAGCTTGAGACATCAAAAAAAGTGAAAAATTGATGATAATAATCTAAAGAGATTATAAAAATATAATAAGAGCTGTATAGAGTATTATATACCATAAGAAGTTTTGTCTTGTAAGAATCAACATTGATGATAAATTGATTCGGATCGATGGCCTCATACCATGCAATCTCGAAGAATGATATTCTTTATTTTGTAAGATGGTTGTTTTGCATGGTTTTTTCATCCTCCCCTCACACCTATCTCTCCCTCAACGTCTCTTTTTCTCTCTTCGTTCGTTGATTTTGTGTTTGAATAAGAAAAAAATGGGTGGAGGGTGAATCAAATGCGGTTATTCCCACTCCCTTGACCAGAAGTTGGTGTGGCAATAGAAGCTCTCTTAATTAATTATCAGACCAATATACGATAATGAAAAATTGGTGTGGTAATAACAAAACTTGTTGATGATGGTGGTAACTGTTTTAGATCAAGTAGATTGAAAAGTTTTAAACCTAGCTTTTGATGTGGAGCTCACTATGCTAATGGGGGGGGGGGGGGGGGGGGGGGGGAACTGTGGATGATGCATGATTACAACCATAAGTGATAGTTGACCACTAATCCAACATCAGCTTTGGACATCTTTATCAACACCTTATGTTATTTTTATTATTATGGGCAACAATTATAACATCCACTATTGTGAAATAATATAAATAACACAATAATGTGCCCAAACTTGATTAATAAATATTTGGTTTCTTTTTAAAAGAAAAAATGCATATTAATTGTCCATTTCATTTGTTAATAAGATTCATAATTAAAAATTATGTGAGCATCTTTGAAGAAGCAAAACATAATAAAATTGAGTTTGAAATAAGCAAGAAAATCTATTTTCGTACGCATTTGGATCAAATTAATTTTTGTCAAGAAAATATTTCTTCATCATCGTTAAAAAACAATGGATGGATGAGCAATCTAGGTCAATAAGTAGGGGGTGTTTGTCTCGAATCATAAAGAGTCGGGCTCCATTAACTCAAGAAATAACAAACAACAATTATTGGATTTTGGGTTTACACGGTTAAGAATAAGATCATGTATTATTTCTCGAGTCAATTAAATCCAATTCGTATATAAATTATTGGGAAAATTTCTTAAAGAAGTCTGGTGGAGGGATTTTTTTTTTCTTCTAATTTAGTCCATAAGTTTTAGGGGTTCTCTTACTAGTCCATTTAATAAAACTTTTATTTTTAATCAGTCCTCGAACCTCACTCAACACGTCTCTTATAATTGAAATGTCAAAATTTTCCTAATCATTCGAACTCTTCATTTTTATCCAAAATAATTGGATTCCCGGCATCCTAGTCGAGTTTAGGAGACTTCATTCCGATAGAAAGAATTTGAGAAGGAAAAAGAAATCATTTTCAAGGTTTTGAAAATGTATGTAAAAAGTTAGAATTTTTTAATTTTTTTACTTCATTTTTAGATGAAAATCAATCAAGGATGGTTCTTTTAGTTTGAAATTATTTACACAAGTCATTATGTCAATCTTTTAGTCGATCTTTCCATGTATTTTAATTGGAAAAAAAAATCAAAAAATAAAAAATAGGTGGGTTTTACTAGCGTCAAGCTCACAACTTTATTTTTGAGTTTAACATTTTTATTATCAAACTCAACAAATAAAAATTGGTGAGGTTGACATTGTATAATTTTTTTTTAAATCTCCACTTCATTCATCATTTTTTGTTATAAATCGTTGAAATATATCATTTTCATTCATCATTCACAATAAAAATCATCGAAAATGATTAGAATCGTCGTTAGAAACACTAAATATGTGAAGAAGATGAAAAAATGGGTAATTATGATATTTCAAAAATATTATTACTTGAGATGAGGTTGAGGGACCATTAAGAAATAAAAAGATTCACTAAATGGACTATCAAGCAACCGTCCAAAAGTCAAGGACTACTTGGAAAAAATTCCATCCATCAGGATTATTTAATTAATTTTCCCTAAATTATTTTAAAACACAGATTATTTTACTTAAGTAGATTACATAAGCAAAGGTTATTTTGGTAATTGTGACAGACGAAAGAAATACGCATAGAGCACAGAAGGAACAGAGTCGCGTTTCAGGTAATTCCGCAAGTTAGCTTGTTTACTATTCTCAAAATTTTTGTATATTAGTTTGCTTTTGCTGCCTTCCCGCCCAAACTCCTCCGCACAATACCATCATGAGCGGCCCAACCAACTTCGGATTCCAACCCCCAAATCAAACTATTATTGTACCCTTTTGTTTTAGTTTACAAAATGTAATAAAAGTGCCTAACATTTCATTAATTTAAGCTGAAACCCATACTATAAATTTATTCCGATGGTGAAAACTTGGGGGGGGGGGGGGGGGGGGGTATATTAATTGAGAACTTTTCCATTTCTTTTGAAGAACTAGACAAGTCGTGATAATCTGATTCACTTTTTTATACGCTCCTTTCATAGAACTGTAGATTCTTTATTTCAATATACACAAAGGCAAATCTTTATGATTTTGTATAATTTTGTATGATTGTTATAAATTTCTTAATAATTCTTTATATACTTAAATATTAGTTGAGAACTTTTCCATTTCTTTTGTAGAGCTAGACAAATCGTGATAATTTAACTCACTTTTTTATACGCTCCCTTCATAGAACCGTAGATCCTTTGTTTCAGGATACACAAAGACAAATTTTTTTGATTTTGTATGATTTTATGAAAAGAGTGTATAAAAAAAGTGAATCAGATTATCAGGACTCTTTTGTATATTTTCTTAAAAATCTGAAAAACAATAGCTTATCCATTGTCATTCTAGTTAAGTATTACAAGGGGTTTAGACACCCATAGCTTAAATGGTTTGACACATTGCAAAGGGTCTTTGAGGTCATGGATTTAAGTCCAACTTAATCATAAAAAATAATTTAAAATATTACTATACCATCTAATCACATCAATTTCTTAACACATTCAAAAAGGGTTGTTTCAAGTTTTTTCTATTTTCCAGGTCAAAATGGCTATTAGATCTGGTTTTTGTATCATAATTACCTAAATATATATGTCGTCATTAAAAGTAGATACACATATTACTTTTAAAGAATCCCTTAAATAATTTCATAAAAAATAACTAGAAAGAGATTCCTTAACCATAAAAAAGATTCAATTTAGATGTAGAATATCCATCCAAAAGTTTTCGCAACTCAATCATGTATAGTTCCAAGCTTCAACCATAACCCATCAGAGAATTTGATATTTTCGATAGCTCGAAAACTTGCTTGCCCATGAAGTTTAAAAGATGCCACTACTCAACAATTTTTGTTGAATGCAAGCAAGGATATCATAATTCCTCAATACCCTATTCACCACCATCATTTAATAAAATTTAAAGAAGGGTAATTTCGTCATTTAATAAATAATTGATATAAATTGTATAGCCCCACCCCACCCCACCCCACCCAACCCAACTGGCCAACTCGCTTAAAGGTAAAGTCGTTCCTTCACTGTGATTTGGTTTCCCTTTTTGGCTTCTTGTTCTTCTCTTTGGGTGGTGGTCGAAAAGAAAACTGAGGAATCGAAGTCCATCACTAAAGATGGACATAAGAATTCAAGTTCCATATCAAACCCTGTTGCCAAACATCACCAACCCAAGAAGGAAAAAAAAAACCTAGTCGTCTCTAACTTAACCTTATTTTGTTTCTACTTTGAAGTTGACTCTAACAGTTGACCTAATTCTCCCAAACTAAAACTAACCAAAACCAGAACAACCACCACATCTCTCTCTCTCTCTCTCTCTCTGACACACACACACACACACAGAGACAACCAGAGAGATGGGGAATTCGTTTGGATGCTCAGCTTCTGGGAGAGATTAGTATCAGCAGCCAGAGATGGAGATTTGATTGAAGCAAAGATGCTTCTGGAGTTCAATCCTTGCTTAGCTAAGTACTCTACATTCGGAGGTCTCAATTCTCCTCTCCACTTCGCCTCTGCTAGAGGCCACAACGAGGTTCTACTTCTACTCTTTCTTATCCTGAAGTTTTTGACGCTTACAGATCGCAGTATCGATTTCGTTGATTTCTATTTCTTTTTGTGATTTGGTTTATTAGATTGTTGCATTGTTGCTCGACAATGGCGCAGACGTGAATTCGAGGAATTACTGTGGGCAGGTAAATTAGGATTTTTCTATTTGGTGTTTTAAATTTGATTTGATATAATTTAAAATAAGAAATTGGTAATTGAAATATTTGAGAGTGGATACTCAAAGATCAATTCAGATATTAATTGAATCTAATGGTTGTGTTGTTGTTTATTAATTTTGTATCGAAGACGGCATTGATGCACGCTTGCCGGTATGGACACTGGGAAGTTGTACAGACCCTTTTGTTGTTCAGAAGCAATGTGAGATATCTTTCTTTGGGTTCTTTGTCTTTTATTTTTTTCTGGTTTCCTAAGAGTTTTGTTGTTTGTGAGGCAGTTTTGCTGAATTATTGATTCTTCTATATGTTCTCAAGGTTACGCGAGCGGACTACCTCAGTGGAAGGACAGCTCTACATTTCGCAGCTGTGAATGGGCATGTTAGATGTATAAGACTTGTAGTTGCAGATTTCGTTCCAAGTGCTCCTTATGAAGCCATTGGTGCTGGGACTGGTGTTGAAGTCATCGCTGGGTCTAATTTGAGGAATGGGTATGATCTATTGTATGTTGTTTGATTTCCATTTCAATTTTTTTTTTCTTCGTGATTAATCCATGTTATAAGTTTATAGTCTTACCTGAGAAATGAGTTTGTTTGTGGGTCCGGTTTCAAATTCTTCAAACACCATAATGATCTTAGATCATTTGGGTTACGTAGCTCGACATCAAACCCTATTTTCTGTCTGTGCTAATAATTTATTTTCTCCAAAGTGCGCATTTTTAGAACCAATTGCATAATATTTCTAAATTTGAATGTAGTGCACTCTCCAAGTTTGTAAACAAGGCGGCAGACGGTGGTATAACTGCTCTACATATGGCTGCATTGAATGGCTACTTTGATTGTGTACAGCTTCTACTAGACATACATGCAAATGTTTCATCCGCGACATTTCACTATGGCACGTCGATGGATTTGATAGGTGTGTTGTTCTTTTGAGACTTGATTGCTTTTTTATATCCGTGTTTCATTGATTAGTCATTGGTCTTTAACTTTCCACCCTACTGGCTTCTTTGTAGGAGCTGGCAGTACTCCTTTGCATTATGCTGCTTGTGGAGGAAATCTGAAATGTTGTCAGGCAAGGAACTATATCTAACTTAATAATTAGTCTTTTGTACCCATTTTTTTTTTTTTGGTGGTAAATTTGAATGATGATGTTTCTCTTACTGTAGATCCTTCTTGCAAGGGGTGCTAGTCGATTGACACTGAACTGCAATGGGTAACATATCCCATCTTGTTTAATGACCTCATATGGCATCTAGATTTAAATTCTAAAGTTGAGTTTTGGCTTCTTAGGAGGGATACTTTTTTTTTCCTTGGGAAGAAAACACTTAATGGAAATTTGTGCTTACTCTCAGGTGGCTACCACTTGACGTTGCACGGATATGGGGACGTCATTGGCTTGAACCATTGTTGGCACCCGATTCTGACTTGGTAGTACCAACGTTTCCTCCATCCAATTATCTTTCCTTGCCTCTCATGAGTGTACTTAATATAGCAAGGTAACTTCATAATTTATTTATTCTAAACTTGCATTTGGTTTGTCAAGAAGCAATTACGGGTTTCTAGTTTCTACCATACAAATCCACACTTATATTGAACTATTACCTGTGACATATATGAATCAATCATGGAAAAGCATTGATGTAGAAGGATTTGAGATCCTGATGGAATGATTTGGGGAATACAGACAACTGATCATGGAAGGGAGAAGTTCTTAGTGATCTTTATTCTTTCCTCCTGGACTTCCTTGGTTTTGGTTGCTTTCGTTATACCATTTTCTCTTGTTGCTGTAAAGACTAAACCCATCTTCATTGCAATAAGGACGGGGCATTTGACTATGTGCAGTCGGGTAGTGTTCTTGAGGATGGGTTTAATGTTCTTTGCCTGCCCAAAAATGTTCAACGATAATGTATTTCACCATGAATGAACATTACTTACCAAACGGATTAAAATAGGTTTGGAGATAACTATTTAATTTTATATATTCGAGGAAAGGTTTGCTTATATTTATCTAATAAGGACCCCATTTTGTAAAATCTGTGTTGAACACCATGCCGTTACATGACAGTTGACACATGCTGATACACCAAAGAAATATCTAGTTTCTTCAAAAGTCTTGTTTTCAATAATTATTAGTATATTGTTTATATGATTTGACATACCTAATATGTAATGACACAAACAAAACTATGAAGGATGACATGACATGAAATTCAAACTTCTAAAGATGGTTTTGTGAAGGCTGCATCTAGGATGATTATCTCATGAAAATTCTCTGCAGAGAGTGTGGGTTGCGATCCTCTACCTCCTCTGCTGATGAAACAGATATTTGTGCTGTCTGCCTAGAGAGAACATGCACTGTAGCTGCTGAAGGTCTATTCTTATTCATTTTTCTTTGTAATTTTAATCACATTTTTTTTTTATTCCTTCTGTGTTTCCACATAATGAAATATATGATGCTGTTTTATGTTTCTATACACATGTTTGACAGTTTTGTATTAAGTTTCTATTATAATGGTACTTGATCGTAGTTTCCATATCAGCATGATTCAGAAAGCTTGACTGCATGGAGAGAACTGTGCTATCAAGCCTTGTGCTAAAGAGGACCGTGAGGTCTCAAAATGAATGTCATAAAAAAGTAGGGAAGTGATTCTAACTGTCTTATCGAACCCTGGACCGTAGGATCATTTGACTCCTCTTATAACAATTTCCGACATTATATTGGTGCAACCCCTTTTTGAGAAAATTTCAAAGGACAAAGACTCAAAGGTTCAAGATACATGGCTCCCCCAAGAGATTGAGGTTTTGAAGTCAACCCATTCCTATATAATGGGAATTCAAGGAGTATTTTTCAAATTTTTAGTTGCTTTTTCATCTTGAGTGGAGATTGCTTATAGAGTCATACTCAAACATGCTCAACTTACGTGGCATGTGCAAAGAACCATAGATATTTTCCTCGAGATACACAAGGAAAAATCTATGGTTATTTGCACTTTCCACGTCAGTTGAGTATATTTGAGTATCTTTTTTTGAGTCAGTGTATCAATATTCTTACTTATGAACCCATACAATTCTGTTCATGATAATTTGTGAAGGACAGCGTCTGCTTTGAAGATTTGGAGTTCAGAAAACTGGAACTATTTCCCTCCTTTATATATAGGGCTTGATTATATAGAGTTACAGAAAACGTAACACAACTATTGAAATATTTCGATTATTCTTGATTTTACATTCACAATTGTTACATTTTCAAACTCATCTAAAGAAAGCTTTGCTTTCAGCTTCAATCTTTAGTGCATAATATTGATTAGTACTAGTAAAGCATTTTATCTTCCAGAGAGCACCTCCCTGAAAAGGCTCAAGGAGCGCACACAAGTGAACTGAACATTTCATACATGAGTACTTACAATCATGAAAAGAACTGACATATACACAATTATTTGCCAAAATAGAAAAATGAAGAAACCCAATTCTGTTTCCATGGAGATATTACATGTTCACAGAGGAAAGAAAGCATGCTCATGAAGAGGAATATTTACTGTTTCACTATAGAATAATTGGATAAGTACCTAATATGAAGCAACCATGGAGACCGTAGAGGGGAAAATGCCCTAATTGCTTCCCCCTATGATATCATTTTAGACGAAGAGTAAGAAAGACTGAAATACAATTGACACCCAGAAAAGATAGTGTTCTGAAAGAGATCTATGTATCACTCAATATTTAACCAACCCCTGAGGTGGCAACCTAGTTGATCCTCCTATAGTGTTGTGCCTTGTGCAATTAGACAAACTGATTTTTTGTTTTACCTGCTCCTTATTTGCTTGTAATAAATATATATTTGAAGTATTTTCCCCATTCTTACCCTTCAATCTTCCCACATTTTATACTCAAAACATCTCTACATGTATCTCTGATAGATAACCCTATCATTTACCAAAACCACGTTGGGAAAATGTCTACTTTCTGGCATGAATGCTAGTCAAATACAAAGGCCGCCATGAATTGATCAAAGGAAGAGGCAGCGTACTATTTTTTGCTCATGAAAAGGATCATGTAGGTTTATTTTGGAGAATGGTTGGCGAAATGAGTTATCGTTAAGTTCTATAAAATATGCTTCAAGTTTTTCTTATAATTGTTTCTAATTTTCACAGCTAACTCAATCATAATTATCAATTTTTTATGTCTTCAGGCTGTGGGCATGAACTTTGTGTTAGGTGTGCACTCTATCTTTGCTCAACAAGCAACATACCTTCCGAAATGGTTGGCCCACCTGGGTCCATTCCATGCCCTCTTTGTCGATATGGCATTATCTCATTTGTCAAATTGCCTAGTTCCCCAGCAAAGGAACTCAGACTTCATATATCTCTTGGCCTCTGCACCCCATGCATGCTTCACCCTTGTGATCCAGACCCCTCAACCACATCTTGTAGACCAGAGATCCGCAAGAATCGCGTTGCTTCCGTTTCTTCGGATATGTTCTGCCCTGTCTCTTGTAGTCCATTCCCTTTGGTCACAATCCCTTTGTGCACATGCGATGATGACCCATGCTCATCACTTGAACCCCAAGAGGGAGAAACACAAGAAGAATCTCCACGTCCCTCACATGGCACATCGGAGGAGCAGAATAAAATGGAAGGGCAGAGACTCGAGAAAACAACCTGTTCAAGTATGTTTTGGAGCAGAAGAAGCTGCCATAGGGAGCATCAATGCAACTCAGAAATAAATGCTTGATTTTTGGTATGGAATCCCATTCTTAGAAGTTTCAATTTAACAAGAAGCTAATGTGCAATGTGAAGTTTCTGTATTGATCTGCCCAGTAGTAGACATGGAATTGTTTTTAGTCTGTGTTTGCTTCCCATGTCTGTTTTCATCTCTTACTAACTACATGGAGATGCCAGCTGATCTTGAAATCAAGTGATTGGGACACCTGCAGGATATCTAACAGATTTAAATAGGGGAATGTAATATTTGTATGTTGTAATTGAATGTTATTGGAAATCACATATATGGGACAATTCCACTCATAATTGAGCAACGTTGACTTGTTGCTCTCTCAGGTCTTACTCTAATCGTTTGGGGTGTCTGTAGTGACAAATTTTGCATTTCTGGCTGAAAATCTAGCAGATCATAATCCATGAACAAGAACTCCATCTTTTGGATACCATTCGATTTAACAGTCATTGGACAGTTTATGGTGAATCATCCACACTAAAATCTGTTGTATAGATTGTTTGGTTGGCCACAATGTTCAGACGTCAGACACGATATAATATCTGTGGAATGCATGAGTGATGCATGGAAATGTGAATCAAAATCAACATAATATCAAAATCTTCAATAATTTGCTAGTTTGTTGTTTGCCATCAACCCAAAATCGTCACTGGATACAGGTTGATTCATTGAAATTTTACAATAATACTCATTGTCAATAATGTAAAAGAAGAAAATTAACTGGTTATTGGAAGAAAGGAAAGAGGGAGGCATTCCAATCCATTTAAGTGGAAGGATGAGCTATTTGTTTGCATCCATTATTAGTTTGTAAGAGATTCAAGCAGACCTTGACGGGGACCAAATGGTTTTTCATGTACCTTTATCTTTAGAGGATCAAGCAGAAGCGTGTTTATTTATGTTTTCTCGTATGAATCTCTTGTTTCCAGCTATTGGAGATCCCATTTCCGTACCAACTCAAGATATGCTTATGAGACTACATCTAATTGATTTGTGTAAATTGGTATAATCCACATAATCACAGAAACTATCAACATAAAAAATTTTAAAAAATAAAAATGATAATTACTATAATAGGTATACAAAAGAAACCTTTTTTTTGTAGTTCCTATGATGCAATTGGAGCTTATCAGCGAAAACGAATCAATATCGATAGCCTTTTGTGGTTCCAATGGGAACTAGATGACCAGATCAATGCGTTATTGCATCAAGAGAAGTTCCCATCAAAGTTCAATATGAATCTTTGGGTACCTATCATGAGATTCATGGGCACTATCTAATAGAAAATATCAAAAAAGAAATCCTTTGTAATATACATTCAAATCGCAGTTGGTCATATTTCAACATGTAATGACGACAGGAGAGAACAAAGATATTTTATTATGTCAAGATGGTAAACCTTTTTTTAATTTAAAAAGGTACGGATTAATCTGAAATATAGAGGTAAGATACAAGGGCAATTTTATAATTTAAAACAAAATTAATATGAATTTAGGTCAACAGCTCCCATTTCAAATTCATTTGCTGTGTGATTAGACATTTTATTGCTTGAATTAGAAGATGGTGTGCCCGGATCCATTCTCTAGAAAATGGACTCTTGATGGTGGTTGCCTCACTTGTCTATCTTCCTTTCAGATTGAACTGAATGAATACAAACCCAAAGGATACCGACAATTGGCTTGCAAGTCGCATGGCCCAAAAAAGTGAGATGCTGCAGGATTTTCTTGTAAATCTGATGGGCACAACAGCACACCATTGTCCTCAAGTTAGTTGATGTATTGTTTTAATCAACTCAAACGCATATCACCAACAAAATTATGCATTTTTGGCTCCACTATGCATTCACTCCAACCATTTATGATTGGACAGTCTCTTCTTTACGAGGCCAAAGTAGAGGATCGATACATAACAAGATCTGTTTGTGGCTCATCCATTAAATAGTGTTGATCGAAAAGTGGGCCAGCCAAATATATAAGATGACATCTACTAATCCAAATTGGGTGCCCATCAAGAAGAAAACACATAAGTTAAGGATTTTAACCTAAGAATATGATATGGATTCTAACCTAAGAATAACAAAATCTAGTGAAATGATACCATCCAATGATGTGAACTATCATTTTCGATTGTTAAATGAAGCATACCATGACAAATGCTTGAGATAAAACTGAAAAGTTCAAATAGACACCTCACATTTGACAATTACAAACAACTTAACCTTCTAACAGCAGCAGTTCACACTTGCCCATTAACCAACCAAACGCAAAGCACAACATACAGAAGCCAAATCCTTGTTTATGTAAAATCTCTCTAAATCTAAAAGATCTATCGGAGAAAATGTTCAATTGCAGTCAATGTCTACTTACACGGCTTTAGCTGTTTCCCGTACAAGAGAAAGCTTAGCCAAGAGACCACTCAGTTGAAGTAGTGAGCCAACTCCATCACAGATTCTCATGTGGGCAAATCCAGTCTCCTGTAAAATCATTAAAAAAATTGATGATGGATTGTAGACACAGGTGAGACCTTGCAAAGAAACAAATAATGATGCATTTCTGGCTTTAAACATAAGTGCATACCTTCATGAATTCCAATTTCAGATACTCAGCCATATCATAGTTTTTTATTATGCGGAAGAGAGTCGTTATTATGTCAGTTGGAGAATAACCCAAGTTATAAAGCTGCCTCAAACCAGAACAAGCATCATCAAATTTACCCTCCAGTATGTTTCGGACCATATTCTTCACGTGCAAAGGGTGGGGCTGGTCGCAGACCTGAAAACCAATAAAACGCCATAGAAATTTCCACGGTTCAGATTTGAAGCCAACAGTGGGACATGTGAAGATAATTCTTTATTTCTGACCTTAAATACATTCTCCTGATTGACAAAACGGAAACCGCTGTATGTAGCTTGCAAGTTGTTCAATGCCTGCCTCATATCACCATCAGCAGTGAAAACGATGGCTTCAAGACCTTCCGGTATACAGGGAACCTTCAGTTGTTACAAACAGAGATCAAATTAATATAAAGTTAGATTAATTCCTTTTTAGGGAGATTCTCGCTTTCTTGAGTCTGAGTACTTGGACCCAAAATAGGGTCCTTAAGCATCACATCTTAACATGTCCTATGTATGAATGAGCCCTACCTAAGTATTTGTAGGCTGACATTTAATTCTGGAGCTTTTTATTAGAAAAGGAATAGAGTAAAACTTAACAGTTGATAACTTGAGATCAAATAAACTCATATACTAACCCCAAGGGGTTGGCCTAGTGGCAAGCCGAGCCTGGATAAGCACCTTAGGAAGGATAGGTCAAGTGTTCGAAACCCCATGAAGCAAAGAATTCCTTGGGGCCACACTCCAGGGTCTGGTTGACCCTCAACTCAACTACTTGCATATAGGACTTTCCGAGGGAGTGGTGCATGTGACCATGGGATTAGTCTCACCCAAAGGGTGGGGATACCCATGATAAGCAAAAAAAATAAACTCATATACTTGAATTTTTATTTTTATTTTCCAAAAAATTCCAACAAGATTATATAATATTTTACCTACAGCATAGTTTATAATGCAATTTGAAGAGTCATAAACACTCAACTAGAGCACCGTTCCCTCTACCGTGAACTGCTATTAACAGTGGCCTAATCAACGGGCTCATCACTAACAGTCTACATGGAGTTGCCAGCTAAGCCCTATTTTAGAGCTCCATCAGGTCACAATTATGTAAGGTTTGCAATTGCTTGAACACATTAAGATGCTTCACCAGAGGACCCAATCATTCCCAATAGGATACTCAAATTATAGACGAGTAATAAAGATCAAGACTGAGAAATAGGGAAATAAGGAGAATGTATAATAGATTTAAAAGTTATATTTTATGTTCGATATGCTAATATCAATGGCGTTCTTTTTGTGCCAATTTTATTCCTTCCTAGAGTTCCTACAAACAAATAAGTACCAAATTCACAAACAAAAAATTGGTTTATTTTCCTGGAAATGATATCAGTTTGTTGTCATTAAGAGGCTATTCTTGTCAACAAAACAAAACCAATAGGAAATACTCAATTCATGTTTGTGTAGATGACATTATAATTTTCATTAATATTTTCCAATCAAAATATGGGTATGCATAAGTTATATCCCATGAATATAACCCAAATTATAGAGGATGCTATTTTCAAAAACAAATATTTGAATCACAATCAAATCATATAAGGATTACTATCACAGTAGCAAACAAGAAAATTATCCGTACCTTCTCAGCTTGGATCACAATCATAAGGCGACCAAGAATCTCCTGGTCTGATAGTCTTGAAAAACGAACAAGGGCACATCTACTCTGAATAGGCTCAATTATTTTAGAAGATGTGTTGCATGCAAGAGCAAAACGAGTGGAGTTTGAGTAAATCTCCATTGTACGCCTCAAAGCTTGTTGTGCTCCCGAAGTCATACTGAATTTGTCCCATATAGCCATGGAAAATAAAATGTAAAGGTCTTCCTTATTAATTAGAGTAAACTAAGTCCTGCCCAAATCCCATTCCAATATCATAAAAAAGAACAAGAAAAATTGATAATTACCTATCAGCTTCATCCAGAACAATTATCTTATGCCTTCCCGGTGGCAATGTAACTTTCTTTTGGGCAAACATTTTAATTTTGTTCCTCACAACATCAATTCCTCTAAACCAAAGAATGGTGGTAGAAAATGTGATTAGCAACAATGAACTATAAAAATAATATACATTATGAGCCTAGAAACGACTTGCACTACCTGTCATCTGATGCATTTAGCTCTAAAACAGCATCCTTAAAATTTGCTCCCAAGAGTTCATGTGCAAGGGCAAGTATACTCGTAGTTTTTCCAGTTCCAGGAGGACCCTTAATATTATAAAATGATAAAAATATGGATCAATGATGCGAAAAATATACCGATACCCAAATTTTTTGTCGCTAGGCTAAATTGTTAAAGGCAGATTAAAACCCATTACATCAAGAGATATTTGAAACTAATAATAGTAATAGAGTAGCCAGCAATACTTGAAACTAATAGTAATAGAGTCTAAACCGAAACCGATTACTGATTCAGGTCTAGTAAACTTAAACAAACTCGAATACATGAAATTTGTACAATGAATATTATAATCTGACCAGATTACAACTTGGGTAAAGGAGAAAAACATCAAAGATCAGATCCACTCATCGCTACCTGGACAAGGGGTATTTCAGATAAACCCTAAATATCCCCAAATTCCAAAAGAAAATCCAGATAAAGAGGAATCTATAACATTCCAGACTCTACACCACATTCATGAAAACTATATTCTTCAATTTATTTAACATGAAAGACGAAATAGAGCTTAATTTCTACAGAAATTTTACCTAAACTGATTGATGAACTGTAATCCGTGAAATTCCAAATATTAAATGCAACTAAAGCAAATTTCTTTAGCAGTAAGATGGAATTTTAAAGGAAAAAAAATTTTAAAAAAAATTGAGGGAAATATTAGAGGATCTTTTACAGATAAAATCAGATTGGGCATGTTTCCATCCCTAGCGATGACTTGAAGCCTTGAAACTGCATCTTCGTTTCCCACAACGTCTGAAACTTTTTTGGGTCTAAACTTCTCCACCCATGGGATTTCGTAGTCATTGTTTGATGAAGAAGCCATGATCAATAGTTGAAGAACCAGAGATCCCAAACTACAGGAACGGTTTCGTCGAATAAAACCCCAAAACCTCTTATACTAAAACCCTTGAAATTGGAGGGAAATCTGGAGGGGAGTAAATGTGTACATTTTGTATAAGAAAAGTGTTTTGCTGCTGCAATGTGTCAGCACATTTGGTGTCTTTGTACATAGATAGATGTCTTTCTTATTCTTTCTACTAACAAATAATGATTCAAATGACTTTGTTTCCAACCTAAAGCCCATATCCTTTATTTTTCTCTAGAAAATTTGTCATCTTCATGTTTTTTACCTATAAATTAAACTATTTTTAACTTATCCAACCTTCTATTTAATGTATTATTTGATTTTTATATTAAAAGAATCCATCATTCTCCTCCAAAAATTCTTCTTTTTATTTTTATTTTTATATTTTATGATGAGGGTTTGGATCATAAGCTCAACTAGTTGGGCATGGCAAATTGATCTCTTATAGCACCATATCTCGTTCAAATCCCTCAAATATGTGTAATACCCCCACAAATCACACATACCACTAAGTCAATATAAATCCCTATAACTAGCCAACAAAAGGGCTTGAGCTCAAGACATCTCCCTTCTAGAGGGAAGCCTTGGCCACTATTCTTAACATATAAGTTATTAATTTTTTTAAGTATACCCCTTTCACCATGTTATCAATTTATGAAAAACACTTACCTAACTAACTTAAGTCCTTTGAGCTCAAATGAATTATCTCATTAGCAATCCAACACCACAACCCTCTAGATTTTATGAAAAAATTTAAGGTTTTAAAAATGGACAACTACTGAACGCCCACAGGACTTCTTAATTTAAAATTTAAATTTAAGATGAAAGATATATATTTTTTATTTCCAAAGTTCTTAGAATTTTGTCTTCTACATCCTTGTGGTATGGAATCATGTTTTTAGATGTCAAAAGATATAAGATTCAAAATCTTACTAAGTTAGTGAGCTTAACCGTATTCTTAATGTAACTTTCTGTTTAAAATGTTGCCCTTTAAAGGACTTTTCCTAACTTTCAGCATAATTATTAGCTTCTAATACCCAAAATATCATTTTTATTTAATAGATCTAAAATTAGTTGTATTCAATAACCTAAAATACCTAAATGTATTTTCCATTGAAATAGAAGTAAAAAAAAAAAAAAAAATTTTAAAACTCCATTCATGGTGTTCGGAACAATCTCTCATCAAAATCTAAATGGTTATGAATGATGCTCCTTTTTTATTATTGTTCTTTATTTTTGCCCGCACATCTTGTAATTTATCGCATCACGCGTCTTCCCATAGATTACCCAAAAAACTCTAATCGCATCTTGTGGTCCTGCAACAAGTTTTCTCTTAGCACAAACTAAAAGATGAGAGAGAATTCTAGTATTCAAAGAATAGTAATTTTCCCTAAACGTATAGATCGGTGAATATATATCAAATTTAAATGTTAGGTGGGGGAATTTGTGGGATTCAAAATTTAACTACTTCTACTCTACCTTCTCTTGTTGTAGTAGTAAAGAGAGTGATTTTTTAACATTACAGCACTATGAGAAAATTTGCTCATAACGCAACAACCAATTGACATATGGTGCAAATGATGTAAGTAATAGAGAGAAAATTTATCTCATCTCCCCACGCATCCTCATTGCCCACGAATTTTAATTTTAATTTTAACATTTTAAACTTTAAAAAAGGATTGTAAGGCCCACATTGATTATCATATTGACAATCAAACACCACAGCCTTTTAGATTTAATTAAAAAACTCATGGTGAAAAAAAATCAAAATGTTTTTCTTTAACTTAATCCAAAGTGTTGAAAATGGAAGGCTATAGAGTAGTCAAATTTAAAATTATAATTCAACTGGTGAAAATTAACTATTTGTTTAGAAAATTTCTTGGAAATTCATCCTTTACAATATTGTGGTATTGGATCATGTTTTTGAATATCACAAAGTGATCTAATAAAGAATTTTCATTTTTTCACCTTGGATAAAAGATAAATTTTTTCTCTGATCACTTCTAGGTCGATGTTGGGCTGTAAGAAAAAAAAAAAAAAATCATTGGTAGTAATGATCTAGAGAGGAGAGGAGTGATCTTTTTTTACTCATAGAATTTTTGGTCAAGTGCTCAAAGACTCTTCAATGCGTGCCACGTGTGAATCAATCGTAGTTTTGTAACTACCAAGGGTAGTTTTATAAATTAGGGATGCCATTCAATAGTCATCAATACACGCGAGTAAATATGATAAGTGGATCCGGATTCCTGTTAGCAAATTTGTTTTTATTATTATTTATTTATTATTATTGAGTAGAGACTTGTCAAAATCACCTTAGATAGAGTTGAACGAGTAATTCGTTGACTAACGGTAATGGGGCCTTATGCGTACACTGTCTCGTTTCAATCTTAAAGACCAAATCAGTTTGATTAGGTGCTTTATAGAATAAACTTGATCTAATCTAACGGATAATAATCTTCAATCACGTTGATCCGTTGATCTGTAAAGAAGTAACCGAAGCATGGCGTCACTTGTACCATTGAGATTGTAAGATTGTGTACCTGACGTGGACAGTAGACCCGGTGTCTGTTTTACAAACCATCTCCCGTGAGTATAGGATCTAGATTATTTATTAATGGGTTTATTCTTGCAAACGGCAGAAATTACGTGTTAGATTTCGCGCGTTATCGTTGTCGTTTGAGAGTCGATACTTCGAGAGATCACCACAACAGGCAATTTGTTTGAAAAGTTCAATCTTGAATCTAAAATCTCGATTCTCGATTCTCGATTCTTGAATTTCACCTCCCAATTAGGTTTTGATCTATTAGTTTTTGTCGATTCTACTCTTCCAATTTCGATTAAGGGTTTTGGAAATTAGGGGTTTGAAATCCAAATGGGAAGAAGGAACAATTAGGGGAAATAGATTAGGGTGGTTACTTGAGCTTGAATTGAACCTTTGAAGACGATGGAGACAACTAGGTCTACAAATTCACTTTCAGATGATATTGTGGATTCAACTCCTTTGCTCGGAAACTCGAACGGAAGCCGAGAAGATGATCGGAATCGAAGATTTGGTCGGAGGCCGAGCTTACGTGGAGTCTCTCGATTTTTCCAGAGAACGAGTAGTCGTCGAATGATGAGGGAGCCATCGATGTTGGTAAGAGAAACAGCAGCGGAACAATTGGAAGAAAGACAGAGTGATTGGGCTTATTCTAGACCAATTGTTTGTTTGGACATCATTTGGAATCTTGTATTTGTGATTGTTGCGATTGGTGTCTTTATTTTTAGCAGAAACGAATCCCCATCGATGCCGTTGCGGCTTTGGATCATGGGGTATGCTCTGCAATGTATCTTGCATATGGTTTTTGTGTTCATGGAGTACAGGCGGCGCCACCCCTTGCAGAGCTCAGTACAATTGGAGAATAATGAGAATTTGAGTACAAACTCTCCGGAGGGGGCAATAGAGTCGGGGGAGTATCCTGTCGAGGCAGCGCAAGATGAGGAGAGCACAAGGTATCCAATTGTCTTTATAATTGTCATAATTGTAGAGAGTTTGTCTAGAATTTTGTGAGTTACATTGTAATTCACCATTTTTTTTTGTTATAGTATCGCGAAACATTTGGAGTCTGCAAATACGATGTTTTCTTTCATATGGTGGATTATAGGATTCTATTGGGTATCTGCCGGTGGCCAAGAAATAGCTCGTGATTCACCTCATCTTTACTGGTTTGTGCAAATATATTGTTTTCTATAATGGTTTGAATTTGAATTGTTTTTATTTATTTATCATTGATTCTCATTTCCTATTCTGCTATTTTGTTTTGCAGGTTGTGTATAGTTTTTCTTGCATTTGATGTATTGTTTGTCGTTTTCTGTGTTGCTCTGGCATGTATCATCGGTATTGCTGTTTGCTGCTGTCTTCCATGTATTATTGCAATCTTATATGCTGTGGCAGAGCAGGTAATTTCCCCTTGACCCATATTTGATCTTTCAGTAGATTGGTTTAATATAATTGCATATGGTTTCAACTGTTATTCATGAACTTGTAAGTTTTGTACGTACTATTGCAGCTCGAATCAAAGTAGTGCTAATTCATTATGTATAATAGTAAAATGCATGTGTGGCAGTGAGAGAAAAAAAAATGTGAATTATGTATAAACGTATTGAAAAAAAAAAAGCCGTTAAATTTAAATGTAATATGGGGGATTTTTTGGAATTTAAAGACTTAGTGTCGACAATCTCTACTCCGCCTTCTCTCATTATAATAGTAAAGATTTAAGGAGAAAAAAATAATCTGCAGAGTAAATAATAGCACTTAGCATCAAGTCTATATTGGTGACATCCCTACTACTACATGATGACATCAACTCATGGGGTACATTGAGTGACTGTCCAATCCCTTGAAAACAATATTTATAATCTTGGTCCTGACATGCATCTTGTATTGATGAAGAACCAAAATGACTCGCTGTAGTGGTATGATACATCAGTGAGACAAAGGAAAATGTGTAAAACAAAAAAAAAGAGAGAATGGCAAGGCAGTGCATTTTTGTGGAAAATGAAACTAAAAACATGTTTAAGGCCCATACATGCTAAATGCATTCAAATACACTTTAGAAGGTCCACAATATCGTTTTTGTTGATACTGAACCTCATAAATAAATGTACTTAATTATTATTATGTATGGGTTAAATGTTGTTTTTAGTAGTACTGAGTGAAAAGCATAGGGCATGCATATTGTAGGTGATATAAATTTCATATGTTGCTTATTGACCTCCCTACACCTCAAAGGTTCCTCACGGTCTGCTAGTCGGATTTACTACCTCTTCTTGGACGAAACGGCTTCTCGGACGTGCATATGACTAACCGCTCCGATACTCAAGTCATCTATGATCTTAATAATAAAAAAATGTAAACAATTGAGATTGAATAGCCATATCATGTGAATGGGATCTCTATTATAGGTGGACATCTCCTTTCCTTTGTGAACGACGTAAATGGTTTCAGATGCAGTTGAGAAGAATGCTCAATTCCTTGTTTTTTCAGAAAAATTTAAGGTGACAATTGTGGGGGGAAGTGTCCTGTTAGCTGACCACATTGGTGGTTGAATCCCTAAGAGTCTAACAAAAAGTTTGAGGACCCCAAGAAAATTAGTGGCATAGTCAAACAATTTAAGTTTGATTTCAAGATTCATTTACTCGTTGGTTTGAAGAGTCTTGGAGCATTTCAAATGTTCCTTTGACTAGGGAAAGGGTAATTTCAATTGGAATCTAAGTAACACTATAATAGGAATAAAGTAGGAAACAATATAAAGGCTTTATATGAGATTTTTCTACAAGATAAGTTCATCTTCAGACCTCAAGAAGTTTTTGATTAGGAAACCTATCGACCCTTCTCCCTTTAAAAGAAAGCTACCAGACTATGTTTAAGGCGTGGAAACCTGTTCCCTTACTCGTGTTCGGCAATTGGGAGTGTGTAGACAGAGATAACACCAAGGTCATTTAAGTGTTATTTTTTTATATAGTTTGGGGGATTATATTGTCATTTTTAGTTCCTTTATAGTACTACTTTCCAATCTTTCTGTCATTTTCATTGCTTGTTATATAGGGTGCTTCTATATTAAGGTCTGCAAGTCTCACCTGTTCAAACTTTGGATTAAGCTGTATTTGCTTAGCTTTATTCTTGTAACACCATCTACACTATAAGCTTATGTATAAGAATCATGATGATCTAGTTCTTCCCAGTTCCCACATAGACCAAGTGAGGCAAAATAGCAAGCCAATGTTTTCTCCCCTTGACGATGATGAGAGATGTCTTGGCTCATGTTGACCTTAGTAGAATTTAATAGCTATGACATAATAATCAACTCTCTTGTTCCCATTATCATGGATTCGATCAAACTCGCCTGGTTCTACAACCTTCCACTGATGTAGCAAAGTCTACCCTGTCCACCAATTTACATCATTCCAAATAATTTAACCCACCAATTTTGCACTGTGATTTGTAGTCCTGGATTATCCAATGGCCTTCCCATGTCAACATTCCCAGAATGACCAAGATGCGGAGAATTAATTTCTGCAACACTACTAGTAGCCATCATTTTGACTATTGTAAGGCCCACTTTGCTACAGTTTTGTTGGGGTCCCCCCCCCCACCCAAAAAATAATAATAATAATAACACAAATGGGCAATTTTAAGGGTCCCACTATATCTCAACTAAGAACATAATGGGGTGATCTATGGAGATTCTCTGCTTATCTAAAAATGAAACCCTTGAAGGTCGTGAAGAATGGAAGACACTTGCAGAGATATTCAACTTCCAATACAATCATCTCAACTGTCCCTTGTTTTCGAAAACCTGATTGTTACAAATTGTCTTGACCAAAACACTGCAAATGGAAACAAATTCTGTATGACTGTTACAATGGTTTTCCTGATGGGTAGGGATAGACAAGAAGCATGGGTCAAAAAAGCCAAAATACGTTATTTTGGAGTCGAAGTTGCCTGAGGTTAGCTTTATGATTCAGTGATGTTTTACAAACACCAGGGTAATGGCATGCAGAAAGGCCTTATCCCTAGAGTATGTATATTCATTATGGTATGCAGTATAAAACTATGCATAAATTTTATGAACTTTGACATTTACCTGAAAAGGTAGGAAATATCATGTGATGGAGTTTTATATCATCTTGGATATATGTTACTAAGATGGTCTTGTTGATTTTTATATCTTGAATTATTAGTGCGTTAGGTTTCACGTTAGCATATCACCTTCCGACTGCATTGCTGTTGTCATCAGATTTTTCTATTTGTTAAAAATTGACAAATTCATGAGTGATTGTCTCGACTCTCGACTAATGAATGGTTCAATCTGGTGCTTTATACACTGAGTGATATTTCTGATCAACATCTCCTAGTAGGCACATGTTTGAACTAACTTATTCAGAGTTTTATAAGCACACTCCAGTCCTTTCTGTATTTCCCCTTTCTTATTTTGCATCACCTTATGAAACAGGAAGGAGCATCCAAGGAGGACATTGATCAACTAACAAAATACAGATTTCGGAAGATTGTTGATTTTGATAAACTTAGTGGTGAGATAAAAGGACCTTTAGGAGGAATAATGACAGAGTGCGACTCTGATTCACCCATTGAACGCATTCTTCCTCTAGAGAATGCTGTAAGTTGCCCAATTCAATTCGTGATACTCAATTAATCAAAAGTTTTGCATTTCTCCCTGTTTAGCTCAAATATACCTTTTTTCTCACTAATTCTACACAAATATAAAACAAAATAGATTAAAGGGGGTACTTGAACACTTACTGATATGGGTGGTATATATAGGAATGCTGCATCTGCTTATCTCCCTACGATGATGGAACTGAGCTGCGGGAGCTTCCTTGTGGTCACCATTTTCATTGTGCCTGCATAGACAAGTGGTTGTTCATTAATGCAACCTGCCCCCTCTGCAAGTACAACCTCATAAAGAGCCGTGGTCATGTGGAGGAAGTGTAGATGGTGAGTCTGTTGGGGCCCGAATTCCTGCTTTGGCTTATGTGCTAGTCATGTGGTGTTGTCTCAAATTTGCTCATGGATGGCCCTGCATCTGGGTATGTCTACGGTTACTTGGGGCCTGTGGTGCTAATGGATGTAAACCTGCATGATATTGGGAATCTTCATATGTTTCTAAGTTTGTTTTCTTTTATATGCATGGGTAAAATATTGAGTGAACATGTGAGTTACTAACTGGCAGGCTGTGTAAAAAATAAAACTAACTATTAGTTTGCAAGAACCTCCCATTTGGGTGTCAGACATGTTTTCATTAATAAATTTTTGAGGAGCTTGTAAGAATCGTTGTTGCAGATTGGGCTGAGCAGTGTAGCTCTACACTACGGTTTCGATTTTTTAACACTGGATGCAAGCTCAGTCATGATATGGCGAAGAACATTCGCCTCCCTAACCTGATTGTCTAAATTTTTGGATTTAGATCAAAATTAACATGGTTCATATTGTAATCATTATCACAAAACTCATTGATTTATTTAAATTTTTTTTTTTTTTTGTAAAATTCTCCAAACAAGAGATTAGCTGATTAAATCAATAAATCAATTGATGATTTATTGATTAATAAAGGAAATTTTTTTCATTAACATTCAAATGTCAAGAACAATATATGATTTTTGCAGAGGCCGAATATAAATGCGGTTTTGTAAGAAACCCATAAACATCATTTGTAATTACTCGATTTTTTTTTTCTACAAAACTTTCTCGAATTCATCCTCTATTATTGTAATTACCATTTAATCCAAGACTTTTGCTTAAGATGCATAGGCAACAGTGATATAGCATTGAATCAACGTGGTCCATTCACTAGGTCGTTTTGATAACATTTTGGGTCACCAACATAATGATGCTGGACAAATTGGTAAATTTACCAAATCGTTCCAGTTATATTTTCTGCAATATGAAACCACTCCATCAATTGGGTTTTTAACTGTCAATCAACAAAAAAAAAAAAAGACAACATTTTAAGATCATTCGATCATCATACATAGTTTTTCTTGGATATGATTTCGGTAGTTGGGCCCACTGATTGGACCCCATATTCATCCACTTCTTGTGATTTGTGAACATCTTTGCTTTGTCCCCAATCCTACTCACCAATAGCCGGAAACAAAGCAACCGGAAAGCCTATCGTCATCTGACACGCATCAGACGCCGGAAAGTATGTCAGATCGTTCGGTGAGTGCCTACCACCCGAAGAACTCGGAAATGATCCGAAATCCATACCCACGATCCGTACTGCCACGTTGACAACTCCATGCCCTTTTGACCCGTCTCTAGCCCGAACCCGGTAACTGAGATGTCGGACAGATCCTGGTGTCGAACACCCTTCAATGATATCTGTAGCAGGAATCTGACACCAACCTAATTGTTTCTTACCGATTAAAGAACGTTTGGAGAATATTTGAAGATAAATCGAGGCATAATTTTGAGAAAAAAAGGTGGTATCAATGGGGAGATCAAATTTATTACCCCAAGTGGGATTAATTCCTCCAGCTTCATCTACTATAGTTTGATACACGTGGGGATGTCCATCACCGTTGATGGGCTCGTGGGAAGAGTAAATAGAAAGAGTGATGAAGGGTCGAAGTCGTGGTGAGAAGAGAGGGTAGTAGTTGTTCTTCATCTTGAGACCTTCAGCAGATATTACTGTGATCTGCAACATCAACGGTTGGTGATGCGTTTTCGACATGATCTCGATGATGTAGAAACCTTAAAAGACACGGCGAGGTGAAATGGTGGGGGTGTTGTCTTATAAGTGAGAAACTGGAGAGCTAGCGTTTTCTAGGAATGTGGAAGGAGGGTCGTGGTACAATTTCTTTATAAAGAGTGGATCTGGCACTACGTGAGTGATGAGTTGGACAACATCACCCCAACTCCACTATATTTTGCCTACAAATTATAACCTTACGCTCGCTGATGTGGCAGTGCAAAGAACCATAGATCTTTTTCCCTTGAGTATCTCGAAGAAAAAATCTATGGTTTAAGTACTTGCACTTGGGGGAGAAGACTTCGTGGCATTTGATAACGTTTTTCAACCGTGCTTTTAAGCCACTTTTGCTTTTCAACGGCAATTAGTTGACGTGTTTTGCATTTGATAAAAAAAATTCAACCAAAAATTTGGGGTCCGTGTGGATATATGAGCCAGAAGTACTTAGAACATAAGTACTTTCATAAGTACTCTTTGAAGTTCTGTCTAGAGTAGGTGGATAACTGTTGTGTGTTTGGATGCAGATTTGAAAAGTACTGTCAAAAGTACTTTTTGTAGAGTTTTGTGTTTAGAAACTATTTTGGATTCTGTTAAAATGAGTAAAATGCTCTTATAAGTATCAATTATTATTTTTAACATTATAACTCAACAAATTATTCTTCAAAAAAAATAAAAGCTATTGTTTTTATTTATAAAAACTAATATAAACACCTAACAATTATAAATAAATGAAAGATATTGTGAGTAAATATATACAACCACTAAAAATATGAAGAAGCTTTCACCACATCAATGAATAGTAAATTTGTGTGTAATTATTCACATCAATTTTACAATAAGAAAATTTCAACCATAGTTGGAATACTCATAGATAAATCATTGAGTGAGCAATTAGGGGAGGTAGAAATTCAAATTCAAATGTTACACTAAAAGGGTACCACCATATTAATATATAATAATAAAATATTATTTAGTTGCATTTTTTAGGATATGCTTGTAATTTTCAAAATTTATAAAGGGCATACTTGTCCCAAATGTTATACCAAAAAGCTACCACCACATCAATGGATAGCATTATAGTATTACTGCAATTGCATTTTTGAAGGTATGCTTGTAATTTTTAAAATTGATGAGGGGTATATTTGTCTCAAATGTTACACCAAAAGCCTACCACCATATTAATGGATAGTAATATAATATTATTCTAATTGCCTTTTTGATAATAGGTTTGTAATTTTTAAAATTTATGAGAGGCATATTTGTCCAAATCCTGTCATTTTGACAATATTTTGTGGTTCCGTGCAAGAATAATTTAGAGAAGTAGCACCACTGGTACTTCGTGAAAAAGCACTAAAATGATTCTACAGTAAAGTAGTTCTTTCCAGGAGTTATTTATCCAAACACCTTTAAAGTGCTTCTGACTTCCCGCAAAATTCAAAGTACTTAGAAAAGTCAATCCACACAGGCCCTTAACTTTTGAACCATAGATCTTTTGCCACATTGCTTATGGACCCTACCGAGTCATGATTGTTTGTCATGCAACTTGCGAGAGCAAATTTTTTATTTTTTTTAGGACCTTAGAGGTAAAATTTGTGTTTTATCTCGAGATCCACAATCTCTATGTTGATTCTCCTTTATTTTTGTGAATCATCATGGGTGTATCTACACCACAGAACCTACGAATGTCCAAGTTAATATACTAAATAATTTTTATTGAATTTTAAGTATGAAGAATTTGTGTATCTCTCATTAACGTGTTGGTGCTTTTTTTTTTTTTTCTTAAAGAGAATGGAATATAATTCATTTTTTTTTTAAATATTTCATATTTTATCTTATCCCTCTTAAGCAATCTTATTTAATTAGGAGTTTATCTTTTTTTAAATCTTTTGACTTGGTAACCTTTTAATGATGAAATCCTTTCGAAATCATCTTCAAATCAGGAATTTGATGTGATCTATGATAGCACACCATTCGAGAGAAGAATCCCCCACCCCCACCCCCGACTTTATTTTGGTATTCAAGCTCTTGTTCGGTCCTCAAGGCAGGTTAAAGCATAAGGTCACTTAGGCAATCGCCAAAGGCCTCACGAATGAACAAAGACCCCCAAATTTTATTTTAATTATTATCTCTTTGGTTTTAAATTTATTTTATTACACCTCATTGGGCATTGGATTTGGGAGGGTTTAACATATAAAAGATAAATTACTATATCCCTTACACGTGGAAGGATTTTTCAAAAAAACATTTAGTACTCTCACTTACATATGGGAATTGGGATAGTTTTTCAAAAAATAGAAACAAATAAAATCAACAAAAAGATCTTTTAGATTCTCATAGATATTAGTTTTCATAGAAAAACAAACTCTTTCACTTTATCTTTCTCTTGCCTTTTAATCTTTTCTATTTAAAATTATATTTAATAAAATTAGAAAAAATTCAAATCAAGTAAGGATTCCCAAAAAAAACTAGTTAGTTTCCAAAGCTTTTAGACTTCAATTTGTATCTAGTCGGCACTTTCCGTCCTTCCTTTACTCCGAGCACTAAAATGATTATCTAAGCTTGGAGTGCCCTTAATGGGTGTATGACCCCCCCCCCCCCCCCCCCATAGGACATGTGTCGCCATCCTAATACTTGAAGATTCCACGAGAATCTTTTGACATGCCTTGAGTAACTTCTTGTGAATGGGTGTCGGTTGGGCTGACTCTAATACTCAAGTCAATAAACAATTTGACAAAATAATAATAAACGTCCACAAATTTGCCTACCTAAATCCATGGTTATGAGTCTATTTATACATCTTTGTTTGTTGTCTCAAAATCAGAGTATCCATGCGGTTAGCAATTTCTTTTATAGAGCCATTTAATGAGATGTGGTTCTATATATTTTTTTTTACGTGAACTGTAATCGTTATTTTTGATATCTTAACTATTCCCTGTGATTTTTGAATGTGCTACGAATTATTTACATGTTAAATAAGGACCTCTATTTGGCTCCTGCTTGGATTCTTTTCCGAGTGGTGATAATATGACTCTCCCACATGACAAATTCAATCGACTCCCTTGACGTGATATGTACTAGAACCGTAGATTTTATGCATTAGGATATACAACTGCACATCCCCATAAATATGTGCAGTTGTGTATCCAAACGAAAGGAAATCTATATTTCTGACACACATCACATCAAGAATCGATTGAGTATGCCATGTGGGGGAGTCAGATTATACTACTTTTCTTTTCCTAATTTTATGAGTCGGGTTCTCTCATTCAATGTACGTGACTTTTATATCTTTTCTTTGAAAATGCCAGAATGACAAAGGTATTTACTACGATTCTCACAAGTCTGACGTGGGATGTGCAGATAACTATAGATACATTTCCTTGTGATACAAGTAAAAATCATCTACGCTTATGTATGCATCTCCACATAAAAAATGTGAGAATCACAGTAAATACTGTGTCACCCTAGCATGACTCCTTTCTTTTACATAGCTAATGATGAAAATGCTGTTCCAAAGAAAAGGGTAATCAAAGCTATACTCTATGACCTGAGGGCAGTGGTCCAAACATTCATTGATGGATGACGTATACCTTGTGGATCAAAACGGAGATGTGGACTTGGATAACTAATCAACTCTTTGGAGTACAATATCTATAGCTGTATAAAAAGATACATCACGTTCGATGCAATTATATCCATTTTCACGGTTTATGGGTCCCACAAGAAAGATATTGTACGCCAAAATTAGATCAATTGGGATGCGTCCCTTGGAAAATCAGGAGGTGTCGGCATTCTTTTTTAGTTTGTAGACTTGATGAAAGTCAAGCCTATAATTTTATTTGATGGACAAAATACTTTACTTTGGACATCCTTTGCGGAAAGGAATATCTTTTGCTTTTAAATTACATTCTTGATATTGATATAGTACCTCTCAAGCTATCAGATTAAATGACCTTATTGATTTATCAACATCATCACTTGGGCATTGGGTAGTTGGTCTTGATATAATGCAATTGTATCTTAGAATGGACAGTGGCAGTAACATAAAATATAATATTTCCAAAAAAAAACATAAAAATTGATACATAATATTTCTAGATAATTTCTCTAATTATTTCCCTTATTCTCTCATAATTATATTAGTTTGATTATTGTATAGGTCCCATTGACAAAAGAAGAAGCAATCAACCCTAATCGGATAAAAAAGAAACGTTCAATGGATTGAAGTAGGTATAATATTTTAAATCACCAACCTTTGTTAATGCCACGCCAAGTCTTATTTAAATCATTAAAGAATTGCATACAGTTGGTGTGGCATTAACAAAAGTTTGTATGGTGATATCAACCCTCTATTTATGGGTTTTGTTAACATGTACCTTGAGGGCACATGTTAAAACGCATTAGATATACTTTAAAATTTGATTTTTTTTAACTGAAAATGCATTAATTTTTTTTTTTATACCAAAAATACCACGAGATGCTTGTTCCAAGGTGTATTCATTGCACGTTAACGTGTGCCCTATCACACACGATAACGAAACATATCTTTTATTTGTACCAACAAATACTATATTGGATTATTAGGATCTTTAGATCTTTTCAATTGACTTAAGGTTGTTTACATAAGATGTTGAATAACTGAGATCCAATCCCATCACTTTTATCCATTTTTTTTCCTGACAATTAATGATATACATTGACTTCCTAAAACATTGACTTTAGTATTGCGTTGACGTGATAGTGTGCACATGTTACATGAAAATACAGGAAATTATGTTATAGCATATACACACCCATTCTGTAATGTTATGTTTAGATTGAGAGAAATGGATAGAAGACAAGAGAAAATAAATAAGTTTTTCTCCTTTTCTCTTATTTAGATTGTTAAGTAGGGAGTGAAGAGAAAAGAATTGGAGAGGAGAAAAATCAGTGAGTTTTCTTCTCTCTCCAAAGACTCCAAAAGTGGAGAGATTCGAAGAGAATCCTTTAAAAATATTTTATAATTTCAACTTTGCCCTTATATCTCTTTTAATACATTTTAAAATTTCAAAGTTATCCCCATTTCTCTTATGTCAATCCAAATATGATGGAGAGAAATTGAATTTTTTTTCTTTTCTCTTAATGGATTTCTCTTTTATCCACTCCTCACGACCTAAATAAAATGTTATATCCTCAATTGACATGAAATCCACACAAAAACCATAAATATTTTCCTCGAGGTATTCATGAATAAAAAACTATTGGTTTATGCATATTCCATGTCAGTTGGATGTATTTTAGTATTTTTTTTTAAGTCAGTCTAGCATGACTGTAAAAAGGTGATGTTTGTTTGTACTATTTTTCAGCGCTTATTGCTGAAAAAAAAAAAAAAAAATTCAACACTTTTGTCAAAATAACGCGTTAGTTTACTCCATATTTTCATCGTTTATTGTTGAAAATAAGTGAAAAAAATTCAACACTATTTTGATGTTGAAAAAGAGTGTTGAAGTGGTAAGCGCTTTACTTTTTTCGACATGAACAAGTATACCCTTCGTTTTTTGGGCATGGACAAGTATGCCCTTATACTTAAAAAGATATTACCTCTTATATCCTATAGATAAGTATATAAGCAACCCAAAAATTAATAAACCTACATCGTGGTCAAATTGTTTTGTCTTATATGGGTTAAAAGTCTTGGAACAAGTTGATTTTTGGTGAGGATGATCTCTACCATGAGAATATCATCTTCATAAAAAATCAGCCGATCCCGAAACTTTTAACCCCATCAAAACAAGTTCAAGAATCGTAAATTGATTATTTTTTTGAAAACTAGTTTTGACATGATTAGAAATTTCGGAATTGACTGATTTTTTTCTAAGTATGATCTCTAGACTATATAGAACATCCTCACCAAAAATTGGTTCATTCCAAAAACTTTAACCCATATAAGACAAAGAAAATTGGCTATGGTGTGGGTTCCCCGTATTAATTCGTGAGGTGCTTTTATAATTACACATGCTTTATTTCCATTGAAAATTATTCACCCCAAATTAAGTTCTTTCAATGTTAATTTCAAATTTTGGTGACTTATATGACATTATTATTTTTAATTTGAAATTTGTGAGCTTTTAGAAATAAAAATTATTATTTATAAATTGAAAATTTGAGTATTACTTATTATTTAAAAATAAATTGTATTTTAATTTTATAAAAAATAATATATTTTATTGTATTTAATAAGAAATAGGTATTTGAAATATACAAACAATATATAATATGATTATAAGGGTAAAAAAAGATAATTTACCAATTTTAGCAATATGTAACAAACATAATTCTGCATATAAACAAACAATCTTTTCAGCACTTAAATTCAACGCTTAATGCTATTCAGCACTTATTTTTTTTAGTTTAACAAATAATATCAAAGTCTTGTAAGAAGTCAGTGTGGCACTGCTATTTACCAAAATACTGTAGAAGCGAAGTTGTCTCCGAAATTACTATAGGATTGTAGGGGGGGGGGGGGGTCCACACACGTGGAGCGCATGGAGTGGGGCATACACCCAATATATAGTGCCCAATAAATAAAGTATAGAAAATTGTTTGATGGGCTTCTTTCTCACTCCTTTGAAATGAAAGTAATATGTTAGAATTCAGTTAGTTGGCTGGCATGATAAAGACATCCCAACAGCGAGGATTTGGGCCCATTGATTGTCGACAACATGTTTTTATTAATAAATAATTAAAACGTGACGTGGACGGTGGATGAAGTCAAATTGCAGTAGGCCCTGAGCACCGAAATCCCTGACTAAACGGTCCCAAATATTTTATTTATTTATTTTTTGGACTTATTAGTTATTATTAATGTAGTGGGCAACCTGTCCTCCAGCCTCCAAATTCATGGAACTAACGCAAAAACAAGTCTAATCGGTGGTGCCGTGCGTTGTTTTAGCAGAATTATGTTACTGATAATACCTTGGAAGTGGTAGTTCCATTACAACAAGGTGGATAGTCGTCGTTCCCTCAGGACTAATGAATGTGGAAAAGGGAATACCCAAAAGATTCTACTTGGTTGGTGAGGTCATAAAAGATTGTAAAATGCAAAAAAATTTTAATTTTAATTATAATATTTATATCGTGAATACGTGGTGTGACAGGTAGATAAATTATGACTTTATTACTAGATTATTAGCATGTGGCCGGCATACAAAAATATTCCAAAGAATCACGGGTTGCAGTGTTTAAAAAGGATAAAAGAAGATCCAAGTGATTGCGAAAAGCATACAAAAATATTCCAAAGAATCACGGGTTGCAGTGTAAAAAAAGGATAAAAGAAGATCCAAGTGATTGCGAAAAGCAAGGGTGGAGTTACGAAGGGACGAGTGGGGCTATAGCCCTTGTGTTTCTCAGACTAAGAGTTATAACCCCTCATTTTTTGATCGATACTAGAGAGTTTTTTTCAAATTAAGGGTAGAGCCACATAGATATTGAACTTCGAAAGAAGTTAATAATCCGTTATTTAAACACCCCCGCCCCCTAGTTTTGATCGATATTAGAGATACCCCTGAGTTTTTCAACCTATGTCATGCAAGTTCTTTGAAGTTACTAGCCTACTTAAATATATATATTTTTTAATTAATTTATTTTCAGGATGGGGTGGGGTGGGGAGATTAATGAAAAAATGACACGTTAAAACATATGTGATCTGTATGTGTTGTAGTTCTTTTTCTTGTGTATATTGAAGAAAAAAGATCTATGATTTGGTACACTTGTAACATCAGCCACGTACAGATCGCGTAAGTTTTAGCGTGTCATTTTATCACGACTAAAAATAACCAATAAGCCCTTAAACATCTTTACGAACATTTGAGATATCTCATTTTTTTTTTTTTTTTCAAATTGATGATGACATCCTACTGAACTTGATAAATTTCTGTAGAATAATGAAAAATGATCTCATACCATCATCATCATACTCATCACTATCATAACCATCATGATCTTATCCTTATCATCGTCATCATATTCAAGAAATTGAAGATGACTGATTTTGAGAAGAAAAATTAATTTCAAAAGTATTTTTTTTTTTCTTTTAAGTAAGATTAAGCTCAAGGGGGCATGTGATCAACAAAGTAAAAAATAGAGGGATACCAGAAAAATTCATCAAAACCTTGAGTGAACACATGTCATGTGAGGGAATTAAATTTCCTTTTTACCCTCTCACCCCCTAGGATTTTAATCAATAATTGAAATACCCTTGTGTTTTTCAAGCAAATGACATGCATCCATTGACCTAGATTTTCTTAGACTCAATGTTTAGTGGCCTTCACATTCAACCACTGTGCAATCTCAAGAACTCTTGTTTTTATCCCCAAAATAAGTTATCTTCCATATCTGTGTAAGTATTTTCATCAAGTTATAAGTTTTGAGATTTTATCTTCTTCAACTTTCAAACTTCAAGAACAAGATTGGATTTTTGGGTAGAAATATCAGGATTCCTACAAAGCATTCAATATTATGAGTAATCTAATCTCATCTTCAACCTTTACTTAAAACCCTTCATTTTATTCCCAAAATTAATTATCTTTAACTTCAAAGTAATGATCCTTAAATTTTGGGTCATGGCTTGATAATTCATTTGGTAAAAAGTTCCATATCTAAATGGTTCCTTTCCCTCATCTCTTCTTATGATATTTTTGGAGTACCCAAACTATCATTTTCTCATCTTCTTCACATACTTTAAATTTTCAACATTAATTGCAATCATTTTTGACGAATGTTATCATGAATGACAAAGAAAGAATGATATACTCCAAAATTTAAATATTTAGATGCATTTTTCGCTTTATTTTAAAAGATTTATAACAAAGATTATGAACGAAGTTGGGATTCTAAATTTTTTAAAGATTTTGTCGTAACTTTTGATTCAAGTTTTGTTTCACTACTATAATATATGCATTTTATGTATTTCAAGAATATCTATCCAATATCAAAAGAAAAAGTTTGAATTACATTTGCAGTGTCGAGTTCACCACTTTTTGTTGTCAAATTCAACATTGTTGAGTTTGGCATTTTCTTTGTTAAGTTTGACAATTTTTAGAAATTGCTGAGTATGACAATTTTAAGAGTTGTAATGTGGATTTTATTCACCATAAATTGTTGAGTTCAAAATTTGCCAAACTCAATAAAATAAAAAAAATGTGGAACTCAAACAATAAAATATCCAACTTAACAATAAAAAGTGAACTCAACACAATAATCACGGTTGAAAAACCTCAGTATGTGAAGAAAATGGTAGTCTGGGTAATCCAAAAATATCATAAGGACAAATGAGGTCTAGAGACTATTAAGAAATAATTTTTTTTATTAAATGAATTATCAAGTCATTGCCCAAAAGTTAGGGATTATTTAGAAAAAAAACCCCTCTAAAAAGGTCTGTTAATTAATTTTTTCCTCGGCAAAAACTAATTACAAAAAGGTTTTATTAATATTTTTAAAATTCTCTCTATCTTGAGAGTTGGAGTGTAATTATTGAAATTTTAAAAGTCAAAATCTACCTTAAAGCTGCAGACTAAGGATCAGAGAAGCAAGAAAGAAATTTATACCCACAATACTATTATTTTGAGATGCACGAAGATAAACAAAACAAAAAAATCGAGAGAAAGAATTTGTACCGGGCCAATAGTTGGATTTGGAATTTGGACCAAAACCTATTTGTGTTCCTTGTTCAGTCCTAAGGGTTGTTTGGCCATTATCAATTAAAAAGTTAATTTAAAATCAATCATTATTTCTTGTGGGGAAAAAGTTGTTTTCATAAATAACAATGCCTTCAACAAACCCCAAGGGGGTGGCTCAATGGCAATTTTGGATTTAATAAGTGGTGAGAGTGTAAGTCATGAGTTCGACTCATAGTATGAGCATTATACATACCTATGAAGTGATTTATAGAAAGCATAAGATCTTTTCTTAATGTTTTAGCTTAAGGGGAAAAAGTGAGATTAAGTTGTAAGGGGTTGTAAGGATTTTATTTATTTGCCTCTTCAGATTTGTATCAGAAAATTTGCAAGAAAAATATTATAAAAGTTTTATTTGGATTTAGAGACTAATCATCTCGAATTTGATTATGGAGGTTGAATCTCCCTTGAATGAGATCAAATCTATATTTTTCTTCTTTTTATTTTTTATTTTTAATATTCTCTAAAAAAATTAGGTACATAATAGAGAAGTATTTCCTCGAGGCCACTCGCGAGGTAGCACCCTCACTACGTAGTGCGTGTGATGTGTGGGTGTTGTAATTGCCCAAAGGAGGAACTCATATGCCTTGGCTCCGACCCCTAACTCTTCTAGTACCCCTAGTTGAACGTAAGTTCGGACACCCTCATCTTAAAAAATAAAAATAAGAAACAAAGCCTTCAATATTGTGTATCCTAGAACCATATAATGTTCCTCGAGATATAATTGATTGTGCACTCAAGGTAAATTGATGGCTCTCTGCATGAAATATTGTAAGAGGTTAGTGAAACACGGCTATTTTTTACTAGAGTTTGAAGATGAGGACATTTGAATCTTTTCTCCATTAGTTTATTAAAAAGATTGAGATCATGGGAGGCATGCCATCAATATGAAAACATTGCGGCATCTCTAATACTCATCGAAACATGATAGAATTGTCTAAATCACTCTTTTAAAATTAATTATTAATATGTTTTTATTTAAATAATAAGTATTTTTTTTCTTATTTCCTCATTCCTCATCCAGTGGAAACTAATTGAGTTTTGTCCTATCAGCTAAAAGCCAAAGTTGAGTTAGTTGCAAGCTATAATGTCGAATATGTGTGGATTAATCAAGGTAAATTAGTAGATGCTCGATAACAATTTATTTTTTCATAAATAACAAACATTTAAATAATTAAAAATTAATTATATTGATTAATTTGACTGAGTATAACTTCACTAGCCTTAAAATCTCAAGCGAGTCATCTCGATCAGATCCTAGACGAGTGAATGTGAAGGACGATTCACATTGAATATCTCATTCGACATCCTCCTAGACTATGAGGACTGCCCTGAGTCCTCTTACTAGGACCACGATGACTCATTTGACTCATCTAGTCGGACGAGGTGAGCATTTTTTATCACGGGCTTTGAATACAAACATCGGCATGTTATTATTAACTCAACCATGATGAGGAAAGGAAAACTCATATCAACAGCCATAAATCACCAATCAGGTTTATTTTTACAGGAGATCGACAAAAGGGTCCCAAAAGCATTATAAGGTCAGGGGTCTTGTTACTTACACTTGGGAAAATGAATTTTATACCGAAAATGCCCTTAATTTTTTTTTTTAACACCAAAACACCTTCTCCCCAGGTATATTTATTGCACTTTAATGCGTGCTTTAGGGCACACCCTAACAAGTCAGCGAGTGTACAAGTCCGTCACATGCGACGAAGTGCCCTGGAAAGACCAATTCAACAAAGAGAAAAATTTTGACCGTTGGAATGACGCGATAACTTCGACAAGAATATTTGAAAACGGAAATTTCTTATTTCCCTCTCAAAGAAACAACCTCTCTGTTTCTCCTCTGTTTCTTTGTGCCTTCGCTAGTAAAAACCTTCTCGGGCTTATATATTAGAGAGAGAATCTGATCAACCCAATTCAACAATTCCAACATGAATAAGTTATCACGTTCTATAGAGATCACTATAATTTCAGCCGAGGACTTACGTCTCCATCACCGTTCGATCAAGAAGAATGCCTTTGTGATCGTCCGATCCGACTCTCATAATATTCAATCTACGAAAATGGATTCCAATGGTGGAAGCTACCCTTCATGGAACGAGAAGTTGAACCTCGAATTACCCAATTCATCTCAATATATCACCGTAGAGGTGCAATGCAAGACGGGTTCAGGAGTAAGGAGTGTAGGAGCGACGAACATTCCTGTATCGGATTTCGTTGCTGATTATACACCTAATTATTACTTGCACTTTCTTAGTTATCGTTTGAGGGAATCCGATGGTGAACGTAATGGTATCGTTAATCTCTCAATCAAGATGAAGGTACCCGAATATGTTGATCGAAAGCTACCGCTACCGCCTTCGCAAGCTCAACCTTCTTACAAGAATTCTAATGGGGTTGCAATTGGAATTCCTGTGTCTTATGGGAATTTGATTTAATTGATACATTTTTCCTGTTTCAAAAATGTAAACAATTTCAAAATCTGTCAAAATTGTAAACCCAAAGAAGTTTAAGTATGAAGTGAATTATTATATATTTTTTTATTAGATCATATGTGTTATATTTGTCAATCACAAATATTCATTCGACACTATGTTTTAATAGATCATATGTGTTATATATTTTAAGGACAATAACCATAGAGGACTCTCTATCCAGAATATGTACCGATCAATCTCAGAATACAAATCATTTAAGTCTAATAAAATATTAATCTATTAAGATTATTTTAAGAAAACTACTTAAAATACCCTTTTAAAATTTTTCAAAGTAGTTTAATCTAAAAATATACCGAGTCAAATAAAAAATTTGAACAATTTATTTTGTTATTAATAATTTATATATATATATATATAATTATTAATGAATTCAATATAATTTTTATTTGACTCATTTAAGTCGACTTGCTAATTTTTGAATTGAATGAATTCGATGAACATTCAAGACGAGTTTTAAAATTATGTTTTAATTATTTATATATTTTAATAAATCTAATATACATAAATCAAATCAGTTTGATGATGATGATGACTATACTTATCTCTAACACGACAACCTTTTAGATTTAAAGGAAAAAATCAAATTCAAAACAAAAATTAATCGAAGGTGTTGAAAATAGATGGCAATTAAACTCCCAAATTTAAAATTAAAATTCAAAGGTGAAAAATTAATTTTTCTTTTCAAAGTTTTTAGAAATTTGTCCTTTATAACCCTGTTGAATAGATTATGTTTTTGAATGCCACAAATTAATGTAGTTAGCATTGACATCACAGTATTTTAAGTAACAAACTAATTGCATAAGTTTGAATTTTATGATGCAGATCTCCACTCCAAGAATTGTTGGGTAACAAACTTAGTGAAGTTTTGTTTGCTGGGTGACAAACTTCATAAAGTAAGGTTCCTTTGGAGTTGTCACAACTCAATAGAATTTTTACCAAAAATAAAATAAAATAAAAACAACAATTAGGTTTGATGGGTAAACCAACTTTTTTTTTTTACAAACATTTTAAGGATGTTCCATCCCAAAGTAAGCTCTCTGTCAGAAAATTTAAGGATGTCCCAACCTAGACTAAATTCTCTCTCTCTCTTTACAAACATTTTAATGTCTTTGTTTTAAACTTCAGAAAGAACTCGATAGGTTCGTTTTGTTATTGTTAGGTTCTTTTATGTAATTATTATCATGGTTGAATGTATGATCCAATTGTCATAATTTCTTTTATTTTAAGTTGATCTTGATTAAAAAATATGTATACCCTACTCATGAGCAAGTTTCATTCAAATTAATTGGGATTATATTAAATTAGTTGTGACATAAATTAAGAATTGCGTCTATCATGTTTGGATTTTTTTATTTTCTCTAATATTTTTCAAATTTTTTATAAAATAGAATTTGCTTTTGTTTAATTTGAAGGTGCCACCTAGGTGGTGAAATCTCTGAGTGGAAGACTTGTAGTACCACATACTTGTATCCAAAAGATGAGAACTCATCGGAAACAATTGTGGAAACTACGTATATAGATTAGTGATCGACTCTTTTTATATTTATTTTTTTGTAGAAACAATGTAAATATTTTTTGTAATTGTAATTTATTGGAGACACATATGATAAAAGTTAGTTTTTGCAGATTTTATAAAATCAAATTTAATATTATTATTGAATTCTTAGTTCCCTCCGCGTAGAAAAAATCTTGGCTCCGTTACTAGTATCATCACATGGTTAATAAAATTTGTAGCCCTCATTAGCCACTTTGGTTGGTGTGGCTTGTGGGCATGGTTTTAAAATTCAATTTCATGTCTCGTCTCGTCCATGTTAGATATCAAGTAGTCTTGAATGAGTTCTTTGGTATGTTTGAGACGTATCGTTCTAATATTTGAACATTTTAAAAATGAATTCGGGGCCTTAAATCTAGGAGGAGTTCTGAATCCATGCTTGTGAGATATTACATGTATTCAGGGGATTTCAGCAAGATCTTAGTCAATCAAACTGTGCCATAAGTTATGTGGATCCGCTTCCAAACCGCGGTTTCATGGATTTCTGAAGATTCCAACTCGTGGTTCGACCTCATTTTGGCTGTTGCTACACTGCCAGCGTTGGAACTGCCAGGTTAACTCAGTGTTGGACCCAGTATCCAACGCTGGCAGTAAAAGAATTTTACTAAATTGTGAGGAGACCTGTTGAGAAAGGTAAAGGTCTTAGAAGTTTAATTTTGGAGTTGTGTTGGGGTGACACAGGAGTTACTGTGATTCTCACAAGATGCATATATAATCGTAGATGATTTTACTCTTATCTCGAGAAAACACATATATGATTATGTGCACATCCCATGTCAGATTTGGGAGAATCATAGTAAATACCCTGTGTCATTCTAGCATTTTCCTTAATTTTGTTATAAGCTAAATCTGATGTTAATGTAGATAATGTGTAAAATACTTTCACGTCCACTGACTTCATAAATGGGCCTTTGTAATTTTTTTGTCCTTGGTTTAAGGGCACATCGTTTGGGCAACTTCATTGATGACTTGTTAGTATTACGTTGGATAGTTTTTTTTATTATTATTATTTACTCTCAACCAATGGATGATCATATTTTATAATTAAAATCAAAAGTCAGTGCCACATTACTCAAACCATTTATTGAGTTTATACATGATAGAATGAAAATTATTTAACTTAGGACTAATGAATTATGCAACAATGCATTTTATGTGAGGATAGCAGACAATCAATGTGATGAAAATAATAAATTATATTTTTATTTTAAAGAATTTTAGAGGAAGTAAATCATCATAGATGTCTTTGTGGCTAATTCTCTTTATAAATATATATAAGCGCTCCCGACTTGAGAATATTTTTGAATTAGACAATCTCACATCTACTTTACGTTCTGTCACTAAGGGTGAGATATGATGTTCTAAGAGGCTAGTTTATCAAGACTCTTGCCATATGGCTTATGGACCGTACCGAGTCATGATTGTTTGTCATACAATTTGCAGGAGTAAATTTTTTTTGAGAATCTTAGAGGTAAACTTTTTTGTTCTATCTCGAGATTCACAACCTCCACGTTGATTCTCCTTTGTTTTTGTAAATCCTTATGGGTGTATCAACACCTCAGAGTCTTTGATGCCCAAGTTAATCCACTAAACAACTTTTTATAGAATTTTAAGTGCAAAGAATTTGTGTACCTCTTATTAGTGTGTGGGTGGTTTTTTAAAGAGAATGGGATATAATCCCTCTTTTTAAATGTTTCACATTTCATTTTGTCCACTTTAAGCAACCTTGCTTAATTAGGAGTTTATCTTTTTTTAAAGTCTTTTTGACTTGATAATCTTTTAACGACGAAATCCTTCCGATATCACGTATAAATCTGGTCAAATCAAGAATGTAGTGTGAGTTGTCATAACACACCGTTTGAGAGAAGATTCCTCCTGAACTTATGCCTTTTGGTACTCGAGCTCTTATTCTATCCTTAGGGGCAATTGAAGCATAAGGCCACTTAGGCAATCGCCTAAGGCCCCACGAATGGAGAAGCCCCCCCCTCCCCCCACCCCCCTTTCAAAATTTATTTTATTTTAATAATTATCTCTTTGATTTTAAATTTATCTTATTACACCGCATTGAGCATTGGACTTGGGAGGGTTTAACCCAAAAAAAAAAAAAAAGATATATAAATTATTATATCCCTTACAAGCTGGACAAGTAGGAATATTTGGAAGGATTTATCAAAAATCATTTATTACTCTCACTTACAGGTGGGAATTGTGATAGTTTTCCACACAAAAAAGAAAAAATCAACAAAAAGATCTCTTAGATTCCCATAAATATTAGTTGTCAAAGAAAATAAACTCTTTCATCTTTATCTTTCTCTCGCCTTTTAACCTCTTCTATTTAAAGTTATATTTAATAAAATTAGAAAAAACTCAAATCAGCCGAGGATTCTCAACAAATGGTTAGTTTCCAAAGCTTTTAGGCCTCAATTTGTATCGAGTTGGCCCTGTCTGCCGTTCCTTTACTCTGAGCTCTAATATGACCATCCTAGAGCGGTGAGTTTGGTTCAACCTGACCTAATGCTTTAAATCGTTTTGCTCCGCTCTCCCTCAACCCCAAACACTAACTAGTTGACCTCCCCAAAGCTCTAAGCTTGGAGTGTCCTTAACAGGTGGAAATCATGTGTATCTCCACAAGAGTCTTCTGCCTTGCCCTGGGTAACTTCTTGCGAATGCATGTCAATTGGGCTCACTCTAATACCCAATTCAATAAACAATTTGACAAAATAATAATATATGTTCACAAAATTGGCTACCTTAATTCATGGTTATGATTCTATTTATACATCTTTGTTTGTTGTCTCCTAATCTGAGTTTCCATGCAATTAGCAATTTCCTTTATAGAACCATTTAATGAGATTTGGCTCTATGTTTTTTTTTTCACGTGGACTGTAATCGTTATTTTTGATATCTTAACTATTCCCTTTGATTCTTGAATGCATTACGAATTATTTACATGTTAAGTAAGGACGTCTATTTGGCTCCTACTTAGGATTCTTTTCCGAGTGGTGATAATATGACTCCCCCACATGGCAAACTCAATCGACTCCCTTAATGTGGGGTGTGCCAGAACCGTAGACTTTATGCATCAGGATACACAACTGCACATACACATCCCCATAAATATGTGGGGTTGTTTATCCCAATGAAAGGAAATCTATGATTCTTACACACTCCACGTTAGGGAGTCGATTGAGTATGCCACGTGACGGAGTTTGATTATACTACTCTTCTTTTCCTAGTCTTATGAGTCGGGTTCTCTCATTCAATGTACGTGACTTTTTAGATCTTTCCTTTACATAGTTAATGATGAAAAATCCTTCTCCAAAGAAAAGGATAATCAAGCTATAATCTATGACTTAAGGGCACTGGGCCAAACATTCATCGATGGATGAAGTATACCTTGTGGATCAAAACATGGATTTAGAGTTGGATAACTAATCAACTCTTTGGAGTACAATATCTATAGCTGCATAAAAAGACACATCACGTCAGGTCCATTTTCACGGTTTATGGGTCCCACAAGAAAGATATTGTACGCCAAAATTAGATCAATTGGGATGCGTCCTTTGGAAAATCAGGAGGGTATCGGCAGTAATTTTTCTTTGTAGACTTGATGAAAGTCAAGCCGGTAATATTATTTGATGGACAAAAAGCTTCGCTTTGGACATCCTTTGTGGAAAGGAATCTCTTTTGTTTTTAAATGACAATCTTGATATTGATATATTACCTCCCAAGCTATCATATTAAATGACCTTGTTGGTTTATCAACCTCATCCCTTGGGCATTGCGTATTTGGTCTTGATATAATGCAATTGCTTCTTAGAATGGACAGTGGCAGTATCATAAAATATAATATTTTTATAAAAGAAACATAAAAATTGATACATTGTGAAATTTGAAACTATATAATTTCCCTTATTCTCTCATAATTATATTGGTTTGATTATTGTATAGGTCCCATTGACAGAGGAAGAAGCAATCAACAAACAATCAACCCTAATCGGATAAAAAAGAAATGTTCAATGGATTGCAGTAGGTATAATATTTTAAATCACCAAAGAAGTGTACTCATTGCACTTTAATGTGTGCCCTATGGCACATGTTGACGACATGTTATCGAAACCCATATTTTATTTGTACGTACAAATACTATATTGGATGATTAGGATCTTTTGATCTTTCCAAATGACTTGTTTACATAAGATGTTGAATAATTGAGATCCAATCCCATCACTTTTATCCATTTTTTCCAACAATTAATGCTATACATTGATTTCCTAAGACGTTGACTTCTGTATTGCACTAACGTGATAATGTTCACCTTATAGAGGATTCACACCCCTTCTTTAATGCTGTGTTTGGATTGAGAGAAATGAATAGAAGACAAGAGAAAATAAAGAGTTTTTCTCTTGTTTGAATTGTTAAGTGGGGAGTGAAGAGAAACGAATCGGAGAGAAGAGACAAAAAAAGTGAGTTTTCTCTCAAAAGACTCCAAAAAGTGGAGAGATTTGAAGAGAATTCCTTTTAAAGTATTTTATAATTCCGACTTTGCCTTTATATCTTTTTTAAGACATTTTAAAATTTTAAAATTAACCCAATTTCTCTCATGTCAATCCAAACATGATGAAGAGAAATTAAATCTTTCCTTTATACCCTCAATTGACGTGAAATCCACACAAAAATCATAAATATTTTCCTTGAGGTATTCATCAATAAAAAACTATTGGTTTATACACATTCCACGTCAGTTGGATGTATTTTAATATATATTTTTTTAAAGTCAGTCTAGCATGGCTGTAGAAAGTCTTGTAAGACGTCATCGTGGCACCGCTCTTCTCCGAAACACTTCAGAAGCGAAGCTGTCTCCGAAATTACTTAGGGGGTGGGGGTCTACACACGTGGAACGCATGCAGTGGGACATACATCCAATATATGGCTCCGTATGAAGGGCTTCTTTCTCACTCCTTTGAAACTAATATGATACAATACAGGTGGTTAGTTGGCTTGATAAAAGACAGCCCAACCAACAGCGAGGATTTGGGCCCATTGATTGTTGACAACATGTTTTTATTATTAAATAATTAAAACGTGACGTGGACGGTGGATGAAGTCAAATTGCAGTAGGTCCGGGACACCGAAATCCCTGACTAAATGCTCTCATTTATTTTATTTATTTATTTATTTTTAGACTTATTAGTTATTATTAATGTAGTGGCCAACCTGTCCTCCAGCCTCCAAATTCATGGAACTAACACAAAAACAAGTCTTAATCGGTGGTGCAGTGCGTGTTTGAGAAGAATTACGTTACTGATAATCTCTTGGAAGTGGTAGTTCCATTACAACAAGATGGATAGTCGTCGTCCCTCACGACTAATGAATGTAGAAAAGGGAATACCCAAAGATTCTACTTTGGTTGTTGAGGTTATAAAAGATTATAAAATGCAAAAAATTTCAATTACGATATTTTCATCATGAACACGTGGTGTGATAAATTATGACATCATTGCTAGATTATCAGCATGTGGCCGACATACAAAAATATTCCGAAGAATCACATGTTGCAATGTAAAAGAACATTGAAGTGATTGTGAAAAACAGGGGCGGAGTTACAAAGGGGTTTCTCATGTTTAACCGATGCTTGAGAGTTTTTCAAATTGTGGGTAGAGCTGCATAAGTATTGAATTTTGAAAAAAGTTATTAATCCGTTGTTTAAAAACCCCTCCTCCCCCAGTTTTTATCGATATTAGAGATACCCTCGTTTATCAACCCACGTCATGCAAATTATTTGAAGCTACTAGCCCACTTAAATAAAAAAAAATTTATTATTTATTTCGGGGGGGCGGGGGAGGATTAATGATAACATGACATGCTAAAACATACGTGGTCTTTACGTCATATCATAAATCTTTTTCTTGTGTATCTCAAAGAAAAAGATCTATGATTTGGTGCACTTGCCACGTCAATCACGTACTGAGTAAGTTTTAGTATGCCATTTTATCACGACTAAAAATACCCAATAAGCCCTTAAACATCTTTATGAACATTTGAGATATCTCCTTATTTTCTTTTTCATATTAATAACATCTTATTAATCTTATCATTATCATCACCACCTTCATCATCATCATCATCTTCATCAAAGTATTTTTTTTCTTTTAAAGTAAGACTGAGGTCAAGGGGCATGTGCTCAACAAAGTGAAAATAGAGGGATACCAGAAAAATTCATCAAATCCACCCACCCCGCCCCCCACCCAAAGGATTTTAATCAGTTTTTCAAACAAATGACATGCATCCATTGACCTAGATTTTCTTAGACTGAGACTAATGAAAAATGTTTTAATGGCCTTCAAATTCAACCACTATTCAATCTCAAGAACTCTTGTTTTTATCTTCAAAACAAGTTATCTCCCATATCAGTGTAAGTATTTTCATCAAATTTATAAGTTTTAAAATTTTATCTTCTTTTACTTTCAAACCTCAAGAACAAGATTGGATTTTTGGGTAGAAAAATCATGATTTCTACAAGGCATTCAATGTTATGGGTAACCTAATCTCATCTCCAACCTTTACTCAAAACCCTTCTTTTTATTCCCAAAATTAGTTATCTTCAACTTTAAAATAATGGTCCTTAAATTTTGGGTCGTGGCTTGATAGTCCATTTGGTAAAAAGTTCTATACCTAAATGGTTCCTTTCCCTCAATCTCTCCTTAGGATATTTTTGGAGTACCTAAACTACCATTTTCTCATCTTCTTCACATACTTAAAATTTTCAACATTAATTGCAACCATTTTTTACGATTTTTATAATGAATGACGAATGAAGAATGGTATACTCCAAAATTTTAATATTTAGATGCATTTTTTGCTTTATTTTGAAAAGATTTATAACAAAAATGATGAACAAAGTTGGGATTCTAATTTTTTTTTAAGATTTTGTTGTCTCTTTTGACTCAAGTTATATTTCGCTACTATAATATATGCATTTTATGTATTTCAAGAGTATCAATCCAATATCAAAGTTTAAAAAATAAAAAACAAAAGGAAAAAAGTTTGAATTACTTTTACACTGTCGAGTTCACCACATTGTATTGTGAAGTTTGGCATTTTCTTTGTTAAGTTTGGAAATTTTTAGAAATTGTTGAGTATGACAATTTTAAGAGTTATAACGTGGATTTTTTTTCACCGTTATTGCTCAACAATAAAAATTGTTGAATTCGACATTTAAAAAAAAATAAAAAATTTATTGAGTTTGTCACTTTATTATTATTGACTATAAATTGTTGAACTCAAAATTTGCCAAACTCAACAATAAAAAATATGGAACTCAACACCATAATCAAGTTGAAAAACCATAGTATGTAAAGAAAATGGTAGTTTGTGTAATCCAAAAATATCATAAGGAGAGATGAGGTCCAGGACTATTAAGAAATAATTTTTTTTTACTAAATGAACTATCAAGCCATTGCCCAAAAGTTCAGAATTATTTAGAAAGAAACCCCTCTAAAAAAGTCTATTAATTAATTTTTTCCTCAGCTAAAACTAATTACAAAAAGGTTTTATTAATCTTTTTAAAATTCCCTCTAACTTGATAGTAGGAGTGTAATCATAAGGTCAACAAAGTTGAAATTTTAGAAGTCAGAATCTACCTTGAAGCTGCAAAGTAAGGATCAGAAGCAAGAAAGAAATTTATACCCATAATACTTTTATTTTGAGGCGAACAAAGATAAATAAAAAAAAATTGAAGGAAACTTTAGATGCAGTTTTTTGCTCTACCTCGAGATCCTCCGTGAGAATTCCCAAGCTTGGTGGGTGGCCTGTAACAAAACCACTCCGATGATCAAATTAGACTTCTGGTGCCGAGCTAATAAAGTGCTTTCTAGGGTGATTTTTTCTAACATTTTGGATGTGTTGCTACCTGATATTTGTAGAGTTCCCTGTTCATAAATCTCTTTGGATCTTTTCTGTGATTCCTATCGGAGTGGTTGTGCCTACTCTGTGGTTTGCTCGATTTCTACAAGAGTAGTTACACTTAACTGTTTAGTTGAAGGAATAGTTCGCAGGAGTAGGTACACCTGACCCATCGGTTGTAGGAGCAGGTATACCTAACCTGTCAAGCCTCAGGAAGCTTACCCAACCTACAAAATAGCTTAACCTAGGTCGGTTTTAACGTAGTTCGATTAATCCTCTGCACAACTTGATGGGTCAATTTAGATTCCTTGTGATTTCCATGTGTCAATTGCCTCGAGAAATACCCCCCACAGAAACTATTTGTACCGAGTCAATAATTGGATTTGGAATTTGGACCAAACCTATTTGGGTTCCCTATTCAGTCCTAAGGGGGGTTGGCCACTATCAATTAATAAGTAAATTTAAAATCAATCATTATTTCATGTCGGGACAAAAGTTGTTTTTGTAAATAACAAAACCTTCAACAAACTCCCAGGGGGTGGCTCAATGACAATTTTGGATTCAATAAGTGGTGAGAGTAAGTAAGTTGTGAGTTTGATACATAGTATGAGCATGATACATGCCTATGTAGTGATTTAGTTTAATTAAAATACGTAGAAAGCATAAGATCTTTTCTTGGTGTTTTAGTTTAAGGGGGAAAGATAATATTAAGGTGGTGTTTGTTAAACTGAACAAATAAATGCTGAATGATTGTAATTGCTGAAATTGTATAAGTGCTGAATTTAAGTGTTGAAATTGTTGTCTGTTTATCAATCTGAATTATGCTGAACTGATTCAAATTAAGCGTTGTAATCACATAAATTTGTTTGTCACTTAATGTTGAAAACTGATAAATTGACTATATTACTCTTTTCAACAGTTGTATGTTTAAGGGAAAATTATTAATAAAATCCATAAATAAAAATTATTTATTAAAAAAATACTAAATTTAATGAAATTCATTTTGGGAACCTAGCCGAACAAATTCTCTCTCCTCCACATCATTTAAAAAGTAAATTTAAATTTTTTTAATTCAAATTAAAAAATAATATTAATTTAAATTAAAGAGAGAGAATATTAAATATAAATATTTCATTAAATATTAAATATTCCAAAATAATAAAAAAAGAAATAAGAAATTTCTCTCTCTTCTTTTATTTTTTTCGAAATATTTAATATTTAATATTTAGTATTATTTAAATGTGTAGAGGAGAGACAAAATTTAGGCCCTTTAAGGGTCGAAATTTTCTCTCTTTAATTTGAATTAATATTATTTTTTTAATTTGAATTAATATAATATTTTAATTTGAATTAATATTATTTAATTTGAATTAATATTATTTAAATACGTAGATGAGAGAGAAAATAGGAGATAGATAATATTTGTGTGGGTTGCCTTATTAATTTGTGGGGTGCTTATATCATTATCCATAAGACATAAGAGGTAATATCATTTTAAGTATAAGGGCATACTTGTCCGTGTTGAAAAAGACCGGTGCTTATCGCTTCAGCAAAAAAATTAAGTAATCCAACTTCACTTAATGCTTTTCACTTATTTTTCAGCAATAAGTACTGAAAATGTAGAGTAAACAAACGTGCTGATTGCTGAAGCTGAATTGCATTCAGCATTAAGTGTTGAAATCAGCGTTAAACAAACACCCCCTAAGTTGTAATGGGTTGTAAGGATTTTTATTATCTAACTCTTCAGATTTGTATTAGAAAATTTGCGAGAAAAAGATTATGAAAGTTTTATTTGGATTTGGATACGAACCATATTGAATTTGGTTATGGAGGTGGGATCTCCCTCGAATGAGATCAAATCTATATTTTTCTTTTTTCTTTTTTAAATATTCTCTAAAAAAAAAATTAGGTACGTAATAGAGAAGTATTTCCTTGGGGCCACCCACGAGGTAGCACCCTCACTACCTAGTGCGTGTGATGTGTGGGCGTTGATTGCCTAGAGGAGGGACTCATATGCCTTGGCTCCAACCCTAGCTCTTCCAATCCCCCTAGTTGGACGTAAGTTCAGACACCGTCTTCATAAAAAAAAGAATGCCTTCCACATTATGTATCCAAGAACCATATAATGTTCCTCGAGATATAATTGATTGTCCACTCAAGGAAAATTGATGGCCCTATGCACGCAATATTGTACGAAGTCAATGAAGCACGGTTATTTTTGGCTAGAGTTTGAAGATGAGGATATTTGAATATTTTCTCCATTAGTTTATTAAGAAGATTGAGATCATGGGAGGCATGCCATCAGTGCCATCTCTAATACTCATCGAAACATGACAGAATTGTCTAAATCACTCTTTTAAAATTAATTATTAATATCTTTTTATTTAAATAATAAGCATTTTTTTTTCTTATTTGCTCATTCCTCATCTAGTGGAAACTAATCGGGTTTTGTCCAATCACCTAAAAGCGAGAGTTGAATCAGTTGCAAGCTATAATGTTGAATATGTGTGGATTAATCAAGGTAGATTAGTAGATGCTCGATAACAATTTATTTTTTCAGAGATAACAAACATTTAAATAATTAAAAATTAATTATATTGATTAATTTGACCAAGTATAAATTCACTAGCCGATATTTTCAAAATCTCAAATTAGTCATCTCAGATCTTAGACTAGTGAATGTGAAGGACGATTCACATTGAATATCTCGTTCGACATCCTCCTAGACTATGACAACTGCCCTGAGTCCTCTTAGTAGGACCACGATGACTCATCTAGTCGGACGAGGTGAGCGTTTTTTATAACGGGCTTTGAACCCAAACATTGGCCTGTTCTTAACTCATCCATGATGAGTAAAGGAAAACTCATATCAACGGCCATAAATCACCAATCAGGTTTATTTTTTGAGGAGATCGACAAAAGGGTCCCAAAAACATTATTAAGTCAGGGGTCTTGTTCATTACACTTGGGAAAACGAATTTTATATGGAAAATGTTCTTACCATCAGATGCTTTTTCCCTAGGTGTATTTATTGTACTTTAACAGTTTCTTTAGGGCACATGCGACGAAATGCCCTGGAAAGACCAACTCAACAAATAGAAACATTTTGACCGCTAGAAAGACGCGATAACTTCGACTTGAATATTTGAAGACGGAAGGAAAGTTCTTATTTCCCCCAAAGAAACAACCTCTCTGTCTCTCCTCTGTTTCTTTGTGCCTTCGCTAGTAAAAAGCTTCTCGGGCTTATATATTAGAGAGACAATCTGATCAACCCAATTCAACAATTCCAACATGAATAAGTTATCACGTTCTATAGAGATCACTATACTTTCAGCCGAGGACTTACGTCTCCATCACCGTTCGATCAAGAAGAATGCCTTTGTGATCGTCCGGTCCGACTCTCATAACATTCAATCTACGAAAATGGATTCCAATGGTGGAAGCTACCCTTCATGGAACGAGAAGTTGAACCTCGAATTACCCAATTCATCTCAATATATAACCGTAGAGGTGCAATGCAAGACGGGTTCAGGAGTAAGGAGTGTAGGCGCGACGAACATTCCTGTATCGGATTTCGTTGCTGATTATACACCTAATTATTACTTGCACTTTCTTAGTTATCGTTTGAGGGAATCCGATGGTGAACGTAACGGTATCGTTAATCTCTCAATCAAGATGAAGGTACCCGAATATGTTGATCGAACCCTACCGCTACCGCCTTCGGAAGCTCAACCTTCTTACAAGAATTCTAATGGGGTTGCAATTGGAATTCCTGTGTCTTATGGGAATTTGATTTAATTGATATATTTTTCCTGTTTAAAAAATGTAAATAATTTCAAAATCTGTCAAAATTGTAAACCCAAAGAAGTTTAAGTATGAAGTGAATTATTATATATTTTTTATTAGATCATGTGTTGTAGATGCAAAAACTTGCTCTACCTCGTGATTCTTATTTATAAGAATTCTCGCATTCTTACGTTCAGAGGTGTATCTGCAACAACATCATTTCGGCGTCCAAGTCAGGAATTTAGTATAAAAATAATATCTCATTTAAAGGGGGGAGAACTCATACCTTTTAATATCTCTATCCATATATTTATAGAGATGAAATCATAGGATCATTTTAAATCATATTATCAATTTTACTTTTATCCAATTTAGAAGGAGATCTTAATTGATGATTTTAAAATGTATCTAATAAATATCTATACCAAACTCAAATTCCTAGGTGTCATGTGTCGCCCCTTAGTACCTAGCAAGAAATATCCTCCACAATACTCCTTCTCCAGGGTTTGGATTTTTAGTCAAAGTGCTCGAGAATAAATGAATGGTACTATGTGACATGTGGCCACACACCTTATAAATTCTCATTTTGAGGTCTAAGATATGTTTGGTCAATGTCCATGTCATGCGTCATCCGCCTGTTTTATTTTCGAAAGTGTGACGACTATAATGACCTCGATTTATTTGAACCATTGGTTTTATTACATGTCTCAAGATAGTTTTCTTTTTTTCAAATATATTGTTTGTTCACCATTTTCCGCTTACTGATTAGGCTTAGTGTCATCATGGACTAAAACTCCTAAGCCAATAAATATAATACCTTATGGCTGGACTTGTAACAAAAATCAATTAAACCCACTACCAATGGTTGGACTTGACTCCCCTACAAGCCAGTCATAGCTTAGATAAATAATAGATGAATCGATCAAAATCTCAGATCAGATTTAGACCCTAGAATGATCAAAGACTTAAATAAATAATAGAAAAATCGATCGAAATTTAGATCGGACTTAGATCCTAGAATGATCAAAGATTTAGATAAATAATAGAATAACTAATTCCACACGGATAGGGCTCGGCTTTCATGACTCATCAAGGCTTTCGCTAAACCAACCCTATACAGTCGAGCTCGATTCCTATGACGGACCAAGGCTTTCGTTAAACTAACCCTCTATGGTCAGGTTTAACTCCTATAACGGGCCAAAACTTTCACTAAACCAATCTCATACGGTCGAGTTTGACTCTCATGATGAGCCAAGACTTTCATTAAACTAACCCCATATGGTCGAGCTCGGCTTACATGACGGGCTAAGGCTTTGATAAATGATATAATAACCGATCGTAATCCCAAATCAAACTTGGATTTTAGAACGATTCCAGACTTAGATAAATAAGCGATTGAAGTTCCAAATCAGGCTTGGATTCTAGAACGATCAAAGACTTAGATGAATAATTATGTGGTTGTGGGTTCAAATCCCACAGACGACATCAAATTATAGATGTAAAAGCTTGCTCTATCTCGTGATTCTTACTAATAAGAATTCTCACATTTTTACACTCTAAGGTGTGCCTATAACAACACCACTCCGACGTCCAAGTCAAGAGTTTAGTACAAAAATAATATCTCATTTAGAGGGGGAAGAACTCATACCTTTTAATACTTCTATCCATTTATTTATAGAAATGAAACTCTAGGATTATTTTAAATCATATTATTGATTTTACTCTTATCCAATTTAGAAAGAGATCTTAATTAATGATTTTAAAACATATCTAGTCAATATCTCATCATCATACATTCCTTCTTCCTTGAGATTTTCCTTACTAAGATTTTAACCCCTTTTGATATAATCTCTGATTTTCTTTAACCGAGACTTGAAACTATAGTTGGTTTGTGACCAAGCCACTGAGCTTACCCTCATATATTCATACTAAACTCAAATCCCTAGGTGCCATATGACGTTCTTTGGTACTTAGTGAGAAATATCCTCCACATGTCTTATATTTATCAATCACAAATATTCATTCAACATTTTATGTTTTAATAGATCATATGTGATATATATTTTAAGGACAATAACTGTAAAGGACTCTTTATTGAGAATATGTACTGAATAGCCTCAGAAAACAAATCATTTAAGTCCCACTTAACAAAATATTAATCGATTAAGATTTTTTTAAGAAAAATACTTAAAATACCTTTTTAAAAACTTTACAAAGTGGTTTAATATAAAAATATACCGAGTCCAATGAAAAACTTTAACAATTTATTTGGTTATTAATATTTTTGTGAAAAATAAAAAATAAATATTTTTATTTATTAAAAAATATTCATAAATTCAATATAATTTTATTTGACTTATTTAAGTTGATTTGCTAATTTTGAGTTGAATCAATTTGATGAACATTCAAGATGAGTTTTAAAATTATATTTTAATTATTTATATATTTTAATAAATCTAATATACAAAGATCAAATCAGTTTGATGATGATGATGACCATACTTATCTCTAACACTACAACTTTCTAGATTTCATAGAAAAACTCAAATTCAAAATAAAAAATGAAAATAAAAATAATAAAATCCTTTTTGAGCAAAATCGAAAGTGTTGAAAATAAATGGCTATCAAACTCTCAAATTTAAAACTAAAATTCAAAGGTGAAAAATATTAATTTTTCTTTTCAAAGTTTTTAGAAATTTGTCCTTTATAACCCTGTTGAATGGATCATGTTTTTAGATACCACAAATTGATGCAGTAAGGATCCACTCCAAGGTATGTTAAGTAATAAACTAATTGCATCAGTTTGAATTTTATGATGTGGATGCTCACTCCAAGATTTGTTGGGTAATAAATTTCATAAAGTAAGGTTCCTTTAGAGTTGTCAGAACTCAATTGGATTTTTGTAAAAAAAATAAAAATAAAAATGCAACAATTAGTTTCCTAGGGTAAATCACCATTTTTAAAAAACATTTTAAGGATGTCCCATGTTGAAGTAAACTCTCTCTAAAAAAATTTAAGTATGTCCCAACCTAGATTAAATTCTCTCTCTCTCTCTCTCTCTCTTATTTAACGTCTTCGTTTTAAACTTCAGAAAAATAAAAAATTGATAGATTTACTTTATAAAATCAAATTTAATATTATTATTGAATTCTTAGTTGCCACCACATAAAAAAATCCTGGCTCCATCCCTGATTATCATCATATGGTTAATAAAATTTATACCTCTCATTGACCACTTTGGTTGGTGGTGCTCATGGGCATGGTTTTAAAATTCGGTTTTGCATCTCGACTCATCCATGTCACATATCTAGTCGTCTCAAACGAGTTTTCCAATACATTTATAATGTTTCATTCCAAAATTTGAAGTTTTGAAAAATGAATGCCAGATCTTAAATCTCGTTTGAAAAATTGACTTTTACATATGACTCGATTTGGTACCGACCCATGACTTGGTCTTGAAGGAGTTTTGAATCCATGATTGTGGGATATTATATCTATCCAGGGGATTTCGGAGAGATCTTAGTAAACCAAACCGTGCAATAAGGTATGCGGATCCGCTTTCAAACCGCGGATTCACAGATTGATTCATGAAACACGGTGCTCTTAAAATTCCAACTCGCAGTTCGACCTCGTTTTCGCTGTTGCTACAGTGCCTGCGTTAGAACTGGGTCCAACACTGAGTTGACTGGACTTTTCACAAATAACCGTAGATTTATTTCTCAAAGTTCTGTATCCACTACCAGGTTAACTCAGTGTTGGACCGAGTATCCAACGCAGGCAGTAAAAGAATTTTACCAAATTGTGAGGAGACCTGTAGGGAAAGGTAATGGTCTTAGAAGTTTAATTTTGTTATAAATTAAATTTGATGTTAATGTAGATAATGTGTGTAAAATACTTTCATGTCCACTGACTTTATAAATGGACCTTTGTAATTTTTTTGTCCTTCGTTTAAGGGCACATCTTTTGGTCAACTTCATTGATGACTTGTTAGTATTACGTTGGATAGTTTTTTTTTATTATTTATTATTATTTACTCTCAACCAATGGATGATCGTATTTTATAATTAAAATCAAAAGTCAATGCCACATTACTCAGACCATTTATTGAGTTTACACATGATAAAATGAAAATTATTATCTTAGGACTCATGAATTATGAATTATGCAACAATGTATTTTATGTGAGGATAGCAAACAATCCATGCGATGAAAATAATAGATTATATTTTTAATTTAAAGAATTTTAGAGGTAGTAAATCATAATAGTTGTTTTTGTGATTGATTCTTTATATATATATATATATATATATATATATATATATATATATATATATATATATATGCGCTCCCAACTTAAGAATATTTGTTAATTAGACAATCTCGCATTTGTTTCATGTTCTGGTCACTAAGGGTGAGATATGATGTTCTAAGAGGCCAGTTGCCTCACCACAACTCGTCGGGTCAGTAATTCCAAACACCTTGAATGTATAAGTTCCATTTCTTGAGTGTACAGATCTCAACCCTTATTAGATATAATAATAATAATAATAATAATAATAATAATAATAATAATAATAATAAAACGCAACTATAGTTCCCACTTAATTACAATTTTGGAGTGGAGTCCACACTACATATCTCATTTCTCTTAATCCCCTACAAATTTATTGTCGTTTATGTCCTCCTCTCCCTTCTTTTTCAATAGTAACTTTTCAATTTTATTTTCTTTCCTTTTTTACTTTATTATTTTTCTTTTTTATCCTTCAATTCTACTTCCACCCCCCCTTTTTCCAATAATATCTTCTCAATTTTATTATCTTTCCTCTTTTACATATTTTTCAATAATGTTACAAACTTTATTACATTAGCTTTTTTTATCATGTCATCACATTTTATTATCTTTCTTTTTCTCCCACTTTTTTAATAATATCTCTTTAACTTTATTATATTTTTTCTTTTACCTTTTAACTTCAAATATCCCTCTAATTTTTTTTTAACCCCTCCCCCCAATCCCAGAGAAGATGTCTGTACACGGATGAACTCTAATATACATACGTGTATATATGTATGTGAAAAAAAAAATTAAGTGGAAAGAAATGAAATGAGTATGAGACGGGACATGCAAGAAACTCAACTTGTGGAGGTGGAAAGTGAGATGACCAGATCCAATTCTCATCAAGAGGATCTTGAAAGAGACATAATCTTCTTTGGACTAATATATGTTTAACCATAAAGGATTAAAGTAAGAAACTTCATCATAAAATATTTAGAGATTTTTTAAGTCATACAGAACTTTATCACATTGATTCCCACGCTATTAGATAAAAATGGGATTGATTCCAATCAATCATACATGAACAAGGAAAATATGTAGTTGCTGAGCACTAACCACCAACTAGCCTAGCAAAAGAATAAAAAATAAAAAGATAGAATTGTATGTATGGGATGATTCCAAACCAAGTGTCATTAAATCGAATGGGATCCACATACAGTAAAAATCCGATCCAAAACTTATCTGCTTGATTTGGATCCTATCCAATTTTTATCGAACTAATCACAAATTGATCCGAATCCAATACAATCCAATCCATTGGCAACTCTAAATAAAGGTAACTTGAAGTCTGCCCTGCAAGTTCCTAGTAATCTTATGAGTTGGTGCATTTACGGGTCAAGACCAACCTAGAAAATATGAGTCTATCATATTTTATTCTCATTTGTAGACTTCGCCATTAAACCAAAAGCTTTAATTATTCAAAAGAAATTTATAAGTAAATCCAACGGCTATAATTTACTTGGGCTCCCACAATATCCACAAAACAGTGATCGCGATAATCCGTGAGCTCTTACGGTTTTTGATGATTTAATATCGAAGACATCAGCGCGTGAGTCACGTACGTAAATATTCAATCTTTCAATAATTTCTTTTCTCCGTGGAAGGGGTCAGCGTTTGTCTTCGCGACGTCTCCTTACCACGCGCGACGAAGCTACCATGTGACCCATCATCTCAACCATTCAGTTTATATCTCGATGATCCGCTCTTGATCGAATGGTTGATATCGTCCACAGTTGGATATTTATTGGCCGCATAAGTCAAGAACTCGCGCATGTGCCACCACATGCCGCAAAAGACGATGAAGTTAAAAGGTCGTATTTTAATAGGAACTAAAAACACAAAAACACGCCATTTTTGAAGTTTAAATACGACAAACTTAATTATTATTTCTAACATCCAAGACAATTTCTTTGACTTGACCTCTCATTACTATAGATTTTTGGTGATGGCTCCCTACATTTATATAATTTAAAATTGCACCACTTTACCTTTGACTTTTGAAGAGAGTAATCCTGACATGAGGTAATGACGTCCTCCACTTGACATATATATTAGATAATTGGAAAATGGGTTTTGTTAACACGTGCCCCAGGGGAACTTTGAACGGACTCTCCCGGAGGACACATGTCAGTAAAACTCTCGAATACTTATTTTCAAAGTGTATTTAATGGAATTTAAAGTGTGCCCTTAGGACACATGTTAATAAACCCTTAGATAATTGATTAATGTAATTTTGACATCATCCATAGTTCACCCGATTAGACAAATAATTTGACTGCAGTCAATTATGAGAGGCTAATGACAATGACTCAAACATTCTCAATTTTTAGAGTATCTCCAACCCAAGTCTTCAAAATTGAAGACTCCAACTAACTCTATCTTTAAATCACTATTCTTTCTCTAAAATACTATTCACCTACTTTTAAAAAATAATGAAAAAGAAATATAATAGATAAAGAAAAAAATGGTATTTAAAATGTGTTCTTTGAAAGAGAAGGTCAAAAGGGTATCTATGAAATAGGGGCATATAATACATATATTTAACAAATGTGAATGGTAATTGAGAGAGGCCCTTAAAAAATTCTCTTTTCCGTCTATATTTGATAACGTGAACAATAATATAAAAGAGGTATCTTGGAGTTTCTTTTAACCTCATGTAAGATCTTTGATTCCTTCTCCCCTCCCACCTCCGACTTCTTTATTTTCTTTCCTATAAAGTTATAATTTTTTAATTTCGAAATTCATGATTAACCTTCAGAAAGACGAGTTAAGAACAAGAACAAAAAGAAGTTGATAACTATTTAGACGGAGGAGGAATCAAATATATTTTGTCCATTTACGAATCAATCGTATTTTGTCCTTAATTCCTCATGGCAATTGGAGACGAAAAATAAAAATATCAAATTTGATCATTTTTTAGGAAAATTTATCATCCTCAATTCTTCTGAAGTTAGAGGATGAAGACATGAGATTCCTTCAACATTCTTGCAATTTCGTATACTAAGAAAGAATTAGGGTGTCATCACCATGATTAGTGACTACAAAAATAATTTAATGTGAAGAAAGCAACAAGGTTTGATGGGGGTAAAATTGGGAATTTGGCAAGAATTTGAATACAAAGGTATTTTGGTCATTTTAAGACCATTGTCAAGGACAAAGAATATTTCAACAATTTGACATACTTGAACATGCACCTAGAGAAAGGTCAAAATTATCCACTAGCTTAATAAAATAACACACAAAAAAGGTCAAAATTGCCCACTACATTAATAAAATAACACAAAAAAAAAAGTGTCATTGGTCTAAAATTAAATCCAAGGATCTACGCCAAATACCTTTATTTATCGAGGGAGGTTCAAAGAAATAAAAATCTTAATTTCTCGAAAAAATTAAAAAACTGGTCTAATAAAGAAGCCACGTCTCTATTTCCATCGCGTTTCACTACATATTCGTCCCCCGAGTAACCACTACATCATATGTATATATAGGGTACTCTCATAGCCTAAACCATAAAACCTAAGTCTATTTCGAAGAAATAGTTCCAAATATGATGAAGACATCACGTTCTATAGAGATCACAATCATCTCTGCAGAAGATCTACGCATCAATCGTCGTTCGATCAAGAAGAACGCGTTTGTGACCGTTCAATCAGACTCAAACAACTTCAGATCAACAAGCGTGGACAGTGAAGGTGGAAGCTATCCGTCGTGGAACGAGAAGCTTGATCTCCCATTGCCTTATAATGCACAATTTATAACTGTAGTGGTGCAATGTAAGAATGGTAAAAGTGCGAGGACGGTAGGAACAGCGAACATTCCTGTATCGGATTTTATAGGAAATTGTGTGCCGGAAAATTACCTGCACTTCCTAAGTTATCGGTTGAGGGAACACGACGGAGAGCGTAACGGTATTATTAATCTATCTATTAGATTGAACTCGAAAGTATCAAAATACGATGATCATCGAACGATGATGATGATGACACCTAGTAATCAAACTGATTACAAGAATTTTGGAGGGATTGCTGTGGGAATTCCAGTGTCAATTGGATATAGTGTGTAGTTTATTAGTATTTTATATTTTATTATTATTATTATTATTATAATGTTTAGGACGTAAATTCTTTAGAAAAGAATGTCAAGAACAAAATTGGTGATAAATATGTTGAAGTTTGGAAAAAAAAAAACTTCAAATTTATTAGTTACTTTATAACACAAAATTGTGTGATACTTCAAATTTGCCTCAAAATTTTAGCAGACTTTTAGGAATGTTTCTTCAATTTTAGCAGACTTTTTTGTGAAGATATTGGTTAAATTAATAAAAAAATTGGTTAAGTCAACTGTTAATAACGTGAAGATATAGGATTTTGGGACCATCTTTGATAACCCTCGTAATAAGAGAAAAATATAACTATATAGACTAATGATGAAGTGATGCTCTAAAACCTGACACTCTTTGTACATTCTCGGACTTGTATAGAACCAAAGATATTTTTCCTTGAATATCTCGAAGAAAAATATTTATTGTTCTATACACTGTCATGCCACAAATCGTACAAAGACCGTCAATTTATCATGACTCAATTATATATACATATATATATATAAGGGTAAATTTCCATTTCGTGAGTCGAACATGGGAAATTTTCCATTCTGGCGCAAGGAGCATTTTAAGTCCAAAAACATGCCTGGCAAGGTTGTAGTACTTTTAAAGTGACGATTTCACTGATAAATGACAATGATCTCACTAGTTTTTAGCGAGATCATCACTTTTATAAATTAGCGAGTTTGTCGCTTTTCAAAAATTACCAGTGATTTCGCTACTTTTTTTATCAACGAGATTGTTACTTTAAAAAACCTGTGATCTTATTAGGCATGTTTTCAGAATTAAAATAAATAGTGTACCGGAATGGAAATTTCATAAAAAATTGATCACGTTTTAGGAATTATCTCAATATATAAATTAATAATTTTGAATGGTGCCAACATGACTAAGCTGGTTAGGTTTGTTAATCTTGATAGCATGATTTGGGATTGGAACCCACCTTCACCCACTAATTGATGACCACTAAATGTCAGATCACATCGGATACCAAACTTTAGAACCATCTTTGGGAAGACTTTCCCTTACCCAACAGTTTGTTACTTGTTACACCTTAGATCTGAAAGTCACAAAAAATAAAGAAAGTTCAACCTAATCATGTCAGGATCTCAACTTATGTGGAATCCTAACTTAGTCCAATAGAATGTTAGAAATATTCAAAATAATGTAATTTTCATAAATATTTTATTTTTATCTTTTAAATTTTTTTTACAAAAAAGTAAAATTGTAATTGTTTATTGTGTGAAGATATTTTTCTTAAAGAGTCATGCTATTATGACTCAAAAAATAACACTCAAAGTAGCACTGTATTTGCATAGAATCATCAATTTTCCTCAAGTTAGAGCACTTGTATCTCAAAAAAAACAAACGTATACTTTTCTCCACACAATCAAAGTACTTCTTTGAGTGTTGTCACTTCTTTGGCATTTTTCTTTTCTAGATATCATTAATCACAAAATGAGATGTTTACAAAATTGTCATTGCACATGATTACAATAGAATTGTTGATTTGGAGATTGCAATAAAACTATAGGAAATGCACATAAATTGATACCAAAATTCATTAACATCAGAAGTATTTTGTTATTTTTATTAGCATAAAGAAGTTTGTTCTTCGACTAAAGAGCATTGTTCCAAACTTCCAAACTCCATGATAGTCAGAATTAGATTTAAACCATAAAAGCTAATTTGATTAGTCGTCTATGGAGATTAAAATAGTGCGATTTTGGAGATTCCACATTCTCATTAGTTTATGTGTATTGAAAGCATCTTAACATGGATAAAATATGATTTTTTTTTGCAAATTTGGATGCCCTAAAATACTCATGGACCAAGGAGAATGTGGAGTCTCCAAAATCCAACTCAACATTATAATTGACTACTGGAAAATTATTAGTCAATAGTTTAAGAATTAATCAAGAAAATTTATGAAATTTAAGAGGGAAAATTACTTAAAAGATCCGACGGAGGGAGTTATTTTTAATTAGTCGCTAAGTTTTAGAGTCTCACTTAGTAGGCTATTTAGTAAAAAATATTATTTCTAATCAGTCCCTAAATCCTATTTCCCACATTTCTCACAATTGAATACCCTAACCGTTTGAACTCACCATTTTCATCCAAATTTTTTTTATTTTTGGCATCTCAATTGCGTTTCATAAACTCCATTCTATCATAAAGGATTTAAGGAAAAAAAAAAGAAATCATATTCAAGGAATTTTTTCATACATTTAAAGACTTTTCTTGGTCTTTGGATGAAAATCGATCAAGAATGATTCTTTTGGTTTGAAATCTTCTAAGCAAGTCATTATCTCAAGTTTTTAGTCCCTATTTCTACTTATTTTAATCGGAAAAACTTGAAAATAAAAAATGGTTGAGTTTTACCAGTATCGAGTTTGACAAAAAATAAAAAGTGGTGAGTTTGACGATAAATAGAAAGCGGTGAGTCGGCTGATAATAAAGGACAATTAAGAAATAAAAATTTTACTAAATGGACTATCAAACTACTACCCCAAAACTTAGAGACTATTTAGAAAGATAACCCTTCACCAGGATCCATTAATTAATTTAAGAAATTTAATAATTAAAAGACACCAAAGCAAGGTGTACCACTAGCTAGGCCTTCTGATCAGAGCGAGGATATTGACTTTTTCTACTGAGAAAAAAAAAGAGAATTAACACCTCGAAATGGCATGACCGATCTCTTTCTGTGTGCTTTCCATAGGTTTGGTTTTCTCTCATACAGAGGCTCAAAATAGGGGGCTCAGTCAATATAAGATTTAGTCTCTTTGGGCCAACAATATAAGGATATATGTTTGAAATATCTCCTCTACTATACAAATGAAAAATGATTTTAATGCGTTAATCTTCAACCCAAAATAAATAATACTCTTATTTTTTCCCCTAAACCAATCATCTTCAACCTCTTGGTGAAAATATTTTACCCTCCTCTATAATTCTATATAGTTCAAGCCTCAAGAATAAGATAAAATTTTAGAATGGTGATGTAATTCTGGATAGAAAAATCATGAATTTTCTACAAGAGACTAAGTTGAGGTTGATTGAAAATGATGGATTGAAGATATGGTTGAATAGTTTAAAAAATAATTTACCATAGAAGTTGAAGAGCTTGAAGGTGACTAACTTTCTAACAGAACAGAAAATAAAGGTGTTTTGCCACTGGTTGGAGATGGGGTATTGAAGTCATTTTCTATTAGCCTATAAGAGAAGACTGAAGTCAAAGCATGAAGCATCATTCAAACTAGGGTATCTCAATTATTAAAACAATTTGATGGGGCCGCGTGTTGCTGTAAAAGAGTCTTCTTCATTTTTTCTCAAAATGCCTTCGGTTTTCCACGTCCCATTTTAACCCTAGATTTTTATGAGTCATGCTGGAGTGAGACCGATTCATACTTTTCACATGACCATTGATACTTTTCACTCGTATCTCGGCGAAAAGCATTTATGACTCTTTACACACATTCACGTCGGCAGTGTGTGAATCGATGTCAATTCATGATGAATGCACGTGGCTGGGAACGCACTTGATGTGGGAAGGGCACAAAAACATATAGATCTTTTTCATCGGGATAGACAGAAAAAAGATATGTGATTCTGTGCCCTTACCACGTCAGCCACGTACACTTGTCATTATGCTTTTTATATACATGATAGGCTCACGGATTTGGATTAGGGCCAACTTGAAAGATAAACATAAGACTCATACTCCTTGACCATTCTCTCAAGTCATTGTGCTTAAAACAAAACAAACAAACAAACAAAAACTAATGTTCATTTCGTAGTATCTTACTGAATCCATTCAAATCCAATAATGACTGGTTACCACACCATTATATTAGGAATAAACATCATAAGAGATTCTATTGTATGGTTGATTTTATAATAAAATCACTTATAATGTTTATCTATAACATATGTGGTAATATCATATTTTAGTCCCAAAAGAGTTTGAAGGTCAATAAAATGTGTTTCTTCTCTTTTCTCAACCGTTGTTTGATGGAATGTGGGTTGTGAGTTGAGATTAGGGAAGTCCAATTTTGTAAGGATTTGAGCTTAATAAGATCCACATATTACAAATAAACAAAAGAAAGTAGTTTATCCTCAACCTTCAAACTCAAGGTTTTAGCCTTTTAAGCTTAGATAGTATATATAAGGAGACTTTGCTCCCTATATTGGATGAAGATGAACGATTGAGTGTTTTTTCATAAAAAGATTAAAGAGGTCTTCACTGTACCTGGGATTAATTGATGACAATAGGTTGGTCGATGAAGTAACTTTGGGAAGATGAACATGAATGCAAAGGGTAGACAATGAGAATGGAGGATATCTTGTACAAGTTTTTATTGCTTTTGTTTGATCGAATTGGGCAGGTTGGAAGTAAACTCAGGTTCAACCCAAGTAGCAAAAACCCCAACCCGAACTCAATCCAACCTGACCATGGGACCTAATTTCATTAACCCAAGTTAAACCTGAACTTGAACTTCTAAAATTGGTTGTAACTCGGGTAGTCCAAATTAGGTAATTTTGGACATGTTGAATGATTTGGGCTAATTGAACAACCTTATATTTATTTTGATTAACAAATAAATTGTATATCTTAAACTAGAAATACAACATCAAATACAAAATCATTACTAAATAAAATTGCCTATAACCTCTAAATCAATCATTGAACAATTATTTAGACAACTCATATTAAATTAAAGCCCACATTAATAATATCCAATTGTCTATCAGGCATACTAATTAATAAGATAAAAAAAAAAAACAACTCATACTACATCAAAACCCACATTAATAATATCCATACAAGGCGCAATAATAAGATAAAATAAAATAACTAAATTGAAAAAAAATCTGGATGATACTTCACGGTACTCTTTAATCTTTAATGTCAATTTCATTAATGAAATAACCATTCACCTTCTACATACTATATATGAACATAAATAACAAGGGATTTAAATTTAAATAGAAAGAAAAGATCAAAATAAAAAATAAAAGATTTTTTCCTTCATTAGAAATAATTTAAAATATATAACTAATATGAAAATATTTTTACATTAGCATGTAGCTTTGGGATCGAGTTGAAGTCAGGTTGAGATATTCTAACCCAGAATCAACTCATATTCTTGATAACTCGGCTTAGGCACGCCCATCAATCAGGTTGAGCTCGGGCTAGCTCACCCATGTTGCAGCCCTAGCGCAAGGTTGATGTTGGTTGCATATGAGATGTTTGATGAAATACCCATGATAGAACTAAGTGCAAGACATAAGATGTTGGCAATTTAGCATGTAGAGCTGATGTGTTGGTGGTGAAATTGTGGTTGGCCTGATGTTTGATGGGTAGTGCAGTGGTTTGGGTGATGGACTGCATTGTCTCCCCCCCCCCCCCCCCCCCAAACAAAAACAAAAACAAAAAAACAAAAATTAATTATAATCCTAATCTCTTATATGATAATCTATTTGTATATGAAAAACGACCTATTAAACAAAATAAATAGAAATTGATCAATGTCATGCGTTACACCAAAAAAAATAACTTTATTACATTTGATTGTCAGCCCCTTTACATAACAACTCCTATAACTGTTATAAAGGTAATTTTGATACTGTTAGTGATGGAGTTTGAATTTCCCTTTTGACTTCAAACCACACAAATCTAAGCCATCAATATTCATAAATGTAATGTAAAGAAAATGTCCTTCTATTTTAAATTTAAACTCATCAATATTCATAAATACAACCATATTAAAATCATCAACTCAAATAAATCAAATTTAAGTATATCTAATAATTTCAAATGGTTCAAATTCAAATATAATCCCTAGCCTTCCAAATTCCTATTGTTTATGTATTCTATAAATAATCACCATCTTGATTTTATGTATTAATTAAATCTAGAAATTTAGTTTTAATAGGTTTCTTTATTTATTTGATAATAAAAATATAAAAATAATTTAGTAAATTTAAGAAATAAAATCTGGAAATTTAATTTTAGTCAGTTTCTCTATTTATTTCATAATAAAAAAAAATCAAAACAAATATAAATAAATAATTTCTAGATTTTTTTAAAGGTCAAATGATTAATTTCCAGATTTTCTAAGATTTAACCAATTTTTAGAGTGTACTTTTAGTAGATTTCTATAATAATTAGTTTCCAGATTTTCTAAGGTAAAATAATTAATTTCCAGATTTTTAAAAAAGATTTAATTGATTTTTAGAGTTTTAGTTTTATAATTTCTATATTTCTTTGATAATAAAAGATTCAATGTCTCCACAATAACTAGTTTTCAGTTTTTATAAGATATAACTAAATTTTAGGAAAAGAATCTATGAATGAAAGGGAAGTTTAAGTTGAAATTCAATCTTGCCATCAGTTTAAAAAAAAAAAAAATCAACCGTTCTCAAAATAATGACGATTAATCTTAGAGAGCTAAACTGATAAAATTCAAAACCCTGATTGGACCGAGTTTAACCGTTGGTCCAATCCGATTTTTAAAACAGTCCCCCTTCTAAATTACTATTTTTTCTCTAAATCTGAAATTAAATAAAAAAAATTGAAAATAAATAAGAACAATAATTATATTTATAATATATTTAATGAAAAGATGGAAGTTAAAATAGCATTTATGTAAAAAGGTCAAGACAAAATGGGTATTTAAAAATAATGAATGGTGATTTAAAACGGGCTCGAAAATTTTCCACCATCTCTAAATTTAGAGTCATGAATAATGATTTAGAGGTTGTCTAAATCGATTTAGATTTAGAGAGCGATTGAAATTAGATTCCAACATCTCTATTTCTAAATTTAGAGATTTGAGAGACCGGTTGGAGTTGCTTTAAGAGTAAAAATTGATTACTAATTATAGAAGATCAATTCTTGACTCTCATAAATTCGAACATCTCTATTTCTAAATTTATAGATTTGAGAGACCCGTTGGAGTTGCTCTAAGAGTAAAAATTGATTACCAATTAAATATAATAAAAAAAAAAAAAGGAAGATCTAAAAGGAAAAAGATGAAAGTATCACAATGATCAATTCTTGACTCTTATAGAAGATCACCACCTTCCAAAAAGTATTTAATAAATTTAAAAATGAGCAATAAAATATGTTTTGTCATTCAAGATCTCTATCAATAACGAATTTTAAATTAAAAAATCCAGCAACAATAATAAATAATAATGCTGAAGTGACCTCTGGCTGGAGCCTCCTATCACACTTCTTGAAGTGAAAGTGTATGAGAAACATAAATGATTTTCATTGAAATAGGACTGAAAAGCATTTACGGTTGGTTCCTGTGTACTTTGACGCCAAGAATTGCATATGAAGTTGCAGCTTGAGGTCACTCTAGCATGATTCATAAATAAAATGACCCCAAAGTAAATAAATAAAACAGCATCCAAACAGTTAGATACTCCAATATGGAAAAGCAACTAATAGCCATAAAAAAAAATTCATTCAACTAATAGTTCAATTCCTCCTAATCTCAGAAACAAAATATTCAAACGGTAAGTGTAATTTAACGCAAATCAAGAATCAAGGAATATCCCTAAAGAGAGCTAACGAATGTTCTTATTGTTTTGGAACCTAAGAGGTGGAAGCCAATAGCTATTACTCTCTTTGATGTCATCTAAAACAACATGCATTATAGTAAAATTATATAATAATGTATATTAAAATAAAAGTAGACAGAAAAAAAAGAATAGATACTCAACTTTGATCGAGCAATCCCATATGCCACAACTCAGCCACCTAAGACCTAAACCGCACTCTGAGAATCCTCTGGACCCCAGTGATCAATTAAAAATATTTGTCTGTCCACTACTTTTGTTCATGATTTGTAGTAATTGGGAGCTTTAGCTTCTCCCATTAAAGGATTTGAAATCAAAATAGCCTAAATATTATAAAAGAAAAAGTCAAATTACAGAAATACTATTCTTAAAATTTAATTTAATAAAAAACAGAAAGATAAATTTGAGTGATTTAAATTAATAAAAAAATTTAATTTCAAAATGACAATTTACCATTTTTGAAATTAAAAATAACATTAAAATGTACCTGGTGTGGGGGGTCGTCTTTGATTCTGATACACATCCATGTAAGACATGCAATCCCCATGTACATTTCAGTGTTACTCCACCACAACTTTAAAAAAGATTAATGGATAAAGAAATTTTATAATTTTCTATACATGCTTGATTAATTTTCGAAAAGATAAAATTTTCAAAATGTGATCATTGAGTTCAAAACTGCTTTTGTCGAAAGCAGAAGCCACCCCTACTTACTTATAATGGCAAGTTCTTTCTTCCTTCAGTAGGCTTAACAACAACTATCACAGCACCTGCGCCTAGAAGTCAACGGTGCAACCAGCTGGAACTGCGCCTATCACCCGAGAAAGAACCTTCTCTTTGATCTACCGCTTGAGCCTGTCCTTGGGTGACCAATCAACACTATTCATCTTTTGTCAAAATTTCCATTCCGACTCACTTCATTTTAATTTCCAAGACTTAAAAAGCTATATATAACACATGTGACTATTTCACAGCTATAAAGTAATTAGATCGTTGATATATATATATATATATTTTCTAGGTGACCTTCGCTAGTTATAGAACGTGACGATCTCGCGGGTTCACTCCATTTTAGTGAGATCGTCAAAATTTACAAATTAACAATATTGTCACTTAAAAAAAATATATCAGCCGTGGCTCAGAGTGAGTCATTTTGAAAAACCTGCAATCTTGCTTTTTCATGCTTTGGAAATTAGAATTTAGCCTGAATTGTAATTTCGTCCAGCTCACGAAATTATAATTTACCCTTAAAAAATTTCAAAAGTTTAATTAAAATTAAAAACCATAGAAAGAAAGACAACTTCATATTACATCGACCTTATGTTTGGCATCCGGCATCCGGCATGTGAGCTCCTCTTTCAAACTGCTACCCAAAATTCTATCCTAGATTTTACCCATTACAGACCTTCTGATGATTTCTACAGTTGTACTTCAACCATGGAGAATCCTGATGATCAGAACTCCCTTCCAATGGTTCAGATTTCACAGCATCAACTCCAGATTGTTGTTGTTCTTGTTGTTCCTGTGATGGATCCTGTTCTTCCTCCTCTGTTGCACGAACACGCTTTGCGCCTATTGGAACACCAAACAATCGAGGACTCATCTCCTCTTCGTTCTTGATTTCAACTTCATCACGAAATCTCTTTGCTGGCAACGGTGTTGATTTTTCCTCTACAAAAGTATTATTTTCTTGTTGAGATTCAGCATAATTAGTCATCAAAGCAAGAATATTGTTGCATAATTTCTTCATCTGACATAGTTCATGAGAGAGATTTTGATTTTCTTTCCTAAGCCTTTCGTTCTCGTCAAGAAGCTCAGCCGTGCTGCTACAGCTTGTACCACCACAAATCCTTGTAGATAACATTAGAGCTGGCGGTGCTGATGTTGAAGAAAGAACCTGTTCTTCACCAGAATTCGACGGAGATCCCTGTTGAACTTGTGCGATTCCAGCAGCTGCCAACGCTATTGAAGTTCCCGCCGGTGAGATTTTCCGACGATGAATATCACAAAGGAGTCTCTTTTCACCTCTGCGAAAGCAATCGTTCGCGAACTCCCATCGATCAGGGACAATCTTTCGAAATCCCTAAATACCATACTTAAAAAATTGAAAAAAAGAACGAAATTTCTAGATATTCTTATGTTTTAAGCTTTTTTGGGAAAAAAAAAACTCACGTAAGTGTTGAGTTGTCGAACAAAACTGGAGAAATTATTGTGTTTGAAGTATTTTGGGAGAAGATCTCTAGCAAACTCAGCTGGTCTCCACACGATGAAGGTCGAACCGTCATCATTCCACGATATTACATCATCGATGGATGGATCGTCTACTAGTTGATAGGTTTTCGTCAAGAAAGGCGTTGGTAGAGATCTATGTGAATCTTCAGTCGTTGATTCGCCGATTTGTTCAACCGGCGGAGCCATAACCGTCGACCAAACCTAATTTTTAACGTAATTTAACAAATCAATCTTCGATTTCAATTAGTCCTCTTTTTCAGATTCAAATCTCAGATTAAATTAAAAAAAAAAAAAAAAAACTAAATTTGACAGAAAAAAAAAATTAGATTTTTCATAAACTAAATCAAAAGAAGAAGAAAAAAATTACCAGAACGATTCGAGAGAATCTGAAACTAGCCCGCAATCGAACGAGATTCTTCAAAATTAGGTTAATTGAATCGAAGAAGATGAGATGAACGAGGAGAGAGAGAGAGGAGATGTGTGACGAGCGTGGTGGGATTTTTGTTGTTTCTAGAATGTTCTTTCTGGAATTAATTAAGAGAGGAGAGAATGGAAGAAAGAAAGAAAAGAGACGTCGGCCCCATCATAGAAGAGAGGAGGAGAAAGGAGAGCACGAGAAGTTCTCGTACGTCTTTTCCAGAAGGTTCTCTCGACTCTCGATCCTTCGTTTACTATTTCTCATTCCACGTGTCGGTTTCATCGTGGAGCCCAAACGGTTTAAGATAAGGTTTCTTTAAACTATTTTTATAAAAAAATATAAAATAAATCTTGTAAAGTTTGGAACAAAAGGGTAGTAATACGTGTCATAGGTAGCGTGTAAGTGTTGAGTAAAAGTGGTACGACTTAAAAGCAGGCGCTTTAAGAGGAGAATTCAGGAAGAAAAGAAAAAGATAAAAAGTGCAGTTGTTTGGAAACGAAACAATATTATTCCCGATTAGATTGCTCTACTTGGGCAGGATAATTATTCTGGTTTAGGATACACGTAATACGGATTTGGAGCCTAATATGGATAAAATCGTCTTGGTTTAACTTTGTCCAATGAGAGAGTGTAACTTTATTAAAACTATAGATTGAATGGCGTCAATGGAATGTAACTTTATGTTTGATTGATGGAAAATCCTGCATAAAAATGCAATTGGAAATTGAAGTTCCCACTACCAATTTCTTTCTCGTAGTGGAAAAATAATTCCTTATTTTATAAAAAATGATTTTTTTTTTTTTTTTCAATTGGATGGGAGATTTACAATCCATTTGATATGTTTCCTATCTGAAGAGTTATCAAAAGTAAAAGTAATAAAAGTTTTAGTAAAAGGTTAGGTCATGTTGATTCGATTGATGTGTATAAAATTTCAAAAGGTTACATGTTGTGTTTACACCATTTCGATCTTTTGTTATTTCTTGAATCAACTGAATCCAACACTTTAATAGAAGGGTAAATGTATAAAGATACATTACTTGTATGTATTTTATTACCATCTTAAACAAAAAGCTTTTATGTTTTTTATAAAAATGATACTTTTATATATATATAATTGAGGGTGTATATTATCGTTGATGGTGTGGAACAATAGGAAGGGATAACGTGGCTACTAATGAATGAAGAAAGTGGGTTTGGTGGATACATATAATATATTAATAGTTATTATAGCTCATTCAATGGGTGAGTGATTTCAACCAAGACCATTACGTGTCAACTCCTGTAAGTACAAAATAAGACAGCAATCAGAGTGATGTTGTGATTTGTGAAGCTTGATAGTATTGGTCAACAAGGAGGTACTATAAATCAAGCCACGCTTTCACGTTGGTTGAGTTCAACGATGAGCTCGTTGGGGAAGGGGGGATGGGGTTTGAGGAGGCTAACCAATGCGAAGCCCCAAAAGAAATTTTCTCAAGGGCATTTTCATAATTTTACTATTATTATTATGTAAAACCCTAACAAGGTTTTTTGGGGTATTTATATTTTCTCGTTTTTGGTTAAAGGGTGTAATCTGTAACTACGAGTTATTTCTTCATAATGGAATCGATGTGATCTGTGGATGTACCTCAATCTTGAGGGAAAATTATGTGTTTCTATGCATGATTTGTGTTTTGTCTCTATTCGTTTCTTGGTTCAATTGTTCCTCTTTTTTCTCAACAAGTGACACGTGATAGCATCAAACTACTTGACTAATTATGGTCGACAGATTTTTACAGTTAAGAAACCAATACAATTGACAAGGGATTAATGTGAATCATAAGGGATGAATCCCTAACTTGATTATGATTATAATTAGGATTCTAATTATGATTGTATTTCCATATTAAGATTAGAAGTATAAGGAATAAGAAAGAGTTACAATTATACGTGGAATTAAGACGATAAGGTAGAAAGATTATAATTCTATATAGGATTAGTAGTAGGATTTTAAGGAGTTACTCAAAGAGATTGAAACTCTTCTCATCTATAAATATAGGAGAAATCATATATGTAAAAGACTCTTTTTTCGATTCATTTATTCTTGCTAACTTGATCGTCAGAGAGTCTTAATCTTGAAAAACTTCTTAGATTTGAGATTTTTTGTAGAAATTAGAGGGAGATCATCATCAAGATTTAAGTATAGGGTGAGGTAATCTTTTTTACCTATCTCCTTTGACGCCCATCGTGAGGAACAAAAGAAGAAATTTCATAAAGAATTAAGAAATTCAACAAAATTCCATTGCACCACGACCAAGAAATACCATCACCTCCAACATAAAGTAGAACTCACAACAACCCAGAGATTAACCTCCTAGAGATATGGAGATGATGGAAGAAGAACATTCGAACGGAGGGACTGACATATACTATAATGTTATAAAAATGGATAGATAGATATATTACGTTATTACCAAGTTGAAAAAAGCTTTTAAATATTTTAAAATAATATAGATGATACTTTCATATAAATGTTTATGATATGGATATCACAAACATTTTCTATAGATATATTGCACTCTCATCATTGACCAATTTCAATTTTCAAGGTAGCAAATTATGTTATTTAAAATAATTAAGTTAAATATCATCCTATGTTTAATAGAATCATAGAGTGTATAGACAGATTTAATAAATATTTCATAGAAATTTTTAAATACGTAGTTTAAAGGTGATTAATTTTTTCACTTTAAATGAAATAATCAAATCAATTTAAATGATAATATCATTAAGTTTTTTTTTTTTTTTTTTTTTTAAAGAATAATGATTTTTTGAACCCCCCTTCCTCTAACACATGATCTCCGACGTGGCATGTGCTAGACACATAGATTCACACACAACTGCAGATATTTATGGAGATGTATAACTGTGTATCCCGAGAAATCTATGGTTCTAGCCCATGCCACTTTAGGAGACGTGTGTTAGATGCTGTTAGAAAATCCCGACTCTTTTTTTTAAATGAGATTAGTAACTCGGTGACGACAAGAATTCAAACCAGGTCCATGGTATCGAGTAGTATACGTTGAAATTAAAGAACTATATCTACCATAATTGATCATAAGGATATGGATCTTTGGACGGCATAAATCTCAAAATGAAAATCTCTAGACATCAACAACCATTTGAACACAAGAGCAACCACAAAGGATGATGTTGACGCTTCTCTTACTTTAATAACCTTGCTTGCAAAGTATTCAATGTTGTTTGAAATGTCGGACTTGCTGCGAGGGTAAAAGAGATGATAGAGCGCCACTTTATATAAAAGAGTGCAAAAGAAACCCTTTTTCACCAAAAATAATATTTCTGGCAAAATGTGCAATTATATATACAGCTGCAAATTGTATTTTTCAAAAAAAATTATTTTCCTTCCTCTTTTAAGCACAATTATATAAATAATAAAGATCTCTAGCATGTTGGGATATTAATGGGTTTGTACTAATCGCCCTCAAAATCCTAATCTGAATACTTTCAAGCGAGACGACTTGGTGTAACAAACGGGTAAATAATCGGGTAAGCCTGTTTTCAATGTGATTAATAATTCAGTGACGACGAGAATTGAACCTAAGTTTATATGATATCATCACCCATTTACTTTACCAATTAAGATAGTTGGCATCTTCAAACCAACTCATGTTTTCTTTCAAGCTAAAGCTAAAAAAATAATAATAATAAAAAATCTGAAATCTCTCTTAAGGGTTTGTGTGATTGTTGGGAATCGTTTTCAAAGGAATATGTATTCCGCTGTAACATAATCAATAAAAATTGAATTATATCATTAGATTGCTACAACGAAAATGTCAAAGGGAGAGTTGATTTTTAGTTATGGAGGTGAAGGTAACACTAAGAGAATAACATTAAGAGGTGGGAAAATCATTTTCTCAAGTACAAAGATCGGGACAGAAAACGTTTCCCACCTCAGGTGGAAAATTACTTTGAAATCATTTTCCATGCTCAATCTTACGTACCTAAGATATCTTTATAATCAAGCCAAACTTATTAAATTAAATTGGACAATCAAAAAAGGCAATTATGATCTCAAATTATTCTCCAATTCTAACATAAAAATGATAAGATAATGAGTGGTATTGTCAATTTAGTCACTTATATTTGGTGGCCTAAATGAGTGATTTAAGTTAATATATAAAAGAAGTTGATTAATTATTTTACTCGTCAACTTTCTATCTACAATTCTTCCATGTATTTAATTATTATTTTTTACTATTTCTTCATGCCACACATGCACTTTGTCTCTATCATCCACAAATTTGTTACCGTTAGTGTCTTTATCACTCAAATCAATAATACCAATTTTCAAATGAGTTGGTTTTTTGGTGCAATAATTATTACATTTCTGGTCCCTCTATTGTATTTGAAGCAGTATGTAGCTTTGGCTTAAGTGGTGGGACTTTTTCACTGATGTGATTTGATAATTTAATAAGAGAAAAGATCAAAAGAATGTGATCATAGTTTAAATTCATGTTGTTATTATTATTATTATTTTATTATTATTATTATTAACTTATGGGTATATTTATCTTTGAGGTGAGATATACCCATTAAAGAGAAAAAAAAAACCATTTTTTCATTGGCTACCAATATCCTTTACAAGATCACAAGAAATGGTATTTTCCACCATTTTCATGTATCGAAATAATAATAATAATAATAATACTAATAATAATTTCTTACTCCGTTCCTAAGAAAATTACTAGGTATGTAACATGTTATATAGTATTTATTATATTATTTTTATTTATTTTAGAATTTTTTTTTTCTAGGGTTAGGGTTCTTCATTTTGGAAACAGTATTTAGAGATGGATCAATTCTAGATTCTAAAATGGTGGATTGAGGTCTGACAGCCAAAGTGGCATGCCATAACAAACAATTACTAAGTTCTTATCATTTGATGAATAACTTTTTTGATTAATTATTGTCCAAACATTTTTTAGCCATCATAAAAATAAGGGGAAATGATTAAAAATGGTTAAATATTTTAATATTTATTTAAAAAAAAATTTCAAAAATTACCAAAAAAAATTAATTTGTCCCACAATCCAGCATTTTAAATGGAGGTTAAATTGATGCGGTGTTAAAGCAAGCTATTGAAACGTTGGACAATCCAACATTTTAATCATTCAGAGGATGTTTTTAATAAAAAATTTTCATTTTAACACATTAAAATGCTGGAGAATCTAGCGAGTTACTAAAACGGTGGACTATCTAGTAACTTAATTTGTTTTTGGTAATTTTTTTTTGTTGTAAAATATTAAAATATTTAACTCTTTCAGTAATTTTCCCTCTAAATAATGATAGAGAAAGGAACCCTTCCCTAATATCCTTGGATTGTTCTAGGGATTTGTACGTTGTAAATCTTGAGTAAATATGGACCTTGATGACCTTGGCCATGGGCTAATTGCTATTTTTTTTTTTCTAATCGGTTGCTAATTATAAAAATTCCTTTGACAAGAAACAATAATGCAATAATTCAATGTTGAGGAACATTTCACAAGATCAAATTTTGAATAAAAGAATTTTCTTAGATAGGTGCAACACTTGATTAGGTCTCAAGAATGCTTGACCTCATATGATTCTAAAGAAATGCAAGTAGTCCAATCTAATACGAACTTAACATCAAACCTAATGTGGATCTTATAGCACCTACTATTTTAAGCTTCAAAAGTTTCAGATATTATATATATGAGTCGTGATTTTCTAACTCCCCCTCTGAAAATTCCCCTTAACTCTCCTGACGTCGTTGTGCATAGAACCATAGATTTTTTTTCTTGAGATACACAACTGCGAATCCCCATAAATGTGTATAGTTGTGCATCCCAAGGAAAAATCTATGGTTCAATGCATAACCACGTTAAGAGAATTTAGGGGGAGTTTGTCAAGGGGAGTCATTTTATCATTATTATTATATATGCATATAGGGTCAAATTCGACAATCGACATTAGGGAGCCAACACATTTGTCTTATATGAATTAAAAGTTCTGGATTAGGTTGATTTTTTGTGAGGATGATATCTATGTTGAGAAGATCATCCTCGTAAGCACCTAGTCCAATCCAAAACTTTTAAGTCATATAGGACACATGTTGACTCCCTAAAGTTGGCCAAACCTAACTCATATGGTTATATAGTTACTAGTTTTAGATGAAACCTAATCAATCTGATTCAATTTATAAAATCACATAAGTAATATAAAATGTGAAGATTTCAATTAATTTATTGACAAAGTCTTGGAACAAAGACTTGAATTTAATTTTTGTCATCATCAAATTGCTATCTCATTTAAATTAGGTTTACTGATCACACGCACGTGTAATGAACTACTTGATAAATTTTACAATTGTTATTATGTCTTTAGTTTCAATATGGTGAATGTTACAGGAGGTCTGATTGATTTGAGAAGACATGACTATGACTATAATAAGTAAGATGATAGACACTAAAAATTTCAAAAGAAATATAATATAAATAATGCTGAAGTGACCTCAAGATTGTACCTCACATCGTACATCCTGACGTGAAAGTTTATGGGAATCATAGATGGTTTTTGTCAAGATACGAGTAAAAAACATCTATAGTTCCTATCCACTTTCAGGTCAAGATGTGTAATGTGAAATACAATCATGAGGTCACTCCGCAAAACTCATATAATATATAAAGGTTAGTGTTCAACAATCAACATTAAAGAGCGAATGCCTTTATCTTATATGATTAAAAAAATTTAAATTGGACTGATTTTTTGTAAGGATGATTTCTATAATAAGGAGATCGTCCTTACAAAAAATCAGCCCAATCTAAAATTTCTAACCACATCAAAAGTGATTTACAAATTAACGGTACAAAAAAGACAATCTACAATTTCAAACCACTTTGATGGAAATTAGAAATTCAAATTTGAGTGATTTTTTGTGAGGATAATCTCCTCCCATAAAGATTATCCTCATAGAATATCAATCAATCCAAAACTTTTAAGTTATGTAAAACAAAGGCGTTGTTCCGTAGAATGGGACCCAAATATAAAATTTGTATACTTCAATTATTATGTTGAATTCTTACTATGTGTAAAGGGACACGACTAATCCAAACCCATCCAATGAGTTATAAGATTCAGAGACTAAAAGAGTGACCAAATGATATTTTGTGGATTGATTGAAAATGGGTTTTCATTAAAAAAAAAAATTATTTCTTGTTTTTCAAATGGAATGTTGAGGTTGAAGAGTAGAATTTTTGCCCTATTTGACTATTAATTTGTGAATCATTCATTCTTTCTTTTTTAATTTAATTGGGTGATCCCTTATTTGACTTTTTTTTTTTTTTGAAAAAATAGGACACTTTGATGATGGTGATCATATTACCATTATCCTAAAATAATCCAGTTTGCTTAGACTGAGATTCGAATGTTTGGCACACGTCCTAACGAGTCTTGTCAGCGTGGTTATCTAATTCTAAAGTAGGAAACCAACAACATCAAAACCATCTTTAATAGATAGATTGCCCAAGTCTTAAATTATATACCAAATGGTCGTTATTTTTGTATGATTTAAGTTTTTCACGTTTCCACCCAACATGACAAAGAAAACGTTTTTCTGACGAAACAGAGTCAAAAACCGTGGGCCGTGTGCGGTGGGCGGTGGGCGGTGTATGTGTAGCGCACAAGTGAGTGGATACAGAATCGCTAGACGCTAAGAACATGTTTGATTGCAGGGAAAATGTTTAGTTTGTTAGCAAATGATGTCCATACAAATTCTTTTTCACTCTTTGAGTACATCATGAAAAATCTTTTTGTACTCTTTCATTTAAATTGGGTCTTACAAATTGTTTTAGTAAATCTAACTTTACAATATCTTACCGAGAGTTGTTGAGCTCACCTTGTGGCATATAAAATTCTATGAATTTTTTTTGTCCTATGTGGGTTAAAAGTTTTGGATTGAACTGATTTTTGGTGAAGATGATCTCTATGATGAGGAGATCATTCTCACCAAAAATCAACTAATTTTAAAACTTCTAATCTCATGTTTATGAGTTGAAGAATTGTGGACCGTCCACGTTTTGTAAACCACTTTTGATGAGGTTAAAAGTTTTGGATTGAACTGATTTTTGGTGAGGATGATCTCCTCATCATAGAGATCATCCTCATAAAAAATCAACTCAATGAGGAGATCATCTTCACCAAAAATCAGCTCAATCCGAAACTTTTAGCCCACATAGGACAAAACACGTTATAGATATATGCGTACACAGATTCTGATCCATATATATATATATATGTATGTGTGTGTGTGTGTGTGTGTGTGTCACAATCCCTTGATTTTTCTTAAGAATGACTTATGAAAAAAACATGTTATCCCAACTCTTTAAATGCAAAATCCAATGGTTGAGATTTATCCTTGGGATAAGTATCTCCAAGATTTGTGTTATCAAGATACTCATAACTTTCAATCATTGGATTTTGTTTTTAAAGGGCTGAGATCATGTGTTATTTTCATGAGTCATTCTTAGGAGTCAACAGATCTCAACCCTATACATATACTTTAAAAAATCGTTTTCTCCCGTTAAATTTTAATTTTAAATTTAGGAATTTGCTATGAGTTAAATAGCTAACCATTTTCAAAACCTTGGACCAAAGTCCAAAAAGAAAATTGGATGTTTTTATATTACTATTTTAATTTTTTTCATGAAATCTAGCAGATTATGGTATTGGATTTGCCAATTTGGTAATTTATTTGAGTTCAACAATCCAAGATTTGAAATCTTACTAAATTAGGAAGGCACGTGTTTCTCTTTTTCTGTAATAAAATTTAAATTAAAAAGGGGTATGAGTAAATGGGAATGTATCTAAAGGATTTATATGAAAGTTAAAATATTGATTAAAGGATTTTTGAAAATTATATGATAAAAAGAATGATATTTTTGTAGTTTAAAAAATTAACCAGATTATGGGGTCTTAGGTTGCAATTTTATTAGTTTTTAACCAAAATCACCCTAATTATATAGGTTAGATGTAAAAGTGTTGGTATTTATGAGATCCAAATTTTGGTTCCTTGTGGCAAAGAGTCGTGCTGGGGTGATGCAGTATTTACTGTGATTCTCACAATTCTGATGTGGATATGCATATATAACCGTAGGTGGTTTTTACTTGTGTCGCGAGAAAACACATCATGGTTATGTGCACATCCACATCAGACTTGTGAGAATCGTAGTAAATACTTTTTGTCATTTCAGCATATTCTTGTGGCAAATCATTTTCTTAGGGGAAGGGCATGAGAAGATTTGCCACACCAATCTGCAAATTATTTTTTCTTGCTTTTCATATTTATTTTGCTCTCAAACACTGTCAAATTTATATTTTCCACGACAAAGTATAATTTAGCTCAACAAAACAATAGTGATGGGCAATGTGGATAAATGCCATGTGGTCCCTAGTGTAAAAATAAAATATGTGTTATTTTGAATGGAAAAAGTAGAAGTAACTCCAAGAGGTAATAACTAAATGAAAATCGACTAAGATGGATTGGGCATGTTCAACAAGGGCCAATTATAACTCCTATTAAAACTATTATTCAATTTGATTCAAAAGAGCTTGAATGGAGACAACAAATATTATCTCTCTCTCTCACAATAACAAGACTTGGTTCTGTGGAATGGAGGAATATGATTCATTTAGCCAACGCCAAATCTTTAAAATGAAGCTTTGTTGTTATTGTCATCGTTGGTAGCTGATCATCATGAATGATTGTAATCATAATTGATTCAGTTGTTTTTTATTGACTTGTATCTAATGTTAAACCCAACTCAAATACTATGGCTTCCATGCAAGAGAACGTGTCTGCGACTCTACATGAAACTACAGTTCATTCAAGTTTTCCCTTTCAATCCAATCTCTCTAAATGACCTGATTTTGCCAAGCTCTTCATCTTCTTTAGCTCCAATGCAGCCTTCGAACTCAAACCCTCGCTCATTTTCTAAGCTTAACACAGCCACTTTACCCTCATTGTGCCGGTCTAATTGCCTTCCCTATCTTCACAACTTCTCTTCCTTTATCTTCTCCGCTTTCATCAAAACAGTTTCTAGAGAGGGCCTCTAGCAACTTCACACACCATTCGACACAGATGGTTGGAATCCCCATAGCAATTTGATGCGTTACAGTGACCAAATACTGTGGGACATTAGTTCCTCGGCTACTCTTATTACTTTCTTCTCCATTGTTTGCAAGGCACTTCGAAATGTCTTCCATAATTATTTTCTTTGAAAACCATTAGAAAATGTGCAATACAAACAATTGCGCTCCAAGAACACATTTTTAAGTTCTAGTGACGCATCAACATGGCTCTGGATAGAGTGGAATGGAGGAACGTGATTCATTTAGCTGACCCCAAATCTTTGGAATAAAGCTCTGATGATGATGACTGGCATCAATGTAAAATCTTCTACCTTACCTTGCCAAGCCAGGTACAATAGCAAGCCATCTTGTGTGTTCCACGGATCATAACTCATGATGAACTTACAAACCTTAGACAAAAGGAAATCTCGAGATCACTGACGATTATATTCCCAACTTTCCCATTGAACATCTCTTTTAGATGCTGTATTAGACCGTCCAATTCTCAGAGATGTTATATTAATTAGAACATTCCCTATGATGACAAACTTTTCTAGTTGTCTTCAGGCCATAAAGATCAGCAAAACATCACAATCACTGCATCACATTACCAGAAACCCATCTGATAATTTATATTAGCTTTGATGTGTCCCAATTCCTCCTGCAACGCTTGTCACTGGCCTTTGTGCCACATAAAATTCACCAGGTCACCATGTAAATGAGAAAGTCTCCACACCCACATCAAGAACTTAAACAATAAATATCAAACCAGCTTGCTTGGAGGACAATCATGCATCATATAGACCTGCAAAAAGGTACAAAACGTGGACCATGCAACCAGGACAATCCATCATAAAAACTGCTGGATGCACTGCTGCCACAAACTACATTGGAACTCCCTGCTTTTGGGGTTATGTAGGAAGATAAGTCATCGTTCTCCTCCCACCCTCCAGTGTTCACATGGGATACATCCATAGGAACAAAAACTCTTCTTTTTTTTCTTTTTTCTTTTTTTTTTTGGTTTTAAGCCTCGTTTAAAATGTGTTTTAAAACTTCAACGATTAAAACAATAAATAAACCTCCATACATTTTTAATTCGTTTTTTTACGTTTTCACGTTTTAAACATGTTTTTAAAATAATAAAACCCCATTTTTTGTATGCCAATTATTTATTTTTATAACCTTATGGTTGTTTGTGATTTGATTCATAAATGTAGTTTAATATGAGATTTGATGATAATGTTTGATGTTATGATTTTTTAATAGTGTCCTATTCTGTTCAAAAGATTCTTTGGTGGTCAACTTTTTTAGCATCATAGAATGTATAATTTCGTGTGGAAACATGCTATCAGGCATAGATATTCAATGTTGTTGTTTTTTCCTCAAAAATATATTGGAACCTTAGATTAAATGTCTAATGTAACATGTGTATTACATTTCTTTATAATATCTAATATATATATTATATTTATCATTTTTTCCTGTTTTGTTTTCATTTTTTTCCCATTTTTTCCGAAGTTTTCCCCTGCCTTTTTGAACCCGAATTCCGACTTGGTGACTATGGACCCATCCAAGGGGAATTTCATGATGGGAATCTTTTTTATCAACAAGTTCAATCCAGTTGATGATCATGACCACTGTGCTTTGTCTAGAATGTTCACTGCATATTCTAATCACCAGCAACACAGAAAGTTTTGTTAATCCCGACTGATTGTGAATAGTTTTTGTTCAACAGATCTATTGTGATGGGCAAGTTGATGACCACCATGTACATGAACAATGAAGAACCTATAGCTTAGTGGAAGAGTGCCAGTCTTGTAAACTGAAGTTGATGACCATGTGTTCCTAATGTTAATATGAAGACCCTTCAAGGTACTTTGCAAGGAAAACAATTCAAGTTAAAGAATATATCTTATTCTACTGCTAATCTTATGGCCATGGTTATTACTATCAGATGCCCTAGTGTTTTAAAAGTCTAGGCAATTTATTCCAAGACAATGTAATAAAAAATAAGTCTCTTGGCTATAGGGAACTTTGTGAAGACACACAGCTGAAAATATCAGATCAAGGAGATGAACAGTCCAATTTCGCACATTAGTAGACCAGCAAGGATGATCAAAATGCATAGAAATAGTAACAAAGAAGCAGATGATGGTGGTTGTATTGGGTACAATTGTTGTATTCTAATACTACGACCTTTTTGCACCAGAATATGTCTGACTTGAACCTGAAATAACGGTCCATTCAAGTTTCAACTGATCTTTGAATGACCCGTTTCTTATTTTGTTTAAGCCAAACTTTTCATCAATTTTCCTTACCTGTTTCTCACTTGATCCGTGCCTTTATTTTCTCAGCTTTCATTGAAAGCATGTCAAGTGATACTTGAGCAACTTCACACAGTAACTGTCTTTTGATACAATCTTCTCATTGTGGTTGGGTTCACACACTAACCATCTTTACCATTTTAGGGTTCTTGCATTTTGGTCTAAGCAATTTAAGAAATTTTTTTTTGAGAAGTTAAGCAATTTAAGAAATTAGGGAGAACTTTTTAGATGACTTCATGTTAAGGTGGGATTCCATGAGCTGTGAGGAGTTTTATTGGGGGTAGCATTTTCACCATGTGGGGCATTCTCTTTAGTTATTTTGTGTATCTTGTTTATGTTTTCTTCGGCTGATCTTCTCAACCTCTGACATTGAAAATTGTTTTTTTCTTCTAATGAAATCTTTTTTGCCTATCAAAAACAAAAAGTATTCAGAAACAATGCATGACCTCGAAGGGGCTTAGACCCATAGAGCAGTTGGTTTGACACATTGCAAAGCAACTTTGAGGTCGTGGGTTCAAGTCCAGCTTACCTATCCAAAAAAAAAATGCATGAACTCGTAGAATCCAATATCAATAAAATTGTGACAGCTTTCATGAATGCAAAATAGAGAATACAAGTGATTACTTGGATTCAACTGGAATAAAGCCAGGGCATGGTCAATGTTAGATGAATGTGTGGGTCCAGCTCAAGAGGTAGGACCACATCACCTATGTTCTCCAATCACTCCCGTTATGAAGTGGAGAGAGTTAGAGACTTCGAGCCTACTACATTCCCCATATTGATTACCTTGTCAATCTTTGGGTGTGGTCGAATCTTTATTCTCTCGTCGGAACAAATACAAAATAAATTTTAGGTTCTCTTGTATTCTCCATTGTTTCAGAAGAAGATAAGAAGAAAGGTCTTAGTCCAAGTTGAACTCCCTTAAAAAGCTTGCAAATGTGTTTTCTCCATGCTTTCGACACTAGAAAGGGGTTATTTTTGAAGAGTTACAAAGTGAGAAGGCACTTCAGTTAGGGTACTTGGTTTGGTCATAATGAAGTTTTCTTCTAATGAGTCTCAGTCTGGAGAAGTTGTATCTTTGTTTGTGTAATAGTGGATTGGCATTATGCACCATGTTTTTCTACATCACATTAATGGATTTTCCACGTAAGTTCATGATCTTCTTGTGTATATGATTGATTGTTTATTGTGTTCTCAATTCAAAAAGAACCACATAGCCGTGTTTCCCCAATAATCAACTTGGACGCAAATTCATACAACTTCTTGAATTGGCTTAATTAACAATAAAACACAAATTTTCAAGGAATTGAACTCTAAAGAAAAATTCTTGTTACACAAAATGCACGAATCAGTGGAACACAATGTCAGAAAATCGCAACAGGCACAACACTCTCCATTCAAAACTAAACCATAACCAACTCAATAACACAACAATAGAGGGAAAGACACACGAGCAAAGACGTCATGAGACATACAAAACGCCACAACGATAGAATACAAGGCTTGATGAAGTAACAATTGCCCAAACAAAGACAACCCACCAAGCCATAAACAATGCCACTTCTTTTACAAATGCAGAACAAGGCACAAAACTGCATACAAATGGAACAGTCCCAAGTAAGTTACCTTCAATCAGAGATAAGCCGAGAAATATAAGTATCAATGCCGCTGGTGCAAAAAACTGCAAAACTACCAAACACAAGTAGTAATTATGCAAGAAGATCTTCGCTCTACTGAAATCCAAGTCCGGAACCTTACTAGCATGCAACCTTTGGTACCAACATAACACCGCTTCATCTAAATACATTTGCAAGTTTGGGCGCAAAGAGACAATCTGTGAGATACCCGAAACCAACAAACACAAAAGCCTAAGTTTTACAAACTCCAATTGCGCCATCCCCATATTCCCCGCCAACTTCTCATTAATACCATTAGTATCGAAATTTCTCTTCTTAATGAAAATTTCCACTATGGGTTTGATCCAAAGCAAAGATGTGAACACCACCACCAAGAAATTAATATAAAGAAGCAGTCGAGCAAACCATCCGCAAGAAATTATTGATAAATTCCATCGAAGCTGATCCGTTCCAAGCCAAAATGTGCGAGCACTCTTCGTCGCTGGCATGAAGAGAAAACCCGTAAGACAACCCGCAAAAAGGGCAATAAAAACCTTTCCGAACCCATCAACGGAAACGAAATCGAAGTCAAATACATAAGGGGACAACAACGAAACAATCAGAAAAACTAAAAGAAACCCCAAAATCCCCACAATGATACTGAGCTGCTTTTCGGACCTCTTCGATGCAGTTATCTCAAAAGACAGCTTAGAAATCGAAACAAACACCTTGCAAATAGCAATAAACCCTAATAGAATCGGAATTACAGACCCATTAATAAAAATTCCAGAATTCTCTGGTATGGGAAAGAAATAACAAAGCAAAAGAGATGAAATTGCCACTAAACAGCAAACGAAAGCGTCACGATAATCTGTGAAGTAGAGCCGTGATTGAATATGGTTATCTACGAGTTGTAATCTGAAGATCTGAGCATTGTTTTCGTCGAACTCGAATTTCTCTTTCGATCGATTCCTCTTCTTTGGTTCTGTGTTTGATGATGAGGAGAGGTTTTGGTAACCCTCGATTCCTGAATCTGATGATTCGGTGCTTTCGGGCCTACGAATCGCTGCTCTGATACCAGATTGAGACCTGTCGTTGCCTACGTTTTCTGGGAGTATATAAGTGAAGAGACCTTCAAGGAATCTGATTGGAACCCTAAGAATGGTGAGGATGAAAGTTACAGAGAGAGGGAGTGCAATGTGAAATATTAGATTCTTGTAGGGGGCGAAAATAGATAACATGATTGATGAATTTTGGGTATCAACCGTGAAAAATCAGAATCATTTTTTTTTTTATAGAAGGGAGGATTTGGGATTATTGCTATCTGTTTTGCCCTAGAGAGAGAGAGAGAGAGTTTGTGAGCTCTCCTCAGATACTGAGAGCTAAACTGATCTGAGATCTCAACGTAGGTTTTGAGAAACAATTACTAGATTTGCCCCTAAAGTTCTCATTAATCACGATTCGGGAAAGAAACGGATCGGGTGGAGTCCGGTAAATATGGGTAGGGCTGGCAACGGATCAGTTCGGTACATGATCACTGCCACTCCAATACCGATCCGAATTTTTTTTAATTGTATCAATTAATATGTGAACCGAATCCTATCCGTTTCATTTCATCCTTAATCTGAAACCGATCCGAACATATGCCTTATTTTCAAATTATCAATGTTCAATATTTAAAAAATAAAAAAAAATTCCTACTCCAAATATAGAGGAAAATCAAAAGGACTAAAATGTTTTATCTATATATATTTATATGAAATTAAGAAAAAAAAATTATTGAAATATGTTCAGATTAGATTGGGGTATATCCGAATCCAATGCGAAATTATGTCAGATCTAAGATTTCAATCTGAAAATCCAATTTTTCATGTTTTTTAGGATCGGATAGGTTCGGACATCGGGTATATTTCGAATCATTGTCAACTCTAATTAGAGGTCCGACTTGGTTTAGTTTGATATGGTTTGGTTTGATATGATTTGGTTTGGTATTAGGTTAAGAAATGTAGTGCTAACCAATTTGAATCTTGGTTCAGGGCTGGTATAGAATAGAACTAAATCCAGAATCGTCCCCTTATAAAATAAATAATTATAAGAAATATTATTTTGGATTGGAGTAAGAAGGAAGGTGGTTTCATCAAAATATATGTTGTTTGGAAAGTAGGTTTAACCAAGAATAGAAACGAATCGAACTGATTTTAAATCAATTTTGCTTGATTTGATTCTATGGTCAATTTGGTCTGGCTCTAGTTCTTATTTAGTACAACCGACCAAAATCAATCGGTTTCAATTTAGCACCAAACCGTACCAAGTTGCACCCATATATATTCCCCTAATAATGGTATGTTCTTTAAAGGGTGATTACGATATACCCCTCCACATTTCGATCAATATTAAATATTTTTTATAGGCATTATAACATGTCACCCAAATGAGTTATGATTTGAAGCACAATGTTACAGATACTGCTATGTTGGCAAATTGAGGATTTAGAATATTGACCTATGTCTTCTACTAGATACTAATAAAAATAACCTCAATACCCCCATCTTCAGCCTCTAAGTTGATAAAGCCTTTGAGATTCTATCTCCTTCAAACCTGAAGAACAAAATTGGATTTTTAGATGTGTAAAAAAGGTGAATTTTTAGATAGAAAAAACAAGGATTACTAGAAGACATTGATGATATTAAAAATAGTTTATTATAGAGACTAACAAGATGAATATGATAGATTGTAAAGGGAAGTTCTCAATCTTTAAATTCCATTACATTCAATCTTCAAACCTCAAGAATAAGATAGAATTTTGGGTAGAAAAATTGAATTTTTTTACTGGACAAGAGATGGATTAAGTACTTTGTTTTGAACAAAAAATTACAGTAAAATTTAGCAACTTGTTGGTAATAGATTTTTCAAGAGAAAATAGAGGGGATTTTGGCTAGAGGTTGAAGATAAGAACATTTAAACTATTTAAATTAGTCCCTTATAAAAGACTTAGGTCAAGGGGTATTTCATTAGTTTATTTAATAAAGCTGCTATTGGCACCTCAACTCTCACACTTAGGTCAAGGGGCATTTCATTAGTTTATTTAATAAAGCTGTTATTGGCACCCCAACTCTCACGTATTTATTTCTTTGTTAGATTTCTATTTTTTGGGGAGCCTAATCATAAATAATTATTGGAATTGTTTAAAGGAGTGTTATAATGTTTTGTAAGATTATAATTTGAGTCAAACCTTTGTAATATTTGAAGTGTGTGTCTTTAAAGTATTTTAAGAAACTTGGGTGTAATTAATACAAGTTGAGGTGCCAATAACAGCTCTCTTAATTAAAATACTTAATGTAATATTTATTTATGTCTTGGTTGATATTTTCAAAGCACAAAAAGCTTGATATAACACTCCAAAGTATGCCTCGTCATGCAATTTTTTGGTTAAGGACTTGCAAAATTGATCTTGAAAACATTAACTTTTCAATTAGATTTGAAATATTTTTGGAATGATTTTGAAAAATCAGATAGAATTAATTTTTGTAGTCAAATATAATAATATAAATTATTGAGAAATCTGAGTTTTTTATTCCTAGGCCTAGATGAAATATTATTCGATTTATTTTCTTAGGTGACTCATATCAAGCCTTTTAAACCATCAATGACACCAATCTTTTTTTTATGAATTTCTTTTAGGGGTCACGAATCATACAAATAATTTTTTATCTTCTTCTTCTTCAGTGGGAAACCATATGACCATATTTTTTTTAGTAGGAAAAAACCGATACGCAAGCACCACTACATATAAAAATGCATTTTCATACAAATCAAGCATTTTATCTTTTTTTGTGTTTTGATGACTCACCAAAATCAAATAAATGAAATGATACACATTTTTTTTCCGCTATAGACCATGTTACTGGAATAATGCCACCACGGCCAATAAAGTGCCATGTGTCTGAATCTTTTAGGCTCATGGTTTTAAATTTCATCCGAGACTAAGACAACTAATCCAAGTCATCTCGGTAACGTCCACCAGCAAGACGAGTTGATAAGTCATCTCGAAGATATGGTTTGTTTTGTTTTTAAGGCATTTTTTTCAAAACTCATCTGAGATGACTCAAATAAATTGGTTGTCTCGGACGAGATGACTTGGTCTCATTCATGGACGAGACTAGACGCCAAAATGAGTTTTAAAACCATGCCTAAGCTTACTAACACTTTTACTTTTCGCCCACTCATTTAAGGGACTCTACATATTAAAAATTAGTCAAATTAATGATTTATAACAATTAGATTTGAATACTTATTTTTTTCATGGCTTGTAACCTAGATTAAAAAAAAAAGTTCAAACTCTACTGAAAATGAATAAAATCCAATGATTACAAATTATCAAGGCCAATTGGATTTGTTGACAAGTGGTAATTGCATCTCTTACGTTCAAAAACTTAAAATATATATATAAATGATCCTTACCACCATTATAAATGGAGATACGATCGGATGGGATTCAAGTTTAATTAAGTGATTATATTTTCTTCTAAATTGGGATGTTGTTTTCAAGAAATATGTTGCTTGGTTTGTTGATTTGCTTAGCTCAAATACGAGTTAATGGTGCATGGCTTGCAATTCTAGTGCGAATTTGGTTCATAAGGGTGGAAAAAGATAATTCATTTTTGGGTTCGCCTATGTTCATTAGTTCGGCTCATTAGTTTGGCATATGTGGCCAAGGAGGAGGATGCAAAGGAGATGAACTTAATTTCGTCATGAGCTTATAACTACTCGAATATAAAGAAAGGAGATAGGGGAGAAGAAAGAGAAAATGTTCGATTCTAATTTTAAGTAAGTCGATGCCATGGGTGCCAAGATGAAGTCAATACGGGGTGAATATTGAAACCCATCTCCTCCTATCAATACACATATATAATAATGTAAATTTTATTATTAAAATATATAAAAATCATTACAATATAAATTAAATTAAAATACAATTGTGTGTCCCACTCTACTAAAGTTTTGTATGGGATAAACGTCTCACTTAAATATAATTTTGTGGGATCCACACTATTTACTCTATTAATTTTCTCTTCACCCCCTTCAACTTTTATGGTCTCCTCCCCGCGATAACATTCCTCCAATTTTATTATATTTTCTTATTTTTTTCAATAATCGCCCTTTAATTTTACTATATTTGTTCATTTACCCGTTTAACTTTAAAGATTTTTAATAATACCTCTCTAACTCTATATTTATTTTGCTCCCTTAACCCCCAAATTCTGATATATATATATATATATATATAAGAGTAGTGATAATCTTACGCCCCCCGCGCACATACTACAACCACCGCTAGATGTCATTAAATCTTGTAAAATGGATGACATCTAAGAGATGTAAAAATAGTGGTCACTTGTAGATCTTTAATGTGTGTGTGTGTGTGTGTGTGTGTGTGTGTGTATATGGACAGGGTCAACAGCCAACAAAAAAACCCAACGTAAGTAGCCAATGTTTTTTCCTATACAGGTTAGATGTTTTGGAATGTGATGGTTTACAAAGTAACTATCCACATTTTGAGGGGGTTAGACATTTCAGAATAGGCCGGTTTTTTGTGAGGGCCTGCATATAAAAATCTATCGACTTATCATTTTTAAATGTGATATCCATTAAAATTATAATCGAAGATGGAAAGAGTCAAATAGCTCTTCATTGACGATGATTCTTACATTGAATAGATACTTAAATAAATAGAAAGTTAAAAATCTATTAAATATGCTTTGAGAATGAAAGCATGGTAACATAATAGATAATTTCTCTAGCTGTTTCTTTCATATAATGTTCACTTTTGAAAAACTATTCCAAAAAAATTAACAGATCATTCAAAAGTAAATAGAAGATGATTAAAATAATCAAATAACTATACTTCAATAATGACTCTTGAATCAAGTCAAAATTGAAATTTTCAAGCGAATACGTTATTTTCCACATTTGATTTGTTTGAATGTAACATAAAGTTCATAGGACTCAAAGAAAAAATAAATCAGTAAATCACATTGTGTGCACAAATATATTGGTAAGTGGTTCATTATATTTCGTGAATCTAGAGCAAATTGTACGATAAACTAGATCTCTTTGTACTATTTTAGTCTAATAGAAATAAACTAATAGTTGTGATTTTCAGACGCATCTTCTGACATACACCCCCATACACTTCCTGACATGACATGGGCTAGAATCACAACTCTTTTTTTTTCGGGATACATAATTATACATCGTCATAAATATATGCATGTGTATATCGAGAAAAAAGATCTATGATCCTAACACATGCCACGTCAGAGAGTGTATGTTAAGGATGGGGGAGTTAAAATATTGAAAAATGTCAAAGTGGCACTCTTTTCTACCATTTGGTTGGATTTTTCGAAAATTATATTATAGGCGGTTTCTAATCATTGGATATGATATGAGAATTTTCTTGACTGACTTAAATATTATTTATTTTCTCGTGATTCTCATTCATTAGGAAAATATTTTCTAACAATGATTAGAAGTAGAAACTATTAACTAGGTTGGCTAAAACTATGGACCAATAATAAGTTTGTACCAAACGACACTGAAGAGGTCTAAGTGGTCCACGCATCATTACATTTCTACTGTTACTTCTCCTTCTTAAAGTTGGTAATATTTTAATCAAGTTGATAATATTTTAATCATCTAAGTAGATTTATTATAATTTTCAGATGGTTTTATTCGTCCACTAAAGGAAGAAGCGAGTCTCAATTTTGATGAAAAGTGGACACCACGTCCGAGTTATGACTTCAACCTTCCCATAAGGAGTTTCGATCTTTAATATTACTCTCATAGTCACAAAGTCAGTGTACAGAGTACAGAGTACAGAATACAGAGTACGGGTTTAAGACGACAAAGGAAAATTTTGGAAAATAAATATAAAAAATAGAAAAAAAAAAAAAACACATAGTAAAAAACACGGATAAAACATAAAATATAAAGAAAAGTTTGTAAAACTTATGAAAAATTTATAAATCTAGTAATACATAAAATATTTATTTTATATTTTCAATAAAACATGTTCTTAAATATACTTATACATGTTATGATGTCAATTTTTTTTAACACGTCAACATATCTTTTGTTTAATATAATAAATTATGAAAAAAATGAAAAATCATAACATCAATATATTATCATCAAATCCCATATTTATACATTTATGACTCACCAAATTCTATTAAATAACAAATCCCACATTAATAAAATGAAAGGATTTAGTTTTTTTTTTTTTTGAAAAAATATTTTTTTTTTAATTGCCCTAAGTACAAGATGCATTTTTTTTTTGTTACTGTGATTCCTCAAGACCTTTTGGTGGAACTATACACAAATAATCAAAGATTATTATTAATTTGTAAATATTAATACTCTAATCTAATTTTTATGACAAATCAAATTATTTACATTAGATTTCTCATTTGAGCTCATAAAGCATAAAAGTAACATATTAATTTTGTTAATGTTTGTATGATTGTGCAAGAAAATGAGCTTTGCATGTGTATGATAATTCAATTCGGGAGCATATTTTTATTTCTTATTACTAGAAATACATTTTACTAATGCTGATACATTTTATAATATCATTATGTGCGCACCTCCATATCAGAATTGTGAGAATTACAGTAAATCTTGCGTCACCCCAACACGATTCAAAACATTCTCCTACTCAATTCTTGGAAAAAGTGATTTTCTCAACCTTAAAACTAAAATCTATTTCAGTTTATTTAACGTTTTCCCAGGCTTATAAAAATTCATTAGGAATCTGTTCTTTTTTAAGAACATTTTTCTAAGAAATTAATCTTCTTGAAAGAATGTGTTTTTAGGGAAATGTTTAGCAACAAACATTTTGGCAAAACATGGGTTAGAGGTTTTGGAATGGGCTGATTTTGGTGAGGATGATCTCTACGGTGAGGAGATCATCCTCACCAAAAATCAGCCCATTCCAAAACCTCTAACCCATGTTTTGAAAAATATTTTGCCAAAATGTTTGTTACTTAACCGTATTTATATATATATATATATATATATGGGTCGGGTTCCTGCAACACACATTGCGACACACATATAGACAACGTGTTTGTCTTATATGGGCAAAAATATTTGGAATAGGCTGATTTTTTGTGAGGATGATCTCTGTGATGAGGGGATCATCCTGGCAAAAAATCATCCCATTCCAAAACTTGTAACCCCATCAAAATTGATTTACAAAAATTGGACGGTCTATAATTTTTCAACAAAAATTGGACGGTCTAGAAGTTTCATAATGAGTTGATATTTGGCAAGGATGATTTCCTCACCACAGAGATCATCCTCACAAAAATCAGCCCATTCCAAACATTTTTGCCCATATAAGACAAAACACGTTGTCTATATGTGTGTTGAAATGGTTGTCGTTTGAACCTGACCCTATATATATATATATGGGTCGGGTTCCTGCAACACACATAATGACAACGTGTTTGTCTTATATGGGCAAAAATGTTTGGAATGAGCTGATTTTTTGTGAGGATGATCTCTGTGATGAGGGGATCATCCTGGCAAAAAATCATCTCATTCCAAAACTTGTAACCCCATCAAAATTGATTTACAAAAATTGGACGGTCTAGAAGTTTTGGAATGAGCTGATTTTTGGCAAGGATGATCTCCTCACCACAGAGATCATCCTCACAAAAAATCAGTCCATTCCAAATATTTTTGCCCATATAAGACAAAACATGTTGTCTATATGTGTGTTGAAATGGTTGTCGTTTGAACCTGATCCTATATATATATGGGAAATGTTCAGCAACAAACATTTTGACAAACATCTTGGCAAACATTTTTCGTGCGTAGGATAACAACCAAATGGGCGGTCGAGATTAAACAACAGCCGAACAGTTTAAGTGAGGAATTATACACTTATTTACAGCGCCATCCCTCAAAAATTTATAAATTGGTGCGTCCTCCCTGTCGATTTAAAATCAAAACAAAAAAACATAGAGTGATTCTCACTCTCGACAGAATTGAACCCTCCTCTCTCACAAAACCCTCTCGCTCACTCGAGCACTCTAGCTGCAACTAAATCCTTCTCAACCCTCTTTCTTACTATTTCATTCGCTCTCGCTCTCGCCTCCTGAAATCCTCTCTCTTGCTCTCACTCTTGCATTCTCTCTCGCACGAATGGGTTCTTGCCCAACAATCTAGTTTTTGTAGTTCTTAGTTTTCCTTTCTTGGTTTTGTTGTTTTTCAATGTGAGATTGATATGCAAATTGATTTATTTGGTCTGTAATTGTTACTAACATGATAATCAAAACATAATAAACAGTAAAAGTGTTTTTTATTTATTTTTTAATGATTATAAGGTATTAAAGGAGAAAGAGGAGGTTCAGAAGAGCTACCACATACCTATAAAAAAAAAATTAAAAAAAAAGTCATCGAAAGAAAAAATTAAATCACTAAACATAAAATAACCCAATCTGAAAACTACAATTGCTCAAGCTTTCAATTTAAAAGAAAATCTTTTAAAAAATCCATTTAAGCATGTACACCGCCATGCACTTACTTGAACCACCATGATTAAGGGAGGCATAGAGAGAGAGAGAGAGAGAACGAGAGTGAGAGAGAAGATAGAGAGAGAGAGAGAGCAAGAGAAAGGGAGGGTTTCGGCGAGATAGACAATAGAGAGAGAGTTCTACTCTGTTATTCGTTTTTGTTTTAAGGGAAGAGGGATGTGACACTAAATAAGAATAAATGGAGGGATGGCGCTTTGAATAGATGATCAGCTGTTATTTTCAATCTCGATTGTCCATTTGTGTTATATCGGACAGTCCCTATATGTTTGTTAAACGGTTTGGTAAACAGTTGGGCGCCGAACGGGACCCTCTATATATATATATATATATATATATATATATATATATATGGATCCCGTTCAGCACCCTAAGCTTTACCACACATTTTAACAAACATGTTTTGTCTTACATGGGTTAGAAGTTTTGGAATGGGCTGATTTTTGGTGAGGATGATCTCTATGGTGAGAAGATCATCCTCACCAAAAATCAGCTCATTCCAAAACTTCTAACCCCATCAAAAATGGTTTACAAAAAATGGACGGTCCACGATTTTTCAACGTGTAAACATGGGGCTAAACATTTCAGAATGGGCTGATTTTTGGGGAGGATGATCTTCTAATCATAGAGATCATCCTCACCAAAAATCAGCCCATTCCAAAACTTCTAACCCATGTAGGACAAAAAACGTTTGTTAAAGTGTGTGGTAAAACTTAGGGTGCTGAACATTTCCCTATATATATATAGGGTCACGTTCCTAAGACTCATATTGAGACTCACATTGCGACACACCGTTTTGTCTTATATGGGCAAAAATGTTTGGAATGAGCTGAGTTTTTGTGAGGATGATCTCTGTGATGAGGGGATCATCCTGGCAAAAAATCATCCCATTCCAAAACTTGTAACCCCATCAAAATTGATTTACAAAAATTGGACGGTCTATAATTTTTCAACAAAAATTGGACGGTCTAGAAGTTTCATAATGAGCTGATTTTTGGCAACGATGATCTCCTCACCATAGAGATCATCCTCACAAAAAATCAGCCCATTCCAAATATTTTTGCCCATATAAGACAAAACGGTGTGTCGCAATGTGAGTCCCAAAATGAGTCTTAGGAACGCTGTTCATATATATATATATATATATGGGTCCCGTTCAGCACCCTAAGTTTTACCACACACTTTAACAAACGCGTTTTGTCTTACATGGGTTAGAAGTTTCGGAATGAGCTGATTTTTGGTGAGGATGATCTCTATAGTGAGGAGATCATCCTCACCAAAAATCAGCTCATTCCAAAACTTCTAACCCCATCAAAATTGATTTACAAAAAATGGACCGTCCACGATTTTTCAACGTGTAAACATGGGGCTAAACATTTCGGAATGGGCTGATTTTTGGGGAGGATGATCTTCTAATCATAGAGATCATCCTCACCAAAAATCAGTTCATTCCAAAACTTATAACCCATGTAGGACAAAAAACGTTTGTTAAAGTGTGTGGTAAAACTTAGGGTGCTGAACATTTCCCTATATATATATATGTATGGGTCGCGTTCCTAAGACTCATTTTGGGACTCACATTGCGACACACCGTTTTGTCTTATATGGGCAAAAATATTTGGAATGAGCTGATTTTTTGTGCGGATGATCTCTGTGATGAGGGGATCATCCTGGCAAAAAATCATCCCATTCCAAAACTTCTAACCCCATCAAAATTGATTTACAAAAATTGGACGGTCTATAATTTTTCAACAAAATTTGGACGGTCTAGAAGTTTCATAATGAGCTGATTTTTGGCAACGATGATCTCCTCACCATAGAGATCATCCTCACAAAAAATCAGCCCATTCCAAATATTTTTGCCCATATAAGACAAAACGGTATGTCGCAATGTGAGTCGCAATATGAATCTTCGGAACACTGTTCTATATATATATATATATATATATATATATATATATATATATATATATATATGGGTCCCTATCCGTGGCCAACAGTTTGGCAAACATTTTGGCAAACACTTTTTCAAAACATGGGTTAGAGGTCTTGGAATGGGCTGGTTTTTGGTGAGGATGATCTCTACGGTGAGGAGATCATCCTCACCAAAAATCAGCTCATTCCAAAACTTCTAGCCCCATTTTATAAGTTGAAAAATCGTGAACCGTCCATTTTTTGAAAACCATTTTTGATGAGGTTAGAAGTTTTGGAATGGGCTGATTTTTGGTGAGGATGATCTCAATGGTGTAGAGATCATCCTCATCAAAAATCAGCCCATTCCAAGACCTCTAACCCATGTTTTGAAAAATGTGTTTGCCAAAATGTTTGCCAAACTGTTGGCCATTGAACGCTACTCTATATATATATATATATATATATATATATATATATATATATATATATATATATATAGAATGACGTGTACGCCATTATAAGAGCCCATGCCAAACTTCCCATCGAAGGTATATCAGATTGCTTGAATCAAACTGATATTTCTCGTAGTGAGATACTTTAGGTGGGACCCATATATTTGTTAAATCCAGAGAAATCCTCTCAGTATTGCTGTACACAATCACACCCACAAAGTTTTCCCTTTTTTTTGTACCTTTTATTTGGCAAAACTTAAAAGTCCTCTCATTTAATAACTTGACGGTGACCACTGCCAAAGGTCACGTGTGTAATTTCACAAGTAGAGAAGGTCATTTACGTAATTCAAAATTCCCAATAAAATATCAGCCTACACCTGTCGCCATTGCACAAGCTTTAAAGGACGATATTTTCATCTCATTGCTTCTTTCGGCAATTGCGCCGGACACAAGTAATCCAACGACGCATTAAATGAGTACAAAACACTGCTCAGCTAAACGTGTCAAAAAACGAATGTGAAGCTGGTCTAATCTATGACCACCTTAGTCTGACCAAAGAATCTCTCTCTCTCTCTCTCTCTTCTCGGCTGATCGCAAAATATCTTCTAAACAATCTCAGCATCTCATGCTTCAAATAGACCACCCACTCACCAAAACCGCCCCTATATAAACCAGAAAACCTCAAGCCTCTTTAGACACTAAGAAGTAGTATACACCAATCTCTTTCTATCTCAATCTCTATCTCTAAGCACTTTTCGAGTCTCGATGGATTCACACGTGCCGAGCGACGATCTAAGTGGGTTTTGGACGAACGAGAAGCATGTCAACTTTCTTAACAGAATGGAAGCCTCATTCGTTCGAACAATGCTTGAAAATGGCGACCGTTCTATGCTAAAATGCGCCAATTCTCCTCTTAACCGTTACGTCCCTGACAGTTCCGAGTCGACTCGAGAATTAGGTCACAGGAGAAATAGAAGGAAGAACACCCATTTGTATTTTCCAGGTAAACAATATTTCTCGAAATGAAATATCTCTTGTTATTTGGATTTTTTTTCTTGTCTATTATGCGCCGTTGGATTGTACGGGTTTATTTTAGCTGGAAAGTGGAAACACCCGAAACAAGGTATAGATGTAGATCATTTACTTTGATCGATGGTGTAGTGGCGCATGTTAGCAGATGGCTGACTGGTCAACGAAATAGCTAAAGTTTACTAAGATGACGAAAATGTCCTTGCCTTAAGATATTTGTGACCATGTTGAGTTGAGTTTTAAATCGTTTTTGTGTGGTGCGTTCTTGTAGAAGTCACGGATCCAAGCACGAATGCCGTTAGAACTAACGGCAGGAAGACGAGGAGGCGGTCTACAAGACGGCATGATGTGTCACAGGATCAGGTTTGTTATACATTATTAACTTGCTTCTATTGTACTGTATCACATAGCCTTTTATGGAAAAAGTACTGTAATCCTGTTAGATTCGTTTTGATTAAACGCAATGACCATTCAACGGGTTTGATCAACCGAGAACCTCTATATCTTTGGGGCTGGAATCCATTTGAAAAATTGAATACGATGTAATAACTTTAAATGAATTGATACGACACTCTATATATCATGACAGGTGTCACAAACTTCAATGAATCTGATCCAACCATTCGATGATCATCGACATTTGTGGGTCCTTCTCGAGGTCATCATAGAAATCAATGCGACTTGGACCTTTTAGATCCCTTAATGTTTTTCATTAAGATCATCTCCAACCTAATTCATGGAGGGGGAGATCTCCCGACCCAACTCCCACCGATCCGAGCATCTCCGGATCCATTTACTATTCACACCCTCAAAGTTTTTTCCATTTTGAAGACCCTCTCTATATATCTATTGACCTTTTTTAAGTACCCATTTTTGTTCTCATTTTTCCATAATGCAATTTTTGGCCTTTCTCTTTAGGTAAAACATGTTTTAAATCTCATTGTTGTTCCCCTAATAAAGCAATGTCACGATTTTTTATTTTTTTATTTATTTTTTCCTTAATAAAATAACCATTTGTTATCTTCAAAGTGGCTAGGAGGGGACGATCTTCAAATTTGAAGGAGAGTCAATTTGATGGAAAAATTTGAAGGTGTGAATTAGATATGATCTAAGGATCTCCCTGTCATGGCCCATGTTAGCAATCTCCCGTTATTTTTATTCTTCTAGTGAAAGTATCATTTTTCACATTATTGAACTATTCTGAATAATTAACGGATTTAAGTTTGAAAAGAATAAAATTCTTTTTTTTTTTTTTTAATGATTTTTACAAATTTTATGAATTTTTATAAAACTTAGTGGAAAAAAAATGCTACTATACCTTGTTGTATGTTGCGAAGTGTAAACTTGTAAATTGTGACATATAACACAAGTTGACTTTGAAACAACTTTGTTTCAAAATTTTAGAGGAATCCACTTATTTATGTGACAAATATCCCTTTTATCTTTAAAAAAAAAATAATGACATGATCTCTTCATTTGTTTGAGATTATACTTTAATTTTTCAAATTGATGATTTGTTCATTGACTTTGATTTTCTTTTAGAATTCAATAAAATAATAACCTCAATGTCTTTATTATCACCACCGAACATTATTATCATCATCACTATTGCTATTAAAATCACTATTATATATCTAAATTTTTTAGATGAAATAGAAAATACACGTCTGAAGCATATGCTGCATATTTTTCATTTATCGAATTTTTTGATAATATTTTAAATCGAATGCTTTTAATTTAAAATCAAATAAAACTCAAAATTTTCACAAATCAAATTTTTACCGAATTCCAAATTGCTAACAAAGGTCATGGCCATAATTGTAAATGATCTATGATTCTGTGACGGGGGACGTCTGAAAAAAGTATCGTCAGATTATCATGGCTCTTTGAGTTATGTTATTTTTATTTGTCAATGGCATCACTAGTGTCGATACCCATCAACCATTCATGTGGAATTCACATTATGATATATCCTAGAAGATCAACTCATTTTTAGGAAATATTTGATAAGACTTCTTTTTTACTACGATAGTGCTAGTTATAATATTTTCATCTTCGGAGATCATGTTCATTTTTCATTTGTTAATGCCCATCTCCCTTTTATCGACCAATGCAATATTCATCTCCCTTTCTTTCACCTTGACACAAGTCTCAGGGTGACAATATATGCATTGGAAATGACGTGTATTATATCCTCTACTTGTCCAAACTCCAGATCGTCTCAAATGAGTTTTACTTATCCGAGATTAAAGTTATATATAAATTTAATAGTATATATCATTTTTGTATTTTGTATTTTGTATTTTAGACTTTGGTCTTAAATCATCCGTCTAAACATTTCTTAAACATCCTATGATCGTTTCATTTATTGTAAGTTCAACATCCAACTTCAATAAGTTATATTAATTCTCATCAATGTCATGTTTAAACATTCTCAACAATCCCAAAAACTTTTTTTTTCTCGAGACTCTTCTCACGAGTCTACGATAATAAATACAACATTCATTTTTGCACATTATTTTAAAACACATTGACTTGACTTGACTCAACATTTAGTCAATTCAAATAAAAAACTCAGTCGAGTCAAGAAATTCGAGTTGCAGGCATAGCCACTAATGAAACTGCATATATTTTTTTTATATATAAATCCCTATGTTTCTTCTAAAATTTAATCTAAAAACCCTCATAGTATGGTCATGCTTGTTATCAAAGATCTTGAGGATGAGGATGAGATAAAATCTTTAGATCGAAGACGAGTACATAGATTTTTAGGGATAAAATGAAATAAATGATCTTAATTTGACTCGGCCAAGTCGACTCTGGAGTTTTTCACTAGACTCGACTCTGTGGGTATGCGAGTTTAAAACTATGCATATTGTGATATTTTCTGGCTCTATTGGATATTTTCTAAAGGATTTTGGCTTACGTGTATCTGCAGGTGGTCCCACAGATTGGATACAGCAAAGGTGATGAGAATGATGAGTGACACAAACTTTATGTCGCCATCTCGCCTAACATCTTGATTTATTAGTGATTATGTGGAATTTGATTTACTTTAGAATATGAATATCATCCCAATATTATAAAGTTGGTTCCTTATTCTTTACGTGAGGTGAGATATTTGCCTTCAATTACACTTACATCTTGTCCAACAATAATATGACACGTGTATAAAACCCAACGCATTGCACAAGGAGGAAAAGTCGGAGGAACTGATGTACGTTGTACTCACCCTATAAATACATGAACCTTCCACATAAATACAGTTAGGGCTTCTGCTGTTGCAGTGCACCAGCAAAAGAGGCTATCACATGTTAATGATCGGCCACTTGCACAAAGAAGTAGGTCATCACATCACGTGTATCAACAACCTGATTACATGTCCAGGTGGCAGCTTTTTTCAGTTGCGAGACTTTTAAGTTTTGGCATGGCCTTGGGGGGTAAACCCAAGCTCAATTCAAGTAGAAAAAGATATCATTGGTTGGTGGCTTGTTAACTTATTCACCCGAACTTTAATTCCAACTTGAGGAGTTGACTAAAGTTACATTTTTGGGTGGATTGGACCTATTGGGCTCATTAAACAAGTCTAATTTTTTTTTGATTAACAATAAATCTTGTGTCTTAAATAGGAAATACAATTAATATATTGACAATTTTAAATCTTAAATATGAAATAATTAAAAAATAAATAAAAGTAAATAATCAATATAAAATGTTTACATTTTGTTATATAGCTTTAGACCATTTTTTTTTTTTAAACCTAGAAATTGGATAAGAATCGAAAACTTACCCAAATTGTGAGCAACCCGATCCTTATAGGTTCGATTAGGTGTTAGGTGTCTGAAATTGAACCAAACTCGGAATTGGACTGGTAATAACTCGAAAACCTAGGTCGAAACCCTTAACCAGTGGTGAACCTGGTATTTGACCTACATTGTACCACTCCAACAGTCTTGAGACTATTATGACATTTAAAAAATAAATAAAAATAAAAATGTATTTTTTATACTAATTTTATGAATTTCGGATTATAACCCGAATAAAATCCAAACTGGTTTGAACTCGATTTCACAGATTTTGGGTGTTGTTCAAATTCACCATCATGTGACCAATTTGGGTTGAACCCATAATTGGTCAATTCGATCCAAGTTCCTGATTTGCCCTCAAATTGAACCAAAACCTGATAAATCAGTTTCAGCGTGGTATAGGTTACCTCGTCAAATTCCCCTAAGCTCAACTTGAATTATTTTAACTACGAGTTCAAATTTGTCCAGTTCAAATCAAGAACTGAACCAAACCGATAGCTTTAGGTGGTTTGATTCGATTTGGAATAAGTTGCACCAATCAATTTGGTTCGATTCTTGGATCAAACTTGTTTAGAACTGAACAAAATCGATAATCGAACCCTTATGCAAAAACTATATCTATAATAATAATAATAATAATAATAATAATAATTATTATTATGAATTATTTTATGAGTTAGGATATAGATTAATGATCTTTTATGGATAAACTAATGACTTTTATGGATATATTAGTGATGTATTGTATAAAATTTTATGTTTATCATATATTTGTTTTTTCATTAAAAAATGTTATAGTTTATAGAATATTGACAATCCATAGAATTGAATCGAACCAAACCAATTTTAGTTCGGATTTAGGTTGGTTTGGATCCAATGGAATTTGATTTGTTTATTGTTCTTATTTACTAGAATCGATCTATGTTGGTTCGGTTCAAATTTGACCTCAAACCGAACCGAATCAAGTTGCACCCCTTAATTTAACCCAAGCTTAACTCGTTTTCTACATAACTCAGGCCCAGGCTCACCCATCCATGGGGTTAATTCGGGGTTGAGCTCCGGAGTACCATCTCGAGTTCCGACCAATTGGCCTAGTAGCACTTATATGTTCGGTGGCATTTTTGTAGTTAATAGTAAAGCTGGGAGTAGTTTCGTAAATCTTTGCAACTCGAGGAAGATGAGAGCAAATGTTTCAAAATCCCCTCTTCACTCTTAACAGCTAAAACTGAGAGGAGAGATGGCTTCTTCTCCTTCCAACTTATCCTTTCTTTCTCCTTCTCCCTTCAAAAGACCAACAACTACCCTTTTAAATCTCCCGCGAACCCAGTTCCCTCCAACAGGAACCACAACAACTGGTTCATCCCGATTCAAATGCTCGGCCGGTCAGACCGGGTTCTTCACCAAACTAGGCCGTCTGATCAAGGAGAAGGCCAAGAGCGATGTCGAGAAGATCTTCTCTGGTTTTTCCAAAACCAGAGACAACCTAGCTGTGATTGATGAGCTTCTTTTGTACTGGAATCTCTCTGAAACGGATCGAGTTTTAGACGAACTCGAAGAGGTTCTTCTCTGTTTCACTTCTCTTTCAATTTTACAATTTTGGGGACAATTTGATTGATTACGTTCCCAAAAGAATTTCCTAAGTTCTGTTACAAACGATGTTCGATGCTGTATCTTATAGTGCAGGCTTTACTTGTATCTGATTTTGGTCCCAAAATCACAATTAAGATTGTGGAAAGTTTGCGGAAGGATATATTAGGTGGGAAGCTTAAATCAGGAAGTGAGATAAAGGTACTTAGATGGCAATTATTGTGTTTTATGTGTTAAAATGGCTTAATTGTTTATAATTATTGAAAATTCTTATTCGTTGATGCATTGTTGATAGGATGCTTTGAAGAAGTTTGTGCTTGATTTGTTGACTACCAAAGCAAATAAGACTGAACTTCAACTCGGATTCAGGTTTGTTTATTTTTTGCTTAATAGGATTTATGGTGGTTTCTTTGAAAAAAAAAACAAAAAACCTTGGATGGGCTTTAATTCAAAGTATTTCTTTGTTCATTTAGGAAACCGGCTGTAATAATGATTGTTGGTGTGAATGGAGGCGGGAAGACGACTTCTCTAGGTGACATTCAGAGCTCTGCTTTGTTATTTGTTATTTGTTATTTGTCTTTCCAATTATAATGTATTTTTTGTCGGTAAAATTACTTCGATCGTTTGTTTGATTCTTGTAGGAAAGCTTGCTTATAGATTAAAGAAAGAAGGTGTAAAGGTGAGAAAACGTTATTTAATAGTCATTGACATTATTCTGTTATTATTTATTTTTCTTGTTTATGTGATATGTGCCTAAGGGTTACTCTGTACTTGACCTGCCTCAAGAATCAAAGTTTATTAGTCGAATTATGTTTGTTTGGCAAACCAGATACGAAATATAGCTCCTTGAACCAACAATTCAATAATAAAGCACGTTACAACACTACACATGTTATCTATCCAAGAGTGCTTTTGCAAACATTAAAATGAGCCAATATGAAAAATGAAACTAAAAGTTCATTTAAAGCAGTTTCCTAACTGCATTGTGTACAAAAGATGGTTTGTGGTTCATCTGCGTCTGTTTATCAGTGTTTCTCTCATCTCAGAGTTCAATTTTGCAAAATCTTGGTGTTACAAACTGTTCTTTGTTTTATGTAGTTTGATAAGATTAGAAGTTCTTTTTATTCTAAAAATCTGATCTTGCTTAGTTTATGGTTTGAGATTGAGCCAGATATTAATGGCAGCGGGCGATACATTCAGGGCAGCTGCTAGTGATCAGTTGGAAATTTGGGCCGAGAGGACTGGGTCTGAAATAGTTATGGCTGAAGGGGAGAAAGTCAAAGCAGCATCAGGTATTCGGCCAAATCAGAAGAGTACAATGGAATCCTTCCGTAAATCCATTATAATTTTTTTAATATTCTTATATTGTTTATCTGGATAGTTCTTTCACAGGCTGTGAAAAGAGGGAAAGAAGATGGTTTTGATGTAGTTCTATGTGATACATCTGGACGTATGTACCGAGAATTTTCATGGGTAGTTTTTATTGTACTCGTATCTTATTTTATTTTTAAATACCTGGGCCTGATTTTCATTGTACTAGTAATTTATTTCATTAGGTCTACACACTAACTATAGCTTGATGGAGGAGTTGATTGCATGCAAGAAATCTGTGGGTAAAGTTGTTCCTGGTGCACCAAATGTAAGCTTAACCATTCGGATTCATAAAAATTTTCTTCATTGAATCGTTAAATGTTGTGTAGTCCATCTTGTGGTGCCATGTGATTGTTCTTTGATTTATCCAGCAATGTTAATTCTATGGGTCATATATTCAACAGTCTTTGTATCATTATGAGTAATTGAACCTAAATGATGAAGTCTCCTTGGGGACTTTCCAATTAGTCAATCTTAACTAATGTCTCATCCCTAGGGTTGTTCTTTACAAGTTTCATTTCATATATTCTATTTTGATCCTGCTTGTTGCTTTTAGTTCACTGTCTTTCTGATTTCATCAACCGACACTGTATTATTTGTCATCTTGTTAGAAGATCTGATCTGGTTTGGCTAACTTCTCCATTTTTTGCAGAAGTTGCTTAAATAAAATGTTGCTGTTATTTTGTAGCATGTCTATTGTCTTGCAGGAGTTATTTTTCCTTTGTTTTGGTGCATTTGAGCTTCATGTTTTTTTTCTATAATAAAATGTTCTTGGAAATAGTGTTTTTTTTTTTTTGGTAAGCTGGACTTGAACTCATGACCTCAAAGTTGCTTTGCAATGTGTCAAACCAACTGAGCTATGGGCCTAAAAGCCCGTACTTGGAAATAAAGTTGCTTGAATCTGGCATTTGTATGAATTGAATAATATTTTTTTTTCCTGTTTTCTGTATTGGTTATATATTATTTGAGATGGGTCTTTTGATATTATAAGAATTATTCTGCATGAGGCTTAATATTCAAATCTGCATACTTATGAAGTTCTTGTTTTTTTCTTTTGTATTCAAGTCCAATTTTTCATGTTGAAATGTGGTAATATTCTTGTAAAATCTTTATAGGAGATCCTGCTAGTTTTGGATGGGACAACTGGTTTGAATATGCTGCCACAAGCAAGGGAGTTTAATGAAGTAATTTTCCTACCTTTAGATATTAGTAATTAACTTCATCTTATACATTTAGATTTCTAGTTATTCAGTTCTGTGATTTTTGTTAGTATCAAGAGCTGCATTATTTGATAAACCATATGCTTATTTCACTTTGTTTTTATTTATTGATGAATCTGTGAAGGTCTAAACGAGTAATGTAGAAGCACCCCAGCATATGATTTATGTGATTGAATCACTGGCTGAAAATTTGCATACATTGTCGATTTTCCTCATTTTTGCAAAATCTTATTGACGACGTTATTTTAAAAAAATTGCACCAAGTATAATTGGTGACATTTTCTTAGTACTCAAGAATGTATACATGCTATGGAAAATAATTCTTCATGCTCATTATTTAGGTCAGAATCTCTGATCCGATGATCTTTTGCTAGGTCCTCTTTTGTTTTCTTTGTAAAGTCATTCTCTAAGCAAAGGGTTATAAATGATAACAACTTCCGAGGATCTCTGATAATCTTTCTATGATTCTTTTCTCGTTATTTTTCTTACATTGACGTTTGACTTCAAATGAGTTTAAAAATTCATTCTCTCTCTCTCTCTCTCTCTTTATATATATATAGGGAACGGATCAAGGGACATGAAAAAACATATGTAAAAACAATGTAACATTAATAAATTTTCAAAATATGGGTTAGAAGTTTCGGATTGAGCTGATTTTTTGTGAGGATGATCTCTATGATGGAAAGATCATCCAAAAAAAAAAAAAAATCAGTCCAATCTGAAACTTCTAACCCCATTAAAAGTGATTTAGAATGTGGACCGTCGATTTTTTGCCAATTTTTGCCAATAATTTGTAAATCACTCTTGATGGATTTAGAAGTTTCAGATTAAGCTGATTTTTTGTGAGGATGATCTTCTCATCATAGTGACCATCCTCGCAAAAAATCAGCTCAATCCAAAACCCCTAACCCATATTTTGAAAAACCATTGTTTTTACATATGTCCCATGAACCGCCCCTATATATATATATATCTCAAAAACTGCATTGATAGGTTATTTTGTAAAAGAGTTCAAAACTTCTGTGTTAGGTGGTTGGAATTACTGGCTTGATCTTGACGAAACTGGACGGTTCTGCGAGAGGTGGCTGTGTGGTAAGCTCAGAATCTTTAGCTTTTTTTTTTTTTTAGTTCTATGTTCTAGTTATAGAATTTTGGTTTCCGTAGTGTCCTAAACTGTTCCATCACATGAATAGAATATTTATGAAGCCATGTTAATGGAAAAGATTTTCATTGCAAGTTGCAGGTGAGTGTAGTTGATGAACTTGGCATCCCTGTAAAGTTTGTGGGTGTTGGCGAAGGAGTGGAAGACCTCCAACCATTTGATGCAGAGGCTTTTGTTAATGCAGTTTTCTCTTGAGGTCTTGATAGTGACTAGTGTGGTTATCACCTTCAATTATTTTTGTATATGATTATATACTAAGTTCCCTCGGTTCCTTGTTTCTAATGTATCTTGTTTTCTGGTTCTTGGTATTTACCTACGCCTGAAACACTGTTTATTCAAGGTGTCACCTAATGCCTCATCACAAATATTGGGTTTGCCATTATGTCCGTCTCAGATCATGTCCTTTGTGGCCTTTCCCTTCACCACTTGAGAGTTTTCAGCCTGTATTGGATCATATATTGTCAACTTTGCCGTCTGTGATCTTCTTTGCAAACATACAACATAAGTTTGGTGCAAGTCCTATATCTACTTGGTATGGTGCTATTACATTTGGATCATCCTGCTTCGGACGTCTCTGGCAGGACATAATCTAGCACAAGGGCAACATATATGCTTGTCTGTACCATGTTGATGCTTTGATAGCACAAAGGTTTCCATAAAATTGGGCACTAACATAATCCATCAGCATTCCATTGTGTTATTCCTACGTGAACTTTCTCACCTCGCTTTCTTACAAGGTGAGTAGAGGAACCTGTTCCAGTTGAGGATATTGCCACTTCATCAACATCATCGACATCATCAAAGTTTTATCCAAAAATCTGGGGTTGACTGAACGAATCATTTTCCTCCTTTCAATTCTATATGAAGTTAGGCCTTTTGTTAATTCAAGATGTTGAATAAAAAGGAGGATCTTGATTCACATTAGGAGATGGCAAGGTTTTGAATAAACTCAATTTTTTGTAGTCCTATATCTGGGTTTGAGAATGGCCATGGAAGTATAAAAAGATATGTTACACCCCAGAGTTGGAATAGTAACACCTAGAATATTGCAAATAAATTGTTGGGCCCTACCTTTCAGGTTACTTGAGCCTCCCTACCAATCATCATGCACACAAAAAATACCAACACAATAAATAAGTATGATTCAACTGATGTCATCAGCAATAACCCATCACTCATGGTAAAGTTCAAGGAACGGCAATAGGGTCTCAAAATGCACAAAAATAAAAATAAAAATAAAAATACAAAGAGTGACAAGATAACTCAAAATTTACATAAAAGACAACCCAGAAAAGATACAAAGAGTGACAACGTAACTGAGAACTTGCGTTAAACATAAAAAAGAAAAAAAAAAAAAAAAAAAGAAATGTAAAAGGAGGAAAAATTGAAGAAACTGAGGGGATTAATTCGTTTAGTGTCAGTTTTGCTACCTAACATCTAAGCTCCTCACTTAAATGGAGGTGCTGATAATCGTTGAGCTGGAGTTTCACTATCTTCCTTGATGTCCATTGCTCTCACACCACCAGTCAATGATGACGATGAATCACCTCGATCTTTCATCCCCTTGTAGCCATCATCCTCGTCAGCTTCTACCCATGACCCCTTACGCTCATGTTCTTTCACCTTGCGGAATTCATCATAATGCTCTCTACGGTGCTCCCTAAAACTTTTGCTCTTATCCGATTCAGAGTCTGAGAATGTTCCGACACCAGAGGTTTACAGAAGGGAAAAAAAAAGAAGTCACAATCAGGACACTGTAACCATTACATACCACTTGAATTAATGTCAACTAATATTTCAGGAGCAAAGCTAACAAATTTAACTGGAATGCAGATAACAGAATCCCTCCAAATTGTCATGTACTGATGCGCTTAGCTGATTTTACCGTAGAATGGTAACCAAAATCATGAGGGTAAGGAGTCTAAAATGAAGGATTGTTAGAATATCCTGACATACAATACTTATCAACGTTAACCCAGGAGAAAACTTTGACTGATTAACTCCAAAAAGGATACAAGGCTTGATCATAGACGGTGCCATATCTCCCGTCTTCGTAACATAGTCAATGGCACATGGGTCAGTGTCAAACACTGATAAAAAGGTCATGATGCATCATACAACAAAAAAAAACCATTTGGGATGTCAAGCAATGGGGTCGATGAAACAGTGAAAGAGATGGGATATAACTAATACTGTAAGATGCAATAACGACAACAAGGGAAACAATCATATAATCTAGAAGCTAAATTTTAAGCTATTAAGTGAACTTAATAACCTTCATCATCTTGTTCCATGGCATCAGCCTCATCTTCAGAAGAAATCCAGCCCCCAGACAGTGTGGCGGGCTTTCTGCTTGAAGAAGCTACATCACTCAAAGCACTCCGTATAGCTTCTGCATGTGCAGCATCACCCATGCATTCATCGAAATCACGTATAGGAGACAAAGAACCTGCAAGATTGACAGTATCAATTAACATTGATCAACATGATTTAGTAGTAGTTTTCATTGCATGTGGTTTGGAGACAGAATAAAAGTGCATCAACAAACCATCATCGTCAATCATGGGGTGGTATGGAGTCTTGGGTTCAGTGATTTTCTGCCTTACAGGTTTATTTGCCTCGATTTCACCCAAGTTAGCCTCATCCCACCTTACACGTCCACTGATCCCCCAGCAAACAAAGAGAAAACAGAATAAGTGCATATTATAATTGGGACACAAGATATGAAGCATACACTGGAACAAAGTTTAAAAAACTAAATTACACTACTAGCAAGTGTAATTGTATAAAAGGTAATTATTATTGATAATGGCAAGGGCCAACACATCTGAGAAACTCTTTTCAAAGCACATAACCCACCAAGCTCACTAAAATGGCTGAAAGAAAATCTGGACCAAGTTTATTTACCTACAACAATGATTCCCTCACTAGGCAATTCAACTGTTTCCTCCCTAATTATTAATTGCAGTAAGTTATGCAAAATATGATGAATGGAAATCACATGATCCATATACAATGCTTTAATATTCCCCATAAAAGATGACGTTGAAACATGTAAGTTCATCATGAGATAGCATTGTAGCTAGTTAAGTTATTTTATAGGAACCAAGAGAACACACATTACATTTATCTCCAAGATCATGCTCAAACTGAGCTTCTAAACAACACTGACCATAGTACTTGTTTGTGGACCCCATCTATTATTTAGTTGCAATCATGAGTAAAATAGTTCAAAAACTGTTGATTAGCAGAGATGGGGATGTTGAAATGTATTAATGAGAAAAATCAGAAATGAATACGTTCGAAAAAGATTTAGGAATAAACTTCAAAGGACAAGTTTAGAAAAGGTCAAAATTAGATATGGTTAGGGCATACATATCAAGATCAAAGATAGTACTGATGTGAAGGAACCCTTTGGTGCAAGTAGAAGGCTTTAAGAAGGTGAAGGGAAGACCAAATATGATGTGAAGGTAATAATAAATATATGAATTCATTCTTGGCCAAAGATATGGCTCTAGATAGAGCTGAGTGGAAAAAATAAAATACATGTTGCAAACTCGAATATTTGGGATAAAGCATACATAACAAATATCAAGAGAACCCACAATTGAGCAAATATTTCTGGAGTTCTCCAGTAAATTTTTTTATTCAACATTTTAAAAGGGCAGTCGTGCCTTGGGGTCTTAAAAAATGCACTAATCATCCACTTAACCTGCAAAAGAATACTGAAATGCTGAGGATTCATATTCAATTGTTTCTTGCAAACAACCTTTAGATTTTTTACTCGCCACCATCAAGAGCTTAACACAATCTATAAGCTGAGGTTCCAAGAAACCGTAGAGCTTAACAATATTGCTCCAAGAAGGGCTCTTATTTAGGGTGGAGCTTAACGTTATCATGGCAATGAATCAAAGCAAGCTCCGGCAAGGAAAGCATGTTACCTATGGTTATCATTGGCGGAACTTGTCTATACGAAGAACAAAAATTGCATAAAGCATCCAAACTCTATATGATACAGTCTCTTGAAAATTACGGCATGAATTACCTCATCTCTTTAAACCAACTATCTCCTTGGATGATGAAACATACACTGAGAAATTGCTAAATTGACCTGAAAAAAAAAAAAACAGGAAATTGGTCATTCAAATCTCAATAAAATACAAAAAAAATGCAATGATACAATTATTTTTAATAAATAAAACATAGTGCGACAGATTTCCCGGATTATTTATGCCTAAACCTAACTCGATCTGTGTTTGACTCGGTCACAAGGAGCCAAGACAAAAAGAAAGTCTCCATATCCAACCTGAACCATTGAGAAAGCAAGAGTTCTAAAAATAATAATTGTAACTACACTTTGTTTGAAATTTTTTATGAAGGATGAAGCTATCCTGCCAAATTGCAATAAAAAAATCAACCACAAAGACATTTTCATGACCTCGTCAAGTGAAAAAATGAAAACATCATAAGCAAGATGAAAAAAAAGAAGAATCTAAATAGTAAAAATCCTGCACTGAATCCAATGAAGCAGGCAAATTAAGAACACTGAATTTGGTAACTTTAATGGAATACTCCATACCAATTTCCCATAAACTCTACCATTTCATCTTCAATCTATGAAACCAAGCCTGACCACCAAATCAATAAACAACCAGAATCCAAATCAAATTCCAGCTATCATGTCAAACCCAAATTTCCCTTCAATTAAAAGTTTAAAACTTTGATAAACAACCAAGCTCATATAAGGGATAATACAACAAAATACCCTTCTTTGTCAACATGAAAACCAGAAAGCTAACTAAAAATAAAGAAAAACTAACAAACCCAAATTTCAGAGAGCCGACAAAACATATTCATTAGAAGATATCCTATTTGAAAATTTTGCATAAATATCCTCAAATATAGTGAATTTGAAAAACCCAGAAAAATAACTCCAAATAAAGAATCACCATGAACCCAGATTCCTAAAACGTATTAAAAAAAAGGATCAGATAAAACAAAGATATATGGGTCAAGGAATGTGGAGATTGTATTATACAATTTTCAAAGGGATCAAGATGGGGAAATTCAAAATTATAAATCAAGACAAACATATTTATAGATGATAATTGCAGATAAATTTATGGTGAAATTTGAGGGATCCATACCTGTAGACGGAACGCACGAGAGGGGAAAACCGGAGAAGAGGAAACTGCGTGCAAAATCCTTGAAAAGTACAGACCGTGGGAAAACATATAACAATTAACTTTCCCAAATTAGCCCTTCCTTGAACTTACCTCTCTATGTTTAAGAATATTTGAGATACCCTGAGTTTTCCAACTGTTGACATACCCCTTGACATTGGTTTTCTCCAATTGACCAATGAAAAATAACTTAAATACGCTCATATTCAACCTGTAATTAAAAAATATTGATTTTTCTACCAAACAATGAGAGCGAGTGAACTGAGATCAAGAGGACATGTCACGGGAGCGATTCCACAGCCCTAAAGTTTGCCAAACATCTTGTCAAACATTTTTTGTAAATCATTTTTGATGGGATTAGAAATTTTGGAATAGACTGATTTTTTGTAATGATGATCTCTACAATGAGGAGATCATTCTCACCAAAAATTAACCTATTTCAAAACTTCTAACCCATGTTTTGAAAAATATTTGACAAACTTTAGAACTTTAAACCGTCCCCCCATGTCACATGATTTTAAATCTCAATATTCCATATGATCATCGATTCCAGACCGATAAGGAGATGAATCAACTGGCTCGAACAAAATAAATAAAGTGGACTAGAATATGTTTAGTCCTTAATGTTAAGAAAATAAATATCTAGATTATTCAAAAATGATAATTTTTATTAAAATAATACAAAATCCTTTGACTCGACCGATATTTTGAAAATCTCGGACGAGTCAATGTGTTCACGTACGACTCGAGAGTTTGATAACACAAATATTCACCGAAATGTGGAGGAGTATTTTCTAATTCACCCGAAAAATAAGGAGGCCTCAAGAAAGGGTACTTTGTAAAAATTCAAGAATCGGGAGAGAGACTAGAGACAAACTCAGAAAGAATTGAGAGGGCAGAGAGTGTTTTTTCGTTCGATCTCTAATTTTCGGAGACGCAAAAACGCAGCCACAATTATTCAGAAATCAATTATTTTTTGTGACAATTTCTCGACCCCATAATATCGCGAGGTAGGAATCTTTGTCATTTTATTTTTTTTGGTTCAATTTTCTGCATTTAGTCTGTCTCCTTCGATCTAGGCTTATTTGTTTTTGGAAAATCGAATATTTCTATATGTATGACTTATAATTCTTGATCTACGTTCTTCCAAATCACATGTTTTTCTTTCATGATTTCATTTTTCTGAAATTAGGTTGGTGGGTTAGTTTGATTTCTTGATTATAATGGCGGAAAATGGTAGATCATCTGTAATTAGTTAATTTTATTTGCAATTTATTGGTAAATTTTCCCCATTTCGATCAATTTGCAGCTTGAATCATGTGAAGCGTTTTCAATTCAAAATCTGTTGAGTAGTAAGTAAAGCATCCCTTAATACTCATGCATCAGATAAAAAACGAAGGATGTGAGCTCTTTGTTGTGGTATAGGGTTGAATTGTTATCTCATTTTTTTGTTGTTGGCTGTGATTGGTAAAAAAGGTGAAGGTGGGGTTTTGATAGTTTAATTTACCATATTGCCGAGTTCTTAGCACTGCATAATATACTACTATGAACATTTTTATTAGTTTCATTCAATTTCTAGATTAGTCTGGTTGCGAACCTGTTTGATCTTTAGGGGGATAGTGTTATTACTTGGTATATTTAGATTAATACAAGCATGAATTGATGAACCATGTTGAGTTGACATGTGGTTTGAAGAGGGTTGATGCAAGGATCTCACCTATTGTGCAATTTAACTTGTTTATGAACTATATATATTCAATCAAGTTCCTTTCATCTCTTTTCTTACTACATCCATCCATGCTGTTTTCAGTCTACCTCTTGTCCTTTTAGACGTCATGGTCTCTCTGCTATGGTTTATGAATATTTTTCTTGAACATCCACATTCAGCTTAATAAACCATGGTTGGTCTTTATTGCTTTCCTGTAAAACTTTTAATTTAATTTGATTAGTATTTATGCCAACCACATAAAAATTATGTTCGTCCACTTTATCCATCCAGAACTAGTTCAATGGGTTGCATTCCAACCAATTTCTTCATCTTTTTATATAATTGTCTATCTTAAGTAATGCATGGATTGGATGTATAGGACACGAACTTGGAAAGATATCAGAGGTCGTAGAAACTAGTAATTTACTTATATAGTTTTCATTGTCACATGTAAACACATCGAAATAATTAGGGAGCCATTTGCATTTATAGTTTTGGCTTGTTCTTTAATTTGGTTCAAACCATTGACCATTCTCCTTCAATTTCCAGGATTTTTAAATATTGCGCAGTTGAACCCTACTGACATCAAGTTGGTCGTGATGAAATCTATGCATTTTAACTTTTGAAATCTATCGTGGAAGAGATAATATCGAAGGAAAGGAAGAGAGATGTTCTCATTGTTTTATGGACTCTGGAAGTATCTCTTCAGTAAGACGGAGTTTCATGTTATTATTCTTGGAATCGACAAGGCTGGGAAAACTGTAATATTTTTCTATTTTTTTCTGTTTTAGTTTTTATTTTACTGCTGTCTTCCTTAATTTTGTGGTCTAATTATAAGTGGGGTTCAGTTTCAGTTCATTTCGTTATATACATAATACATCCATATCTTAATTCTTTGCACCACCTAATACTTTACTTTCATATCTCCTCCTAAGTTTTTTTTGTTTGTTTTTGGTTTTGGTTTTTTTAAATAAGCAAGCAGGTTAGTGGTTAGTGGTTAGTATTTAGTAGGTGAAGGAGGTTTTTGAACCCAGGTCATGGTATCAATACTTTCAGACTTTGACCAACTTAGCAAGTTGGCACCTTCAATATGTTTGATTGAAGTGTATCGGATGATGACATCTTTTCTTTAAAGAAATTGCTTCAAGAGTATGATCCTACCTTTTTGATCCAAAGAAATGTGATCCGAAGGAAAGGATTATTAACTAAATGAGGCTTGTTGGGAAATAATCCTGTAAAAATCTTAAATCTCAACTTTCTTGCTAGGTCTTAAGGCAAGCGTTGGTTGGGCTTTTTAAAACAACACTGCTGATATCCTGTCCAATGAGCATCTTCCCTGATGAAGCTGGAGATAGAGCTCCATTCTCAAGTCTTAGAATTTTCAATGATTTAGCCTAGGGATCTAATCGAGGAAGGATTTTGTTGACATGATTAGATGGCTTCCAGAAAGTTTCTGGTCCCACTAGGACTTGTATGTTATATTGATAAAAAAATCGTGAACCACTTTATCTCTTTGGATAGGTCTTTCTCTCACGCTTCAAGAAAATCAAACTAGATGGACTACTCTTAGTGATATAAGGAATTGTAAGGTCTATGTCATGAATTTCTTGCTTCGTCATTTTTCTAAATAGAAGTATGTACAATATTTTAGAATTTGGAAGAATTCCACATGGCAGAAAATTTCTCTATAAGTAACCTTTGCATGTAGTTTGTGGAGAAATCTTGTGCAACAAACTTAACATCTCCAGCCATATTTGAAGTTTCTTACCATCTTAGAATGTCCTGCCAAGATGTCTTATTTTGGGCTAAATTGAAACAAAACATTGATCAATGTTTCTAATTCTCCTGGATTATTTTGGCATGTCTTTGTCTAAACAATTTCAGTTTTAATTTTTTTTTTTTTTTTTTACATAAACAGTGCCTCCAGTCACGATTTTAAACATGGTCTCCAATACCCTCTATTAATATCGTCAGTAATAAATGTAACTGAATTGTGCCATGTCTCATTTCGGTTATTGAAAACTCAGGAGTCATACATCTTAATTGTTATTGTGCATCAGCCAAGGCTAATAAGAAATTAAGAAAGGCCTGTTGATGTTGCTGGAAAATAGTAGAAATAGAATTTCATTTGGAAACCCACTTCCTTTGCTATTATTATCACTTAACCTAAACTGTATCCTATTTTACGCCTTTATGTTAGCCAAGTAGGTATTTTTATATATAAATGTGTCTTCTATAAAGTGCATAGCTAATTTTTCATAAATACAACTTTGCAGACTTTACTAGAGAAATTAAAGGCATTGTACTCAAATTTGGAAGGCCTCCCACCTGATCGAATTGTCCCAACAGTTGGGCTTAATATCGGCCGTATTGAAGCATCAAAGTCAAAGCTTGTGTTTTGGGACTTAGGAGGTCAGGTACATGAAATGCCCCTTCAACTATTTATAATAGTCTTTGCATCATAGTACGATTCTACCAAGGATAGTGTGCATATAAACAGGCTTTCCATTAAATAATATAATAAAACCATGTGATGAAGCTCAAATCTATAATCAATCCTATTTAGAATAGTAGTAGTTGAAAATTGACTCTAATTTTTCCATCATTTTTGTAATTTTAATAGTGAAAAGAAGGTCCAGCTTCAAGTTGGTTAATAATAGAGGAGTAATAGCGTTGAGTTTCTCAACCCTTTTCTCTAAGGCAGTTATTTTTATCAATTGGGAAGGTATGGATGTTTGATATGGCCAAACCATCTCAGTTCTCTTCCTTTTATCTCCTTTGGGTCTATTCCTGAATTCCCTCGAATGTATTCATGTCTTACTGTCTTCCCTAGTCCTTCCCACTCATCCATTTCAACATCATATCAATGTTATGCTCATTCTATTAAATGTCTTTTTGGTCTGCCCAACTCTCTGCATATACCATGTATGTTCTTATTGCCGAGATATCTAATTATGGGGTCCAGACATAAAGTTGTTCTGGGTACAATCTGTGAATTCAGAAATTAATATGCGGAGATTCAAGTTGGAATGTTAAGCATCTAAGAGTTAGTAATCAGCAACACCTTACATAATAAAATTTAATTTTCACATATCTTTACTCATCAGTTTTTTTTGTGTTTTTGGTTGGTTTTTTAAATAAGAAGAGCAGGTTATGTTAGTGGTTGTTTTAGTTGAAGATTTTGCAGGTTGTATCAATACTTTCAGATTGACTACAGTTGCATTCAATAGGTTTGAACCCAAGTGTCATGGTATCAATACTTTCAGACTTTGACCAACTTAGAAATTGGCATCAATATGTTTTTGAAGTGTATCGGATGGATGAATCTGAGGCTTTTGGCTTAATCCTATGTCCTAAAAATCTTTTTGAATCTCAAAGAAATTGATTGCCGAAGGAAAGGATTATTAACAAATGAGGCTTGGTTGGGAAATAATCTGTAAAAATCTTAAATCTCACTTTCTTGCTAGGTCTTAAGGCAAGCTTGGTTGGGCTATTTTAAAACAACACTGCTGATATCCTGTCCAATGAGCATCTTCCCTGATGAAGCTGGAGATAGAGCTCCATTCTCAAGTCTTAGAATTTTCAATGATTTAGCCTAGGGATCTAATCGAGGAAGGATTTTGTTGACATGATTAGATGGCTTCCAGAAAGTTTCTGGTCCCACTAGGACTTGTATGTTATATTGATAAAAAAATCGTGAACCACTTTATCTCTTTGGATAGGTCTTTCTCTCACGCTTCAAGAAAATCAAACTAGATGGACTACTCTTAGTGATATAAGGAATTGTAAGGTCTATGTCATGAATTTCTTGCTTCGTCATTTTTCTAAATAGAAGTATGTACAATATTTTAGAATTTGGAAGAATTCCACATGGCAGAAAATTTCTCTATAAGTAACCTTTGCATGTAGTTTGTGGAGAAATCTTGTGCAACAAACTTAACATCTCCAGCCATATTTGAAGTTTCTTACCATCTTAGAATGTCCTGCCAAGATGTCTTATTTTGGGCTAAATTGAAACAAAACATTGATCAATGTTTCTAATTCTCCTGGATTATTTTGGCATGTCTTTGTCTAAACAATTTCAGTTTTAATTTTTTTTTTACATAAACAGTGCCTCCAGTCACGATTTTAAACATGGTCTCCAATACCCTCTATTAATATCGTCAGTAATAAATGTAACTGAATTGTGCCATGTCTCATTTCGGTTATTGAAAACTCAGGAGTCATACATCTTAATTGTTATTGTGCATCAGCCAAGGCTAATAAGAAATTAAGAAAGGCCTGTTGATGTTGCTGGAAAATAGTAGAAATAGAATTTCATTTGGAAACCCACTTCCTTTGCTATTATTATCACTTAACCTAAACTGTATCCTATTTTACGCCTTTATGTTAGCCAAGTAGGTATTTTTATATATAAATGTGTCTTCTATAAAGTGCATAGCTAATTTTTCATAAATACAACTTTGCAGACTTTACTAGAGAAATTAAAGGCATTGTACTCAAATTTGGAAGGCCTCCCACCTGATCGAATTGTCCCAACAGTTGGGCTTAATATCGGCCGTATTGAAGCATCAAAGTCAAAGCTTGTGTTTTGGGACTTAGGAGGTCAGGTACATGAAATGCCCCTTCAACTATTTATAATAGTCTTTGCATCATAGTACGATTCTACCAAGGATAGTGTGCATATAAACAGGCTTTCCATTAAATAATATAATAAAACCATGTGATGAAGCTCAAATCTATAATCAATCCTATTTAGAATAGTAGTAGTTGAAAATTGACTCTAATTTTTCCATCATTTTTGTAATTTTAATAGTGAAAAGAAGGTCCAGCTTCAAGTTGGTTAATAATAGAGGAGTAATAGCGTTGAGTTTCTCAACCCTTTTCTCTAAGGCAGTTATTTTTATCAATTGGGAAGGTATGGATGTTTGATATGGCCAAACCATCTCAGTTCTCTTCCTTTTATCTCCTTTTGGGTCTATTCCTGAATTCCCTCGAATGTATTCATGTCTTACTGTCTTCCCTAGTCCTTCCCACTCATCCATTTCAACATCATATCAATGTTATGCTCATTCTATTAAATGTCTTTTTGGTCTGCCCAACTCTCTGCATATACCATGTATGTTCTTATTGCCGAGATATCTAATTATGGGGTCCAGACATAAAGTTGTTCTGGGTACAATCTGTGAATTCAGAAATTAATATGCGGAGATTCAAGTTGGAATGTTAAGCATCTAAGAGTTAGTAATCAGCAACACCTTAACATCTAGTAAAAGTTGGTGTCAGATTTATCAGTCATATCTTTGTGGCTCATCAGCTTTTGTCATTGTGACACATGAACTTTCTATTGCCAGATTGGTCTTCGAACAATTTGGGAGAAATATTATGAAGAAGCACATGCTGTAATATATGTAATTGACGCTGCTTGCCCTTCTCGTTTTGAAGATTCAAAATCTGCATTGGGTTAGTGATTTAATACTTACTTTATGGATTGACTACCAGTTGCATTCTTGAAGAGGTTTGAATCAATGTTATGATGTTGAACTAATAACTTTAGCTTACTTTCCAGAGAAAGTTCTTCGGCATCAGGATTTACAAGGGGCCCCTCTTTTAATAGTAGCAAACAAGCAGGTCAGCTAGTTAATTCATGTTGTCTCTTTCAGGCCTATACATACGTTTGTTAACTTTAGTTCAACTTCAAACCTTCGTTCCATTTTGAATGTTTTGACAAAACATTCCGGTTCAGGCTGAGACTGAAACAAAACATCGACACCCCACATTGAATGCTTTGGGAATATTTTGAAATGTTTGGTCAAGACCGTCTTGGTTTTTCTTCCTAGACGAAAGATTGCCTCGAGACAAGATTTTAAACCTTGGTAATGACTGCAAAACTGCAGTCCTAAGAATTCTTTACTTGCAAGCGGAATGCATCATAAATGATGATGATGAATTAAGAAATTGGATATTGGAGTTTCTTGAATCTGTTATTTCGCTATTTTAAGTTCTATAGTATCTGTAGCGAGTGTCTCTCATCTCTGTGCATGATTCTCCTCTTAAATTATATTCGCTACCTTTATCTTTGAGCTTTTATAGTATTCAACTTTTAGAGAAATTGTGTTTCATGGAGTAGGATATTGAGGAATCATTTACATGAGTAATTTCCTTGGGAATCAATTTTTCCGTAAAAAAATTTCACCCCTTCCAGAGAAACATCGTTTCAGCTTTTTTACTCTATCCCAAGTCCCTAAAATAAAAAATCTTTGGAAGAGGTTAAATTTTCTTCAGTAAAATCAAATTTTCGTTGTCATTTTTTTTTTCTTGGCATTTTTTTGGGTGTTTTGAAAACTTTTATGTTTTTTTCCCTGCTTTTGATGATTGTCAGAGTATTGTTAATTTTTATTTTGATGGCACAGGATCTTGCTGGAGCTGTGTCTGCTGAAGAACTGGCTAGGTATTTGGATCTCAAGGAGTTGGATGAAAGACTCTACATGTATGAAGCTGTTTCTGCATATGATGGGTAAGCATAGAACTTCTAAAATTCAGTAGCCTTATTTCCCCACCCAAAAAAGAAAAAAAGAAAAAAAAAATGCAAAACTGCTCTTTTATCGCAAATCTGTTCATCTTTACTAGATATTGTGAAGGTCTTGAAACCAGTATTTTCTGCTGGATTTATCTTCTCCCTTAAACAAAAACATTTGAAATTCCATTAAAACTAAATCACCTGAACAAATAAAAATTAAGTGTTCTCAAGTCTTTTCACAGAAGTGTTAACCAACAAACTACTCCAAATGACCAATCTATTGGAGAGGGGGAGATCGATTAATATAAGAGGGTTAGGGGGCTTAATTGGGGTATGATACACTGAGAGTGGAGGAAAATATACACTCAACACTCCCCCTCACACAAAAGCGTGGAAAGAATCGAACCAGTGACCTATATGAACCTAGCACTCTGATACCATGTTAACCAACCAACTAATCCAAGAGACCGATCTGTTGGGGAGGGGGGACTATGAAAATAAGAGGGTTACAGGGCTTAATTGGGGTATGACACACCCGAGAAAGGAGGAAAATATACACTCAACAAGATTTTCATTTCTATTCTCCACCTCTGAATCTTAGTAGGCATTTGGGTTCTCCATTGCTTGGAAAGTTCAAAGTTGTAATCACTGCAGTTTTGATTGCAGGATGGGAATTAAAGATGGCATAGACTGGCTGGTGGAGGTTATGGAGAGAAGTAAAAGAACAGAAAGGTTGAGAGCTCGTGCGGGCATGGCAGGCTCTGGTTCCATGTAGAAAATGAAATTATATTGGCTCAAATGATTCGTAAATTTTGGTCCAGTGGCTGCAATGTTTCACCACATTTGGTCAAACTGTATTTTTGTATCTAAGACCGATTTTTATGTGATAACAGCTCGATCACTTGTTACAGCTTGGAATTGAAATAAGATAGCTGATTGGATTGGCTGGATCATGTGTTGTTCTGCATTTGGTTTATGTGAACCTCGGAAGAATATTTACTTTAGAAGCTATTCTGGAGATTGAAATGATGTGATCATAAACAATTAACAAAGCAAACAAAGAATTGGCCTCTCTTACAATAACTTATATCAGAGACCGAGGACGAGAATTGTTTCCCTCTTTTAATCCTCAAACCATGCCATTAGCATTAGCATGAACCATTGCCACTCATGATTAATCATCTTTAGTAGTCATGGGTTTTTTGAAAGCAAATCATTTTCGTCATTTAAACGTTTCCTTCCATTAATCATCCAGATCTATATCATACATCAACAAATCACAACTTTTAAGAACTATGCTCTATTTTTTTTCTCAGTTTTTGGCATATGGACCTCTATACTGAATTTGATGTTAAATGAGTTTGGCTTTTTCTTCAAAAATTTACTTCTCTAATAGTCTAATTGCCTTAGATGATGTTCGGATGGCTCGATGCATAAGGGTACACAAGTTGTGTCAAAACAATATTTCAAGTTCACAAAGGCCATTTCTCTGTTGAATTTACATGGTAAAGTTTCTTTTTCTACATATAATGAATACACAATGACAATTTTGCTATGGGCGTGCCACAGAAGGGTTTCGATGACCAACTAGGGAGAACCAATACAAAAGATCCTTTTCAATAGCAATATGACACCCTATCCCAATTACCAACAAAATCTTGTAAGAAAATCCCTCTAAACTCCTTGAACACTTTGGACCAACAAAATACAAGACCTGAAATATCTGAAATCGCTTCCTCACATCCTTCCCTCTTCCAATGAAGGTGCGGCTATTGCGCTCTTTCCATGAACTGTAAACCATTATCATTGTGGTCTCAATGGCCAGTAAGGATAGAAATACATGATAGCATGTTAGTGCAATTTTACAAATGAACTTTAGGGTTAGATACCCTTACCTTATAATAGTTCAGGTAAATAAAATGCTGGTTCTTTTATATGAAGAAAATTTATGACCATGGCACATAAACTGCCTTTCTTATCTGCACATGACAGAAATAGGTCTTCTATACCAGCAAGTTCATAAAACTCCCATTACAATATCCAGTCTGTCGGGATGAAAATATTTCATGTTTAATAAAAGAAGATTGTTTATTCCCTAAGTTTATCAAACCATGTACAGTTCACAATTTTGCTATGGGCATGCAATAGAAGGTAGCACGAGCGATGTAAACCACCTTCCTAGTTCCCTTGACCTTGAACTCGACAGAGGTTACAGTCACATTTCTTCCGTGCCTCACTATGCATCCTTCAACTTCCAGTTCAACCTGTGAGACCAAAGAAGATGCAATGGAATTATAACATGCATCATTCACTATACCATCTACAGGACATTTCTAGGTTGCGCAATATGCGAAGAATTTGGCAACCACATAGATTACATTGCAAATCCAATGTTTTCTTATCTTTGGATTGTACAATAGTCCAAATTCCAATTAAACTTCCGACAAGCTGTAGAAGAATTATTGAGAATTATGCTTATTCAAATCTATAAAAAAGCGGATCTTATGTTTGTTAATCTATTCATCATGGAATAATTTTGTGATGGTAGTTGGAGTTGGCAGCTCTCCTAGGGTTTTCTCAGCTAGGATCCCTAGAGAAGGGATCAAATTAATAAGCCCATACGAACAGCTTGATGACTGCCTTCTTTCAACACTTTGAGCAAAATATGGAAAAAGAAAGGAAAACTTATAGACTGACCCCATTGTCTCCACTGTCGGAACTACGAGGTCACTCCAAGGACACCTTTGGCTTTCAGGGGTCACGATTCATTTATATATTCAATATGGAACAATTTTGCTATTAAGTTTATTGGCAAACTTTGAGCCTTGATTCCTTTGTCCAGCCTTTCCAGAGTCTATCCCATTCATTGACAAAAATAAAATAAAATAAATAACCACAGAAACATATGCTACACCTCTAGACTCTAGAGCGGAAACTCACATGGAAAACTGTAACCCTCATATAGAGAAGCCTATTGTTTGTTGGAAATGATCCTAAATGTACTGAAATGGTAGATGGTGCACCTTAAAATTTTCAATGGGTTTATAAAAAAAATGGATATCACTTTGAACCCCACTATTAGATGTATTGTCTCGAGAGGCATTTATGATTCTGTCCGGAAGTTCTTGAGAAGAGCACCCATACAGCCAACAAACAACAGAGGGCGAAGGAGAATTCAGACAACATATGCAACCAAAGGGCAATGTCAACTCAATTATTTTCAATCCTAAAAGTATGAATTCTATTCCCTCTTCTCATATTCTGATCAAAGAGTCATAATAGAGTTCTGACTCAACATCCATCACCAATGAGACTGTAAAAGATTTTTTTTTCTTTAGCAGGTCAGAAATGTTCTCTCCTATATCCCATACCACCCCCACCACAAGTTGTGCATAATCTTCAATTCTACAAGGGTTACCTTCTACAGTACTACACATCTCCAATAGTACAATCTAATATAAATGTCCATTTAACTTTTCCTTTGACATCCTTAACAGTAAGTCTAATTTGATAAAATATATAATCAACCATCAGAATGCCACACTAATCAGGGAAATCATGATCATGCAAGCGAGAAAAAATGAGAGAGATTAAAGTCAAGATTTGTCACACTAATTAGTGTTTAATGAGAAAAGAGAAGCTCTTAGGAGTCCAATGGCATTTTGACAAAGATCCTAACTTCATTAGAAGATCAAAATTATATAGCAGCCAAACAAACCACAATTATAATATAAAAGATTGCCCACAAAACCAACTAAACACAACCACTTTAAAAACTCTCTGGACTAAGATGAATTTTTATCTTTTGCAAAAATTTGAAAACATCCCTAGTACCCAAAACTCGCTAAGAACAATAGAAACCTAAATTTTTTCGATGGGTTGAAATAGTGACTCCCTATCTTTACCAAGCATGCATTCATTTTGCACACCATATCCATGAAGAACCACTATAACACAGCCATCATGTCCCGACATCCTATGACTCAAATATAAACATGCTTTTAATAAATTCAGCCAAATATTAATCATTATCAGTCTATCTAGATATTAATTTTGCGTAGAAAAATGTGTGATAGAGATGTTATACCCAAGATCCACCTTTTAAAAAAAATCATTATTTAGTACATCTTGTCGTGTGTGTATATATATATATTTGATAATTGGGTATCCCTGTAGACAATGGATCGGGTCTGTATCTGGGCTTTGCCCAATCCATAGACCATGATCTTGTCCAAGGACTAGTCTGGGGGCATGTGCAACACCCGTACATCACATACACCAAGTAAGTTTGCCATATTATTTATACTACAAATTGACACAATTTGAAGCTAGAGAATCACATAGTAAGTGAAGTTTGAGGATCAATTTTTATTATTATTTTTCAGATTGTAATATTAAAATTATGCCAAGGAGAACTTAATTTATACCAAATAACAAGTAAGAACTAAAATCAATAAAACTATTGTACTCACATTTACAAGTGCAGCAGAGAGATAAGACATGGCACATTCCCCCAAAAACAACTCCTGTTCATCTCCAATCACAGTTCTCACACACGCCATCGCCACCAATTCTGCAATTGCCGCCACTGCGCCTCCATGCAACGAACCGTAAACGTTCTTCAAACAATTGAAGAAAACCAAAACGTGAACAACAACAGAAATCAAAATTTCACATTAGAATTATTGAGAAAAAGTGAATATATCATACAATTACAGGTGGCTTCACTGTGAGAAAACAGATGATTCTGCCGCGTTGGATCCGATGAGCCTTGAGAAGGCCACGAATCAGATCGGAGTAAGAATCCTTTTTCGCATAACCTTCTGGAAGTTTCGTTCCAGCACTCTGAAATAACCTCTTGGTTACCAAGAACGATGGAGGTTGATCATCATTTTCTGATTCTGTAATGGTGTTTGAAGGAGAGGAGACAATTTTGGGGGTCGAGGGTTCGCCCATCTCTAAAGCGGTAATCGATCGATTTGAAACAATCTTTGGTTTGGTACTTTGGTAGCCTTAATTACTCTTTAAAAAAAAAACCAATTTTTTTTTCGAGGGGATTTATGTCACAATCAAAGCCTCTTGGGTTAGAATGTGAAATAGTTGGTATTATAAAATCTTAAATTATACCAAAACCATATAATTTCTAAATGATGATTTTTATTGAAATTTAATATAGATCCTTAAGAGTCTATGAAATGGGCCTTTATTTTATCTAATAATACCCACACACAAACCAAAACAAAAAAAGTTAGGGATCACCAAATGATTCTCTTGCAGAGTTTATAGCCAGACAAGAGAGCAGAAGCTGCAATAACAACGAAAGCAGCAAAGGACATGGTGAGTGAGATAATGGAAGCCTTCCAAAGTGATGTATATTGCTCGATCCCAATACGTTGGATGGCGATCACAGAGACTGAAGATGATGAGATGAGGAGGTAGCACACCAACTGTTTAACAAAACAATGTCAAATTTTAGAAACATAAAGTTGTTTTAAATCTCTACTTATAGCTAATTCAAGTCATTTATAAATTCAATGATCGAGTCCATGATTGGACCGAAAACTTGTCAAATTGGTCACATCGAGATGGTTTATAGGAAAAAATACTTTGAAACAGGCAGTCGGCTTTAATATTTTGAAGAAACTCTTTCCATTGGATTACATGTGATATTTTCAAGGTGGTACTCAAATTTTGGCAGAAATGAGGCTGTGAGATAAATTCAAAACACTACATGTCTTGTAATGAGGGGGGTTTCTTCAAATTTGAAGTGGGCTGCGTGCTTCAAAGTTGGACTCGATTTTATATTGGGTTGGTGCTAATTAAGTTGTAAACCCAATTGAATTTTTTTTTTTTTCGGGGGTGGAAATAAAAGAACATCTCCAGCTCTAATTCATAATAATACTTGAATTCAAATTTAAGGAAAAAAAGATTTAAAAAAAGACCCACTCCTTTTATGTGAGAGAAATGACAAGAAAATGAAAAAGAAAAAAAAAGTTAATTTCTCTCTAATTCTCTTGTTTGGATTTTTAAGTGAGGAGGGAAAATAAAAATAATGGAGAGAAAAATGAATCAATTTTTGTTCTTTTTTTTTTTTATTCCCTAAATCGGAGAGAAATGAAGAGGAAAAAAAATGCTAATGACTAATAAGAGCATTAAAAATTATAACTCTACCCTTTTTCTATCCAAACTAGTTTTTCTATTGTTAAATCAAATAAGATGGAAAAAAACTAGATTTCTTCTTTGTTTCTTTTATTTTCTTTTAATGAGTTTCTTTTCTCGTTATTTGTCTCAAATTTGAGTCATTAAACATTCTAATATGTCATTTTGAAATGCCTCTTAATCTTCACATATACATCCAATATAAATAAATCTAAAACTTTTCTATAATTTTTAACTTTCAAAACTTTTTTACCATAGTTTGCATACTTGCACAACCGAACCAAACAAAGAGTTGTGCTGGGGTGACACAGTATTTACTGTGATTCTCACAATTCTGACATGGACATGCATACATAACCCTAGATGGTTTTTACATGTATTGCAAGGAAACACATCTATGGTTATGTGCACATCCCACGTCAGACTTGTGGGAATGGCAGTAAATACTTTTTGTCATTTCAGAATTTTCCCCAAACTAACAAAAGGATTTAGCATATCTAAGCAAACCCTCTATTTATCGGGGATTCTTTCTAGAGTGATGAATCATGAACCCTGGTTCAAATTGATTGTACTCGCTAATGTTATTAAAAGTAGGTGTTTTACACACACACCCCACACAATTGAAACAAAAAATCCTATTTCAATGAGGAAATTCTCTTCTCCATCCCACTGGTTTGGGTTCAAGCCCCAAGTAACCCATTCTCAGATGAAAAACATATAAAATAAAGGGCATTTTAAGTTTAATTTATACCATTATATTTTGCATTTATTTGAAATTAAATTAAAGGCATAAAAGTAAGAGTCGTGATAATATGACGCCCCCTAAACAAAAGCCCCTTACGCCCCAATCACAAAACCGTAGATCATTTACCTCAAGATAAACAAAACCATAAATCTTTTTCTTGTGTATTCCAAAGCAAATGATCTACGGTTTTGTGATGGGGGAGTAGGGGGTGTTTGTCAGAGGAGAGCGACATATTATCACTGTTCTAAAAGTAAGTTTAAAAATGAAATTACAAATTACAATATGCATGTTTTTTTAATACCATTTCCAAGTATTAATGTTAAAGATTTAAAAAACAAGTGGGAGAAGAAATTTTGTTACAAGTACATATTTGAGACTAAGGGTTGTTTAGCTCAAATTACCATCTCAGCAATCCAACACCACAGCCCCCTAAGTTGCTTCGAAAAACTCAGTTCCAAATAAATAATTTTAAAAAACAATTTTCTTTTAACTTGATCCAAAGGTTTTGAAAATGGACGGCTACCGAATTTTCATGTAACTCCCAAACTTAAAATTGAAATTTACCGGTAAAAAATAAATTTTTTTGGGATCCTTTTTCAAAGTAAATAGAATTTTCTCTTCTACAACCCAAGCATCAGATCATGTTTTTGGATGCCACAAATTGAGCCCAAGGACCCTTTTTAAGGTTGGTCAAACTCCTTTAAAAACAAAAAAGTTGTATTTAAACTGTTTCAGCTTTTATTCTTTCAAATAACCTGACTGACTATTTGAAATCCAGTGTCATAAAACACCGATTCAAAATATGGAGAGGGGTACAACATGACTGTACATCTAGTATACCAGACCAGTAAATACAAGGGAGAAACAGGACAATGGGGCAAATCATTGAAAGGTTGGTCCCACTTGGTACCTGCAATTGACCCAATCAGATGGTCCTAATCATCAGTTTTATCAACTTTGCATGCACGTCATGTGTACCAGACAGATGTATGTGTACCTCAGAATTTCACAATAAGTGATGGTTCCCAAGTAAAAATCCTGAAGAGCATCTTTTACCTGATCAACAATTAAGCTTAGGTAGTCTGAGATCTTGTCTGAGATGATGAGTCCTCTGTATGTAATGTCACATATACCTTTGAACAGTTGGTAGGCTGAGTAAAGAGAAGCCAAAATAGCTACAATGAAACAGTACCTGTTTCAAAACATAAAAGTCAAAAAAAAAAAAAAAAAAAATTCTTTTTGATACAGAAGAGAGTTTTCTTGTTGCGAGCAGTAATATAATTAACAAATTAGATGGGAAAAGTGCTCATAAACAGCTATAAAATAATCCGGTGAAACCTTAATTTTCATCAAATTTATGTCATAAAGAAATGAAGTGATTGCCATTTGTACTTGAAAGCAATTGGGGCTATGAGGGTGGATGTGTTGTGTAAATGTCTTGTATTATATTGCGCAGAGTTGCGGGGGTGCAGGGGGCAGTTCCCCCACTGACTAGTCAGCCTGGCAATCATGTAATATTTTCTTAAAGGATTTTCTATTTTGGGGGATTTCTGTTTTAAGTAGTTTTACCTGTGTTGGTAACTCTTAATTTTATAAATAAAGATCTCTAGGGTTTTAAGAATTATGAGAGAATAGTGATTGTTCTTGTTCTATTCCATCGACATAGGCACACTGCCAAACAACGTAAATCCTTGTGTGTTTGTTTGTCTTTTTTTCACAGGTAGGTGCGGTTTGGTTCATCAAAATTGATGGATCATCTATTGTGCATATTCTACATGACTCAAGACTCACATCCATAATGATTTTCTCCATTGAATTCTTCACCAGAATAATCTTATATTTAAAATGACAAAAGAGGCTCATCAAGAAAACATTAATTCTTGATGGATCTCAAAATTAATGAATTGGGCTAAAAGACCTGAAGGAAGTCTTTCAAGTTATATTACGTTTAAAAAATTTCATCTAAAGAGAAATTGTAAAATTTCATCTAATTTTTAGAATTAATAATATAAAAAAATCGAAACTTTTCAAGGATCGATCAAGATAATTTTGAATCAAACTTCATTAGATGATATTAATTGCCATGAACTTGAAACGAAATCAACATGAAAATTTTCACCTTAATTCATGATAGTCAATGAAGCTTGATGGCTGTTTACTTTTCTTTCGAGGTGAAGGAACAGCGAGAGAGAGTACAGAGATGAACGAGAAAAGAAGTGCAAAGGAACGTAACAAGAGATTAACGGTGTGGAGATTGGGTCTAGAGCTATAACCGGTCGAGGCAACAGAGAATGTCAATGATGAAGATGATGGCAAAGGCGGCTGGGCCGGAGAGTAGAGGATAGGAGATACACCAGACATTGCTCTCATCACTCTTGTCTTCTTTCATGCTAGTCTCATCTAATCAAATATTTTTCTTCAACTACTACTACTACTTCAAAGGAAAGTTCCTTGTGCCCCTTGTTCGATATAATAATATAGTCAGAAATATCCATGAACTTTCACTGAAAGTGATGTGTTGAACAAACCAATTCGACATTAATTTGGCATCTAGATTTTAGAACTATAAAGTCTCAGGGCATGTTTAGTAACACTTCCGGAGTCTGAAGTCTAATTTCTATTCGATTTTAGAAAGGTTATGTTTGGTAACATTTTTGAAATTTAATTTTTATTTTCTGAAATCTGATTTTGAATTAGTTGTTTGCTTGTCATTTTTAAAAATTTTGAGTTATAAACATAATTTTAAAACATAATGGTCACTTTGACAATATTACCATTTTGTAATTCTAATAAATTATTAATCGAAAAATATAACATGTTATGTATAATGAAATCATCCGCATATTAAATTTCAATTTCTAATTAATTAAATAATTCAAAAGTATTATTTTCAAATTAAATTTATACTTGAGAAATTATATTCCAAAAAGGTAATACTTAAATAATAAACAATCCTGCATTTTCTAGTTGATTTGCAATTTGATTACGTAAATGATCATATCAGTTTATACTTACGGTGAGAATATTTCATTATAAAATTATAAATTTTCTGATGGTTTGGAGTCTACTAAAGGATTACTGACTTCGTTGACATCTACTTCATATTGTCAAAACTCAAGATGATGAATAGGTTTGCTATATGGAATTCATCCATGTCATATATTACAAATCTTAAAGTTAATAATTTTTGGCAAGTTAACATAGATGCACCTCATAGAAAAGGTAAGTATAGATGATTACTTATGGGTACGAAAATTTACATTTTTGTATGAGAAAATTTCATTGAAGTAATAAATAAAGGAGGTTAAATTGAACAATCAGGAACAAACAAAAATTCAAACACCCAAAAATACACCAATAACTAAGCCCTTGAAATGCTACACACCCTACCACGTCCCTCAAAAGTCATCAAAAGATAACTTCAAAACTTCTTTAAAAAAATTCATCAAAAAAGAGAAAACTCATAAGATTCTAACTATCCTACTAAATCACTTGTATTCAAAATGGTTTTTGATGTACAAAACACTATCCAATTGAATTGAAATGTGAACTACCTAATCACCTCTTCATTATCTATGGAATATATAATTCTGAAGCTATTCCTAAAATAGACACTAGTATTCTGTGATTTTAAAAATCATCAAAAACCAAGATGACTATCATAATAATCTCAATCATTTTTTCTTGAAACACCAAAATTAGCAAAACCTAAATCTCATGCACTCAAAAAATCCTAGAAAATTTTAAATTATAAGCATATGATTGAAATTACATGCATGAAACATATGATATTAGAAGAAAAAAAAATGTCCCTTAATGGATGAAAATAGTAGATCAACGATAGAGAGAAATTTTACTAGGTTAATTTCGAAATGAAAAATATAGGATTTTCAAACATGAAATGAGAGAAACCTTGACAGTACTATTGTAGAGGAAGGAGAGATACAAAAAATTAAAAATAAGGCCTTTAAAAACGAATAGTAATAAAAATCGGTATTTTGAGGAGGGTATTTTAAAAATAAAAAAGAAATTCAAGATTTAAAAGTTTCATCCAGCGTGCGATAAAGCTTTTGAAGTCGAAATTTTAAAGGTGGAACCACTTCCATTCAGCCTTTAAAAGTGTTACCAAACACACACACTCACTCAATATTATATATAAAAATAAAAAATTTAAATTTAAACCTTTAAAAAGCATTTATATATACATTAAAAGGAAAAATATAGTTTTAAAACAAAATTAGGAGAGACCATCAATTTCAATCACAATTACTTTTCACTTTCTTGTTTTTGTTTGTTTGATTTTTAGAACTCAATTGTTCCATATATAAAGTTGGTAGGCCATGGAGTCATGCTGGAGTAACATTAAAATTGACATCGTTTGGGACATTTGTGTGCACAGAACCATCGATGCTTCTCACTCATATCTTGATGAAAAGCGTCTATCGTTCTATAGATACATCCACATCAGGAATGTCCCAAATGATGTCAATTTCAATGTTACGTAGACTTTTCCAAAAACAAAATGTTAACAATCAAATTTAAACTTCCCCACCCACATGTTTTTGTTTATCCACATCACATTCTTATGACACTGAAAGGGAATTCAAAGAATAATAAATTCCTTCAAAATAAGATCACGCATTCCTCAAAAAACTAAACCCCAACCTTTGATTGCACCTAAGGAAATGTCGACAGTAGTGTTGTATATTTGTTTTGGGTACGAAAATATTTACCAGCTCAAAGGAAAGAAAAATGACCAAATCATATTCATGCACCTGAAAGTCATATTTCAGGGGTTATCAATTTGAGGGTGATTTTACCACCTTACAAAGTGAGGGAGAAGAAGAACAACAATAATTATTTGCAATGGAGCAGTAAAGTCGGTCCAATGTCCCTAACAGTAAAAAAAGAAAAACATTATTGAGTTTAATTAATAGGGGGTGCACGAGCGAACAGGAGGACATCTGTAGACGAATTGATTGGAATGTCTCTACTAGTTACTCGGGCTTTGTTTGGTACCCCCAGGGGTTGTTGCTTGCCCAGTTCCATTGGTCTCTGCACATCTCCTCTATGCCATACTTTGCCCTGAAAATGGCATGTAGTTGCCAGTAAGAACCAACAAACAAAATACAAGAACGGATGAGGTATATATGATTTTCCAACATTTTTCTATCCATGAATATGCCACAAAATGTCTGGTTGGGAGTGGGACCGGAAAATTGGTGAGAGATCACCAGGTAGAAAAATCAACCCAATGATCCCACCATTCATCTAGATTGTTAAAAGGAATAGTGTACATAGCCAAACTCATCTCAGGTGTTTGTAATCATCCATGGATTGATTTTTTAAACTAGGAGATCATCATCGTCGTCACCTACAATTTATTGCAATTACTCAGACCAGAAACATGACTCCTAGTTCACCATCTATAGATCTTCAGTTAAGGAATGTTTCCGATCTTTTCTTCCTACCTCAATTCATATTATTTTTTGTGTTCCTCCTTCCTCGCTTTGCACGATAGTGCTCATTATCAGTGTTCTTATTTTTTTCGATAATTAATAAGAAAAGCAACCCTTTATATATATATACATATACATACATTTCCCTTTATTTTAACAAGAGATTTGTCCCTAGAATTAAGGGGATTAAAGTTGCACCTAATATATTTTGTCTTAGTCCTAGTTAATCATAAAACCTACAGTTTCTAATGTATCCCCATCGTTCTAGTTTTAAATTTACTTCTTCTAGTGCAAAAAGGTATGGTTAGCAGTTCAAAGTTCCTTCGCCTTGCTACAAATTGTCTAATGCCAGTTACAATTCCAACATATATGTCTTAAACTGTTCTAAGCACCTGTGCTTATAACTTTTACGTATATTATGATCAGACAGGTAGAAACCCCAACAAAATATTCTAGAACTACAGTAAATGTACTGAAGGAAAAAATAAATTTTGTAGTTTGCTAACTTACTTCCAACCAAGTTCTTTTTCAGCCTTCTCAGTGGAGGCATAAACAGCAGTGGCATCTCCAGGTCTTCTTGGACATAGCTTGACCGGAATTTTCTATTAATTGTTAACAAAAAAATCCATTAATGGGAACCCATGTATACTAGATGAATTATTTGAAAAAATAAACAAAAGTTATAGTTGGAACACCAAGACAATACTCACTTTCCCAGAAGCCTTCTCAAATGCAGAAACCATTTCAAGCACAGATGTGCCACGCCCAGTCCCCAAATTGTAGGCCCTACAACCTAAGATGGGCCTTAAAACTCAATTACAACTAATACAGTCGAATGTATGGATGTATGTATAGGGAAACAGAAAAAGGAATCACCTATATTGTCTGTTGCAAAAAGCTTCCGAAGAGCGGCTATGTGACCATCTGCCAAGTCCATAACATGGATGTAGTCTCGAATCTGTTCATTGTCAGATCAAATTGACGTTATTAATATAATATTTCATCTACTGTTATTGATATTTGGTGATAATGTCTGAGTTCTAGTAACAGAAGCATAAATTAAACCACAAGGACTTTTGTTCAGAGTTTCCACAATGAGCAAGAGTTCTCACATTTTCACAAGGCACAAACAAACAAGATCAACTAAGATTTCATGCAATAGGCATCACACAATTCAAAATCCATACACATAACACGTGATAGCAATGTTGACCAAGTCAAACTGGTTTTGGGGTGTAAATTTCAAGAAATTTAAACACATGATTGTCTCATTCAACATGAAATCTCGGATCATTCATATGCCGACCAGTATCTTTTCAGGCCAGAAAATAAAGAAATGTTCAATAAATCAAGAAAAAGGTAACAAAGCTTTACATACCGCACTACCATCTTTTGTTGGATAATCATGACCGTATACATTCAGCTCAGGCAATCTGCCAACAGCTACTTGTTGGATGTAAGGCATGAGATTATTTGGAATGCCCTTAGGATCCTCACCTAGTTTACCACTCTCATGAGCTCCAACGGGATTGAAATACCTTAGTAATATTATTCTCCAATCCTGTTCAGCCTTTTGAATATCTCGAGCGATTTCTTCAAGAAAAAGCTAATAAGCCAAAGAAAAAGAGCAGAGGTAAGGAAGGATTAGAAATTATAACTATTTAGAAGAATAAAGATGCATATTCCAAAGGGGTTCATCAATACCTATATGCTTACTATAATCTCAATTAAGAGAAACAATTTTTGCAGGCATCACCAATTGATAATAAAGACATACCTTAGTCCGCCCATATGGATTCATCGCCACTAAGTTGAAGTCCTCAATACAAGGGATTTTTTCAGGTTGGCCATAAACGGTTGCAGATGATGAAAAAACCATCTACTTTTTACAGAATCATGCGGCTCACATCAGTAGACAGAACGAAGAAGACAGATTACAAACACAACACAATAGACTAAATACACTGAATATATCCTATAACAAGGTTTTGAAAAGTGCTGATTGAGTTTGATAATAAGGAGATCGAAGATAAGAGATTATTGAGTGGCAAAATATCATCGGTATATGAGATTTTTTTCCTTCTTCATACATTGTAAATAGAAAGTATCACAGGCTACAACTTAACGTCAAACTTGTTTTATATGAAAATCAAATTAATAAGACAAGCAAACAGAGAGATTATCATAAACCCAAGTTGTAAAACATTTAAAAAAGTAGAGAAATTAAGCTATAAGAAAAAATGATAAATAAATAAATAAAAACTCAATCATTTTTTTTCTTTTTGGTGAAATTATATCTGTTTTTAATGCGGTTGATATAATTTTTTTCCTTTGGTGCCTAAAGCTCCTTAAATGGAGAATTACTTGGCAAACCATAACATGAAGTCCATTTGTATTTTTCTGTTTAATCCATAAACCATAATAGCAATAAGCACCAATAAATTTCTTTTTATGCATTCTTTTATAGTCCAAATAACTCTCAAGCATGACATTGCTGCAATAGCAAGTGGTTTGAGGCCCATTTCAACAAGAAAGAAAGGCTTAATATTTGGTGGATCAGTAAATAATTTTAACCAATGTAGAAAATTTAGAGGAAGACTAGTTACAACCGAATAATTCGCATTAAGAAACCACGATGAAGCAAATTTACGATACGCACCTTCTTGCAACCATATTTCGCCATGACCTCATACAAATTTATTGTGCCAATCAAATTGTTATCGAAGTATCGACGAGGTTTTGCGACACTCTCTCCAACAGCCTTTAGACCAGCAAAATGGATCACAGCATCAAATCTGTCTCATTTATTAGCACCACCAAATAATCATGATTCCTAAACCACTCAAAACCAAAAACAACTCGAAATTAATAACTAAAAAGATAACCAAACTACTTCACATACTTTGTTTGAGAAAAAAGCTTCTCTAAATCCTCCTTGTTCCTAAGATCACCCTGAAATCAAATGCAGAGATGACATGAAACACTAAAAGATCTGGAACTTATTATTATTAAAAAAAACTAATATTTGATTCTCACATAAAATTCATACCAGATGGAATTGTAGTTTCTTGGACAAATCGGGACCAACTAAACCTCTTGCCCTCTCAATGGCCTCTTCGACAGAATTATCAAGATTATCAATGATTGAAACCCTAAAACCTTCATTGAGAAGCTGAACAACAGTATGAGTACCGATAAATCCAGCCCCGCCAGTGACAAGTATGATCTGATCTTGGGACGCCATTGAAGAAGAACAGAGAAATCAAGATCCACAAAGTAAAAGAGAAAATGAGGGTTTCTTTGATAGAATGAAAGAGAGAGAAGAGTATTTATTGGATTTGGCAAATTGAGCAAATCAAGGATTTGTTAGACGGCATGGGAATCGGGAAGTGGATAAGAATGAAATTATTTAGTAAGTTGGAGATTGGAGTTGGGGCTTTTCTTACGTTCATCACAAAGAAATATATATATATATAGAAACAGCGAAAAGCAAGTCAACAAAACAACGAAAAATAAGTCGAGATCAAGAATTCAATTGTCGTCTTTTAACTATGAATAACTAAACACTATTCGCGCTCTTTTAATCATTTAATCCACCTAGAAATTTTATTTTGGATAAAGGCATACTGCGCTTTTAAGCGTATGACACGTGATCTTGACGGTGGATCACTGATAAAATGACCAAAATACTCACAAAAATCTTGCTGTCAACCTCAAGATTTGTATATCACATTACACACCTAGACGTAGAAGTGAGTGTGAATCGTAGATGCTTTTCCTCGAGATACAAGAGAAGAAGCATTTATGATTCCTATCAACCAATCACCCTAAAACAAATCTCAAATTCTAGGGTAAAATTTTCCATTTACTTAGCAATGGTTATTTATTTTTATTTTTAAAAATATATATATATTTTTTATAAACTTTCACATCAGAAAAGTGTGATATGAGGTACGATCTTAAAGTCAGCACCGCTATTATTATTATTATTATTTTTTTTTTTCAACCCTTCATTTACTTGACAAAATTATCTACAATACACTAAAACAATGCTTTTTGGTAAGAGATTGAAGATGGGTATCTCAATCATTTCTTTATTAGTGTCTCATAAAAGACAGTGGTCAAGGGCTATCTAGGTCATTAGATTGAAAACCCAATGGATGTATCAAATATTCACTAAAAGTTGGGATATATATATATATATATATATATATATATATATATGGGAAATGTTCAGCAACAAACATTTGGCAAAACATTTTTCAAAACATGGGCTAGAGGTTTTGAAATGGGCTGATTTTTGGTGATGATGATCTCTACGGTGAGGAGATCATTATCACCACAAATCAGCCCATTCCAAAACTTCAAACCCCATCAAAAATGATTTCAAAAAAATGGACAGTCCACGATTTTTCAACTTGTAAAATAGGACTAGAAGTTTTAGAATGGGCTGATTTTTGGTGAGGATAATCTCCTCAACGTAGAGATCATCATCACCAAAAGCCCATTACAAAACCTCTAACTCATGTTTTGAAAAATGTTTTGCCAAAATATTTGTCAAAATGTTTGTTGCTGAACGGGACCCTATATATATATATATATATATATATATATATATATATATATATATATATATACAGGGACGATTTAACAGCCCTAAAGTTTGCCAAGTTTGGTGCCAAACATTTTTTGAAATATGGGTTAGAAGCTTTGGAATGAGCTGATTTTTTGTTAGGATAATCTCTACGATGAGGAGATCATCCTCAGCAAAAATCAGCCTATTCCAAAACTTCTAACCCCATCAAAAGTGATTTATAAAAATTGGACGATCCACGATTCTTCAACTTGTAAACTATGGTTAGAAGTTTCAAAATGAGCTGATTTTTTGTGAGGATGATCTTTTCACCATAGAGATCATCCTCACAAAAAATCAGCATATTCCAAAACTTCTAACCCCATCAAAAGTGATTTACAAAAATTGTTTGGTACCAAACTTGGCAAACTTTAGGGCTACCCAACCGCTCCCTATATATATATATATAAATCAACTAAAAAAATATGAGTTTTAAAGTGGAAAATCTTTGACGGATCCCCATCTTTCACATGCCAAATCCTTTCAATCCAATTTAAAATTTTCAATAGATTTTTTATATGAATATATACTTATGTCACATTGCCACTAAGCTTTTTCTTACAAAATGATCCATACAATCTTGAAAATTTTAGATTAGATTTTTGCCTACATGTTGAGATTTTCTATTTAAGTGATTTGTTTATAAGTATATGCTTATATCCCACATGTTGAGAATTCTAGTTGACTCTGGATATAGCTTAAATCATGCATGATGGCTACGGTTCTAAGTCTCATCCCAGTTGTCTTGGTATCGACTTTCAACAAAAGAGTTGACAAGTTGTCTCAAAGACATGATTTGATTTGTTCAAATTCTAAACTTTTTTTTTTTTTTTTTTAAATTGCGTGTCCGAGACGTCAAAATGAGTTTTAAAACCATGATGATAATGCTCAGCACGAATACATATATGCAAGGGATCCATCCCAGTCTTCTAGGAATGTAAAATTTCAATCCACCTATGAACCCCATAAGGACTTTTGTGATCTATGGACAAAAGTTCAAATCTAATGATAAAATAAAATTATTATACTTCATAATTAGTCTTAACCACTATTTTTATCATTTTTAATAATGATTATTATACCTAATTAGGCCACAATACATTTTTTTAGGAGAATTTTATTGTTAATGAGAATATTAAATTAGAAACTTTTATAGGAAATTAATAATGATGACGTGTCCATGTGATGAGCGTAATATATATTTTTTTCTTAGTAGTTTAGTTGTCCTTTAGTTTGGTGCTTTGTTCACCGGAAAATGATGCTCAAATCCATGTTTTTGGAGATATCAACACCCACTTAAAAAAATAAAAAATGATGGATGGATCCCATTTATTTTAATACTTGGACTCCCTATTATAACTGATCATTTCAAATAAAAAATCCCTGTCAAGCAGGAAGACAAACTCGTCTGATTTTTCCATTTAGGGTTGAAAAAGCTTATATAAATCGTTACTTCGATCAATTTCAATAATGAAGGTTGGTTAATATTGAATTTTTAAAATCTATGTTTAGGGTTTAAAATCAATTTATTTCATTTATTTGAATCAAATGAATGATGCCCAAGAGATGCAACAAGGAGGGTTGTTACTCAATCAAATGTTCACAATGAGAATGAAATACAATAGTTTAGAAGTTTTAAATCGAACTTGTTAATTTCCATTCTATTTCTGTTTCATTTTTTCGTGTCTATCATAAAACCTAATGTTAACCCTGTACTTATGAAATTTTAGAATATTGTTGACTTCACGTGAGGCACAATATCCAAATATTATCGACAAAAATAAGTCAGCATTATTGAGAAATTGTTGTCTTAGTTTGGGTGACATTATTTGGAAGATGTCACCCTTTTTTGAGCTACATGCTTTGGTAATTGTCACCTTAGTTTGGTCGACATTATATGTTTTTTTGCTTGGGTTATAGTACTTCAACCGACTTAGATTTTGCATCCAAAGTTCAATGCACATTTCAAGATGATGGGGATTATGTAAGTAATTATACGATTTTGTTTTTTTAAGTTTAGTTTCTTATGTTGTTATTGTTGAGTTTAGTCCCACATCGAACACAAATTGCCCTCTCTCTCTCTCCTTTTAAACTCTTGGACCTCTCCATTATTTGTCAATTGATTTTAAGTAAAACCCTCAAATTTATCATCTTGCTCTCCTCCACATCACTCAGTTCATAAGTCAACGTGCTTTGGCCCAATCTGACTCACATGTCCTTATAAGCTCCTGGGTCTCTCCACTCATTGCCAATTGATTTTGAGTTGAATCTCCAAATTTATTAGTTATTATGATGCATAATAAACATTTAACATATACATTTCAATATAGGTTCTGTTATCAATTGAACATTCACAAGTTAATGAATCATTCAAAGAGCCTGATTTCATGGATGTATTCACCACAGATAAAGTGTGTTTTGTTATTTAAAATTACTTTACTAAAAGATTAAATGGTGGTTTCGATTTTAATGTTTTATTAATTATTTATTCGCATGTCTTTGATTGCCTTGATAAATTGACTTAATGAGCTAGGGATATTGGAAAATTTGTTGGTACAATTGTTATTGTGTCAAAGATCAGACTTCAGTCATTGAGTAAAACACCTAGGATTACATATGATTGTGAAAGGGGTGAAAATTTTCTAAGGGAAAAAATTGAAAAGTACCTCAAAACGTGGTGGTTTTCCTTTCTCATTGCAAGGTATAAAACTACACTCAGCAACCAATGGAAGGTTTCTGTTGTTTATGATACCCACAACCATTCACTCTTCGAGAGTAATTTTGTACGTGGTTGTTTTATTATAGTGATTGTTTTTTGTGGGTCAATGTAATTTGTAAATAATTTTTTGAATGTGTGTTTTTTTTTATTTAAAATTTGCAGAAAATTTGAAGAAAGTTTGTTGCTTCAAAGTGAATGTTTGAAAGTTAGTTTGTTAAAAAAATTTGAAGAAAATACAGTGTCCAATTTCGTCTGACATTGACCAAAACATGTTAAATGACTCGGGTCAATAATTTTTATTTTTATACAAACTCTCTGTCGACCAAAGTCATCTGATATCTTTCAAAACATGCCAGATGTACTCAGTCGACACAGAGAGTTTGCATACCCAAAAAATTTTTGTCGACCGAGTACATCTGACATGGAACATTTAATGTCAGATGACTTTAGTCGACACATAGAGTTTGTATACCAAAAAAACAATTGTTGATCTGAAAATCAACGATCTGGTAAATTCAAGGGTCAATTTGCCTAAAATTGCACAAGGCATATTTTGTCATGAATAAGTTGAATATCACATGAAAACCTAGTACATCTGTTGGGAAAACTCTAAGAAGCGAAAAATTGGGGAGAACAAACAAGAAAGAAAATCAACCACAAAATATATGACTACAAATACAACAAATCCATTTGGAAGATGATGAGCCCACAACAGCAAAACTTTGTTTGATCACAATTCACAGCACGCAGAATTCTCATAAAAAATTGACCAGATTATATCCATCAGTGTTAGAAACCCGATATATATGAGCACAAATATGACTGCAAATCAATTTAGAATACAATGGGCCCCAAAACAGCAAAACTTAGTTTGATCACAATTAACAACACAGAACTTCAGCATAAAAATGGATCACACAACATGCAAGCTCATTACCAGAATTTTCTTTTATCTATTAACAGAAGAGAAAGGCTGTGTGCTTTTATTGTTCTTCATCACAGCCAATTACAGCAGCATGGATGCTCAGTCTTTTAACTTTGTTCATATTTACACCAATAAATTTACGAGAACAAAAAAAAAAAAATTGATTTTAGCAAAAACCATATAGAAATCACCATGAGACCTTGTTCGACAAACCAAGATAGGTGAATTTGGAAAAAAAGAATAAATTATTTTGTGTCAGACTGTCACGCACCATCCTTTGGAAAGTGCTCTTCCTTTCGCTTCCCCAGAGCTAATATAGAGGAAGGCAAGTGTAATCTGAAAAAAAGGGTAAAAATGAATTTAGGTACAATCCGAATTGGAAAAAAAAATCCTACAAAATTGGGGCACAAATAGACCAGATATTCTTTACTGAAATATAGACTCGGCAAAGAAAAGTAGCTACCCTGATTCAAAGAGCCTAACAAATTATCAAACAATTATTTTGCTTACTTATTGACAGTAACAACGAATAATTGAACTTCTAAAATCATCGAACTTGAGAAATAATGATTCAATAAGATTTCCTAAATCTCATTTTTTTCATAGATTGCCTAAATCTCATGAATTCAGATTACCACTTTTTTTTTCTCTTTTTTTTTACCGCTTTAAAGGATTATGAATATCATCTTGAGTTGTGCTTATTTCCACCGCCAATGCAAGCATAGGTGACATGCATCCCTGGTTTTATTGTTATTAATTAGCAGGAGAATGGCTAGGAAGAGTAAACATTATGGACAGCAAAAGAAACATTAGCGAGAGAGATTAATGAAGAAATTATCCATCCCTACATTTAACTTAGAAATGAGGCTCGGTGTGCTTGTGTTGTCTACATCATCAACAAACTAGTCATGAAATGGCACTCATTTCTACTTTGAAACTTCCATATGTTGTATGATCATGTAAGTAGTCAATACATGTCATACGCCCATTTGCACTCCACTTGTAAGGTCCATAGAGGGATCATATTCGATGATTCAACCACACAGTGAATTGTCTACATCCTAGAGACCATCTTCACAAAAATCTCATGAAAAGTGGACTTGAAATAGAAAAATCCATAATATTCATTTAAATAACTATTTTGGTTTTTTTTTTTTTAAATGTAGTTAGCAATATCAGAATAGAATAATAATGCACATTGAAGGGGTTACCAATAGGTCCCTCATGCGGGGGAGGAAAAATAGGGAGTTTAGACCAACACTCCAGTGAATCTCCAATAGAAACAAGGTGATACTAACATACTCAATTCCTGAACAATGAACACTTTGTTATTATCAGACTGACACCCTAGTTCATCACAATATAAATATACCAAGATATAGAAACATGTCAAAAACAGAACATTTGTTTATAATAAAATGGACAAACAAGTTGAGCTTTTGATCCTTAAAAGCTGATGGTATATAACAGATGTATCATCATTGAGACACTAAAAGCTGTAGTATCATTGTTAAATTGGTTAACTCCCCCACTTATCAAAAAAAATAAAATTGGTTAACTCCCTTGGGTTAGCATTGATTTCTAGGACTACACATACCTGCTAGTTGCAGACCTGCAAAGCACCCCCCTCAATTAGAGAGTGGCTGACCTGCCTGGCTTGTGTAGGCTACAACCTACAATGGAAAACATGAGTATTTACAGTAAATAACTGGGAAAGATAAGATCCTTGGTATACTGAGGATCATTGGAAAAATAAATAAATATATCAGGGTGTAATATATGGACAAAATATTTGACATCATTTATGAGAACCTATTAATAGTGACACTAAAAGGCCCTGTTATATGTAACTTAGAAATGGGCATTTGCAATTATGCACCAAATTTTCATAATGTTAGCAATGAAGAAGCAACTGCATCCAAAAGTCCACCATTAAATCAACAAGCACCACCATTAAGGCTAGAAATGTCAGAACGTATGAGATGATCTCCTAGGTAAGAAAATGGTACTCACCTAAATTCAAACCGTAACTGCTCTCCATGTGGATCTCATGATGTTTAGTCAACATGTCAAATAGTCAATCTTTTTTTTTTTGATAAGTATCAAATAGTCAATCTATACTGACTCATTTTCATACAAAGAAGGTATTCCACGTTTAGTTTACATGTGTCTGTGGGATGAGGGTGGCTGGTTTTTTGGTGAAGATATATTTACCATGGAAATCATCCTCACAACATGAGCTGAGGTCCAGCCATAGAAGCTCAAAAACTATATAAAATGATCCATTAAAATATGATAAACTGAAGATTATGTTTTCTACCAAAAAGGCACAACTATTTACTTCTCTACACAAAGACCTGCATAACAAGATGAATGGTGAAAGAAGAGAAGATATCTCAATCTTAGTCTGGATAGTCTTTTGTCCCCCTCTTAAAGAATCCGGTTTCTTTAAAGGCATGGACCCACTATTTGCACCAAGATTCGCATCAGAAGAAACATCTACAGCAGTTGAGGTGTTGCACTTGGGTTTGGAATTATCCCACACCATATCAAATGCGTGTTCCAGGCGTTTTTCCACAGATTTTACAGGAGCTGATGTTTCAGGTAGCCGAGAATTTGGTGAAGAAAGGGAAAGCCAGTTCAAAGATGGAAGATCTGAACTTCTAAGATTGACTTGGCCACTACAGACATGCGGACATAAACGTGTCGAACCCCCTACATCATTGGAATTTCTGCTTCTCGATTCTGGTGTACAAACATGGTCAGAATCATTTCCATAGGAAGCTGGAGTGGAAGTCTCATGCCGTCGTTTTCTGATAATAGATGGGGTATTTTTGAAACTCATCGCTGCTTTCCTCAATATTGATTCTGGGCTACTATTTACAAAGATACTTCTCTCATGACTAGGTGGAGTAGAACAAAAAACTGGACTCTTTGCCTGCAACGTGTAACTGTCTGTGCTCGAAAATTTACTGTTGTTCAAGTCAATATCCAAATCCTTCAACTCAGGTGGCCTATAATACAACGGACCAAAATTTATATCCTTGGAGTGTAGAGGTGTGGCATGAACTTTGCTATGCCTACAAGCTTGAACATTGTCTCTACCAGATTCACATCCTACCCAATTTGAAAAGGTATTGTTGGATTCACTGTTAAATCTTGAGCCCATATCACTAGAGTTATTATTCAGAGAAGAGGCATAATGACGAGGCCTTTTAGGAGATTCAAGTAATCTCTTGGCAGTGACAGGAACAACCAACTCTGGAGATTTGTGACTTTTTTTGCTACAGAAGCTTGCACCGAAAGGAGATTTCAAAGAAGAGGTTGTCAAAGCAATATGTCTTGCTGGGGGGGATCTGGGAGATGAAAGATCATCATGATTGACATGCTCATTCGTACGTTTCTGTGAATTCGGGAATTTCATAGGATCACCCAATGAAATCCCGGATGGTATTTCAGGACGGATTGCAATAGAAAGACGTAAATCATCAGGAATGCTAGTGTGACTAGCATCTGCTCCACGATGCTCATAGATCAGACTACTTGCAATGGCATTTTTAACATCACATTGGTTCCCAAAGGGTGACTTTTTCAGATTGTCTACTGCTTTCGGGGATCTGGTTTTTTCTCTCTTAACAAGTTGCAATTGTTCATCTTTCTCCTTTCCATTAGAATTTCCCACAATTGAAGCTCCCAAACTATTATCAACTCCACCCTCTGAGCCCATTTTCTGACCAAGAGAACCTACTGTTCCAGGAGACTGCTCATCCTTTACACATTCTTCCTTTCTTTCTTGTATGCACAAATCAGAAGCGCTGACACCTGGCAGATCTTCAGCAGACCCAGATTTTAAATAAGAATCCAACTTCTTTTTCACCGAGCAGTTCCAATGGTTCTTGATCGAGTTGTCTGCCCTGTTTGGTTCCAAAAGAAAAAAAGAACTTAAGAATGAATGTGCTCGTACTAAATAGGGACATGTCGTCATAAAAAGAAGAAGGAATTTCCGATCTGGTAGACCATAGTGGATCCTCCTAGGCCAATAACCAACCACTAGAATATCCACACTATCCAATTTATTCATTTCTTTCTGCAGGCTTAGCCATTTCTAGTTCTGATCATGCAGGAGAACCTTGTATACGGTCCTTATAGTCTACCAGAAGGAAATTTAACTTTGATGTAATGGTGATCATCCATAGGTACCTTCCAGGTATAAGCTTTGCTATTTCTGCCCATCTGTTCCCATGTATTTGATGGGCATCAATAAGAGCCAGCTCCTCCTCCTTGGTCCATGGATCTTTATTTATCGTAGGATTTAAATGGTTGTGCCACCTGAAAATCAATCATTAATTTCAAATTTTCAAGAATAAACAGTTAAACATCCCTTCTAAAATAATAAAAAAATACATAGTTCAGAAAGGTTTAGCAGCTTAGCTCTTGCAAGTATTATAGTCAGAAGCTAACCAGGTTATGCCCTAATTTAACTTTTTATAGTTCGGATAAATGGCCATAATAAAAAGGCACTAAGTGGCAGGTTGGAAGCAGAGCAGATTTGGTCAGTCAGAAATAGTACAGAACCCTATAATTATCTGGTTGCCTGACAAGGGTCAAGGAATTAGGTTCTGTCCCCATTCACTCTTTTTGCTCATCGGGCCATTTTCACAGTTGTACTTCATGGTCTTCCATGCAGTTCATGAATTTGACCCAATGATGAAAAAACTGAATCTTTATTTCTCCCATTTATGATACTAAAGAACCCCATTTAACTATAGATTGAAAAGAAAGTAAACTAAAGCATTAATGCATCCTTGTTTCCACATAGAACTGTTGAAGCAACCACAAACTGGCTAAAGCTCTCCCGAAGAAAGTAAAAGAAAAAGGGCTTCAATAAGCAATAGTACTTAATGATCAAATATATTCATTGCACGTCAGGAATTTGGCGCAGTAACAGTTGTCACTTACCGTTCTCGGCATTGCTTGCCTATGCGACCTGGCAAGGATTTTGCTATTGCAGACCACTTCTTCTTAATACCATTTTCTTTAACCAGATTAATAATATGTTCATCTTCCTGAAAACAACAAAACAAGAAACATTTCAAGGTCATGGTGTGTAAACATGAGATGTAGGCACATTGTCTGCTAGGAACAAATAAGCAAGAAGTTCAACATGCACCTCTTTTGTCCATGGTCCTTTAACAAGTTCTGGATTAAGAACCTTCTGCCACCGGTGCAGGCACTGAACATCTGTCCGACCCCGAATATAACAAGCTGCAGAAGATCAGAAAGTTCATCAAAACAACAGTTTGGACTGACATAGGAATTTAAAACTTCATCATATGGGCTTAGACCCATAGCTCAGTTGGTTTGACACATTGCAAAGCAACTTTGAGGTTGTGAGTTCAAGTCCAGCTTACCCATCCAAAATAAATAATAATAATAATAAAACTTCATATACAGTAGCTAATCTGCGCGATAAAATACCCAGGTAAGTTGCTTTACATTAAATATACACTTACAATTCTCAAATAAATGAAGCCAGATGCACATAATAATAAAAAATTACAATATTAATTATTTATCATAGCGAAAATTGGAGAAGTTCCATATTATTTTCAACCCTTCAGAAGTTAATAATACCATGTTCGACAATTCTAAATGGAAGTCTATTTTAACTACATACAACTAGAAACCAGAAAACATTAAAGCCTATCCCAAAGATTTGGGATCAACTAAACAAATCTTCTTCCCCTATTCCACTTTATCTAAAGCCAAGTCGTCTGCAGGAGTCATGAAAAAAAAATCAATAAATAAAATATTAGATAGAAGAATGCACACCTATTTTCTTCCAATTTTTTGCATGGTGAAGCTTGACTGCTTTCGTTAAAGTTTCATCCTGTTTCAAATTAACAGAGCAGAGAAAACAAAGGCATTAATAGTTAACAAAATCTAAAAAACTTCAGTGATTGTGAGTCCTTACAAAAAGTTAGGGATGAATTCAAGCTTTTGACCAGGTTGTGGGTTCTTGTACTTAAATAGGTATGTGAGAAAGAAGGTTCATATTTCTTTTAATTCATATTTCTTCCAAACAAACAGTAAATAAGACACTAAGTCCCAGCAAGGAATGATCAAAAGCAGTGATGTAGACCATATTTTATAGCTCTTTAACTACTTTTCAAGGTACTAGCCTATGTAGGTCTGCACAATTAAACTAGGTTTGCCTACCATTCCATCATTTTTTTAGTTCCACCGAAGCATTAGAAAGGGTGACAACCGATCAAAAAAAAAAATTTAGAAAGGTTGGCATGATCTCAAATTTAATCTTCAAAGATAAGCAAGAGCTTCTAAACAGAATAATACACACAATCAAAGCATCGAGCTATAAACCAAACTAAAATGATATTCAACAGAAAAAAAAAAATATTTCAGTTACTAACCTCCTTTTCTGTCCAGCCTCCCTTTGTTGAGCGTCTAGTTGGACCAGTTGTCCTCCTAGAAATAAAACAACAGTCAATATCACAATGAAAGCCACAATACCATCGTTCGTACAATAAGTTAATAGCAGAAGACCCTACAAAACTAATTAAAGAATAACATCCATAAGGTCTCTGTGTTTTCATGTAAAATGTTATGTTGGTGACTTGCCTTCCGTTGGAGGTAGCTTTGTATCAGCAAAATGCATTGTATACCAAGAAGTGATATTACTTGGGGTAACTTTTCCACGATATGGTAATATTTTCCCTAGTGGCAATTTTGTTATTATACGCATGGTTTAAAAAATCATATCAATTGAACGTCTCGGTTAATGAAAAAACCAATAAAGTATCGATACATTCCCAAAACATTCAATGTTTCGTATCAATCTTGGCCGTTACAGATACGTATCAACAGATACATTCTGATACATTAAACCATATTTGTACGAACTATAAAGTCATAGCCAACTCGATTTAGGGTTTTTGTTCAGTTTTTCTGTGAGGAAGAGAGATTGTGACCTTATTTTTTCACCGTTCCGTGGAAGTAGGCAAAACAAACCACATAAATTTTGTGTCTTGTTCTCTTTCTCTGATTTGCATTTTGAATTACAATACCTACTTAAAGCTACTTTCACGGATGAACTAAGAAATTCATACCAATTTGAAAGCTGATACAAAATACCAATCAAATACTTAACTAACAGAAAATAAGTTAAAAACATTAAGAAAAAAGAGACTGAAAAAAATACCCTTTAGCAGAGTTTCTCTTAGTAAGAGCTGTATCGCAACTCGTATCAGAAACCGAAGAACTCGAAGCAGTGACTGTAACATCCTTCCTCGTCTGCGAACTAGAATCCTCTTTCTTCACCTCTTCTTCCATATCTTTCGGAACCAACTCTGCAACTAAAACAAACAAACAAACCTAAACAAGAACTCCGAAAAGAACCAAATACTAACCCTAACTACAAATATTTATCTCAAAAAACCCAACTTCAAAGCTCGATTTTCAACGATTCAATCTTCGAATCCGACTCTCCAAACAAAGAACACAGTTAAGCAATCAGATCAAAATCAAAATCAACAGAAAAAACATAGAGATTTCAATATATTATAGGGTTTTATGATTCTTTCTTGATTATATGAAATCAGGAGCTCTGTAACGGCTAGAAAAGAAGCTAAAGGACAAGAAAAACGCAAAATAATAATATAAAAAAGTTCTTTATTTAGAGAAACTGACCTTCATTAGGATTTTCGACCGCCATGAATTAGGTTTTTACAGAAGTAGAGAGAAGTTACGATGGACAAGTCGCGGGAAACTGAAAAGAAGTAAAGCCCTCTCTCTCTATGAAGAAGAAGAGTCCAAAGGAAACTAAATACCGTTTAATTTCCGCCCCTTTTAAAGCACCCTCTACAGCTTACGTTAGAAGGAAGCCAAGAGCCGAGTTAACGGCTTATTGGTAACGGCACCTAACGGCGCTTCTCACCGTTTAAACACTACACGCCACGTTTTAAGTTCTATTTCGCGAAATTACCAAGATATCCTCGATTTAGCCTTCATTCCAATTAGGGAAAAGGGGTCATGTCCACATTCAAGCCATTTGGACTGTCACGTTGGTCCAAATGACATCTCATCCCTCTCTTGATTTATACTCTAGGTTGGGTTTATAAAAAAAATTTGAACAAAAGTATTTTTTTGACTAGATCTTAAATTTAAAAATGAATGATGATGAACTCCTAGACTTAAAATTTAAATCTAATAATAAAAAATAAAATAAAATTTTATTTTATTTTTTAAAGTTTAGAAAATTTTATGCTCTACCTACACGTGGCATCTGATGATAGATTTGAAAGTCACATTGGAATGTGGTCCGTAGAAATTGATAGTCCTTTGATCCATATAACCGCATCTCTTCTAATGATATGTGTTATAAGGAGTTTTGATTTGTACATCATCCTATAACCAATTGCACCCCATCATTTAAATACTATCCCTTACACCACCATTGGTATGATTGCACTCCAAAAAGATCAAAAATGTGTTTCTTTTCATCTTATTCTTTTTCAATAGAAATTAGGGGTGCAATTTGGGGACAAATCAAAATCGAACCAATCTAGACCGGTTCCACTAAAAAAGAATCAAACTTTAAATAATTTATAAGAAATATTTAAGGCCTATAGATTGAAGAAATATTTGTTTTATATTTATACAAGCAGTTGTTTCAGAGAGAACAATAGAGAAGAGATGAAGAGAGATCATATTTTTTTTTTTTTTTGGGTGTTATCTCAAACAGTAGGGAACAATCTGTTTTATCAACAATAGGCCCAACGATCCATTATGGTAATGATAGATAATTGGTTTATTTCTAAACATTGGAGGATCCAAACAATCAATACATTAATTTTAACGATTAGTCAGATCAAACGAATTGCACCCCAACTGATGCTTAAATTCGATATTTGCATCCTCCCAACATGCCCATTATATGTGCACATGTACGCTAAGATTTTTTTGTCCGTTAGTCTCAAAGACAATGGGTTGCAATCCTATGGTGCTTAAGCTCCTATGTGCACATGAAACATATTCTCTTTCTCATTTACATTCAAATAAGTGAAATAATGAGATCTTTTATTAGGTCAACATCACTCTTGTAATTATTCGAAGTAGAACTAAAAATTTGAAAAGTTGTTTATACTCTCTACAACTCTCACAAACAAGAAAACTTAGAGAATCATTGACTTTCAACTTATACAAAAAAAGAAAAAACTCATTTAATTTAGGTTTCATTAATTAAAGAAATCCCTACACTTTACGAATAACACTCAAGAGATCTTGATTTTAAAATTTGCCCCTAACAAAAACATGAATAAAACTATGAATTTTACAATATTAGACTCGTGTTAGAGTGACAAACAGAAAATTTAAATCCAAATCAACTGATAGTGTAAAATGGCCTTTATCCATTGTAGGTTTGAATTTTATTGGAGAAAAACCAAGAGGGTGGTATATCTCATCTTGCCAATCAAAAAAGGAAAAATATATGCTACAATCACAAACTCATAATGTTAAAAGATTTAATAATGACATTTATTCTTAGTGTCCATTTCTCCACTATAATATATGCATTTTTGTAGTTTTAAAATATTCATCTAGTATTGAGTCAAAAAATCAAAATCATTGAGATTCAATGTTTGCGTCGAACCACAACACTAAATGTGGAGGCCTCAACAATTTCAGTTTTTTTATTCAAGCTCGACATTGGATGGATATTCCCAAATCACTCAAAATGCATAAATTATAGTGGTGAATGAGTTATCAGGTCAAACTTTTGACTAAATCTTCAAAATTATAAGTATGTTGTTCTTCATTCATGATTCCTTTTCACGATTCTTTGATATAGATAGGGAAGTTACATTTAAATCTTTGAAACAATTTATATATCATTTTTCATTCGTCATTCACTGTTGCAAAAGGGGTTTTAGATAAGTCCTCCACCTTTGGAATTTAAAATTAAAATTTAATAATGAAAAATAACTTCTTTTTTAAAGTTCTTGGGTTTTTGAGATCTAGATGTCAATGGTTTCTCAAGTCTCTAAATGCTTGTCTCCAAAATTGCATTTATTGGAGTGGTAGCATAACAATCCTTAATATTCGGTTTTCTTTCTTTAAGGATGTATTTGATTGCACATGAAAATATGTGGAAAATCCATTTTCGTGAAAAATCACATTTTCTATGTACTAGTTCGATATTTTTCTAGAAAATGGATTTTCACCTTTTATCCAAAATTTTTTTTGTTAAATGTTGGATATTTTTTTTCACCATGCTCGTTTAGTAAATAAAATCCAACCCCAAATCAACCGCCTTTATAATTCGCGTTCTCCTTTCTCTTTCCTTTTCTCTTCATCACCGTCGCCATTGTCACCAACACCACCTCTCTCTCTCTCTCTCTCTTTTCCACCACCCCTGCTCTGTCCTTCCCCTCTCTTCCCTATGTCTTTCTCTTCTTCTTTTGATTTTTTTAAAATTATCAAGCAATCAAACACTATATCTTCTTTTTTTCACTCTACCCATTTTCCAATATTACTTTTCCATAAATTTTATTTTCCACAATCACGTCTACCCATTTTCTATATATCCTCCCTTATCAAGGTTAAATAATGAAAGTACAACGGTTTCATTAGTCGCTATTAATAAAGTTAAAAATTGAACTTATAAAGAAGACTGAAGAGTGTAGATAAGGGAACTTGCAGATATGTTTTTGGCCACATTAATAACACTTCTTATCGAAAGTTAAGTGGGAAGCAAAATTCATGGAAACCGCACCAATCAATTTACCAAAACAATTGCGCTGCGTGAAAAAGTTTGTTAACACATGAACAGCTATATAATTACACGTGGCACTAGTTGAAAGCATCAAGGATCAAAACCCACCCTCAAAAAATTAATAGCCAATCAAAGTGAAATAAACGGTCCAGAGGAAAAGTCCGGAGACATAATTTTTAAATCAGGCCACTGATCTCATGAAGAAAACCCACTTCAAAACAACTCAGCTCTATTGAGCCCTATATGTGCTTTTACAAAGAGTCGTGTTGGAGTGACATTAGTGGGGACAACTAGATGTGGTGGTGTGTGCATGTCCATAAATGCATTTTACTCGGATCTCGAAAAAAAATGCATCTATAGGTATACGTGTACCACCACGTCAAGATATCCTCCGTGTGTCCCCCAATAAGATCACTCTAGCATTAATCTTTTAGAAATTTCAATCAGACCCAGTCAATGGTACCAGTGGATCTTATGATTGATAGGATCTCATAGGGTTGGCAATGATTTGAAATATACTTGATGTCTGAATTGGTCTAATCCAAAAAATATGAAAAATTGGATTTGGATTAAAATCTTAGACCTAAAATGATTTTTGATTGAATTCAGATCCAATCCAATCTGATCCATTAAAAAATGGATTTGAACATATTTCAATAATTTTTTTTTTATTCTTAATTTCAAATAAATACATATAGATAAAATATTTTAATATTTTTTATTTCCCTCTATATTTATAGTAGGAAAGTAGATTTTTAAATAATTTTGAACATTGATAATTTGAAAATAAGACATGTGTTTAGATCGGTTTCGGATTAAGGATGAAATGAAACGGATCAAATTCGATTCACATTTTCATTAATCTGTTTGGATTAGATCAAGTACATCTCCATGGCTAATCCTACGATCTCAAAAAATAAGACCAAAAAGGAGTCGGATCCAACGGTGGAACATTACAAGAATTGTTTTATTTTCTGGGGAGGAGTCAAGCCCACGACCTCAAACAATGTTTATTACTTGATTATTCACAATTTTTGAATTATTTCCCTTGGCTTGACTGGTGGATTCAACGTTATCTACGATGGAAGACGGTGATCTACTTCATCTCACTGCATCAGCCAACTTGTTTTGATTTCCCATAGATCAATTAGACGAGAAATTTAAAACTAAGATTTTTTGACCAACATTCGTATCTACCTCTACTCATTTTAATAAGGTTTATAAAAAAACAATCAAAGCTTGGGGTACATGAAATATGCTTTAAAAATAAATCATCAATCAAATATCTCATTATCCATTGAAACCAAAGAGAGAAATATAAATATGGTGCAGAAGATCTAGTACTTTAGTGTGTAGTATCTGTACAACACACTAAGTTAATCTCTTGAAATAGCCTAAGTCAACATTTAAAAAATAATAACTCAGCCCAGGATTTATAGCCTAGATCAGTTGAACCCAAAAAAAGAAAACAAGGAACAAATAAAAGTGGAGGGCCATTGACATCTGATTTTGCTGTTTTGTCCACGTAGCACTCTCTCAACCGTCGAATTTTTTTTACAGGGTGTTACAAAACCCATTCCAGAAAAACCATGATTTTTGAAGTTGCAAACATCCAACATTTATACTGATTTCTATCATCTTTTTAAATAAAAATAAAAATTGAGTACAGAAGTATAAAGTAAGAACTTTAGATCAGTTGGTTTTACTCAAAATGAACAGACTTAAAAAGAGAAAGCTAGCTTGTTTCAAGGGCAGATACCATCCTCAGTTACTGGACCATGGCAGTGGGATCACTGACCTTTTCCTTCACTTGTGGTTGTGAACCTGAACAAAACAAAAGACAAGTCCGTGGGTCAGTAATGCAAATCCAAGAAGACTTAACCTTGAAGATTCTAAGAACTTTACATTAAGGAGAGTATGAAATACTTTACACAAGGAGAGTAATGTATTTCAAAAAATTGGGGATTTAGAAGAATAAGGCTGAAGTGACCTCAAGCTTGTACCTCACATCGCACATCCTGACGTGGAAGTGTTTAAGAATCATAGATGCTTTCATCGAGATATGAGTTAAAAAGCATCGATGGTTCCTATATACTTTCACACCAGGATGTGCTATATGAAGTACAAACTTGAGGTCACTCCAACACGACTCTTATTAAAATAATGACCAATTAAAAAAAAAAAAAAAAAAATTAGAAAATTTTAATTGATCCCTTGGCTTGAATTAAAAATTTTCAACCTATCCCTCCTTTTGAAATTTCCCAAATCAATCTCCCTCAACAATTTACAAAATTATCTCTGTTAAGACTTTAAAAATCTCAACCTGGAAATCCATGGAGAGTGAACTGGTTAGATATTTTCATATAAATTTCATTCTTAAAAATTAAAATATTTATTATTTATATTTTAAGCATCTTTTAATACAGTTTATAACATAAAGTAATGATTATATAACATGTTGGACGATTGTAAAATTCGAGCATCAATTATCAAATAAAATGTATTTGCCAACCAAAATGAAAATAAATAATAAAACATACTTGATATCAGGGCCTTGGGTCTGGTCTTGAACAAAATCTTGTGTCGAATAACTCCGATAACTTCCAATTCTGCCCTTGAAGAATTGGCATCACTATGCTCCTCTGGATTTATGACTCTCTTTTTCTTCAATACTACAAATGGTTTCTTCAAGGCCATTTTAGACCCGGATAATTCATGATACCCAACAGTGAAAGTGTAGTTCTCCTGAAAAAAATAGAAACCAAGATGATTGTGTCGGTATCTTAACCAACATGTTTCTTAACTTCTCATTGTTGTGTATATGTTGAGTTTAGTCCACATCGAATGTAATATTAGATGTGAAGCATTGTAATAAGGTGTACAATAATATACCGAATCATATCTATGAAAATTTAGATAAAATAGAGTAGATAGAGATTTGAACTTTTCTGTTTGAGTTTGTTATTAGTTTTTATATAAATCCCATTAGGATTATGTATTCATCATTAAGAATAAATCTAATTTCAATTTATTATTATAATATCAGAACAGGCCTTTCTCTCCTCCACATCATCCAGTTCATATCTCCATGTGCTTCGGCCCAGTTTGGCCCACACATGCAGGGGCGTGTTGAGTTTGGTCCACATCGGATACTCATGGCCTTGTCTCTCTCCTTATAAGTTCATGGGCCTTGCCACTCAAAGAAATGATTTTGAAGGTGCATTTAGTGTATTTTTAAAAACTTTACTCTAAGAATTGTTTTGAAAAGATAAAAGGGTTTTGAAACTACTTTAAATGCATCTTGACATATACCCTTCCGCCTCATGGTCTTGTTAAGGTGTGCCCTTGCCTTAAGGTCTTGTTAAAATGCAAAAAATACACTTTGAAAATTGGATTTTAAATAAAAAATGTCCTTAAATTTTTATTTTTTATTTACTAAAGATACTCCCGATGTTTATTCCTAAGGTGTATTTATTGCATTTTAACAAGGCATTCGTTAAATTGCAATAAATATACTTTGAAAATTAGAATCAGAGAGTATTTTAATAAAAATAATATTTTTAAGGGCATTTTCGAAACAAAATCCAATTTCCAAATGTATTTATTGCACTTTAACATAAAGGCACACGTTAACAAGACCCATATGAGAGTAATCTCATCTGTCGGTGCATTAGTTTCAATGTGGACAATTTAGCATACTCCTCCAAGTTTTGGTGAATATTTTGAGATACCTTTGTGTTTTCAGACCAATGACGCACCTCCTTGACTTTCATTATACTCTAATCGACTAAAGAAATGTCATTGTCATTGAATATTTTGTGAGAATCCCTTGCTTTTTTCCCCAAAATAAGTCAGTCATCTTTAATCTCTAAAAGATAATAGACTTTAGGGAAGAAAAATCAAGGGTATTTTCATAGGGTTTAAGGTGAGATTGAAAACAATGGATTGATTATGAGATTGAATAGGTTAAAAATATTTTTCCACGTAGGTTTAAAGAACTTGTAGATAATAGATATTTTTTTTTGGAGAATAATCAAGAGTTTTTTTTATTATAAATTACTTGAGGTTAAAGGTGAGGACATTTAGATCATTTTCACTAGTATATAAGAAAAGACCTAGGTCAAGGGCATATGTCATCAGTTTGAAACTAGGGCATATCAATCCGAACATCCAATTACATCATCCCAATTCTTAAAGAAAAGATTTTAATTTTCCCTGAATCGTCCTCTAAATTTTTTAATCACCAAATTGTGATAGGTCAATTGGTTAAGATCGTTAGATCTGGTTTGAGTTAGTAAAGGGGATCTCCAAAATGGGATCCTTGAACCATAACCTAATATATGATCCAAAACAAGCTTAAATGGGAGATCTCAAAGCTTAAGAGGGATCGTTCTGATCTATGAGGAAAACCAACCTGGGAAGAAGAGCGACAGAGGCGACCAATTTCGAGGTTCTGGATACGATCTTGGAACGTAGGTTGAGCTTCAACGACGCCTTGCAATTCCACGATCGCCCATTCTGGACAGTTCCCTTCGCCACAGCTGCACTTTACACGAATCTGCATGTTTTAAAAAAAATCTATTTTTCTCCAAAAACCAGAGATTTGAGCGAAACTAGTGTTAAATGTACTCTAAAGTATACACTAGGTTATGAAAGCGCGGGAATTTTAAGTTTCCCGCCACGTATGAATTTACTTGAATGCCATTTACTAGAGGGTAAATTTTAAAACAACTGCAACGGTTAAAAGAGGAATATCTCTACTAACTGTTGTACACCTACCTTAAACAAAGTTGACTTTGACGAAGAAACCGAAGCACACCTAATCAGGATCAATAAGCGGAGTAGGTGATCCCATTAGAACCTGTTGAAGCTTGAAATTCTATAAACAACATAAACCGATTGAAGTTGTAGAGATCGAACAAATCAGAAAGATCGTTCAAGAATCAATCACCAAAGATGCCTCGAGGAACGGTTGAAGTTCTTCTTGTCAGTGCCAAAGGGCTCGATGACACAGATTTTCTGTGTAAGTTCTCTTGCTTTTCTTCCGTGATTTTTCACGCAAATTGCTTAATATCTCAATTTTTCATAAGTCTATGCAAATATTTTCAAAAATATTTTCTTTGTTGAACTTATGTGATATGGTGTGTGCTGGGTTTGAGAGGGGATTGCACGTGGCCCGAGGATTAGTAGGGTGCTCTAAGAGGCCCAAATACCTTGATTCTTAAAAAGAAAAAAGTAGAGAGACCCTATCAATTTTGAATATCTCATGTATCAGAGTAATATTAGTACTTCATTTATACTTCCCCTGTTTTGCTGTTTGATGAGGTTTAAATGTTTGTGGAGCAGCTAAAATGGATCCGTACGTCATCATCACTTGCCGAACTCAAGAGCTAAAAAGCAGTGTTGCATCAGGTTCATTTCTTATTTACCAAGTTGAATATGTAGCTTTTCGACGAAAAATGTGATGAATCAAATGGAAAAACTAAAATATTACATTAATTGATTGGCAGGATTAGTTTTCCCTGAATACACATCTTGTACACTATGAAATTTGTGAATACATGCCTTGTATTAAAAAATAATGTAAGACCATGTAAGTAGCGATGAATGACACATTTTTTTAGGTCTTTACTAAGGTGTGACTTGTCACATGTCTGCATAGTCAGAACATCAAAATGTCACGTACATCAGCTTCTTTTGGACTAAGGAAAAAAGAAAAGGAATTAGATTGATCCTATTAATAGAAGAATGAACTTTAATCGGATTTATATAATAAATAAAACAAAATCTAATATAAGAAAGAATAATGTTTTTTTGACACCACTCTAACATACGTTCCCATACGCCCCCTGATGTGGTATGTGCTTAAACCATATATCTTTTTCAGTGGGATACGCAATTGCACATATTTATGGGGATGTACATTTGTGTATCCCGAGGAAACCTATGGTTTTAACTCATGCCACGTCAGGGGGCGTCTGAAAATCACAGCTCTATAAGAAATCTAATCTAATCATATTCTAATATTCAAAGAAGATTTTATGTATTACAATATATCTTATTCTATTGCAATACACCTTATTCAAATAGATCCTATAATTAAGGTTGTCAACGGATAGTGCTATATCCAAATTTGAATTCGAAAAAAAAATAGTAATATTCGAATTCGAATCCGATCGGATACCACTAACCAATATTCAAATTCGCATCCGAAAGAATTATCAGATATCCGAAACTATTCGATTCGAATTTAAATAATAAAAAATCTTTGATTTTTTACAATCAATTTACAGGCAAAATAGAGTTAAATTAAAGTAAAAATTACTTGAAAAATAGGATTTTTTCTGGCAAAGGAACACTCAATTCATCGCTAATCGATACCAATGCATCCTTTAAAGTTATACCATTGATGACATTGTTTGGAAAGTGCTTGGTATACTGAAGTGAAAGTGTACCATCACAGACGACGAACTCCCAAACCTTCTTCCCTCTAGTATTTAACATTGGTCTTAAACCTCAGGCCTGTGGTTTCTAATTCTAGTTGGATTGAAGCTCAGGCTTGCCATGGAAATTACTTGCAGATTATTTGCGCAGTTTGAGTTGAGAGAGGGAGAGGGAAAGAAAGGTTATCAACCACATATGTCTTGTCTTGTCTCGTCTTAGAGAAAGAGAGAGAGAGTTGTCTTGTCTTATCTTTATTATAAAGAGAGAGAATTGTCTTGTCTTTATTATAGAGAGAGAGAGAGAGAGAGAGAGAGAGAGAGAGAGAGAGATGTTTGGTCTTGTCTTAATTAATATTTAGATATATATAGAGGAAGAGAGAAGTATTTGAATTGGTTCTCAATGTTCATCTCATTTGCATGTATATGTGTCAAAACTATGTGACATATGGCGCATGCATACGTTGCGCACTTTCTATAGTGCGCCCAATTGCTTAGCTTTATTAGTTTAAATTAGAGTATTATAGGTAGGTCTGTCAATGGATAGCCGAAATCCGAATCCGAATCCGAATTCGAATTTGAAATCGAAAAATCAGATATTATTCGAAATTTTCAGATATCGGATTCGAATTCGGATGTGTTTTTAGGATTCGAATAGATTTCGGATATGAATTCAGATATCACTCATTGTTGTGTCAAATTACCCATCCTAGGATTTACCGAAGTCATGCCACTTGATTTTCTCAAATGTTATTATTTTTGAAGTTCTCTGAGTTTATCCAAGTTTATTATGAACATTTTTCTGTTTGAAACTGTCAATGATTCTGAAACCTGGATTACTAGTTATTAAGTTTCAGCCCTATATTTATAGATGTTGATGAAATATGTGTGGGCTGATGATGCTGGCGCAGGAGCTGAACCCGAATGGAATGAGAACTTTGTATTCACCCTCTCAGATGACATTTCCGAACTCACTATCAAAATAATGGACAAAGATACTTTTAGTGCCGATGATTTCGTGGGAGAAGCAACGTAAGTATATATTGTTACAAATTAAGTTTACGGATGTGATGTTACTACACCATTATGTTATGAATAAACATCATAAGTGGTTTTATTCAGCATGTAACAAAATTTATATTCGATCCATTGCATCTAGGGGTGGAGCCAAGATTTTCCTGTAGTGGGGGCAAACTATGGTTAGTTGTATAGTAAAGATAAATGATTTTAGAGAGAAATTAAGAGGTTTTTAGTTAGAAGTTGAAGAAAACGATACTTAGGTCATTTCTAATTAATATTTGAGAAGTCCCAGTCAAGAGGCAATGTCATCAACAAAAAATTGAAGAGGTGAAGGAGTGGGGACAAATGGGGCATGTTATTCATATTTTCAAATAAAAATTTAGCCTCACATTGAGGTTCTACATCAAACAGACGGTTGAGATGATATAGGTTTTCAAGAAAAATGTACCCCTAGACAAAAAAAATTGTATTGGTTACTAGGCAATCAGTATTGATTTTAGGAAATATTCATTATTCGTCTTATCTCAATTGTTTGTTTGATAGAGGGGTTGGAATCTAGCGTTTTCAAAAATAATAAAATAAAATTTGAAAGTGATGTATTGTCTATACGCGGATTTGTGACTTATAATCAAAGACATTGGATACATTTTTGGATGTGTGGTTCGATTCGAATTATCCAACTAATTAAAAAAGTATTCTGGTGAAGCTTATAAAACATTAATAAGATAGAGACAGGTGGAGTCAGGAATTTCCTGTAGTGGGGGCAAACTGTGATTAGTTGTATAGTGAAGATGAATGATGAGAAATTAAGAGGTTTTTAGCTAGAAGTTGAAGAAAATGATATTTAGGTCATTTCCAATTAATATTTGAGAAGTCCCGATCAAGAGACAATGTCATCAACAAAAAATTGAAGAGGTAAGGGAGCGGGGGACAAATGGGGCATGTAATTAGTTGAAAATATAGGGGTGTCTCAAAGTTTTGTGGGGGCAAAAATTGGAGGGAGGTGAGGGTGTGGGAGCAAATGGGAAGAGAGGTGAGGGAATGGGGACAAATGGGGCATGTAATTAATTGAAAATATAGGGGTGTTTCAAAGTTTTGTGGGGGCAATTGCCCCACCACCAGCTCCTTACTAGCTCCGCCCTTGGACTTGCATTCTGAAACCAACTGTTCTAGTAGTCCCTAGCAAATCAAGATTTTCGTTCGGGGGCAAATATCGATTTAAATATAATGATAATTCTTGTGCTTATGATGAATTCTCTGTATTCTCTTTCCTCTTTTTCTTATGGGTTCTTAAATTTCTCCAATAAAAAATATTCATTTAACTGAATTTACGTTTTGATGTTATTTTCAGTTTGAAATAAATCGTAAACCATAGATATAGGTCTGGATTTTTCCATTATTTTACATTAAAAAAAAAAAAAAAAAACATGGTATTTTATTTGAGGTTCACAAGAATGTTAAAAAAATACTAAAATTGCAAATGTGACTTACAATGGTACCCATTTTTGTAAAAATAAAAAAAAACCAAATTATCTCTAGTATGTAACTCCTTTGATAAATATTTTAAAAGCATGGTTGCCCTAGTAATTTTAGCCTCATAAATGACCGTTTTGGTACTTTCATTATAATACTTCTAATTATTTTTATCATTCCCAACTTATCTCTAGTATAATTATCTTACTACTTAAAATTATTCTAAATTTTAATTTGTGATCCTTGCAGTATTCCCCTCGAACCTCTGATTATGGAAGGAAACCTACCACCAACTCCTTACAATGTAGTCAAGGATCAAGAATATTGTGGAGAGATTAAAATTGGCCTCACATTCACTCCTGAGGTATAATTCTCTTTTATTTTCTTTAATTCGTGGAAAGAGAGAATGAAAAAAAAAAAAAGGAGAAGAAAATTAGTTGTTTGAGTGTGTAGATCCCTAGATCGAGGGATACATGAAATGAAAAACACTAAAAAAAATGCAAATTTTACGTGATTCGACTAAGCCTTTGACCATGAATGACAGATGAGGTTGTTAAAGTCATTAAAAGAATAGTTCATGCGTATCCCAATGTTACTTAACCAATATATAATAGGCACATTTTGAGTAATTTTAGTTGAGTTGTGATTTTCTGATGCCCCCTCTGACATGCACTCCCTAACGTGGCATGTGTTAGAACCATAGATATTTTCCTTGGGATATACAACTGTACATCCCCGTAGATATGTGCAGTTGTGTATCCCGAGGATAATCTATGATTCTAACACATGCCACATCAAGGAACGTATGTTAGAAAGGGGGGGATGTCAGAAAATCATTATTCATTTTAGTTCTATCAGTGTGGTAGAATCTTAGTTCTGCTGCGCATGTTTACATACTTGCCTACTGATCTATTTTCCCATTCAATATTACTTTTCACTTACTTATTTTGTTGTGCTTATAATCTTTTTACAATCTGTTGCATTAGGAAAATTGTGATGAGGGCTTTCGTGGACAAGAAGAGAGCTTCGGTGGATGGAAAGAATCTTCATCATAACAATGGAGAGGTGGACTTTGTTTCATGTGAATTCCAGTGTGCATCAACTGTTTCTTTGCCAAGATTTAGTACCTTAGGTGTAAGTGTGTTAATGTTTTGTGGAGCACTATTTGTTTTCAGTTATTTTTAGCCTCTCTGGATTCGATCGATGTCATTCTGACTTTGAGTGCACCCGTATTCTTGTAATTTGTTTTTCAACACTATTGAAAATGTTTTTACCTAGCATTCTGTGAGAAAAAATTGCAATTAGGTTTCTTCATCCAATGAGGTCATGAAATCGAGACATGAAGGTTTCCTATGGATCCCCATAGTTTTAGAACTTGTCAGGTCAGACTTGAAACTCAACCAAGTTGACTTGACTTGATTGGATTACGCGGTGACCACAAGCCGAAACTCAATGCAGCTTACTTTCCAAATTCAAATCCGTGAACCATCAAGGCAACTCATGGCTCAATCAAGACTGTAAGCACATAAGCTAACCCAGAATCAAAGCAAAAAAGAAAAAAAATCATCCGGTCCACGATAGTAGATCCAAAATTGACTTAATCAATCTTGAACACATTAAAAAAAGGCCATGATATAACAACAATCATTATGTTATGGATAATTGTGAAATCACACCATAGAATAAAATCACTTACGATATTTATTCAAAACATAATGATGTGTAATATCCTTGCCCAAAAATAGTGGCATTATAGGGTACCAATGTCAATACTTACATGAAACCTTCATATTTTTACACTAATGAATTTGTCATTAAAAGAGGAAAAAAGTTCTTATTATACCCCCAACTAATTAAAATATTTATCGCTTCCCAACTTAAAATTCACACGACATTTAAAATAAGAATCAACACTCCTACGTAAAGGCTTTCATCATAATGCTTGCACAAGATACATATACATAGGAGGCGGATCATGGGACATATGTAAAAACAACGGTTGTTCAAAATATGAATTAAAGATTTTGGATTGAGTTGAAGTTTAGTGAGAATGTTCTCTATAATGAGAAGATCATCCTCACAAAAAATCAGTTCAATCTGAAACTTTTAAGTCCATCAAAAGTGATTTACAAATTATTGGTAAAAAATCGATGATTCACATTCTAAATCACTTTTGATGGGGTTGAGATCACAATCACAAAAAATCAACTCAATCCAAAACCTCTAACCCGTATTTTGAATTTGTTTTATTATTACATTGTTTTTACATATGTCCCTTGATCCGTCCCCATATATATATATATATATATATATATAAAGCCATGAAATGCCATTATTAACAATAACCAATAAAAAAGAATAAATTGACATCAATGACGATCATTTATTCTGACCTCTTGATGTTGATCTTGTACTCTTCTCTCTTTAATATCTCTCCATCAAATAGAAGAAAGATATTTAAACCTCCTAAAGTTAAAGAACATAGTATTACCTTATTAGTTTTGAGTTTTAAAATTTACTTGGTATGTAATGAGTAAAAGTTGTGGTGCCAATAATAGAAATTCTCTAAGAAATCACTAGTCTCAAACGATGTCTAAAGTCATTCAACAAACGACGACCGCTAACACGGAAGGATGCCACTTGGAAGTTCTTTTAAAAAAAAAAACGGATTTCTAAAAGTAATGGCAGTTAAAGTCATTTTTGGAAATCTGTGTTTTTCCTGACATCTCGGCTTTATGCGAAACATTTTTCTTAATTTATTTTTCTCAAAAAAAGGAAGGAAACTGATTCCTCATTTCGCAATCCAATTTATGCATTGGACGGTGTTGACCGCATTAGAATCCCAAGAAAAAAGGTTTGACTCTGTAATATAAATTTATGAACAGCTGAAACCGATCAAAGTTGGAGAGATCGAACAAATCCAAAACCGCGTCCGAGAGGAGGAACGAAGGTGATTCAAGAATCAGTCACCAAAGATGCCTCGAGGGACGCTTGAAGTTCTTCTCGTTGGTGCCAAAGGTCTCGAGAACACCGATTTTCTCTGTAAGTTTTCACAAATTGATCTGTATCTCAACAAGTCGTGTTTTTTTTTTTTTTTACTTGATTTCTCATTCTATTTGCTTTAGAATTTAGATCTCGATTTCAATATGTTAACCAAAGTTCTGTTTTCAATCCAATCTAGCTTTAATTACATTGTATGTTCTTGATATGTGTTTTTGTAGATCCATGTTTTGATGAAATCTTGCTTCAAATCCTTTAGATCTAATACTTTCTAGGCTATAAATTCATGGATGTTTACTGAATATATGTTTTTTACTGATAGAAACCTTGTTTTTCAATATTATATTTTAGACAATGTTTTCCGCCTTGATTTCCTTGGAATCTCATGTTGTTTAATAGATCTTTTTGATGTTTGGAAAAATTTCCATTTATTTAAGAGAAATTTACAAAAACGGAGCACAATTATTGATTAATTACCAAAACGGTAAATTACCATTTTCGGAAATAAGCTCCTTACTAACAGGTTCTAAGCTGTACTAAGGATCGTTTTGCTCAAATGGATTACCACATCACATCACAATCCGACACCACAGCCCTCAAAATTTCATCGAAAAATTCTGATTCAAAAAAATAAAAAATAAAAGATAAAAAACAATTTGTTTTGAGCCTGATCCAAGATTTTGAAAATGGACTGCTAGCGAACTTCCAAACTTAAAATTAAAATTCAACAGTGAAAAATATTTGTTTTCGAATTTTCTTTTTTTAAAGTTCATAGAATTTTGTCCTCTAAAACTCTGAATCATCAGATCATGTACCTGGGCTTACCTTTTGGCATCCAAAAACATGATCCGATGATTCAGGGTGGTAGAGGACAAAATTCTATGAACTTAATTTTTTTTTTCTTTCCAAAAACTGTTATTTTCACAGTTGAATTTATTTTTAAGTTTGGGAGTTCACTAGCCGTCCATTTTCAGAAGCTTGGATCAAAATCCAAACAATTTTTTTTTGAATATGAGTTTTTTGATGAAATTTAGAGGGCTGTGGGGTCAGATTGCTGATGTGATAATCCATTTTAACAAAACGATCCTTAGTAAAGCTTAGAATTTGTTAGTGAAGAAAGTGTAAAAAAAAGGGTATTTTGGGTATGAAAAATTATCAGAACACTGTTCATTTTAATTTTTACTGATTTGGTAAAAAAAACTTATTTTCGAAAATGGTCAAAACGATCCTTAGTAAAGCTTAGAATTTGTTAGTGAGGAAAGTGTAAAAAAAAGGGTTTTTTGGGTATGAAAAATTACCAGAACACTGTTCATTTTAATTTTTACTGATTTGGTAAAAAACCTTAATTCCGAAAACGGTAATTTACTGTTTTCGGAATTAATCAATTTTCAGTGCATGTTTTGGTAAATTAGCATTTATTTAATCTAATGTAGCATTTTTTGGGAAAAATTCCACACTTTCATATGGGACCTGAGATTCAAAATGGGTGATTTACCAAAACACGGACTGAAAATTGAAAATTTACCAAAACAGAAACATTTATTTTAATTCCGAAATCAGTAATTTACCATTTTTGGAATTAAAATATTTTCATTAAAGTGGGGAAAAAATTCACTGTTTTATAAACAGAACTTTTTTTCACTGTTTTAAATGAAATTTAAACAGGGAAAGTACTTAATGTTTTATAAAATAGGAAAAAAATATTATTCATTTAACTTTTTTATCGTTTTGGTAAAAAAAATAATTCCGAAAATGGTAATTCGCTGTTTTCAGAATTAAAATGAACAGGGTTCTGTTTTGTTAAAATTTCAATTTTACTGTGCCATTTTGGTGATTTTCCCTTCAAATTGTGGAAAGAAAACAGTAGTTAGTGTTTTCTTATTCGCCAATGATCAATTTAAGTTTTACCAAGGCATTTTGTTTGAGAATTGATTAACGATAAACTGACGCGCTATGACATGGTTGACATGGCAAGTGTACATAACCATAGATTGTTTTCCTTATGTCTCCCGAAGAAAAAGATCTATGGTTTTGTGTACTTGCCACGTCAACCGCATACAGACCACGTACGTTTTAGCGTGTCAGTTTATTACAAAGAAAAATATCTATGGTTTTGTGCATTTGCCACGTCAACCGTGTACGTTTTAGCGTGTTTGTTTATCATGACTCATGAGAATTTGGCAAAATTGGACCAATCTTGCTTATAGTCAATTTATTTATTTATCTACTTGAAATTAGTGTATCTCATCATTTGCTATCAAGTAGAGAGATTGAATCATTGTAGAATATCTCCCGTGTCGGAGTGATATTATTACTTCCATGTTTCCCCCTGATTTACTGATTGATGAGGTTTAAATGGTTTTTTGAGCAGGTAATATGGATCCTTATGCTATCCTCATTTGTCGAACTCAGGAGCAAAAGAGCAGTGTTGCATCAGGTGCACTATCTATCCACTTTGAAATCTTCTTTGCCTTATTTTATTTGCCATGCTTCTTTTGGGAAAACACCTATAAGATCTTTATACCAAGTTGAACATAAGGATGTGAAATTGGCAAGCTAAAATGTTATATTGAAAGAATATTTTTCCTTGAATATATGTCTTGTTTTCTAGTATGAAATCTGTGAAAATTTCTCTAGACAAGAAATAACGTAAAACCATATAGATAGTGTAGATGTCCATGTGGCGTGAATTGCCGTGTGTCTGCCCAGTCAGACCACCAAATTGTTAGGTAGATTGCCATCAAGTAAAACGATGTGACACACTAGAGAAATTCCATGTATGATGATCTGATATTGTATATATGTCTAGTAATGTCCCCAAATCACTGTGCACAATGATATGTATCCTGGAATTAATTGGTCGTATGGCATTCCACAAAAGGATGGCAAACATGTTTATTTCTCTCATTATGGACTCCTCCCAACTTAATAGCTCAAACGGGTAGGCCTGATCAATGCTTGAGACCATATAGAGGTAAGGTTTGGTGGTTAAGGAGACCCTCCATGGATGCTCACAATGTCATGGGACCTGCTCCACTATCAACTAAAGTATCCATGTGAGGTTTCTTGCAGGAAAAGAGTGTATAACGTGTCAGGCATGGGTATGTAGCTTGGAACATTCACCGCATGTCACTAATTCCCGACAATCCCAAAGGGTTGGTGAGATGGCCAAGACCATGCTTCATGAAGCTAGAGGTCTTGAGTTTGAATCACCCCCTTAGGGGCTACCTTCAGGGATTTATCCCATAAATTACTTGGGGTGTGTGTGTAGGGAGGGGGGACTGCACGTTCCTGAGGATTAGTTGGGTGCAGTAAGAGGCCTGGATACCCTGGTTTCAACCCCCCCCCCCCCCCCCCCGCGGGTCACATCCACATGCATCATTGCCCTTTTATAGCACTCCAAATTGTAAGGCCTCAAAGGTCACTAAGGGGGAAACAGTGCTTTAGACTCGCAGCTGTGCTCTTTAGATCACACTCGGACCAGCCGTAATTGTGTCCATCTCCATCTTCCTTACAGCGGTTCCATTTTTTGTTCTTCGTTGATACAACAGTTGATAAAATGCCTGTCAATTCAGTTTAGATGGAAACGGAGCCATGTCACCCAACTCCTCTATTTCATCATGTGTTACTCACATCCTCATATCCTTAACTGCACCTATTTAAAGAATTATTTCACGCAAAAAAAGAAAAAAAAGATAAGATACTAAATCTCTAGATAGCTACATTGATACTTCTCCGACATGCATCATCCTAGTTCTACACAAAATAATCGAAGGGCACTGGATGAAGCTATTCTTTTCTTAATTGTAGTTGTTTATGAAGTTTTCTAGGGTTATTAAAGTTTGTTAGGTACTTTTTTTTTTGGGGCAAGGAGTTGTCCCTTGATCTTTGTATATATGATTATGAAACCTGGATCAATACTTATTATGTTTCAGCTTTGTACTCGTCAATGTTGGTGAAGTATATGGATTGATGCAGGCAAAGGAACTGAACCAGAATGGAACGAGAATTTCGTATTCATAGTCTCCGATGGTGTTTCAGAACTTACTATTAAATTAATGGACAGTGATAGTGGAACTTCAGATGATTTTGTGGGAGAAGCAACGTGAGTATTGCTTTAATATATAGAATATTTACTATTAAATCATTTTCAATTGTGGTATGCATCATGCATACAAGGAAGAAATTTTTTTTGCGGACATTATGGGGAATACAAATATTATCTGGTGTGCTTGGCACTGCTACTATTTATTGCCCTTGAATTGACTCCTAGACATAGCCTCCCCCCCGCCTGTAGTTCCTTTGTTTGCGATGGTAGTCTCTCTTAATTTATAAAGGAACATCTTTTCAACTCTTATTTTTCATATTATTAAAATCTCATTAAATTGTAGCTTGAAAAGTGCTCATGGGTCAGTGGCTGTTACAAAATATACGAGGCTGACATTGCTTTGTTTAGCTCTATTAATTTTTATGTATTATCATCATAGTTGAAGTGAAGTTATTCCAATTTTTATTTTATGATTCTTGCAGCATTCCTCTTGATCCACTGTTTACGGAGGGAAACTTGCCACCAACTCCTTACAATGTGGTCAAGGACCAAGAGTATTGTGGAGAGATTAGAGTTGGCCTCACATTCACTCCTGAGGTTTTTTTCTTGATGCCTTTTAATCTGTTTATATGCATTTTCATAACTGCTATAATGTAAACAACCTTCTCCATTAGTCACAAAAACCAGATGGGAAGAGAAATAAGTGAAAAAAAAAAAAAAAAGAAACAAAAGCACAACTTAAGTTCAAGCCCCATCTATCCCTATGTGACTGAAGCACTACAGGATGGGCATAATACGTGTTAGCTGAGTTTGAGCTGGACAAGTCTGGTTGAATTTTAATTGTGCAATGCATGTGTGCCTGGTGATCCAATTTTTTTTCCTTGTTAAGGATTAAAATTCATTAATTATGCTACTTCATGTTTTTTGTGTGTTGTGCTTATTAGTTGTTTACCCTCTCTTACAATAGGAAAGCTGTGGTGAGGGGTTCTGTGGACGAGAAGAGGATTTTGGTGGATGGAAAGAATCTTCCTAATAGAGAGATGGACTGTGTTCAGTTGTGGATTCCAGTGTTCATGGGTGGTTCCTCTGCCAACTTTTAGTTTCATGATGTGTGATGAATAATAGTTTGGTATTTGGAACTATTTTATTTTTACGATCGTTAAAAACATATGATACTGGATTACTTAATTTGGTGTCAATGGTGAACTATATTGTGTTCTAGAGTTCATAATGGTGGGATGAACGTGTGCCGGCATAGATCCTCCATGAATGACTGACCTTTCGTTCATCCAACAACCAACCCTTTGTCCAAGTAAAGCTTTAATCCAAGTGTCGTCTAACACAGAACATTCTGTTTTGAAGCAAAACACTAGTAAATAGCGTAAGAGCTTAGATTCAACTTAAATGAGACTATTTTGATGCCATTTGCTATAAATGCGTTTCAAACTCCCACATTGCAGCGATGGTTGGGAAGAATAGAAGGGAAGGAATGCTCAAGAGGAGACCAAGAAAATGGTTAGTATCGTCTATTGCATCATACCAATTTTTTTTTTCCCTATGGTTGATAGTTTTTTCTTCCGTGTCCCTCCTCTTCTCCACTAGGGCTAGTTGTGGGGAGTGGGGATTCGAACCCCAAACATATCCAAGAGAAAAACTAGTAGGATACTGCACTATACACAATAACCCACCTAAATTAAAATCCTCAAATTATTTGAATCACTTGCACCAAAATAACAACAAACGCGTTAAGATCATGGTGGTGAATGGAGATTTAGGTGACGAATTAACCTTATTATGGTATCATTAGACCATTAGAAGCCTTAGGGCCTTTAATTTGAATAAAAGAAAATTTGAATTTTGAAGATTTGAGCATTTAAATCCGTTGACATTTTTTTATATTACAAAAATACGTCTTTCTTTTCAAGTGGGCTTGTTCAAATTGGGGTGTCTACAATGCTAAACCTGAAAGCTGTGCTTTGTTAATTCTCAATGTCACTAGATTTGAAAAATAATGGACACCTAAATATTTTCTCAAAGTGGTCCAATGAAATCGAACTGAAAATTGTCTTCTCAAAGTGGTCCAATGAAATATAACATTTTTAATGTGCCTTCATCAATCTTTTTTTAGAGTTCTTTTTGTACTTGAACTTCATTTTGTTCGCATCCATTTACTGACCCCAAAATGAAATGAAGAAGTTCCTTGTTAGAAGTAGTCAATCAAAGTACTCCGAAGATAATTTCCCAACAAAGACAACATGATCATACAACTTCACAAAGAGGTGTTAGCATATTGAGAGAATTAACATATCAAGTAGAAAATTTTGTGATGCTAAGTTGATATATGATTAAGAGGGTACATATATGATTTACTAAAAGAATCTTAGGATAAATATAATCCAATCCAATAAGAGAGTTCAAATTTATGAATTACCCCATTACATGAATAACTAGAACTCATATTAAGACGAAATTCAAATCTATGATTTAAAAAAGAAAGAAAATGTTTTTACGCGGCTTGAAAATGAGTTACTTGAAGCATCCCCGTAGTGTAGGTTGAACCCAAAGGGGTGGTGGCACGATCATTGGAGACCATGTCTGAGACTCCATCGGATAATGTGGTTCAAAACTCCCGTCTTGTAAGTTGAATACTCCAATGTCAGTAGGCCCACATGATCGATGATGCTCATAAAAAACATCTATCTTATCATCGGTGAAGTAGATGTGATTCGGCTTACATCCAGGGAAGTCCGAAGCCAAAAGAGACATGGTAGAATTGTCACCCAAAAACAACATGCAACCACACAAGCATTTCACCTCGACCCAATTCATCTCAAGTTTAAAGACTTTGAATCCAACAGTTTTGTAAGTCCAAAAAATCCTAATAGGGCCCTTTTCCTCGACCACTCCAAACCCATGGACAAAGAATTTCACTTCCCTTATAACCAGCAACAGTTTCCCTAATGATACTACAAGATACTTCTTTAGTATCTTCTTCCAATACTCCTCTGGTAAGGATGGTGTAATTTGTACCAGCAAGGGTACTTGACGAGGAGACTTCATGTAGCAAGCCACAACATGTCCCTTGACATGGACAGCAATAAACCAGCCGTGATTGTATATAACATCCTCAAAACTATTCCATTTCCAATGATTCATGGAAGTCCAAGTTTTATCACCTGGCTTGAGGTAGCACAATCTTGAAAATCTACCATAGATTATCATAACTATGTAATCAGATGTTAATAGAGGATTGGCTGAGAGAACTGCCTTGTGTACGTAATTGGGATGTGAAAGATAATCATCAAAGCCTATGGATTTGGATTCTAAAAAATTAAGAGAGGGGAGATGGATCTCATTATTAATGGACAAGAAAGGGTTTATAAGGCGAATTGCCAAACTCTTATCGTCCACTGTAAATAACCATCCGAAACTGGAACCTCGGCAGTTGAGATTGTGGGGAACTCGTAATTTTAAATCGTAAACCCTTTTCTCTGATAAACTGTAGAAACTGCGTGTCTGACCCTTGTCATGATCATGCTTGGAGTTAGGAATCATGAGTACTGGAAGTTTAATTGGCAAACGAAGCAAAGAGTGGCGATTTTCAGTAAAAATTAAATGCAATTTAACACAAGTAGCACCAAATTTAACGTAATCTTCCAAGAGTAACCTATCCATGATCATAATTAGAAGATCGTCTGGAAGATCCAACCAATTGGGCGCCATATATCACAAAAAGATCTTAATTGCAATTTTGTGAGAAGAAAGGAGAGTAAGACGAAGGAGAAAAGTGTGATTGGCTGAATATTTATATGAATCAGAATAAGGTAAGTTGAGTCTAATTCTAATTCAAACTTTTGGCATCGTAAGGTGAAGCTACTTATAATCTTAATTCTAATCTATTTAGGATTGATGAGAAAGGCTTTTATCTTCTATTTGGTTTAACGTACAGGTTCGCTAACCTCTCGGCCAAATTTAAGATAAAATTACTTAATAGATACTAAAATAAGGATTTTTTTTTTTTTAAATATCTACAAATATTGGGCAATACCTTCATAATTTAGTGGTGTCAATGAAGAGCCGGATGCTAAATAAAATCTCTGTTCATGATCCTATTGATTTCGATTTTGGGTATGAGATCCTTGCAACCAAAACTGATCCGACAAATACCTGATACTGCGATACCTATTAGGTAGCCACTAAGATGGATGGATTATGTCTTTGAATGGGAAAAACTACGAAATTATCCAACAAAATAGAAATGAATTATGGGTCTTGTTAATTTGTGTACGTAGGGCACATGTTAAAATGCAATAAATACACCTGGGAAATAAACATCTAAGAGTATTTTGGTAAAAAAAAAAAAAAAAAAAAGAAATTTAAGGGCATTTCCGATAGAAAATCCAATTTTCAAAATGTATTTATTGCATTTTAACGTGTGCCCTTAACAATACCCAATTTCTTTATTTTTTATTATTATGTACATGTAACTCTTTATCTTGCAATTCCTCAATTAAAAGTTAAGATCAGCAATAAATTCTTCAAGCAAATCAAAATTTTAAAAAATAAAATCATAGAAAATTATAGTAATGACTATCTATTTGTTGTGGAAATTGTATAAAAATATGAAAAATGAATAGGAGTACATATATGATGCCCTTAACCAATTTCTTTCTTTATTTATTTATTTTAAATGTAACTCTTTATCTTGCAATTCCTCAATTAAAAGTTAAGATCAACAATAAATTCTTCAAGCAAATCAAAATTTAAAAAAATAAAATCATTAAAAGTTAAGATCAACAATAAATTCTTCAAGCAAATCAAAATTTAAAAAAATAAAATCATAGAAGATTATAGTAATGACTATTTATTTGTCGTTGAAATTGTATAAAAATATGAAAAATGAATAGGAGTACATATATGGTCCCCCCCCCCGCCCCCCCTTTTCTGACACATGCCCCCTTCACAGAATTGTAGATCAGTTATCTTGGGACACACAAGAAAAGATTTATCATTATGTGTATCTTGATGCAAATGATCTATGGTTTTGTGATGAGGGTGTAGACCGCGTGTGTCAGAAAATCATTACACAAGGGAAAAAGGTAAAACTTAAAGATTTCTTATTTTCTTTATTTTTTTAATTTTACTAAAAAATAATGGGGTAATCGGGCACTTGTCGATACCCTTAATTCCATGAAATCTAGGGAAGGGGTTTCTTCCTAAATAATCCCTTACTTTAGGTTGATATCTTGGTAGTTTGATTAGTAAAACTTTTTTCTTTCTTAACCGTTCCTGATCCCTTTCAAGTTTCAATAGTTGACTTTGATAATTCAGATCCTTAAATTGTGCGTTCGACCATTTTTAAAATCATCGTGATCAAGCACGTAATAAGTGTTGCGATCAATGATTATAAATTACCAATCTCAACGATTTAACATGAATGACTGGGACTAAAGCTTGAAATTGTTGAGATCATTGATCATCATCAATCTTGATGATTTTAACATGAATCATTAAGAATGCTAGATTTGGTGCTAATAAATTACGAATAAATTAGATTCTATTTAGTTTTAGAGTATTGTACTCTTTTAATAATTTTTTTTTTATTAGTATTTTCTTGGAAGGCCTTTTAGCTATAATTCCACGAGATTACCAAACCGAAAAATTGCTAACAGTTAGGAAGAAAATGCATCAAAATAATTTCAATGCATCATAACGTCATGGTCTTGGCTTTCTTTTAAATTCCTCAAATCTTATATATGCCCGATTAATGTTCCGAAATGACCATTACCAATCATTATTGGTTATGTGAGTCATCTTCATTTGTCGCAAACTGACCTCCAAGTCCCAAAATGATTACTCTGTGGACGCATATCCGAGTATAAGCAGTAAGGTATTATGTCATGCACCCAAACATCTCCTCACGAAGATGAAGATTGAGATTAGATTAAATTAGGTTTCTTCATCTACAGTTTGCATCTGTTTAGGATTAACTAGTAATTCCAACAAAAACCCTATTAAGGGTGATGTCATCTTGTTTAAGAGATTCAATCTAATTTATTCTTTTGAAGGCTCATCTAGGAAATTTAAAAAAAAAAAAAACAAAGATTTAAGTCATGGTTGCTAGTTTATCATGTAGATTGACATGTTTGGTGGAAAATGAGATATTTTATGAAGAAATTCGATCAAATTATCTTTTTAAAAGAACACACATCATTCTTCACATTGAACATCAAATGGGCAAATTAAATAGAAGTGAGAATGTTAATAGTCTTCATGTCATGCCCTAGTTTCTCGAGATTTCACTCGATACAAGATCTTTAACTTGAGTCTAAATCCCGGATCCAAATGGGTGAGATAAAGATAAATGAATAAGTACTAAGAAATTTTATAGGATTCATATCAGACAATACTACATAAAATAATTTCTATAAAAATCAATATTTGGGATTTTTGCAAATGGTTTCTTGATTTGAAAACTTGATTTAAAATATTAAAACTCCTTAATTTATAAGAAGAATAAATACAAACTTAAAGATCTTGAAAAAGTGGTCATAAAGTTGTTGATCAAATTTATGTTTTTATAAAATCTGTTTCAACACATTTTGTTGTAAAAACCATATCTAATAAAATAAAAAGTAATTTTTATATGAGATTTTTTTGTTTAGGAAGTTTAATCCTTGTATTACTCCTAGAATTTAAAAAATACAATACTTTGTATGATAATAATTTAGAATATATAACCCTAAAGTCATAATTTCATCAAAACTATCCGTGCAATAAAGAAACAGATCCCAAGGATATTAAATAAAAAAAATGCTTAACGATCTTTTTAGAGTTTGAATTTTTTTTATTGAAGGTCATACAAGAAGTCAGTAAAGTCAATCTCCACAAAATTTCATAAATTTTGATATCTAAAGAACTAATTAAAATTTTCGTTATGAATCTGGTCTAAAATTTTGTAAAACATGCCAACCATCAAATAAAATTTAAATAAGTCCCAATCAAGTCCAAAGTTAGGTAAAATGATAGTAATAATAATAAAAATTCTAAATAACATTATCAAATATTCCGGTTCAACAATGTCTATCATGTTTTCAAACACAACATTAAATAAGGGATATTACCTACAAACAATAATATTTAAAAAAAAAAAAAAATACAAAACAAATAGTGTAGTTCTTAAATTAAATCTAAAAAATTTAATTTAAGTTCTAATTAGAGATCTAACCAATAATAACTCAATTGAGGCAATGTAGTTATTTTATATCGGTTGGAAACTTCTATGCTCCTGAAAAAAAATGCAGACATTTTAGGTGAGAAATCTTCTCGTAGTTTTTCATTTATTAAATATGTTTCAAGTCAAGAACACATTCATGGATGTATATATAAATAAATAAAAAATTCAAAAGACAACAAGTATAATAATTCTCAAATCTTAGTACACATAATAATTTTTTTTTTTTTTTCTTTTCCACCAATCGTATTCTAGGATTCTTTCTCGAGGTTAGGTTGGAATTTATTTAGGTTAAGGTTCGGTTGAAATTGATTAGGTTAGGGTGATGTTGGAAACTGATTGAATTGGGATTTAGTGGACTTTTAGGAGGTTGGTGGGTTTGCAATGGATCTTAGGTTTGAGAATAGAATGGTGGTGAACGGAGATTCAGGTGATGAATTGACTTAATTATGGTATCATTGGACTATTAGAAGTCTCGGGACCTTTAATTTGAATAAAAGAAAATTTGAATTTTGAAGATTTGAACTCTTAAGCCTGTTGATATTTTTTTATATTATAAAAATACTTCTTTCTAAACCTTTTTCGAGTAGGGCCTATTCAAATTGGGGTGTCTACAAGGCCAAACCTAAAAGATGTGCTTTGTTAGTTCTCAATGTTACTAGATTTGAAAAAAATAATGGACACTTAAATATTTTCTCAAAGTGGACCAATGAAATCGAACTGAAAATTGTCTTCTCAAAGTGGTCCAATGCAATGTAACATTTTTAATGTGCCTTCATCAATCTTTTTTTAGAGTTCTATTTGTACTTGAAATTCATTTTGTTCGCATCCATTTATTGACCCCAAAATGAAATGAAGTTCCTCATTAGAAGTAGTCACTGAAAATACTCCAAAGATAATTTCCCAACAAGGACAACATGATCATACAACTTCACAAAGAGGTGTTAGCATATTGAGAGAATTAACATATCAAGTCGAAAATTTTGTGACGCTAAGTTGACATATGATTAAGAGGGTACATATATGATTTACTAAAAGGATCTTAGGATAAATATAATCCAATCCAATAAGAAAGCTCAAATTTATGAATTACCCCCATTACATGAATAACTAGAACTCATATTAAGAAGAAATTCAAATCTATGATTTAAAAAAAAAAAAGAAAATATGGCCTATTCCAAATTTATGCGGCTTGAAAATGAGTTACTTGAAGCATCCCCCTAGTGTAGGTTGAACCCAAAGGGGTGGTGGCACGATCATTGGAGACAATGTCTGAGATTCCATCGGATAATGTGGTTCAAAACTCCCATCTTCTAAGTTGAATACTCCAATGTCATTAGACCCACCTGGTCGGCGATGCTCATAAAAAACATCTATCTTATCATCGGTGAAGTAGATGTGATTCGGCTTACATCCAGGGAAGTCCGAAGCCAAAAGAGACATGGAAGAATTGTTACCCAAAAAAAAACATGCGACCACACAAGCTCTTCACCTCGACCCAATTCATCCCAATTGGATCAAATTTAAAGACTTTGAATCCAACAGTTTTGTAGGTCCAAAAAGTCCTAATAAGGCCATTTTCATCAACCACTCCAAACCCATGGAGAAAGAATTTCACTTCCCTTATAACCACCAACAGTTCCCCTAATGATTCTACAAGATACTTCTTTAGTATCTTATTCCAATACTCCTCTGGCAAGGATGGTGTAACTTGTATCAGCAAGGGTTGATTAGGAGAACTCATGTCGCAAGCCACAACATGTCCCTTGACATGTACAGCATAAAACTGGCCTTGATGGTATATAACATCTTTAAAACAATTCCATTTCCATTGATTTATGGATGTCCAAGTTTTATCACCTGGCTTGAGGAAGCCCAATCTTAAAAATCTACCATAGATTATCATAACTGTGTACTCAGAGGTTAATAGAGGATTGGCAGAGAGAACTGCCTTGATACGTAAGTGGGACGTGAAAGATACTCATCGAAGTCTATGGATTCGGATTCCAAAGAATTAAGAGAGGGGAGATGGACCTCATTATCTATGGACAAGAAAGGATTTATAAGGCGAATTGCCAAACTCTGATTGTCCACTATAAATAACCACCCAAAACTGGAACCTCGGCAGTTGAGATTGTGGAGATTGTGGGGAACTCGCAATTTAAAATCGTAGACCCTTTTCTCCAACAAACTGTAGAAACTGCGTGTCTGACTCTCTTCTTGATCTTGATCTTGATCATTCTTGGAGTTAGGAATCATGAGTACAGGCAAACGAAGAAAAGGGTGGCGATTTTCAGTAAAAATTAAATGCAATTTAACACAAGTACCACCAAATTTAACATAATCTTCCAAGAGTAACATATCCATGATCATAATTAGAAGATCGTGTGGAAGGTCCAACCAATTGGGCGCCATATCACAAAAAGATCTTAATTGCAATTTATTGAGAAAACAAGAATATATAGAAAATAGAGACGAAGATAGTCTTGATGGATGGATGGCAAGAAGAAAAGAGAGAAGACGAAGTACTGATGGCTGAATATTTATAAGGAATAAGGTGTCCCGTTCTAATTCTAATTCAAACTTTTGGAATCATAAGAAGACGCCACTGCTAATCCTAATTCTAATCTGTTTAGGACTGATGAAAAGGGTCTAACTTCTAATTCTATTAGCTTTAATGCGAAGGTTCGCTAACCTCTCGGCCAATAAGATAATTTTACACTGAAATACGACGGTTTGTTGTTGTTGTTGTAAATAACTGCAAATATTGGGCGATACCTTCATATTTGGGGTGTCAATCGATTGGTCCTGGGTCTGTTCCTCGTATACCCAGAACGACCATAAATAAAAGAAATATTTACGAAAAAGTGATAAATTTTTGACGAATTTACAATTTGGGCTCACTGATCCTTTTAATTATCAAAACATGAACAATAACGAATTTGGAGGTTTTTAATGTGATTATTTCGCTGGGTTTAAAGAGATAATTTCATTTTAAACCTTCGAAATTGTCCCTTCGTTCTGAATTCTTTCTAACGATAATGTGATTGTTCACGTTTTAGTAATTAAAATGAATAGTGAGCTGGAATCGTAATAAGTCATTTTCAACTCACGAAATAGGTATGAGAACCTTGGAATTAGAATCGACTATACAAATACCTTATACTCATTGTGTACATATTACCGACTAAGATGGATTATGTTTTATTAAATGAGAAAAAAATACATATATCCTATAAAATAGATAATTATTTATAAATGTAACAATTTATCTTGTAATTCCTCAATTAAAAATTAAGATCAGTGATAAATTGTTCAAGCAAATCAAAATTTTAAAAATAAAATCATAGAAAATTATAGTATGAATCATTTATTTATTGTTGAAATTATATTAAAATATTAAAAATGAGTGGGAATATGTAGAAAAAAAAGGTAGAAATTAAAAACTTCACATTTTCTTTATGTTTTAATTCTACTTATGGACATCTCTTTGTAAGTCTTTAATTAGACTACTAATTTTATTATAATATTATAAATTTATTATTTGGATACCCATCGAATACTCGTGGGTATCTACAGGAGATCCGATTCTTATTGGATCTTTGAAATAGCGATTTAGAACCAAATCCAAAAATGATCGGATCGATATTGGTGGATCCAAAATCGATTAATCAATTTTCGGTGCATCAGGTAATTGGGTACACCTTGCACCCTTACTTAATGTATAGGAAAAATTGCTTGATGAAATCAAGGGAAGGGACTTCTTCCTAAATAATACCATACTTTAGGTCAATATCTTGATAGTCCTAACCTTTTTTCCTAACCGTCCTTGAACCCTCTTTCAAGTTTCAATAATTCAAATCCTCAAAGTTTTACATTGTTTACAATTGTCTGTTTGACCAATAATTGTTGCAATCAATGATCATAAACTACCAATCTTGACGATTTAACATGAATAACTGAGATTGAAGCTTGAAATTGTTGAGATCATTGTTTATAAATCATCAATCTTGATGATTTTAACATGAATCATTAAGAAAGGTAGATTTGGTGCTAATAAAATATGAATAAATTAGATTCTGTTTAGTTTTATAGTATTGCACTCTGTTGATAGATTTTGTTTTATTATTAATATTTTCCTGGAAGGCCTCTTGCTAACAACTAGGAAGAAAAGGCTTCAAAATAATTTCATGTAGTATCTCTAGTAGTGATCTAAGTGTATGGGGCTAACAATTTTTTTTTCTAAAAGTTGAAAATTGAGTCTAGACAACAAAGACAACAATAGCAAAACCTGAAAATTGAGCTTTGTTAGATTTCAATGTCACCATATTTGGAACATAAAAATACCAGATAACTATTTTTTCAAAGTAGTCCAATGCAATATAGTATAAATATATAAATGTCTTTATGTATATATATATATATATATATATAAATTTATTTTGATAAGTAGCATTTTATTCATAAAAGCAGAACTAGGCCAGTCGAGATGATCAACCTAGCAGGACCTTACAAAAGACGCTACTCACGAGAAATACAATGAATTCCATCTCAATTATATATAGAATCCTCGAAGAAAAACCCCTTAAATTCCTTATAGACTTTAGACCAACAAAATATAAGGCCCAAAATGAATATAATCGTATTTGTGCCATCTTTTTTATTTTCCTTCAAAGATATGGATATTTCTCTCCAGCCACCCCCAACATATTGTGAATGGTGTAATGTTCCGTAACAGTTTCTTCGTGCCACTAAACAAATACCCAATCAATGACCAACACGTGAAAAGATCCCTTATTAGTTTAGGTAAGCAAGTTAAGATTCCATACAACTTAAAAAAATGCGTCCAAATTCTATAAGTGAATTTGTAATGAAGGAGAAGGTAATCTGAAGATTTTGCATTATCTATATATAGGACACAATAACTTGCTCCACATCACCCACGTTGCATAAAAAATCTACCATTTGGATCCTTCCTAAAGATGCTATTCATGTGAAGAAATCAATTTTACTTGGCACCTTAGTACCCCAAATTGAGACATAAAGAAATGAATTATCTCCATTATTACATAAGAAATAGTAAAAAGAATGCAGCGAAAATCTACCATTCTTGCTTGCCATCCACAGTCTCTTGTCTTCCCTTCCCATACGTAGATCAATACACAAAACTTTATCAATTAATCTGCCAACTTCTACCAAATCCAAGCCTTCAAGACCTCTTCGAAACTCGAAGTCCCGAGCCCATTCTCCGATAATCAATCCAAACCGTCTTCATATATCTTTCTCAAGAGTTTTGTTTTGTACTTAAAATTTATTTCACTCCTCTCCATTAAGAAGATCACAAAACGAAGTGAGGAAGAAGTTCCTCATTTGAAGCAGTCCATAAAAGTACTAATCACAGGAAATAATTAAAAATAAATAAAAAATTACAGCTATAAAACATGTTTGACATTAATTAAGAGTAAATCAGAGCCAGTCAAAAGCACTATTGGCGCTCGATTAACAGTAATCAAACTTCATGATAAATATAAATATAAAATGAGTTACTTGCGGCATCCCTGTAGTGTTGGCTGAATCCAAATGGGTTGCGGAATGATTATCAGAGACTCTATTGGATAATTTGATTTAAAACGCCCATCTTCTAAGTTGAATACTCCAATGTCACTAGATCCACTTGGTCGATGGTCAGAGTACAAACTCATCTCATCATCTGTAAAGTAGATGCAATTCGGCTTACATCCATGGAAGTCCGAAGCCAAAAGAGACATGGAAGAATTGTCACCCAAGAAAAACATACGTCCAAGCAAGCTCTTCACCTCGTCCCAATTCAACCCAATTGGATCAAATTTAAAGACTTGGAATCCCATAGTTTTGTAAAACCAAAGATATTCACCAGACGTAACATCATCATCGGAATCCCATTCCCCATCAGACGTTCCGTCATCAGCGAAATATAATTCCCTTCTAACCAGAAAAAGTTCCCCCAATGATTCCACAAGATATGTCTTTTTCTTACAATAATTTATTAAGGATGGAGCAATTTGTATCAGTATGGGTTGAGGAGAACTAAGGTCACAAGTCACAACATGTCCTTCTTCCTGAACAGCGTAAAACTGGCCATTATGATATATGACATCCCTGAACTCATTCCATATCAATTCTATAGAAGTCCAAGTCTTGTCACCAGGCTTGAGGAATCCCAATCTTGAAAATGCACCATAGATTATCATAACTATGTAATCAGAGGTTAATAATGGGTTGGCCGATAAAACAACTTTTTGCACGCCAATGGGACTTATATGGCCATCATCATCGTAAATTAGTTCTAAAGAATTAAGAGAGGGGAGAAGGATCTCATTATTAATGGACTTGAAGGGATTTAAAAGGCGAACTGGCAAACTCTCATCCTCCACTATAAATAGCCATCCAAAGCAAGAACCACGGCACATGAGATTGTGGGGCACTGGTAACTTGAAGTCGTAGACCCTTTTCTCTGTTAAACTGTAGAAACTACGTGTCTGACTATCATGCTTGGGGTTAGGATCAGCAATCATAAGTACTGGAAGTTGAAGTGGCAAACGAAGCAAAGAGTGACGATTTTCAATAAAAATCGAATGCCATTTAACGCAAGTAGCCCCAAATCGAACGTAATCATCCACGAGGATCAACTTATTTGTGATCATTGTTAAAAGATCGTCTGGAAGGTCCAGCCAATTCATCGCCATATCTCTCTCTATATCTTAATCTTAATCTTAATTTTGTTTGTGAGAAAACAACAATCCAAAACTGAAAATATAAATAGGGACGAAGATATATGGTTGATGGATGATGGCTGAAGAAGAGAGAGACGAAGGAGAAACACTCGTTAGTGAATATTTATATATAAAAAACCTAATAGAAACTTTTGGCATCGAAAAAGAAGCAACTTGTAATTCTAATTTAAATCAAAGACTACTTCTCTGATTTCAAATATAAGAGGAGTAATCTTAGGAATCCCTACGTGCGACTTTCAATTTCTTTTGGTGTCCCACCTAACAAAGAAGCAACTTCTAATTCTAATTTAAATCAAAGAAGAGAAGATCTTAGGAGTGCGACTTTGTATTTCTTTTGGTGTCCCACTTAACAATGATTGAGACCCAATTTCGCTAACCTCTACGGCGCTATTCCTTAAAAACCGACCTATGTTAAAAGGGCAATAAAATACACCATGGAAATGGTTTTTTTTTTTAATATCGAAAATGCCCTTAATTTTTATTATTATTTTAAAATACCCTCAAATGCCTTAGGGGTGTCAATGGATAGTCGAGAATTTGAATCCAAATAGAATTCAAATTTGGTTAGATTTATATATTCAAATCCTTATCGAATATGGATTTGGATATTAACATTTCGAATCAGATAATATCCGATTCGAAATAATATATAATATATATTATTTTATTTGATTTATTTTTTATATAAATAATGTATATATATATATATATTGAATAAAGAAAAATTATATTTTTTTTTAAATATACAAATTATTCGAATTTTAATAAGATATTATCTGATATCCAATAAGATAATTAGATTCGAATTCGGATAGAATTTTAAAATATCCATTAGATTCAAATTCGAATTTAGATATCAGATAAAAAAATCAAATTCGGATATTACTATAACCGAGCTGATAAGCATCCGTTGACAACCCCAATTCCAAAGCTATATTTATAGCCTAAAACCCTTGATTTATACCAAATTTTAAGTGAAAAGTACTTAATTGAAATGAAGTAATTAAGGACTTAATGGTAAATACCGATTAAATCTAGATTGGGCTAGGGCCTAATAGTGCTCAGGTACCCCCACCCACTATCATATATTTTAGAAATATTCATGAGATATTTAATTAAATAAATATTTTTCAAATAATATAAAATATCTTGTATAATTATAATTGAAGTCCCATTCATAACTATTATATGTTTATAAGACATTAATTACAAATTCAATTGGATAATCTTTAAAGACAATTTTTCTATTTTAAAATACAATTTTCTTTTAAAAAATAGAATCTTTGTCAATTTATTTGGCTCAAATATAAATCAAGTCAAGCAAGAGCCTATTAGGATTGACTTTGGCGTATAGGGCTGGTTTTAGGTAGAGCCCACTTCTTTATAATGTCTTGATATTATGATATTTTTAAGGGGAAATTTAAAATAAAAAAACCTTAAAAAAAAAAAATAATTTACAAAAAAAATAACAACTTTGTGGAAATTACTTAAAAGGAATCTATTTCGGCCTTTTAAGGGCCGAATTTTTTTTTATTATTAATTTTTTTTATAAAAAAAGAAGTCAATAATTACGACCACTACTTTTATTATTATTATTTTTCTGACATGTTTAAGAGTAGGCTAATCCTCCAATCATAAGATCTAGAATCAAACAGCAATACTAAAACCCTGAAAAGTGTGCTATGTTAGCTTTCAATGTCATTAGATTTGGAACATAAAATACAACAGAACTATTTTTTCTCAAAGTAGTCCAATACAATATAACTTACATAAATGTCTTCATCAATTTTTTCTCAAGGTAGTCCAATACAATATAACTTGCATAAATGTCTTCATCAATCATTTTCTAAGTTCTACTTTGTACTTAATCATTTCACTCCTCCATATAGAAGATCACAAATGGAAGTGGGGAAGAAGTTCCTCATTGATCACAAGCAGTCAATGAAAACACTAATTACAAGAGTAACTTGAACAGATCTAAGTCCAAATTCAAACCAATAATCTAAAAAGAATGGAAGTATTACGTCTATAAAAACATTTAATACGAAAATGTAGGCCGAACCCAAAGGGGTGGCGGTATAATCATTGGAAACCCCATTTGGTACTCCATCAGATGATGATAATGTGGTTCAAAACACTCATCTTGTATGTTGAATACCCCAATGTCACTAGGCCCATATGGTGGATTCTCAAAATACACGTCTGTCCTATCATCTGTGAAGTAGATGCAATTTGGCTTACACCCAGGGAAGTCCGAAGCCAAAAGAGACAAGGAAGAATTGTCACCCAAGAAAAACATGTGTCCACACAAGCTCTTCACCTGAACCCACTTCCCACAAATTGGATCAATTTTAAAGACTTGGAATCCAATAGTTCTGTAAGTCCAAAAAGTCTTTAAAAAGCCATCTTCGTCAAAGTCAATGAAGTCCACTTTCCTTCTAACAAAGAACAGCTCCCCCGACGATTCCACAAGATACTTCTTGTCCAACCCATATGAGGTCTCCATTACGGACGGTGGAGGTGGAACTTTTGTCAACCTGGGTTGAGGAGAACTAATGTCACAAACCACAACATGTTGCATGGTCTGGACACCATAAAACCGGCCTTGTTGGTATATAACATCATCAAACCAACACCAGTTCTCTTTTATGGAAGTCCAAGTTTTGTCACCAGGCTTGAGGAAGCCCAATCTTGAAAATTCACCATAGATCACCATAACTATGTAATCAGAGGTTGATGTTGGATTGGCTGAGAGAATGGCTTTTTTCACGTCGGCCGCAACTGAAACATCGTAATAGGGAGCTCTTACTTCTAAAGACTTAAGAGAGGGGAGATGGATCTCATTATTGATGGACAAGAATGGATTTATAAGACGAACTGCCAAACTCTTATCCTCCACTATAACTAGCCATCCAAAGCTGGAACCACGGCACATGAGATTGTGCGGCACTGGTAATTGAAAGTCGTAGACCTTTTTTTCCAATAAACTGTACAAACTCCGTGTCTGACTCTCATCCTGTTCATGCTTGGGGTAGGCTGGAAGCATAAGTAGTGGAAGTTGGCTTGGCAAACGATGGCGATTTTCAATAAAAATTGCACGCCATTTAACACAAGTAGCCCCAAATACAATGTAATCTTTAATGAGCAACAACAGCTTATCCGAGATCATAGTTAAAAGATCTTCTGGGAGGTCCATCCAATTGGACGCCATATCTGTAAATCTAAATCGAAATCGAAATTTTGTGAGAAAATATCAATCGATAGAAATTAGAAACTAAAAATAAGGACGAAACTAATCTAATGGATGGCGAGAAGAAAGGAAAAGCAGACGAAGGAGAAAACACTGATGATGAATATTTAGTTATAAGAGTCAAGATCGTGTCCCGTTCTAATTCTAATTGAATCTTTTGACGTCGAAAAAGAATCTACTTCTAACTCTAATTCGTTTAACAACAACGTGAAAAATGGTATTTTTCGACCGAATAATTCGGCGGGCCTAACATCTCGAAAATATTCGAATATCTCAAACCGCCGATTATTACGCTAATGAGAAACCGTATTTTCTCACGAACTCCTCTCGTCTCTCTCTCAATCCGCTTCTCTGGTTCACTCCCAAACCCCCTCTCTGGTTCACTCTCGAACGCCTCTTGGATCTCTCAATCTCTGGTTTAACTATCGATCTTCGGTTTAGTTCTCGATCTCTTCAACATACTTCGTTGATCTCAACCTAATAACTCCATTTCATAGGGACGATCAGCAGAGTAGAAGCAAAATGGGAAGGGTTTCTATCAACAGTTCTCTCTCAGTTTTGTAGACACTGACTTTTTTCTTCGTTGTTTGAGCAACTTTTTAGATTCTCAGTTACTACTTATTGAAGTATTTAGGGTCTAGATTTGGTGATTTGAGGTATTTAGATCATTTTCTTTTCAGGTTTTGGTGAAATTTATATTAATTTGGTTGTGTACACTAGTAGATTTTCAATTGTTGAAGGAAAATATTTATCTAATTGAGAGTTATTTGAGTTAACAAATTTCTATTAGTTATTTGGTTTTTTCCCCCAAAATGTTCAAACTCCTGCAATGGATCTCAATCTTAACGCTCCTCATTCGATGGGAACCACCATCATTGGAGTTACCTACGATGGGGTTGTTGTACTGGGCGCCAATTTGAGAACCAGCACTGGTAATTCTTGACTTCTAGGGTTTTATTTTTTCTTCATTCATTTCGTTTAATTTAATGTGATTCATGGAGATTTAAGCAGATTTTTCTTGATTTAGAAGAAAATCATTTTGGGAATTTGAAAGACTGTTTATATCATTAACGAAATCTAAATTTCAATGCCGTGATGTTCTCATGTTGTTAGGAATGTATGTTGCTAATCGGGCATTGGACAAAATCACACAGCTGATGGATAATGTTCCCTGTGGACTGTGAATTTGCAATGCTACCAACTCTAAACCACTTTACATTCCTTTGATGTATTTTATTACACACACACACATGAAGGGAGACCAAGCTGGGGAAAGAAACATAAACCTTATTTGGCCTCTAGACTCTGAGCCCAATCTCGACTTTTGGTCAAATGTTATTTATTTGTCCTACCAAATGGATCAAACACCTGTATCTGCATATGGTAGGTTGGTCTGAAGGGGAGACCCAATGACTCAATTTTTGTCAGGGTTGGGAGAGGGGGGGGGGGGGGGGGGGGGGGGGCTGAATTGGCTACCTTAGTTTTGAAGGATTGATCTCATTCAGGTTGGTGAGTATTCATGCATGAACCAACAGAAGTAATTTAGAATCTTTACCTACCTGACTTTTTATCTTGATTCAAAGTCTGGTCCAAGGATGTGGTTAATCCCTTTTATTGATTGTTGGATCCTCGTCTCCTTCATATGCAAAAAAAAAGTTATTTTATTATCATCAAATTTTCTTGATCTGGAGTTCCCAGCTAAGCTAAGGTTAATCAATCTGATAGTGCTACAAGTTGACATATTAGCCTAGTATTTTGAAACCTGTGATTTCAAGGCATGCCCAAAATTAATGTTTTAAGAGTAAGAAATTACATAAAATTGAGTACAATTTTAACAAATTACCTGAGATTTTTGGAGTCATGAGTTGCAGATCAACCCATTAATAATCTTATTCGGCCTCTAATTTTATAAATTCTGTCTAAATTGCAGGCCTTTGTATATATATAGTTCTTTTTTAATTAGAAGTGCAACCTTTGTGACATAGGTTAATGTTTCAAAGACAAAGAAGACATGCTGCAAGAACAACAAATACAAGAAGCACACCCTGCACAAGGTTACCCAATAGAAGAAGGGCAAGGACAGTCTCGCTGTTCAAGGGAAGCTTCGTTATGATTGCAAGCAGTCGGGTCATGGAGGATAGACCAAACCTGTCTTCCACAAGAAGGTAAGAGCGTACACCTTCACTTTTTTCTTCTCTTGTATTTTGAGTGGTTCCTAGAAATATTTCCTCATCCTTCCTTTTTCTTCCAGTTAAAAACTACCAAGAAGACTGCGTTGAGGCTGCCAGAGTTGCAAACCTGTATCTTAGCACCTAATCAAGGTTAGCATCAGAGTATCCTTATTTTTTTTTTTTTGCTTAATGGTGCAATTTTCAGAATTGGACTACGATTGCACAATGTGGCCATGATATTCTAAAAGACTACCCATGCATGTTATAAACTCATGGCCGTAAGGTGTTTTACTTGAGAGCTCAATGATTCTTGTTTTATATTTTACAGTATTGTTTTCTATTACAAGGGACATATTGTGGATGTTGAAAATTTTGATCATTGTTTTAATTGTAAGATTGATTTTTTCTGTTCAAAGGTTTTAGAGGTCCGACATGCTATTAACTAGGACAAAGGGAAAGCAGTCGAGTTTCTACTTGAATCACTCAGGTGGTGCTAGGGAGACCGGAGAAGTCCATTAGAGACGTCGTGACTGTTTAGATGTCAATAAAGCACAATGCAAGTATTGAATTTGTGAGAGAGGAGCTGGGTTCATTGCATCCCTATATGATTCAAAGTGCGGCTTATTTGCAGGCTCCCATGATAGTCATACGACTCTTGATGATAGTAGTGACCTTTCAACATGAGGCCATAACACTAGGATTAATATTATTTATTGTATATTATGATTTGATTGGGATTGTAAATTAAATTTATAGATAAATTTTTTTAATCTATTTACTATTTTATAAACTATTTAATTTTCAGGTGCATATACACAGGTCTGTTTTGGTAATTTCCACCCACTGATGAATGAAGCTATAAACGATGGCCTTAGGCTGTCTTTTTTTTCCCTTTACTTTTCACTAAAGGGTATTTTTTCAACTTAAATCGTGATAATATGACTCGTCCACGTGGCATACTCAATTGACTCCTTTGGTAAAACCTTAGATCTGTACTCCGTGGGATACACAACTGCATTTTTATGGGGATGTGCAGTTGAGTATCCCTAGGAGTATAGATCTATGGTTTTTGTGCATGTCATGTAAGGGGAGTCGATTGATATGCATGTGCAGTTATCACGACTCTTTTAACTTATATTTTGTTTGATGAATCGGGATAATCTGACTATCCCATGTGGCACACTCAATCAACTCTCTTGACTTGACAAGTTCGAGAATCATAGATCTGTGCTCCCCGGTATACAAAACTGCACTTCCCCACAAAATTTTGTATCCCGAGGGTTAAGCAGACCTGAACAGACCAGGTTGGATCAGATCTGTTAGCTTGTACAAGTTGAGTCAACTAAAGGAACTCAAATCTTATAAAATCAATTGGCCTGCTTGGTTTTACTGTTATACATGACCCCTGATAGGGTTTATGAAAAGATCGATCCAATTTTTGGGAGACTTTTAACATATCCCATCACAATTTGGTGAATATTTTTGATGTCCCTTATGCATTGAAGTTCATGATATGCCACTTGATCTAAGGTATTCTTTTATAAACTACAGAAAAATATTTGAATCTTTTCTCCTTAGTGTATTTAAAAGACTGAGATTAAGGAATGTATGTCATAATTTTCAAAACAAATGGGTATCTCTAATATTCAGCAAAACATAAGAGGTATGTCTATTATTTGGGTCTTGTTAAGGTGTGCCCTTTAAAAGTGCATTGAATGCATTTGGGAAATTGAAATTTGTACCGAAAATACCTTTAAAAAATCATTTTTTTTCCAAATTACCTCCTAAATGCTTATTCCCAAAATGTATTTATTGCATTTTAACTTGTGCCCTTACTGACCAGAGTAAGCTGTGTCCCAAGTTGTCTAGAAGTGACTCATGTCAAAGAAACATCATTTGGGGCTCTTTCAGAACCAGAATGTCTTGATGCTTGGAAGTCTATAGAGATTGGAGCTAATGAAGCATGCACCCGAGTTGTCAAATGACATTTCGTGGATATGGTGACTAGGATTCTTGCTCTAGTGGTTTAGTCACACCAGTGGAAGACATTGGTGCATCTCTGTACCTCCATCGGATCAAATAAAAAAGAGAGATTGATTTGTTATCTTTTGTTATGGTTTGATTTAATTGTTTGTTCAGCTTGAATAGTGAATTGAGCTGTATGGACCGTATTGCTGACTGGCTGGCATAAGGAATTCATGTAGCCAAGGTGCACTGGGGAATGATTAATTATGCATTTTTACCAAAACAGTCATATATATATATATATATATAGGGAGCGGTTCGGCAGCCCTAAAGTTTGCCAAATTTGGTGCCAAACATTTTTCAAATTATGGGTTAGAAGTTTTGGAATGATCTGATTTTTTTGTGAGGATGATCTCTATGATGAGGAGATCATCCTCACCAAAAATCAGCCTATTCCAAAACTTCTAAGCCCATCAAAAGTAATTTACAAATATTGGATGGTTCACGATTCTTCAACTTATAAACTAGGGTTAGAAGTTTCAAAATGAGCTGATTTTTTGTGAGGATGATCTCTTTACCGTAGAGATCATCCTCACAAAAAATCAACCCATTCCAAAGCTTCTAACCCCATCAAAAGTGATTTATAAAAAATGTTTGGTACCAAACTTGACAACTGCTGAACCATCCCATATATATATATATATATATGGGAGCGGTTCAGCAACCCTAAAGTTTGCCAAGTTTGGTGCCAAACATTTTTCAAAATATGGGTTAGAAGCTTTGGAATGAGTTGATTTTTTGTGAGGATGATCTCTATGATAAGGAGATCATCCTCACCAAAAATCAGCCTATTCCAAAACTTCTAACTCCATCAAAAGTGATTTACAAAAATTAGATGGTCCACGATTCTTCAACTTGTAAACTAAGGTTAGAAATTTCAAAATGAGCTGATTTTTTGTGAGGATGATCTCTTCATCATAGAGATCATCCTCACAAAAAATCAGCCTATTCCAAAACTTTTAAACCCATCAAAAGTGATTTACAAAAAATGTTTGGCACAAAACTAGGCAAACTTTAGGGCTACCGAATTGCTCCCACATATATATATATATATATATATATATATATATATATATATATGAGGTATGTTGTGTACCCTACTATTTATCCTACGTTTTGCCCTAGGTGTTTTTTCCTAATTGGGTTAGAAGTTTTGGAATGGACTGATTTTTGGTGAGGATGATCTCTATGACGATAAAATCATTTTCATAAAAAATCAGCCCATTTCAAAACTTCTAACCTCATAAAAAATGGACAGTCCATGATTCTTCAACTTGTAAACATGGGACTAAAAGTTTTTGAATGAACTGATTTTTGGTGAGGATGATTTTCTCACTATAGAGATCTTCCTCATCAAAAATCAGCCTATTCCAAAACTTCTAATTCATGCAAAACAAAACAAATGGGGCAAATGGTAGGATGCTGAACATTTTCATATATATATATATATATATATATATGGGGACAGTTCAGCAGTCCTAAAGTTTGCCAAGTTTGATGCCAAACATTTTTCAAAATATGGGTTAGAAGCTTTGGAATGAGCTAATTTTTGTGAGGATGATCTCTAAAATAGATGGTTATAGCTTATTCTATTTATGAAAATGTCCAATTTTGAAAATTAAATAATTTTTCTATACGTTCAAACATTTGAATGAATTTACCTAAGTAAATAACAAATGTGAGGGGTACAAGTAATATAACTGTTCTGGTAAAAATACATAATTATAGAATCAGATATATGAATTATTTCATAAATATTTCTTTTATTTTAAAACATGGCTGGTTGCCTGGTTTAGTAATTTTTGAAACTCTTTTATCGTTTTGGGGCGAAAAAGAAAACGGATCCATATTTAGGCGCCAATTCCCAATCTCCTTAAATCGTCCAAATATTTGTATTCTCTTTTTCCTAGTCCACCCATTTATGAGGATTTCTTCGCCACCCACTCTTTCCAGTGATCCTTTTTGCACGTAGAGAGAGAGAAAATTCCTAACAGCTCAACAATATGGCTATCTACACTCGCACCTTCTGCCATGAAACCCTAGTCTCTGCTCACTGCATTTATTCCAGAGGTTTCAACTTTTCTTCATCGCGATTTCTCAAATTCTCTGGAGAGAGATACTTCAATGGTGAGCTACATGTCTTTCAGAATCGTTTTTATCCTCTGATTCGATGATTTTGTGGTTGATTCGGATTTTAACTTTTAGCATCGCAGCGGAATAGAGAGAGGAACACACTGATCTTTTCAGCTTCAAAGGGAACGAATTCTGATGGTGAGCGTTATTTTAGAAGGATTTATGGTCATTGTGATTCATTTGTTCTTTACTTTTCTTGGTTGATTTTTTAATTTTTTTTTATGAAGTTCTGAAGAATTATTTTCGGCGGAAAAATCACCTGAGAGTGAGGTTTTCAGCTTCTGATGGATATAGTTCCGGAATTGCCTCAGAGAGCTCTGAGTTCATGAAGAAAAGGTTCTTTATTTCCTACTTTTGATTATTTTTGTAATGTGAAATAATGAATTATTTGCAAGACACCGAATTCTCGTTCTGTTTAAATTAAATGCTGTAAATTTTACTCCTACTTATAGTTTTTTGGGCTCACATGAAATAGGGAAAATAACTCTCTTCGCTCAGTATATTTGCATCGCCTGTAGTATAGTTCAACATATTTAATTTTTGGACAATCTCATTAATGGGTGTTTCTGTTTTATAAGCCTTTGTGGGATGGTTTCCTCCAAGGTTAGGTTTGATTGTTTTGTTTATATGGGCACCTTTCATGTGTTTAACATTACGGCCCTGCTTGGGTATGCTGCAAATCATTTGCAAATGCAAATAATTTTCTGAAATAAATTTACTGGTGCTTGTTTAAACAATGCAAATGATTTGTGGCAAAATAATACTGCAAATCATTTGCAAAATCACAGTGAAATTTTTTATTGCAAAGATCAATCAATAACATAAAAAGATTTGCAAGAGATTTCCCAATGATTACCAAGCAATAGTAAATCATTCATCGCAAACCATTTGCATTGCAAAACATTTGCGGTGCAAATGATTTGTAGTGTACCAAGCAGGGCCAAGTCTAAAATTTACATTTAACTGCGGTGATGTATAATTTATCCAAAACAAAAGAAAATGCGTATCTGAAAAAATATGAAAAAAAAAAAAAACTCAGTTTGGTAGCGATGATCATCTTTGTTGAAATTTCACTAGCAAGATTTGACATAGTGTTTTCTTATGCTTGTAAATTATTTGAGCATAGATTCTATATTCCATTGTGGTAATAATTGACCAAAAACCCCCTTTTTTTTAATTGCAGAAAAGTTGTGGAACACATTTGTTTGCTGAAAGCAAAAGAAGATTTGTCTGATGAGGAAGAGAAAGATATGCTAGATTATCTTTACACGTCCCAATATCAAATGGGTGGAATTATTGCAATATCATTAGGTGAGAGTAGGATCTACATACGTTAATTATTTGTTTTTGTTTTCTTTTGTAATTTACAAAATACACCTAGAGACATATGAGAGAAATGTTCAACAAATATTAATTATTCAACTATTTTCAGGGATTATTCTTTTTATTTTTATTTTTTATACCTTCAGTGAATATCAAACAAGCAACAGAAACAAACAGGGTGGAGGTTGTAAAGACCTACCTAAAAGAAACGCAATATAAACAACCAAACAAAGAGAAAGAACTGAAGGTAAGAATTGTTAACTATTATCTGAAAACACAAGCTCCTACCAAATATAAAGTTCTCAACGAAAATACCTCTTAATTCTTTGAATACGGCTTACCACAAAAAGAAAAGGATTGTTGAAATACCAATGATAAATTGATTAACCAGTGCTCCTACCAGTAAAGAATCCTCATATTCCTCACCTTTCAAACAGTGACAAAGCGCAAATGGAATCAATATCCTCTGAATTGAATCCTCTTTCTAGATTTGAACTGTACAGTATATATGCTCTCTTTGGAAAAATAGATGAAACAAAAATTGAAGGGATCCAACTAATATCAAGAAGGTGAAAAATGGGACCAAATTTTCCTGGAAAAATTGTAACGAATGCAAAGATGGTTAATGGATTCATCACTAACTTTACATAAGGAGCAAAAGTCAATTTTTATAATTCCTTGAGGGATGAGATGATTGAAAATCAAAATCTTATCTAAATGCAGTTGTCTAAATAAAAATGTGTAATGATTTTTTGACGCCCCCCTCTGACACACACCCTCTATACCCCCCATCACAGAACTTTAGATGATTTACCTCAAGATATGCATAACCATAAATATTTTCTTGTGTGTCCCGAGGCAAATGATACACGGTTCTGTGATGGGGGTGTCATATTGTCATGACTCTAAAACAAATATATATACACCTCGAATATGATGGGTGCTGAGAAATTGGCTATGCTCGAGTGAGCATAGGAATATTGAAAGGATCTGAATGAGTATCATGACTTCTCAGCCACACCCTAATGTCTTTGTGTTTTTGAAATAATTTTTTTTTGTTGTTGTTAAAATAGAAGGACGATCGAGATTGACCACCACAGCAGATAAATACATGGGTGTCAGCAATGAAATTGATGAGACTAGCTTGAAGAAAACCTCCTAGTCATTGTAGTTATTGCTGAAGAAAGCTCTCACAATAGTTTGCAATCTGACCGAACCATGGAATTTTGAATTGGCTTGTTCTTTTTGTCGGAATAGAATATAAGTCAGAAAACTAGATCAAAGGGGACAAACACCACACTAGTAGTCTCCCCAGAAGTGAATCCTATTATCTACTCTAAAAGTCATTATTTTTTCGTGAATTTGGGCAGCACATTTTGTATACTGCTCCACACTCCCCAAAAACATATAGCAAGATCCAACCTAGTCACTCCCTTCCAAAATTACTACTCCCATATTTTACTTAAATTGCAACAGGTCATTCAGATCAATTCCTTATCTTCACAACCACTTTCAACAATGTGATTTTCATGGTCTTGATATCACAAAAGGCCAATCTTTCTTTCATATTAGGAGAAAAAACTGTCTAACAGTTAATTAAAAGGGAAGTTGTAGGACACATTCTCTTTTAAGTTCCACAATAAGACCCAAGTTGAATAATCAACTTGCTTTTCAACAGACTTGGCAGTGGAGGGTAATGAAATAAAATTACATTGGGATAGTGGAAAACGTATCCTTAATTAGAAGTGAGTTTCTGCCTTTGGAGAGGAATCTAGACTTCCAAGAACCCAATCTTCCATCAATTCTTTCTATGACTTTAACCCAAATGTACTTATTCTTGCACTCGGCTTTGAGCAGCAGTCCAAGATATCTTGTTGGAAAGCATTCCACCTCAAATTCCAAAACAGACAGAAAATACTTTAAGTTGGGAACCTCCCTAAACCCAAAACATTGCTTTTGGAGAGTTTGATGGCCAGACACAACTTCGAAGCAAAACCAAATACTACCTCAAAACATAATATCAGCTTATCTAAATCCATTCATTCTGTATTGCACACACTTAATGTTAATATGGACTAAAGTATTTTACACTTAGTGTTAGTGTGTCTTGCACTGACTTGCTTCCTATCTCTATCTTACACAGTTTATTTGTGATCACATGAAGTAAGTAGCTAGAATTCATAAATACTCTCTTTCTTGAATATGCTTAATTTTGTTGTAACTTTGAGGATGGCTGCTAATGAGGGGCAAATGCATTTTGCAGCTTTACATTTATATGAGCCTTTGCATGGTTTTATATTTCCTATAGCATATCTTTATTAGCTTGTTAACTTGTAGTGAGATCAAAGCATATATCTTGGTAAATGAAAACATTGTTCAAAATCTTATTAATGTCCCACCTTCTTGGTTTGGACGATCATTGATACTGAGTCTTAACATTCAGTACACATTGAGGTGTTTCAATCGGTCATGTGCACTGACAGATCCACTTCTTTAAATGAACTGTACAGAGATCATGTACACATATATACATTTATTCTATAAGGGATCCTATATTCAGATATCATATCCACTCTTGTAGGCCGTATCTCTGATCAAAATCCTGATGGTTATACTCACGCGGTATACATGCGTTTTCAAAGAAGGGAAGACCTCTCAAAATTCTACAACAACTCCTCCTACCTGGGGGTTCTTAAAGATCATGTCATGCCTTACTGCCATGTACGCCCTGACATGTAAACACCAACACTCCAGTTCCTTGCTTTTCTTTATAGTTCCTGCTGAAGCACCCTTTTCATCACTAATTTTACTTATATTTGATGTTTCTTCATAGGGGTTGATTTCTGTGGATTATGAATCTGAAGTAGAAGATGATATCCTACCCATATTTCGGAAAGGAGAGGTGTTTATCAGACCTGGCTCATGAAAATATTGATTTCATTCTTATTCAATGAAAAATTGAAATGGTCTTTATTTGGTTGCTCGATGGCTAAATGTCTATTTAGACTAGTCTAGAAAATGGAATCCAACTATTGGCAATATTACATTTTGTCACTATTGGTCTACTCTTTCTTATTTATAGGTATTTTTATGAGTTTCTCAATCAATTTTTGGTCAACCATTGGTTTTCCTTAATAATGAAATAGATTATTATGACATGGTTGATGGTTCATATGTTCTAGTGCTGTTTTACTAGCAAATTCTTTAAATCAAGTTTGAATTGCCTTTGGGTACAGGAGTTCAACTATGGTGTGGAGTATGTGCTTTTGATTTCGGTTGTTAATAGTGCACTTGAAGGTCACATAGAAGATGCATTGGCTGCTCATGCAAAGCTTACCATGGAATTTCCATCCTTGATTGTACAGTCCACTCAAGGTGCATAAAATAAAAAAGAAAATCCCTTTAATTTTATTAAGACTTTCAATTTTTAATTCATGTTTTTCTCTGATGTGTCTCCTCAAGCATGATTGCCTATTAGGAAGCAAATTTGATTGCCCCAGGTCAGATTGAACCCTTGCCTAACCAGCTCAATCCAAACTCTGGCAGGCTTGAGTTGAGATCTTTAATCCCATCAAAATGTGGTGCTCTTGGGCTAAGACCTTGGCCAATGGCCCACCGATGCCTGATCACTGTGTATATGATATATAAATAAAATGTACATTTCGTAGTTCTTTTTACAACTTGTACCCTTGTTCAAAGTTGTACGTCTTTTGAGTTTTATTATATTGAAATTTTTTCAAATTAACCTTTTTAGCACCATAAGGTGAATATTTTGAAAATGATTTGGGGTGGTGTGGGGAGGGGAGTTTCTATGATGAGCATGATAATATGGGGCAACTCATCCATAGTTAAACCTTCAACTTGACCAGCTTGATTAGCCCAACCTCACACAATACAACCCGAGTTGGGCTTGGGCCAAGCTTGTGAATAGTGTGGTTTGTCTTCAGACTTAGCATCTCAGGTAGGTTGTGTCGGGATTGGCTTGGGTGTTTTATAGTTTGGATTGGGTCCAGGTTGGGTTCTAACTTATAGCATGAGCCCAGCCCTCCAAATTTGTGCACTTATATGAAGGTGCAGTCCGAAGGCTTTGGATAAGCAATTCCTCCAGTTCTTGAAAGGTGGTATCAGAGCAAAGTAATTGTACATTTGTTCTCTCTTGCTTCTAGGCACTTAATTTCTATCCATGGGATGCTATGTAGTTATATATAATTTTAATTTTCAGGTTCAAATCTCAATCTGACTGATAGTGAATACACGCATGCCGCAGTTATACGCTTTCCATCATGTGAGTTTTAATTTGTTTATGATCTCTAATATATACTCAAATTCTCTGTCTTGGCTGATTATTGGTCCATTCTTGCAGCTGAGGCCTTCGAGATGTTTGTTGGTAGCTCTGCCTATAGAGATGTAAGGGACCTACTCCCTTGAATAAGCATAACTTGTGAAATCCTTTGAAAAAATAAATATAAAAATTATTGCTGACTAGCTAGTCAATGAATACTGCACCAACTGTTTTGCATGGGTGCCGCGGCATTCTTTTCCATGTTCATATGTCCATACATTTTATACATTTATGAATGAATCTGGTTTCCCCATCTCCCATTTGGTTGGTATTTGATGGCTAGGGATGTTGGAATCTTTTTCATATTTGGTGACAACTCCCTAAAGTTTCTTTGAATTGTAAATGCAGATGTGGACCTCAAAGTTTGAGCCGATCACTCAGAAGACACTTGCAGTTCATTTTTCTGTTGATCCAGTGGGCACTGAAATTATGTAGTATCGTTCCATAATTGATTGATTGTTTGTTTCATTGTATATTTTAGCTGAAGCATATACGAAATATATTTACATTTTTATCAAAATAAGATACATTCATCTCAGCCTTAGGATTGATTGAGAGCATTAACACTGTGGCCTGGATCCGAATCCAAATCTGGCTCAGGTACCATTTGCCAAAACCATTTTGCTTTCCTTAAATCTGGATTTGGTTTTAACTTGACCGTATTATTTGATTTGGGTCGGTTGAGTCAGATAATTGTAGACCCTTCAACTTTATATTTATTTCTAAGTGTTGTACTATTCCATTTTATCATTATAATTCTTCTATTTTATAAGAGTTCATGTTATATTAAGGTAGTAGAAAAAAAAAATATTTAGCGAAAAAAAGATATTTTGTGAAAAACATTTAAAAAAAAATTCAAACCACTGTATCATTCGGATGTAGGTGGATATAAGGATGGATTCGTATCGAACCCAATCGGACTCGGGTCAAGGGATATCGATCAATATTTTATTAGGATTTACTTCAAAGGGCTAAACCCGCTAAATATTTTTATGTTTTACATATATATTTTATATGCATTTTTTATTTTACATTCACAAGGTTCTCTTTGTTGGCATGTTTTTTTTATTTTTTTGATAAATTTTTTACATGTCTCTATATGTTAATTAATACTTTTTTTGAATTTATATAATCTTGTTCTTTTTGTTTGATAAATTTTAAAATTTAAAGAACTATTCTTACGTTTTTTGTTTTGTTATATTCAAGGAAATAGTAACACTCTTGAACTAAATTGATGAAAACCCATTCAAATGAGCATATGAGATATGCAAACGACTTGCCATTGCTTACAATATAATTTCCAGTTTGGTTTTTTTGGAAATAATGGTTTTTCAAACTTTAAATAGTCTTAAATGCTTGGGTTAAATAGTGGTCATTTTTACCATATGCAATGCATTGTCCAGACCGTACTGCATTATCAACTCCTCACAAGAAAGCCTTAGAACAAGAGCAGACATCACATACAACCTGTTAGGCTCAAATGGTTCTGTTGAGGGAATGGTTGCAAGAGGTCTCTAGGGCATGCAAGTTATCCTAGGAGAGAATTTTTGCATATCTTTCTCCATCTGAGACGTAATCTTCAACTGATCTCAAGGGTTCTTCTTAGGTACAATGTTTACTTAATTAATTACTAAATTTTTAAACTTGAATGAATGGTTGAATTTATAAAATAATTTGTACTATGTTTTCCTAATAATGTTTGTAGTTAAGGCGTGATTCACTGTGTCTGGAGGCACAACCAGGCCCACCAACCTTACATACAGGAATGACTAGTTGTAAGTTGATGAATATATATAGGAGATCAACCTGTAATACCTTAGGAAGAGTGATGGGTGCGTCGCCCACTGATCCAGATTGTTATAGGATCATTGTAGATGAGATCTTTGAGAGGAATTGATAAGAAAATGCAGCTTGTGCAAAGGGGACCGCTTCACATCTTTCTCTGTTATTTGGAAGAAATTTGGAGGTTTCCTCTACCAAAGGCACCCTCTCTATATTCTCTCTATATCTTCAATTCATATCATCATCCGATTCAGATCTAGAGGTAGAGATATGGAGGAGGCCTATTGGTTAACCCTTTCCGACTATTTTTTTTTTTTACTTTGATCGTGGACAAGTTGATCTTCACCAAAGATTATATCCAATCCGGTTTGAGTCTTCTTGCCTTGGAATTATCCTTATTGCTATCTATGAGATATTACTATTGTGGATATTAACTCAATATGACATCTGATGGGAGTTAGGTCGGATTCAAATTAATTGGATCACTAATTGATTCAAATAGCATTTCAGGCTCTTACCATATATCGATGTTTGAATTTGAAACCAATTTGCTGAAATTCATTTCGTGTCAAAATCAGATAAAAAAATATGTCATACAATTAAACAACGATTTGTGTATATTTCCACAATTCATTGAATTGGGATATAGTTCATCCATGAAGATGCAATTAGATATCATTTTGGACCCTTATCGGATTCTAAATCCTAAACCCAAATCTATAAGTTATCAGATAGAATTTCTAATATGATCCATTTATTGCTCTAGGTGAATTAGAATAAACTTATTGGAAGAGATTGTGAGACATTTTTGTTAGCGTTTGTCTATAGGTTTATTTTTGTTTCGGAAATATTTGACATTGAGATTTATTATTATAAAGTAATTGATTATTTATGTGTTGATTAATGACTCAAAACCATTTAAATTGATTACAAGGTCAATAAAATTACCAGTTGTAATCAACTACGAAAATGGTTAGCAAACGGCCCCTTATGCAAAGTAGAAAATCATATTTGCAGAAAGGGTCAATTATTAATGAACTCTTACCACAAGATCTGCATGTAAATATTTAAAAAAACTGGATAACATCAGTTAAGCATGAATAGTACACCTCTCTCCCCCCTTATTTAAAAACAATTGGTGGCTTTCATGAATAGTGCTTTTATTTTTTTGATAGAACATATGGTATTAAAAGTATTTAATATTTTAAAAGATGTGTTTACCACTTCAAGATTTGTTAAGTAAGAAAAGCATTTTCCTTGATAAGTACTTAGTAAGAAAAGTTTCCTTACCACATCAATTTGCGACATTTAAAAACAAGGTAGTAGATGACAAAATTCTAAGAATTTTCAATCTTTTTTTCAAAAAAACCGTTAATTTTCAGCGTTGAATTTTAATTTTAAATATGAGAGTTTGATGGCCATCCATTTTCAATATCTTGGATCAAGATTAACGAAAACTAGGAGGTTATGGTGTTGGATTGTCAATGTGACACTTCACGTGGAACCAGCAACTCTTAGTCAAATTAAAAAGGAACGACTAGTTGCACACCTCACCACTCATGGTTGGTTGCACACGAATCTTAAAAAAATAGTTTTTTTTTTTTTTTTTTTATAATTTTTATTTTAACATACTAGTCGCGCCTCATTAATGTGACCTAGGGTTCATGACTTAATTACCTTCACATGGCTTCATCTTCCCGACTCTATAAATTACAAACATGCTCACTATACAATCAAGAATTTCTCATAAAAATTATTGAACCAACGAAATTTTTTGTGGAAATGGTTGAAGAAGAAAAAAAAAATAGAGTGTAGAGGGAAATCTTACTTTGACAGATAGCCTGAGGTAAGGTTTGTTGAGAAACAAACTTTGATAATGTAAGGGAGTTTTTGTAATAAAATAGCAACAGATAGGTTTGCCCGGTAAATATATCAATAGATGTAGTGTGAGAAAAACGGGTATTTTTGGTATTTTAGAACTTCTGTTTTCAGGGTATAAGAGAGAAGTTAGTTACTCTGTCTCAGTCGATGGCGCGAAGCTCCTCTCTTGACGATTCCTTTTCCGCAGCTCCAATCGCGCAAATTCAAAGTTCGCATTTTCTTCTCTTTTTCAATACTTTTTTAATGTTAATCTATCTTACTCGTTCTGCGTTCCCTTTTTAGGGTTTTCTTCAAATCTTCAAACATGATCTCATACTCTAAGTACCTCTAGAGAGTAGAGATATGGCACCCAATTGGTCTGACCTTCCAGACCATCTTCTAACTCTAATCACAGACAGGTTGATCCTCAGCAAAGATTTCATCCGATTTGGTGCCACATGTCGTTCATGGGATTCTGTTTTCTCCGAAAATATCGATCGGTTACCTCGTCAACCTCCATTGCTAATGATTCCTTCAAAAATTACTCACAATCAACATTCACGCCATTTCTACAACATCTTTGATGAAAGGGTTTACGAATTACCACGTAACGATGTGTTCAAGGCATATCTGTCGGCCAACCCAACATTAACAAACAATTATATAGTTATAGTAATCTACGGTCCATATTCAAGATATGGTTTTCTAAGGCCTGGTGATTGAACTTGGACTAACATAGAATGGCATGGGAATGGGTTTGAGGATATTATATCCTATGAAGGTCAGTTTTATGCTGTTAAAGCCCTGGACACGTTACGACTTTTGATTTTACTTGTCCTGAACCCAAGCTTAAACCAGTTGCACCGTCTTTACCAGAGGAATATTGGACTCATAAGAAGTATATTGTGTAATTATCGGGGGATCTGTTGGTGGTTTTAAGGGCAGTGGAATACGTTGGTGACAATGAGATTGATGAGAATGAGGATGATGAGGATAGAGTGGATGAATGGACTTACACAACTGTTGGATTCCAAGTTTTCATATTGGACAGAAAGGAAGCGAAAGCTGGTCGAGATGAAGAGCATCGGTGGGCATGTTGTTCGTAGGTGACAACACTTCCTTGTCTCTTTTGGCTTCGGACTTCCCTGGAGGTAAGCCGAATTGCATTTATTTTACGGATGATAGGAAGGATGCATATTTCCGTCCACCATATGGACCTCATGACATTGGAGTATTCAACTTAGAAGATGGGAGTTTTGAACAACATTACGTGATGGAGTCCCCGATGGTGGTGCCACACCCATTTGGGTTGAGCCTACAGTACAAGGTTACTTCATTTAACTCATTTTTATATTAACCTCTAAGTTTTGACTGGCGAGTGCGTTTTCAGAAGTTTTGCTTGCAAAATTTTCGATAAAATGAGTAGTTGAGTGATGATTTTAGTATTTTTCCAATAATAGTATAGTACTATTTTGGGTAAAGTGAATAGTGTTCTAAATTACTGGGCTTTGGGTGATTTATGGAGGAATATGATATTAGGGTTAGAAATTAAATGATGTAAATTGTAGTTTTGTTTGATTTTAAGAATCTTGGTAGAAAATGCATGCTATTGTGTTGAGATTGATCTCGTATCTTGTTGGAGTATTACATCTCATATTGAAAGCATGGAATTAAAAAGGAAAGAAGAAAGACTTAAAGTAGAAAGAAAGTTAGAAGAGAAGAGTTAGTTATTTCAGTTAGAAGAGTTTGTTAGTTAGTTAGAAGAGTTAGTAATTTCAGTTTATTCTGATATTGTACTATTGATGTATTATATATAGGACTCAACTCTAATGTAAATTCATGAATTACAATTCAGTAGTTTACCAAGTTCTCTTTGCTTTCTCTGTTTTTCGATACTTTTTCTTCACCAAGTTCAGATTCATCTGATTTTCAACATATCTTGAATGGATGTTTATTAGTAGTTATTTTGAGAATGATGGGAATCATGTTAATTGATTTGTATTCAATTAAGTTAAAAAATTGCTACTCATTTCTCCTCTTACTTAGTGTTTATCCATGAAACTCATGTTTAATTTTTTAGTTTAGAGAACTCTAAATCATTTGATTGGTAAGTGATGAGTCGTTTTATTCAGGTTCCATCTGTAATTCACTATGTATTAGAGAACTAATGTTTTCTTGAGGAATTCTGGATCTAATGCTATATCTGATGGATTTATATTTTCAAATGGGTTTTTGGAACTATTCACACCAAGACATTGCTATTTCATCTGTCCTATTTTAATCTGAAATGATAATTAGTTCATGTTTTATTAAATAATGACATGTGTATTTGAGGTTTATTTTTTTGGTTGTTTTCTAATTTCTATTTTGGATAAAGTGGGGTGGATGTTAAAAGTTTTAGTTGGTTAACCAATTCAGTCTGATGTTTTGGTTTCGCAAATCCAGTGAAGTCAGGATATTGATTGAGGAATGAGGATTTCTATGGGTTTAACTAGTTAATTGATTCTAGTTGAATACCGTATTTATGATGTCTTTGAGACAACTATATGTGGAAACGATTCTTTTGGTAAGTTAAGATTCATATGTAGTTAAAATATGTGAATTGGGGATTTTTAGTGATATGTAAAACTGTGGGTGATCTTTTAGTCTATTAATATGTTTAGTAAATTCAAATAATGGTTGGATAGTGAAATCTAGTTTTGGGTTCTTGTAAGTATCTGATCATATTCAGGTTAGGTTAAATTGAATTGCACGGTTTGTATGCTTGTGCTTGAGTTTGTGATTAGAGTGGTAGTCAAGTTGAAGGAGTCTATTTGAGAAAATACAGAGTAGTATCTGTAATATGAAGTGTATACACTATTAAGATGCAATTATTTATACAGTGGGGAGTGAAGTGATGTCTATTAAGAGGTCATAGATTGGGAGAAGGTGAAAATAGTTGTGATTAGTGTATAATTGATTTTTCACTTTAATAGAGGCTTTGTTTATCACAAATAAACTTCATGAAATTCCATAAATGCATGGTGATTTCAGTCCGGGTACCTAGTTTTATTGATTTATGTTATTTTATGCCAATAGGCAATGGAAATTATCTGTTATGATTCGAGCATGTTTTTAATATGCATTAAATTATGAATGTTGTCTTATTGTTGTTTGATTTTGCCTTTGGAAAATTTGGTTTCTGTAGCCTGTGTTTTGAAAGGCCACAGGGTCATTTTCTCAGTGGATTATTTTTATTTGAAAAAAAAAAATTGAATGGCCACTAAGCCAGTTGCGTTGAGACTGATATGTATGTCGTTTGTATGATACCATTATGATTTCGAGAATGGTTTTGCTATGTGATTCTGATATATTATATCTATATGTTTTTTGATATGCTATGGGATTCTGATGAGAAATGAATACCTCAGCAGATGGGGCATAATAATTCCTTGGGTGCAAGACTCTAAACTCATTATTGGACCCAGGTGGCTTCTCTGTGTCTATGAGAGCACATATTTTCTTTGTCACAGGTATGATCAGGCTATCAGTGTGTCAGGATAGTCTCAACTGTTTTTCTGGTGGAGTCAGATTTTAACTGGAGTTTCAGTTCAGTTTTACCATGTGAACCCAACAAATACCATTTTTCTCAGGAGCTTTCTTTGGAGTCTATGCTAGTGGGGTTGTTGATTTAACCTGGTGTAGCAGTATGGGGTAACATTTGATATTAAATTATGGTATCAATCTATATAATAAAACACAACTGGGCCCACAGTTGCTACAGTTATGGGTATAAACATCCCATCATTCCTTTTGTGTAGACCCAGTTTATTGCCTTCTCTCTTCAACCCTTCTACTTTTTTGTCTTTCCCCTCCTCCCCCATCTCTTCCTCCCTTTCTTCAATAATACCCCTCCAATTTTATTATTTTTCCTCTTTTACCCCCTCAACCCCCAAAGAGAAGGTTTGGTAGGCACAGGCAAACTCTAGTTTATCTATTTGGTAGCCTGGACATTATATGATAATCACAGCTATTCTACGGAGTTTGACCAGTATCTCGAGATATCTTGATTTGCCTGATTTGTCTATACATGGGGTTTAAATCAAAAACATATCGAGGTGACTGTTGAAAGATCTAATGTTTAAGTAGGAGAGTTATTTAGATTCATGAGTTCATTTTCCTGTTTTCATCGTATGAATTGAGAAAGGTGTGTTTTGTGCAGGTTACTTTAGTTTTGTACAAGTTTGCATAACAATAATTTTTAAAATTTTGAAATGAGTATCTAGAAAACACGATGAAGTTTTCAAAGCCTCTCATAACTGATTAAACTCTGCATATTTTATTGATTTTAAACAACCACTTGTTTTACTTGCATTTGAACCCTATTATTTGACTTTTACTTAATGCCCTTTCCCAATTCACCTTCCTATAATTGGATGCAGTGTAGGACAGCAGTAGCTGAAGTAGAATTTTGATGTAAAACAATCATCCGATAAGTCATGGTTACAGAATAGCAATAGCGATTAGAGATCACAAGGTAAGCAGGTAGTGTGGTGTACAATTGTCTTAGGGCTATTTGTGATTATAGAAGAAGGTAAGAATGAGTTGGGAGAACAAATGAAAAGATATCTGTAAGTCAGTAGTCATGTTTTATGTATGTTATGATTGTAGGTTGGTTGTGGATGAATTACTTATGAATGATGCAATATGGAGGATGGGATGCATGTATAGATGAATTGGATATCTAGTTTGCGTTATACAGGTATTTCTCTATCATGTAAATTTTTGTAAGTAGTGCTACTGAAATTTCGTAGAATTCTAATAGGTAGAGATAGACGATTTAGCTTCCTTTTCTAATTTAAATTATCTAATGTGATTATATGTATGAAATAAATATTCTTGATGCCGTGTATGAGACATGGGTTTAGATGTTCTAAGATACATTCTTCATGTTTCAGCTCCTTACAAGAAAGTCTTAGAACAGAAAAATTCATCAAATGCATCCACTCAAACTGAAATTGATCAGTTGAAGGAAGATATGAAGGAGTTGAGAAGGCTTTTCGATGCCTCTCATTCTACAGTTGAGACACAGATGCAGTCTTCCACTGATCCCAGGAGTTCTTCTAAGGTACAATGCTTGCTTAATTAATTTGTAGATCCCTAAGCTTAAATATTAGTTTTATAAAATATTCATAGGTAAAGCATGATTCATTGCATCAGGAGGCATTGTCTCGCCCACCGACCGCACAGACAAGAATGAGTGGTTGTAAGTTGATGAATATATATCGGAAATCCACTTGTATTGCCTTAGGAAGAGTGATGGGTGTGTCGCACGATGATCCAGGTTGTTATAGGATCATTGTAGATGAGATCCTTGAGAGGAGTGTGGACTTGCTAAATGGAGAAGGAATCTTTGCAGATTTGACAATTGGCGATGTCATTGAATGGCCCCAATTTAGCACAGAGTCTTACTCCGTCTCCACCTGATAAGAAAGATTTGTATAAAACACTAATTTTTATTTTATGCTTTTGAAAATCATGAAAATTATAAAATTATCATTACTTGCAAAAGCTTGGACTTGATCTTTCAATTTACTGTGATTGATTATTATTTTTCACTTTCCTGTTTACTGTGATGGTGATAGTCACATTGTGGGGTAATGGTTGTGAGAGAGGGATGTTTTGATACTTCTAAAAGTTTTGTTCAATATTCACCTGCTTTTTCAAGTTGATGGTTTGTCCCCCTTTGACTTGTTGACTTGACCCCTCAGGTGATTTAGACCCCTCCATTTTTTGTGAATATTTGAGATACCCCTTGTCTTTTTCAAGTTAGGACCCACCCCTTTCTCCCTCTCGAAGTTTAGGTGATTTAGGCACGTTTGAGATGGCCTATGCACCTTTGATCAATTCTCCCACTCCCCCTCAATATTTTGGGTGATATCGACAAACCCTCTATATTTTGGGGAATATTTCCTGTACCATGTGTTTTCAAACTAGTGATATGCTCCTTTTCGACCTTATCTTTCTTTTCTACCAGAAAATATAACCTAAGTACTCTCATTTCCAAAAATCTATTAGTTAGAAAATCTTTTATTAAATTAATTTTTAATCTTTTTAATCCGTTGTTTTGATCCTTGCCTTAATTTCTAATAGAAAAAAAATCTAAGTATCTTCTATTTCAAAAATCATATCTTGTTCATTAGGTTCGAAGATTGTAGATTAATCTTTAGGCTGAAAATTGGGTAAAAGTTTTATCCTAGACATTGAATATGGCTGATTTTGTGAAGTGAAATCAAAGGGTCTTTGGTTTCAGGTTGAAAATTGGTTATTGGGATCATCTTCAGCTAGTCTACTAGAGAAGATTGATTGGGTTTGAAAATGGGGTTTACCCACTGGGGGTTAGTTGAGATGGTAAGAAGTGACTGGGTTTGCTCAGCAGGTCGTGACTTTGAATTTTTATATACTCCTCCACAGAAATGTGATTACTTAAATGGTGTCATTTGACAGGTGGGATGATGCGTGATATCCAGGGATTAGTTCTATCGGATATGATTATTGTATGGATCGGGCAAAACTTGATGGATTGTGCACAACCCACTAGCCACATGGATACCCGATTTAAAAAAAAAAGGGATATCCTGTTTATAAAAAAAAAAAAAAAAAAAAAAATATATATATATATATATATGGATTAGGATCCGTATACACATAAAGCTACAATGTGTTTTGTCTTATATGGGCAAAAATGTTTGGAATTAGCTGATTTTTTGTGAGGATGATCTCTATGATGAGAAGATCATCCTCACAAAAAATCAGCCCATTCCGAACCTTTTTAACCATATAAGACAAAAACGTTGTAGTTTTATGAGTAGCTTTATGTGTCTACAGAACCCCACCCTCTCTCTCTCTCTCTATATATATATATATATATATATGGGTCGGGTTCCGTTAGACCCCCATTACAACCCCCTTTGCGACACACCATTTTGTCTTATATGGGCAAAATTTTTGGAATGGGCTGATTTTTTGTGAGGATGATCTCTATGGTGAGGAGATCATCTTTGCCAAAAATCAGCTCATTATGAAATTTCTAACCCCATGTTTACAAGTTGAAAAATTTTAGACCGTCCAATTTTTGTAAATCAATTTTGATGGGGTTAGAAGTTTTGGAATGGGATGATTTTTTGCCAGGATGATCCCCTCATCACAGTAATCATCCTCACAAAAAATCAGCCCATTTCAAACATTTTTATCCATATAAGACAAACAGTGAGTCGTAATGGGGGTCGTAATAACGCCATCCATATATATATATAGCGTTATTACAACCCTTATTACGACTCATATTGCGACACACCGTTTGTCTTATATGGGCAAAAATGTTAGGAATGGGCTGATTTTTGTGAGGATGATCTCTGTAACGAGGGGATCATCCTGGCAAAAAATCATCATATTCCAAAACTTTTAACCCCATCAAAATTGATTTACAAAAAATTTTCAACTTGTAAACATGGGGCTAGAAGTTTCAAAATGAGCTGATTTTTGGCAAGGATGATCTCCTCACCATAGAGATCATCCTCACAAAAAATCAGCCCATTCCAAACATTTTTGCCCATATAAGACAAAACGGTGTGTTGCAATGTGAGTCGTAATAGGGGTATACTGAACCCGACCCTACATATATAAATATATATATATCAAGAACAAGGGGGCTTTTTGGCTTTTTGGTGAAATATTTGAGATATGCTACCCTATGGATATCTCCTTTGGGCACCATACTTTGTGGCATTCATGCCACTGTGTCATCCAACCTCCAAATCGATTCCAGATTGTTAGCTAGTCTTCAAAATCTAATAGGATTTTTCATAATATTCTTGTGCATAATTTTTTCATATAATTAAGAAACTTAAATAGAGAGAGTCCTAGCTAGCCACCATGAATTAGTTCCCCCGAAGTACCCACTTCGTACAAATTACCCATGTACAATACACCAATCTCCTACCTTTTCCACTTAAACACAAATACTTCTAAATAATCATTTTATATTTCTCACCTATCGTAACGAAATTACATCAACCACCATTTTGGTACGGATCACACTGCCCCCATAATCTCCATTGTCGTGGTTCCAATTTTCAGATGGTTATTTAAAGTGGCAGTTCGCCTGATAAATCCCTTCATGTTCATTAATAATGAGATTTATCTGGCAAGACTCGCAATTGGTTTTTTATTATAAAAAAAATTGCTTAGAGTTCCAAGTGAGCCTTTCTTTATCAAGTTTGTTATCCAACAAACCTTAAAGTGGGACTCATATTCTTTAAATTAAATACTTATTATGTTTTTCTCTTTTTAACATCTACTCTCTTAAATAATGAATCAAATATATATAAATAGGGCAGTGTTCCATAGATAATTTTCTAGACAACGTTTTGTCTTATATGAAAAAATAGTTTCGGAATGGGCTGATTTTTTGCAAGGATCATTCCCTCACCATAGAGATCGTCCTCACAAAAAATCAGCTCATTCCAAAACTTTTTGCCTATATAAGACAAAACACGTTATTTAGATCGTTGTCTAGAATGTTGTCTAGGGATCCCGACCTATATATATATATATATATATGAATTTTATCATGAAATCTGGAAGATAGCCAATGTAGTCCCTATGATGATTTAAAAGAAATAATTGATGTTGAGAGGAGAAAGGGTATTTGATTTAAAGAATTAGGGTGTTATACGTAGTTTATTGAACAATTTTAAATCGATAAAAAAAAGAGTGTTATACATATTTCATCTTTTAAAAGAAAAGAGATTTACAAAATAGACCTCACTGTTGCATTTTTATTACAAAAACTCCCTTGGAGTTCTGAGAACTATATTGGAACCTTACGTAATCAAGTTTATTGCCGGACAAACCTTTAAGTGGGATCCATCTCATTTTAAAAGATCGAATATCTATAATAACTTTAATTCTCTATATCAAATACTCACTATAATCTCTCTCTCCTCTCAAGATTTCTTATCTATCGAAACCATAAATTGGATTTTAAAATGTTTTCTATAATTATTTTGATCTTGATTTTGATTTTATAATGAAATCTAGAAGATTTTGTCCTTGTATGGCCAATGTGGGTCCAATGATGATTTTGGGGATAAATAATTGATGACGAGAGGAGAGAGGATATAATAGATATTTACTTTAAAATATGAAATATTATACTTATTAAACCTTTTAAAAGAATATGGGTTTCACTTCAACAAACTTGGTAAAATAAGGTTCCTTAAGAGTTGTTTGAAATTTAAGGGAATTTTTGTAATAAAATTGTATCGATGAGGTCTGCTTGTTAAATCTCTCTTAAAGGAATGTGGGTCTTATTTTAACATTTATTCAATAACAAACTTGAATCCTTCTTGAGTTGTCAGAATTCTATAATAAATAAAACGTAATAGTTAAATAGGATATTTTTGTAATTTAAAAAAGAATCATGATTTTCTAACGCCTTCTCTGACACACGTCCCATGATGTAGCATAAGCTAGAATCATAGATTTTTCCTTGGGATACACAATTGTACATCCCCTTAAGTGTAATGATTTTCTGACTCCCTCTCTGACACACCCCCTTTAGGTCTCATGCATAAAGCCACGTTATGAGAGTTAGGGTGTGCGTCAGAGGGGGGAGTTAGGAAGTCATTACACTTTTGAAAAGAGTCCTGATTTTCCAACTCACCTCTGATAGACTATCCCTTAGCTCTCATGCACAAAGCCACGTTACGAGAGTTAGGGTGTGTGTCAGAAAATCATTACACTTTTGAAAAAAGTCCTGATTTTCTAGCTCACCTCTGACAAACTCCCCCTTAGCTCTCAAGCATAAAGCCACGTTACGAGAGTTAGGGTGTGTGTCAGAGAGAGGAGTCAGAAAATCATTATACTTTTGAAAAGAGTCCTAATTTTCTAACTCACTTCTGACAGATTCCCCCTTAGCTCTCATGCATAAAGCCATGTTATGAGAGTTAGGGTGTGTGTCAGAGGGGGGAGTCAGAAAATCATTACACATTTGAAAAAAGTCCTGATTTTCTAATTCACCTCTGATAAACTCTCCTTTAGCTCTCATGCATATAGTCACATTACGAGAGTTAGGATGTGTGTCAGAGGGGGGAGTCAGAAAATCATTATACTTTTGAAAAGAGTCCTGATTTTCTAACTCACCTCTTACAGACTCCCCTTTAGCTCTCATGCATAAAACCATGTCAGGAGAGTTCGGTGGGAGTTTGTTAGAGGTGAATCAGAAAATCATTATTTTTTTAAAAACTAAGCTACTTGATTATGTTGATCATAGTTTTTCTTTTTGACCAAAATAACCCTAGCTGTATTGAGTTTAGATATAAAGGTGTGGTCATTTGTGGATCCAAATTTCCTTGTGAGAAAAGGGTATTTTTGATATTTTAGAATGGTTGTTTAGTTGCTTAGGTGAGGGACTAAGGGTATATATCTGCATAAACAAAGATACCGCCAATGGGTATTCATTTCAGAAACAAGTTAGTTCCTCCTCCTCCTTCAGTCGAACTTTAGAAGGCTCGAAGCCCCTCTCTTGACGATCTCTCTTCCAAAGTTCCAATCCCGATTCAAAGTACGCATGTTCTTCTCTCTCTCTATTGGTTGGAAAAATCTTTTTCATAAAATTTCTTAGATATTCTAAAAACCCTATTCAATTTCAAGTTAAACTTAGATAAAATCCCTTTATACTTAAACCAGAAAGAAAGGTTTTATTTTATTTTTTATTTAAAATAAAATCTTCCATTAATTTATCTTTCTCTTTCTTGTTTTCTTTTTAAGGTTTTCTGTAAAATCTTCAAACATCATCACATTCAGTAGCTCTAGAGAGTAGGAGACATGGCGCCCAATTGGTCTGACCTTTCAGATCATCTTCTAACTTTGATCACAGACAAGTTAATCCTCATCAAAGATTTCATCCGATTTGGTGCCACATGCCGTACATGGAATGCTGTTTTCTCCGAAAATATTGATCGTTTACCCCGTCAACCTCCATTGCTAATGATTCCTACAAAAATTACCCACAGTCAACACTCACGCAAATTCTACAATATATTCGATAAAATAGTTTTCGACTTACCCATACCAGTGTCCCAAAGACTCCATTGTCGTGGTTCCAGCTTTGGATGGCTATTTACAGTAGAAGAAAGTTTGGCTGTTCGCCTTTTAAATCCTTTCTTGTCATTCTATAATGAGATCCATCTCCCCTCTGTAAATTCTTTAGAAGTCAATTACCCGCGTAATGATCTGTTCAAGGCAGTTCTATCAGCCAACCCAACATTAACATCCAATTTTGTAATTATGGTAGTACATGGTGCAAATGGAAGATTGGGTTTTCTAAAGCCTGGTGATAGAACGTGGACTTCAATGGAATGGGGAGGGAATGGGTATGAGGATATTATTTCCTATGAAGGTGAGCTTTATGCTGTCAACTTCATGGGGGGTGTTGTGACTTGTGACTTTAGTTCTCCTCAGCCAGAGCTTATCGAAGTTGCACCATCTTTACCAGAGGAATATTGGACGGAAAAGAAGTATATTGTGGAATTTTTGGGGGAGCTGTTGCTGGTTAGAAGGGTAGTGGAGTTCATTGGTCAGGATGACATTGATGAGGATGAGGAGCAAAATGAGGATGTTGAGGATAGAGAGGAGGACTGGGCTTATGTAACTGTTGGATTCCAAGTCTTCATACTCGACCGAATGGAAGCGAAATGGGTCGAAGTGAAGGGCATCGGTGGACATATGTTGTTCTTGGGCGACAACACTTCCTTCTGTCTTTTGGCTTCAGACTTCCCTGGAGGTAAGCCGAATTGCATCTATTTCACAGATGATAGGAGGGAAGCATATTTCAGTCCGCCATATGGGCCTCATGATATTGGAGTCTTCAACTTAAAAGATATGAGTTTTGAACCACATTACGTGATGGAGTCACCGATGATCATGCCCGCACCCATTTGGGTTGAGCCTACAGTACAAGGTTGCTTCCCTTAACTCGTTTTTATTTTAACCTAGTAGTTTTGGTTGGTGAGTGTGTTTTGGGGAAATTGAATTCACAAAAAATGTTTTGGGTTTTACTTGCAAAATGTTCGATAAAATGGGTAGTAGAGTGATGATTTTACTATTTTCCCAATAATAGTATAATAGTATTTTGGGTAAAGTGAGTAGTTTTCTACAGGCTTGATTTATTTATTTATTTCAGATTTTTGTCTAAATTACTGGGTTTTGGGTGATTGATGGAAGGATTTGATGGTAGGGTAAGAAATTAAATGATATAAATTGTAGTTTTGTTAGATTTTATGAATCTAGGCAGAAAATACATGTTTGGTGCGTACGGGATTTCAAGCCCCTAATCAAGCTATTGTGTTGAGATTGATTTCAGAACTTGAATGGGTGTAAATTACTTATTTTGAGAAAGATGTTGATCATGTTAATTGGTGTATTCAATTAAGTTAAGAAATTGCTAGTCATTTCCCGTCTTAGGGTTTATCCATGAAACTAATATTTAGTTTCTTAGTTTAGAAAACTCTGAGTCATTTGATAAGTTGTTTTAATTAGGGTTCAATGTAATTCAATTATTTATTAGAGAACTAAAGTATTCTATTCTTGAGGAATTCTGAATTTAGTGTTATATGTGATGGATTTATATTTTCAAATGGGGTTTAGAACTGTTTACACCGAGAAATTGCTATTTCATCTGGGCTGTTTTAATCTGAAATGATAATTAGTCCATGTTTTATTAAATTAGGACATGTGAATTTGAGGTTTATTTAATTGGTTGTTGTTTTCTAAGTTCTATTTTTGATAAATTGTGGTTTATGTTTAATGTTAAAAGTTTTAGTTGGTTAACAAATTCAGTCTGTTGTTTTGGTTTCTCTAATCCAGCGAAATCAGGATATTAATTGAGGAATGCGGATTTCTATGAGTTTAGCTAGTTAATTGATTCTAGTTGAATCAATTGTTTATGATGTCTTTGAGACAATTATACGTGGAAATGATTCTTTAGGCAAGTTAAGATTTGTACGTAGATAAAAGGCATGAATTGGGGATTTTAGTGATATGTAAAACTGCGAGTGATCTATTAGTAGGAGTGGGATTAATAATAAATCCGAATAATGGTTGGATAGTGAAACCTAGTTTTGGATTCTTGTAAGTATCTGATCATACGTAGGGTGTCACAAGTTTCAAGTAAGCTTAAAGTGAAGTCCACGGTTTGTATGTTTGTGCTTGAGTTTGTGATTAGAGTGGTAGTTAAGTTGAAGGGAGTCTGTTTGAGAGTCAAAATAAGGATTTTTCTTTGTAATGTGAAGTGTATACATACACTGTTGGGATGCGATTATGTTATGCAGTAGTGAGTGATGTATTAAGAGATCAATGAGTGAGAAAAGGGTAAAGTAGTTATGATTAGTGTATAAGTGATTTTTCAGTTTAATAGGGGTTTTGGTTATCACATATAAACTTCATGAGATTCCATAAATGCATGGTGATTTCAGCTTACAGGAATGGGTACATGGTTTTATCGATTTATGTTATATATGTTTTTTATGCCTATAGGCAATGTGAATTATCTGTTATGATTTAAGCATGTTTTTAGTATACATTTAATCATGAATGTCATTTGATTTTGTGTTTGGAAATTTTGGTTTCTCTAGCCTGAGTTTTGCAAGGCCACTGGGTCAATTTTCGAGAAAACTGTGTATTTATTTTGAAAAGGGCCGGTGGATTAGTTTTATTTGAAATTTTTTGAATGGTCATTGGTCCAGTTGTATATCTTTAGTATGATACCATTGTGATTTGGAGAATGGTTTTGCTAAATGATTCTTATATATACTATGTTTTTTATATACTATGTGATTCCGATGAGAAAGGAATACCTCAGCAGATGGGGCATAATGATCCCTTGAGTGCAAGACCCTAAACCTATTATTAGATCCAAGTGGTTTCTACTTGTCTATGGGAGCACACATTTACCTTAACACAGGTACGATTGGGCTATCGATGTCGGGATAGTCTAGGCCGGTTGTTCTGGTGAACTCAGATTTTAACTGGAGTATCAGTTCAGTTTTACTGTGTGAACCTATCAGGATCTTTCTTTGGTGACTATACTAGTGGTGGGGCTGTTGATTTTACCCAGTGTAGCAGGAGTGGCTAACATTTGATATTAGTTCTGATTTCAATTTATCTATATGGTAGCCTGGATGTGATATACACAGTTATTCTGTGGAGCTTGACTGATATTTCGAGATTTCTTGATTTTCCTAATTTAAAACCCTATCGAGGTGACTGTTGAAAGACCTAATGTTTTAGTAGGAGAGTTGTTTAGTTACATGGGTTCATTTTCCTGATTTCATCGAATGGATTGAGGGAGAAGTGTGTTTTGGGTCGGTTACTTTAGTTTTGGACATTATCATGCGAGTTCAGAGTTTGCATAACGATAATTGAAACTTTGCAAAGCAACTTTGAGGTCGTGGGTTCAAGTTCAGCTTACTCATATAAAAAAATTATTAAAATTTTGAAATGAGTATTTTACAAATAGAAAAAGATGATGTAGTTCTCAAATCCTCTCGTAACCTTATAAACTTTACATATTTTATTGGGTTAAACACCACTTGTTTTACTTGCATTTAAGCCCTGTCATTTGACTTTTACTTAATGCCCTTTCCCATTTCACCCTCCTACAATTATATGCAGTGTAGGATAGCAGTAGCTGAAGTAGAATTTTGATGTGCAACAATCATCCAATAAGTCATGGTTACAGATTAGCAATAGTGATTAGAGATTGCAAGGTTAGCAGATGTGTGTTTTGATAGTAGGTTGGATGTGAAATAAATTACTTATGTGATGCAGTATGGAGGTTGGGATGTATGTATAGATGAATTGGATATCTGATTTGAATTATACAGGTATTTCTCTATCATGTAAATTTTCGTAAATCTGATTTTATCGCTGGTGCTACCGATGTTTCGTAGAATTCCAATACTAATGAGTTTGAAGATTTAGCTTCCTTTCTAATTTAAATTATCTAATATGGTTATATGAATGATCTAAATAAAATGTTGTATTTTAATGGTCCTAATACTTGAGGCTGCGTATGAGTCATGGTTTTAAATGTTCTAAGACCCATTGTGCATGTTTCAGCTCCTTACAAGAAAGTCTTAGAACAGAAAAATTCATCAAATGCATCCATTCAGACTCAAATTGATCAGTTGAAGGAAGATATGAAGGAGTTGAAGAAGCTTTTCGCAGTATCTCGTTCTACAGTTGAGATACAGATGCAGTCTTCCACTGATCCCGGGAGTTCTTCTAAGGTACACTGTTTACTTAATTAATTAGTAGATTCCTAAATTTAAATAAATAACTTTATAAATACTCACATATTTTTTGTAGGTAAGTTACGATTCACCGCATCAGGCGGCACTGCTGCCTGACCCACAAACTGCACAGACGAGAATGAGTAGTTGTAAATTGATGAATATATATCAGAAATCCACTTGTATTGCCTTAGGAAGAGTGGTGGGTGTGTCGCAAGACGATCCAGGTTGTTATAAGATCATTATAGATGAGATCCTTGAAGGGAACGTTGACTTGCTAAACGGAGAAGGAACCTTTGCAGATTTGACAATTGGTGATGTCATTGAATGGCCCCAATTTAGAACAGTCTTATTCCATCTCCAACTGATAAAGAAAGATTCTGATAAACACTAATTTTCTTTGGATGGTTTTGAAAAGATGAAAATTATAAATTTATCATTACCTGTAAATGCTTGGACTTGATATTTCAATTTATTGTGATCGCTATTTTAAACTTTCTTTTTTAGTAGCCTTTTACTTGAAGAACCATAGATTTTAGGTTATTTGATTATGAATGCTGGAAGTAGGTAGTGCTTTGTTTGGTGGTGGTGGTGCTACGAATGTGTTGGTGGTGGTGATTGTTTGGATGGTGGGGTTACTGCATGTTATAAAGGTGTTGAATATGATTCAATATCCGACTCTATTGGAGTGGCTAGGGATATATTCATACATCCCTCCCAATAAGTCTTACTTGATTGACTTTAAGATTTTGATTTTAGTCTATTTGTTACTTTGAAATTTATATTTTTTAAGTTTCTGAAAATTACATTTTCCAAAACTTTTGGACTTGGAATTAAGGGAAAAACTTTCAAATGATTCAGAATTATCCAACCTGAATCAAGCAATTAGGATTGGATCGGATCTGATCTGGTTTTAGTGAATATAAAAATGTGTTTTAGAAAAATAATCTTAGTAGAATCCCATTCAGTACAAAATATGGTGGAACATGGTCCGATTACTCGGATCTAAATATATACCCATATACCATTCCCATGGTCATTTAATTAGTTTTCCTTCATGCGTGAAGTTAGGATGGTCAATGGATTGTACAAAACACGAAATCCGATCCATTCTAATTACTCTATGTATGGATCGATGTATTAGACCCCAAAAAGGATCTGATCCAATAAGATTTTGATCCGATGTCATATTGGATTGGATCTGAATCAATCATGTTCCAATCTCATAATATGTTAAAAAGTATATAAATTATATTATATATTGGTTGATATACACATAAAGTTTACTTATATTATATGTATAAGGGTTGGGCCGATCTAATTGTAACGGATCAAATCTGGATATTAATATTGAGATCCAATAAAAAAGTCGGTCTGACAAAGATCCGATCCAATACTTATTGGAACAGTTTTGGATCCGCTCCAATCTGATTGGATCGGTACCAAATCGACCTCTTGGATCTGGAACTGATCCATTGACAGTCGTGTTGCAATCCAACTCCCACTGAGTTAACTGAACTTCTTAAGAAACCCTACCATCGTCACCATTATCTTTTCTTTTTGGAAAATCCTGAATCAATTACAAATAGGAATCCTTTCTTCTAAGACCTTACTTTTTTTTTATTTAACGATCTCAGCTCTGTTTCTTCGTTATTCTTGCTGTTTTCTGGATTAAACAAGTCAGATAGAGTAAGATATGAACAAGTCCAATTGGTCTGGCCTTCCAATCGATCTTCTAACAGCGATCGCGAACAAATTAATTCTCATTAAAGATTATATCCAGTTTGGGGCTACTTGCCTTACATGGCATAATGTTTTTGCTAATAATCGTGATCGATTACCTCAACAACCTCCAATGCTAATGATTCCAAATAAGAAGCAGAAGCAGAAGCGCAGTGTCTACAATCTCTCTGATGAAAATGCTTACTGCTTGCAAGTATCAGTGCCACACAATCTCAATTGTCGTGGTTCCAGTTTTGGATGGTTATTTACTGTGGATGATGAGAGTTTGGCAGTTCGCCTTATAAATCCCTTCTTGTCCATTAATAATGAGATTCGTCTCCCCTCTCTTGATTCTTTAGAAATCAAAGTCCTAGACGATATGATTTTAAAACCCACTCACCTGCGGAAGGCCGTTCTCTCTGCAAACCCAGCATTAACCCCTGATTATGTAGTCTTGGTGATCTATGGTAGATTTTCAAGATTGGGTTTTGTAAAACCTGGTGATAAAACTTGGACTTCCATTGATTTGAAATGGCGTGACTATGAGGATGCTATATACTATAAAGATCACTTTTACGCAGTCGACTGTAAGGGGAAAGTTGTGGTTTGTGACCTTAATTCACCTCATCCAAAGCTTAAAGAAGTGACACCTACTTTGCCAATGAAATATTGGCCTTATTATAAGTATATTGTGGAATCACTAGGGGAACTCTTACTGGTTAGAAGGGAAATGTACCACATTCCTAGGGTTTCCAATGGCAAATGTAAGATGACTAATTCAACAGATGGATTTCAAGTCTTCAAATTGGACGCAATGGAGCAAAAGTGGGTAGAGGTGAAGAGCCTACATGGACGTGTGTTGTTCTTAGGTGACAATTCTTCCATGTCTCTTTCGGCTTTGGACTTTCCTGGATGTAAGCCAAATTGCATCTATTTCACAGATGATGAGATAGAATCAGCTTCAGATTTTGTGTATGAGTCTCATGACATTGGAGTATTCAACTTAGAAAATAGGAGTTTTGAACCACATTCCTTGATGGAGTCCCCCATGATCCGACCACCACCCATTTGGGTTGAGCCTACATTACAAGTTTGTTTCCATTAACTCATTTTTATATTTATCTACCTGTTTTGTTTTGGTTGTTGAGACCAAATTACTAATGTTTGAATTCTATAAGTGGTTTCCACACCATGTAGTTTAATAGTTTCTTATGATGACCTTATATAATAGTATTTTAATACTTAATTATTCATACTTTATTTATTTAAATTATAGAATGAATTCGAGTTGTATGTTCTAATTATATGTGTAATGTTAGGATTAGAAATCTTAGCTCTTTTATTAAATATTCTGAATTTTAGTTTAATATTGTAATCTTGGAAGTTTTAACTCTTTTTATTAGGTTGGAATTTGGATCCCTCCCGTCCCTGACTCTCCCATTTAGTGAAAATGGGAAACATAGCTGGTTAACATATATAGTTGGTTAGATTACTTTGGAAACACACTAAAATAGGCTATAGCTTCACCTTTGTATTCTTTTTAAAAGAGAGCCTATAATTAAATAGAAATATTTAGAATTTGCCAGACTGTTTGAAGCATTGGTATGTAAAATGTTATGTCTGCCTTAAGATCCATTTCATAATTCATATGTTCTTGAAAATTCTCTATAACTTAATACCCAAGTAAGGCACAGCTGTAACTGTTGGATTCCAAGTCTTTAAATTGGACCCCAATGTGCCAAATTGGTTCAAGGGTAGGAGTTGAGCAGTCGAGGAGTATATGTGGATGCAGGTTCATTATATGTATTATTCTTTTACATCACTTTTGGCTTCAAATTTCCCTAGAAGTAAGCCAAACTGCATCTACTTCATGGATGATATTACGGAATCTTATTCTCAGTGTCCGTCGTGAAGTTAATGGAGTCTCCAATGATCACACCACCACTCGTTTGGATTGTGCCTAGGTTACATGGACAACCGTAAGTGCTTTAGGTGTAAGGCCCATATATTAGAATTCATAATAGATGATTATAACAAAAAATTGATATAAAAAAATGTGCTTTTATTTTGATGGGTAAGCTGGAATTGAACCCACGCCCTCAAAATTGCTTTGCTATTTACTTTATTGGTAGACCAATTGTAAACAAATCGATCCAGTAGTCCCATTTTCTCTCTTTTTGACTAGGACTTGGTCTTTCCATCCCATAGGATGTTTTTTATTTGTTCATTGGGTGGTTTCATAACATTTTCTCCAACTGAAAAAGATACCTGTGGGTCATTCTTCCTTTTGCAGTTTGTTGGGTCTTTAGAAAAAGAGGAATTGTAGGGTGTTCTAGATATAATGTTATGTCAGCCCTAAAATCATTTTCGTAATTTGTATGTACTCACAAATTCTCTTAATCTCGCAATAACTTATAAGCACAAGTAAGTACCCTCATTTTAAAAAATATAACAAAAAATCCTTAATTTTTTTTTTCCTATTAAAACTAGTCATCTTCAAACTCAACCTATATAGTAAATTAATTTTAATCTATTTAACCCCATCTTTAATCCATTGTTTTTAACCTTGCATAAATTCCCTGTAGACAATCCTAGAAATTTTTTATAAAAAAAATCTCATCATCTTCTTCTCCAAAAATCATATCTTGTTCTTTTAGGTTTGAAGATTAATGTATGTTAATCTTCGGGTTGAAGTTTGGTTGAAAAAATTTACCCAAGAGGCTGAAGATGGCAAGTTATGAGAATAGAAGTCAAAGGGGTCTTTGGTTTCAAGTTGAAAATGGGGTTATTGAGGTCATCTCCCATTAGTCTATTACATAATATCAAGGTAAGCTGGCAAGGGCTGCGTAGGGTTTTTTGGTGAAATATTTGAAATACTCTATCATACCTTCTTAAACGGATGGTGTCCCCCTTTTACTTAGGTATTTTCTCATCGACTAATGAAAAATGACCTAAATTCCCTTGTTTATTTTTACATATTGGCCGTGAGTTCAAGTCTTAAGTTATTTTGAAGTGCAACTATTTTGTAGAGTTTCTGCCACAACAACTTTTAGTAAGAGCATCCCAAGATTTGTTCTAATTCTTGGTGATTTTATATGAATTGGCGTGCTCTTAGCAAAAGTTGGCATGACAATAAAATATCTACTATTTTTGTCTAATAAATCCAACTCACTTAGGATGCACACTTAAACAAATCCAAACACACGGGACATTGGTTGTTTTTTTCCACATGGAGCCTTTTCTTTACATCTTGTGGGTGTATAAGTATGTTTGAAGAACTGGACCAATGAAAAAACTTCCACATAGCCCCCAACGCCTAAGAAGGTTGAGTCAAGTAAGACATGTGTTTTACTATCTAAGTTAGAGAGTGACTTATAGCAAACGAGTGGTCTTAGCCAAGATATTCACGCGTCGACCTAGCTGAGTCCATGAAAGGACTCAACCTGAGTACACATGGTAGAGTCAAAGCATTTGATTGAACGTAGTTTAATGGTCACTTCGTTAAGGGAACATTGCTGAAAAAGAAAGAAAATCCATGTGAATCTTAATTGAATATATCCTCAGATCTTTGGAATTCTGGTTAAAGTTACTCTCATATCAAATTAGAAAGAGACCAATATACGTAAGAATAGTGATTCAACATGGAATCAAAGAGGATAAGAATAGAAAAGTCCTAATTCGAGAAGAAAACAGAAGATATGGGAAAATTGGAAAGATTTCGTTAGAAAAATTGCCAATAGAGAATAAAGTCTTTTGAGTCTATAAATAACAAGTTAACCACCCAGGTAAATGACATTTTAACTCATTCTCCAACTCATCCCTTCTTATATTCTTGCCAACTAGATCATCAGAAGGTCTTGATCTTGAAATTCTCAGATTTGTGACTTTTTCCAAGAATTATGAGAGGGATCTTCATCGAGATTTGAGTCTGGGGAGTGAGGTAAATCTTTTTACCTACATATCTATATGGTGCCTATTCAATACCCAATTGCGTCTCCAATAATCATGCTACTACCATTTTGGGTTGAGCTACATAATGGAGTTGATTAAACCATGAGGTCCTTTGGAGGCCAAGAGGCATTGATAAGGAATGGCATATCTAAGGTACTAGTGCGTATGCTAGGGACACAAGAGGTAAGTCAGTGATCTTCCACAAGTTGCAGGTTATCAAGTATGGTCTAAAGCTTGCGATCAAATCTAAGGGTAGCTTCAAATATTCTCCTTGCCATTAATCTTTTTATAAGGATTTACGTGCCCAAATCCTAAGGGTGCACTACTGGTATGTTAGGGATCAACCCAAGCCCAACTCAAACTTGACAAACACCAACCCGTACCCAATTTGACTTTGGGCATGTTATGCTCAATGCAACCCAAGTAAACTTAAAAAAGAAAAATATGATGATTAATTAAATTGTCCTGATTTTTTTACTAGAATATTTTCACACGGTCTGACGTAGCAAGGGCACAGAACCGTTGATCCTTTCCATCAGGATTCTTCGGGATACACAAGGAACAATCAACAGTTCTGTGCCCTTGCTACGCCAGACCGAGTGAAAATACTCAAGTCTAAAATCAACTAAAGCAACCATCTTTACTTATTGTTAATTGCAATTTCCTACAAACCAAACATTTGAAATTGTAATATAATCATTGTATGAAAATATAGAATAACATAAACAAAAGCAAACATACTAAAATATGTGTTGTGAATGCGAAAGAAACTAAGATATAATAAATATTTTTGGATTATAACCATATTAAGTTTGGGCAAATCAGGTTGCTCGATGCCTATGCCCAAATCCTTTTTCTTGAATCCAACCTGATTAGAGATGGGCATTTTTTTTTTTGCCTGAATCCGAGATCCAACCCTAGCTAACTGTTCAGCCTTGTATTTGCATTGAACTACTTTCAATTCAGATTCAGAGATATATGGAGTGTCCAATTTGATCTGACCTTCCAATCAATCTTCTAACACTGATTATGCACAAATTGATTTTCAACAAAGATTATATCCGGTTTGGTGCTATTTGTCTTTCACGGCATAATGTTTTTGTTAATAATTGTGATCGTTTACCTCAACAACCTCCAATGCTAATGATTCCTACAAATCAATACATACCAGAGGATCAGCAGCAGAAGTGCAGTGTCTACAGCTTCTATAATAAAAAAAAATTTACGATTTGCGAGTACCAGTGCCCCACAATCTTGACTGCCGCGGTTCCAGTTTTGGATGGTTATATACAGTGGACGAGAGTTTGGTGACTTATAAACATGGTTTTAAAACTCTGTTTTGTGTCTCGTCTCGTCCATGCCTGATACCGAGTCATCTCGGATGAGTTTTCCGATATGTTTGAGACATCTCGTCCAAAAATTTTAAAAATGAACGTGAGGTATTAAATCTCATTCTAAAAATTGACTTGTGCGTCCATCTCATTCATGTCTGATACCGAGACGACTCAGACGAGTTTTGAAATCATGCTTATAAATCCCTTCTTGTCCATTAATAGCAAGATTCATCTACCTTCTCTTAACTCTTTAGAAATCAAATGCCCAGACAATAGTTATTTAATTCCCACTGACCTGCAAAAAGCCATTCTCTCTGCGAATCCTACGTTAACCCCTGATTATGTAGTTTTGATAATCTATGGTATAACTCATAAATGGGGTTTTGTCAAGCCTCTGGTGATAACTTCCATAGAATGGGAATGGCATGGCTATATGGCTATGAGGATGCCGTATACTATAAAGATCAGTTTTATGTTGTCCACTAAATGGGAAAAGTTGTGGTTTGTGACCTTAATTCGCCTCAACAAAGCTTAAAGAATTTGCACTCTAGTTATGAGGGGAATATTGTTATCATAAAAAGTAGAGTGATGCTAAATGCACGTTATTTTTGGCCAATGCCCCTGACACCCTTATCTCTCTCTTGCCCATAGTGAAAAAAAAAAAAAAAAACAAACTTTCTGATTTGATTACCTTGTGACATTCAAAAACATGATCCGAAGACACAATTATATGAATTTAAAAAAAAACAAATAATAATTGTAATGATTATTTTTTTCCTATATTACTTCTCATTAGTCATTACTGCCATTATTCACAATATCCAATGGTATTAAAAACATGTTCCAAACTCTTTTTATTTTTCTTTTTTTTTTGGTTCAGTACTAATGTTCCAAACTTAAAGGACACTCTTTAATCAGTATTGCCATTATTAAGTTTAAAAATTCGTAGCTCAGTTTAATGGGCTGTGATGTTCCCACTGGACTCAAATCTTACAAATTGTCAAAACAGCACAAATTTTTTAAGAAATCTTCGAAGTAGTACCCTATAAAAATCTTGCTCACACCAGTAAAATTACATCTACTAATTAAAGTTTCCTTTTCAAATTGGTAAATTTTTTCTCCTTGATCTCCTTCGTCTCTTATTTGATTGGTGGTAAAATGACCTTAAATTTGTTACAAAATTTTGCAGCAGATGGACCCAACATGCTACTCAAAAGGCATAAATTTATTATTTTATTAACAGGAAAAGATTTATCAACCTCGTCTTCTCGATCCACCATCTTTAATATCTTGTAATAACCCTTGATTTTTCTATCAAATAATCCATCCTTCTACTTCTCTAAAAATTATATGTTGTTCTTAACGTTTGAGGGCTGAAGAAGATAGAACTTTATGGTTGAAAATGAAGGTAAGAACCAAGTTGAAGATACTAATTTTGGAGAAAATCAAGTTGCTTTTGGGTAGAGGTTGAAGATGGCGGCATTTATGTTAATTCAGAGAAGAAAGACAGAGATCAAGGGATGCCATCATTTAAAATAAAAAGAAACACCCGCAAAGGGGATAGAGTAACCGATTGTTTCAAATGTTCTCACCATGGACCTAATAAGAATCGATTAGTCCTTTTTGGGTCTACCATTATGGACCCAATCATTTTTAGGTACGGCTCTGAGTAGTTATCTTAAAGACCTAATACGAATCAGGTCTCATTAAGTTACCTGATGGCTATCAAATTTATTTTATTTATACAATAATATTAGTAGTTAATTATAGACTTACAAAGAGATATCTAGTTAATAAATGTAATTAAACTAAAATTAAAATATAAAGAGGATAAGGGATGTTTAATTTTTAACATTTCTTTGCAATTTTACTCTTCCAAGTTTTAAAAGCTTATTGATCTTAAGTTTCATTACAAGTTAAATTATTATATTTATAAATAAGTGCCTATTTTATCAAATACTTATCTTTTTTTTCTCATTCAAAAAACATTATCTATCTTAATGGATACCATGGTTGGTCCAGTTTCTAAAGATCTCATAATCTGACTTGGGCACGTGGCATATTAAATTGACTTATCTTATGTGACAAGCTTGGAAATCATAGATCTGTTCTCCTCGAGATATACAATTGTGGTTCTTCATTAAAAGGTGTAGTTTTGTATCTTGAGGAGAGAAGATCTACAATTTCTGAGCTTGTCGTGTCGGGAAAGTCGATTGAGTATGCCACGTGCCTAAGTCAAATTATCAAGACTCTATCTGGAATCAAATCCGAAATTCTGGAATCAAATCTGAAATTTTATTTAGGTTCCAATTCCAATACATGTGGAACAACCCATCTTCTTCAACCTTCAATTTTGGTTGAATATATGAAAAATAATTTAAATTAAGATGAAGAGCATAGGTCCTTTTTCATTAGTATACGAGAAAAGACAGAGGTGGGATCGCGTGTTCCCGTGAGTCTCCTAATTTCCTTTTAACAAGAACTTATTGAAAAGTCCTGATTTAATTATAATTAGAAGTTGAAGGAAAACGAGGAATCCTTTTCTTTTTTATAACCTAACTTCCAAAACAAGTCTTCTCAGCCTCGACTAGTATTCGTTCCTTCTTACTGTTTTCTCTCATCATCTTCGATTAAATTCAATCATCATCCAATTTAGATCTAGAGATATGGAGGAGTCTAATTGGTCTGACCTTTCAATGGATCTTTTAACACTGATCACAGACAAATTAATTTGTATTAAAGATTACATCCGGTTTGGCGCTACTTCCACGACATGGAGTAATGTTTTCGTTAATAATCGTAATTGTTTGCCCCAACAACTTCCAATGCTACTGTTCCTAGATAATGATGTTCGGAAGAAGGAGAAGCACAAATTGTTCAGCGTCACAGATAAAAAAGTTTATGACTAGCACGTACCAATGCCCAACAATCTCCACTGCATTGGTTCCAGTTTTGGATGGTTAATTACTGTGGATGATGAGAGTTTGGCAGTTCGCCTTATAAATCCCTTCTTGTCCATTAATAATCAGATCCATCTCCCATCTCTTAAGTATTTAGATAATCATTTAATTCCCACTCAGCTGCATAAGGCCATTCTCTCGGCCAATCCGAATTTGACCCCTGATTATGTGATTTTTATCATCTACGGCCAAAATCATAAATTGGGTTTCATCAAGTCTGTTGACAAAACTTGGACTTCCATAGAATCGATATCGGATGGTTATAAGGATGCTATATACTATAAAGATCAGTTTTATGCAGTCCACTACACGGGAAGAGTTGTGGTTTTTAACCTTGATTCACCTCATCCAAAGCTTAATGAATTTGCACCATCTCCAACAGTAGAAGATAATTGGCCTAAGACTAAGTACTATATTGTGGTATCATCGGGGGATCTTTTGCAGGTAAGAAGAGAAGTGTCCTACGTTACGTCGGTTTGTAGAACTTTAGAATCCACAGTCTTCAAACTGGACCCAATTAAGAAAAAGTGGCTCAAGGTGAAGAGCCTGCATGGGCGTGTATTGTTCTTAGGTGACAATTCTTCCATGTCTGTTTTGGCTTCAGACTTCCCTGGGTGTAAGCCAAATTGCATCTACGCTACAGATGCTAAGATCGGTCCATCTTCCCGATGGAGAAAAGTGCATGTGGATTATTATATTAGAGTATTTAACTTAAAAGATGAGAGTTCTGAACAACATTACTTGTCCCCAATCTTGGTGCCGCCACCGATTTGGGTTGAGCCTACCGTACAAGTTTATTTCAATTAACTCTTTTTCTTTTTTATATATATTTATTAAGATGGTTTAGTTGGTGAGGACAATTATTAATGCTCGATTCTATAAATGTTTTATCACTTGATTTTATTTCCATGCTTCTTTTTAAATTATAGAATTGTACTCTGAGTTGATCATATGTTCTAATTATTTGTATACTATCACTATTAGAAATGCTAACTCTTCTATTAGTTTTAGTTATTAGTGTAATGTTCCGTCGAAATGTCAGTCCTGAGATCGTTCTCATAATTCGTATGTAATCGCAAATTCTCTTTACCTTACAATAACTTACAAGGACAAATACAACACAACTGTAATTGTTGGATTATAGGTCTTTGAATTGGGCCCCAAGTCCCTAATGTGCCATAATGGGTCAAGGTGAGTAGTCTATGTGGATGTACTGTTGTTCTTATGTATTATTATTTCAATTTTCTTAGAAGTAAGCCAAATTACATCTACCTAGCTGACAATATTATGGCCACGTGTCATAGCCATCGTAGTTCATCCTATTGACCGTCGCTGTAGATTTGCAATAATGTCTTAGTAATTATCTTTTATTTCTTTCCCTCCATTGTACTGATTTTGGATTTGATGTATTCTACTAGTTCATGTAATGCCCATGAAGATTTTCATTAGTTATCATTACAGACCCTTAATGTAGAGTTCCATGAACATTCTACAAAAGGGATCATGATTCTTTTTGTAAATACAATGTGAAAAAAGCCCAAATTTGAAGGTCGTGGGCCGTCAAATTTCATAAAATTTGACGGATCAAGAGGTCGAATTTTTTACTGTCAAAATTTTTTTTTCGACAGGTCAAACATGTCAAATTAATGAAGGATTAGAGAAATTTGACAGCTCTAAGCCATCAAATCTGGGAACATCAAGAATTTCGACAGTCCTAGACTGTCAAAATTCAGATTCTAAAATTCGTGGGCCTTGGCCCGTCAATTTTTTCTGTAGAATTTTCCAGTTTTCATGTAGTGAAAGATAGGAAATTATCTTCTTCTTCTTCTTCCTCTCTCTCTCTCTCTTCATGGTAATGAATTTGGATTTGATGTCTACTAATCATTTGTGTAATGCCAATACTTGAATTTTCAATTCATTCAATGGATTGGATTCTTCACATCCCTTAAGATGTTATGACAGCCTTAAAAATCATTTTGGTTGTTCATCTATGCTCTGTAAATTCTCTTCCCATATATTCCATTCCACTTGATTGAGTTTTAAAAAATTGACAGTTGGAAATTAAGGTGATCAGTTTATGATAGAGAACTGCCCAAAGTCCTCGAACTCCAAGACTAAGAAGAGTCTTGCATAAGACCATTTATGTGCAGCCAAGGGCGGAGCCAGGATTTTTGGTCAGTGAGGGCTAAATGCTAATGATGGTTGACAGATAATCCTGGCTTCCTTCCTTGCAAACGTTGGGTTCGTCACTAGAAACAATGGTTGGCCAATGACATCTGTAAGAGTGATAAAAGATTCTCCCTAAAATCATATATGTTTGAACTTAACTGTTTTTTTTTTTTTGTTGGCCTTACACAAGGATATCTCAAAAGGGTTGGGTACAAAGAAATTAAGAGCTCAAAATAATCCTCAACAACTAAAATGGTAAGAAGTTTTTCTTGACATGCCAACATACGAGTAGATATCAAGCCAAAAACACCTAAATCTACAATGGTGGTCAAGCTCTTTTATAATTTGATCTTTTCTTCTTTTGGACACAATGAAGGCCTCACAATTTTATTTGTTTAAGTCTAATTGAGATTGAAGGTGAGGACGATTAAGTAATTTCATATTTGTGTCCGATGACTCAAGGCCTACATTTCATCAATTTGAAAAACACAAGAGTATCTTTAATATCAATCAAAACTTTGAAGTAGGGTGGGGTTAAATTGCCATTTTTTTTGGAGAGATTTAATCTTGCATCACCATTGTTTTTTATTACAAAACTTCCTTGGAGTTCTAACAACTCTAAAGCAACCTTACTTTACTTAGTTTTTTACCTAACAAATCTTGAAGAGAAATTCACATAATTTTAAAAATATTAAATACCTATAATACCTTCATTTCTTTAAACAAATATTTATTATATTCAACATCTATTTTGTCCTAAATCAAAATTCAATTGATGGGATTAATTTTTTACACAAAAAAAAAAAAAAAATTGATAAACCTTGGAGTGGATCTTAACCGTATCAATTTGTGGCATAAAAAAAAACATGATTTGATGCCACGCCACGGACTTATAGAGGACAAAATTCTAAGAACTTCAAAAAAAAGAAAGTTAACTTTCTGTGTTGAGTTTTTAAATTTTGGGAGTTCCGTAGCTATTCATTTTTGATTCCTTGGATCAAGTTCAAAAAGGGTTTTTTTTTTTAATTTTTATTTTTCCATGAAAATCTAGAAGACTATGGTGATGGATTGACAATTCGATAATCCATATGGGCCCAATGACCCTTGGTAAGACTTGAAATCTTACTTAGTCATGTTAGCTTGATTCATATTAAGTAACGTGAGGATTTTTTTTTTTTTTTTTAATAAAATTGTAATGGAGAGGTCAATCAAGTAAATCTCTCAAAAATTAAAAATTAAAAAAGAAGTAGTGGGGGCTAGATTTCGTTAGTGTCAATAATATGAGGTGTTTCTAAGGAAAATTAAAAATTAAAAGGACTTCAAAATGTCGAGAAATCCTTAAATTTTCCATCCTTACCTGTTATTAAATAATATTAAAAATTTTAAATTTTAAATTATTTAAAAATAATAATTCTTTTAATCTTATGTTTATAATAATTTAATACTATGAGCTATACTTCACTATAATTTCACACACACACACATACATATGGTTGGTGTTCAGAAGTCGTAAAGAGAATCAAATATTATGTCAAACATTTTTCAAAATAAGGGTTAGAAGTTTCAAAATGGGTTGATTTTTTGTGAGGATAATCTATATGGTGAAGTTATCATTCTCACCAAAACTCAACTCATTCTGAAATTTTTAACCCTAGTTTACAATTTGAAGAATTAGTGAATTATCCGATTTTTGTAAATCACTTTTGATGGAATTAGAAGTTTCGAACTGAACTGATTTTCGGTGAGTATAATTTTCTCAACATAGAGATCATCCTCACAAAAAAATCAACTCATTCTGAAACTTCTAACCCATACATTGAAAAATTGTTTGGCTCTTTTAGGGCCTCTGAACGCCATCCTATATATATAATTTTTAATAATTAGAAATCGGTCCAACGAAATTGAAGCCCGGTCCGACCACTTAAGCAAAAATTTTGGTTTGATCGTTGGTCCAATTTTTAAAACATTGGTAATACCCCTATCTTCAACCTTCAATTTTGGTTGAATATATGAAAATAATTGAATTAATGAATTTAAAGATGAGGGCATATAGTTCGTTTTTCATTAGTATATAAGAAAGAATCTAGGTGGGAGTGGGACCACATGTTCTGACTTTAATCTAATTCTCGAGAATCTCCTATTCCTAATTTAATTAAGGGTGATATAGCCATACGCCTATGTTTTTCAATATATCAGAGATACCCCTAGGTTTTGAAATTGATGACATGCATCCTTGACCTCAGTCTTCTAAATAGATTAGGGTGAAAAAACTCAAATGCCTTCGTCTTTAATCTCTAGTTAAAAATCCAAATTTTTTTTCTCCAAAATCAATAATTTTCAAGCTGTTAAACCTCCAAGATAACTTTAATCTATTCAAACATTATTTTTATCTCTCATTTTCTATTTTGCCCTCTTTTATAAAATATCCTTGATTTTTTAAATCAAAATTTTATTATTTTATATATTTTTTTAAAAATTATATCTTGACTTGAGATTTGAATGTTGAAGAGTTGAAGTAAATATAATCTTAAGATAGATGATGAGGTTCAAAAATTTTATCCAAAGGGATTGAAGATGATTGATTTAGAGAAGAAAAAACTGAGTTTTTTTTATTAGAAATTAAAGATGGGGGCATTTGAGTCCTTAACCCTTAATCTATTTAAAAGATTAAGGTCAAAGGATAAATATCATCAGTTTCGAATCATGAAAGGCATCCTTAATATTCATCAGAACATAGGGGTATGTTTAAATCACCCTTTAATTAAGAGTCGTGATAATCTGAATATCCCACGTGGCATACTCAATCGGTTACTGACGTGACAAGTAGGATAACCATAGATCTGCAATATTCGAGATACACGGTTCCATCAAGATACACTAAATTAATGACAGTGGTGGGATCGCGTGTTCCCGTGAGTCTCCTAATTTCCTTTTAACAAGAACTTATTGAAAAGTCCTGATTTAATTATAATTAGAAGTTGAAGGAAAACGAGGAATCCTTTTCTTTTTTATAACCTAACTTCCAAAACAAGTCTTCTCAGCCTCGACTAGTATTCGTTCCTTCTTACTGTTTTCTCTCATCATCTTCGATTAAATTCAATCATCATCCAATTTAGATCTAGAGATATGGAGGAGTCTAATTGGTCTGACCTTTCAATGGATCTTTTAACACTGATCACAGACAAATTAATTTGTATTAAAGATTACATCCGGTTTGGCGCTACTTCCACGACATGGAGTAATGTTTTCGTTAATAATCGTAATTGTTTGCCCCAACAACTTCCAATGCTACTGTTCCTAGATAATGATGTTCGGAAGAAGGAGAAGCACAAATTGTTCAGCGTCACAGAAAAAAATGTTTACGACTTGCAAGTACCAATGCCCCACAATCTCCACTGCATTGGTTCCAGTTTTGGATGGTTAATTACTGTGGATGATGAGAGTTTGGCAGTTCGCCTTATAAATCCCTTCTTGTCCATTAATAATCAGATCCATCTTCCCTCTCTTAAGTCTTTAGATAATTTTTTAATTCCCACTCAGCTGCATAAGGCCATTCTCTCGGCCAATCCGAATTTGACCACTGATTATGTGATTTTGATAATCTACAGCCAATATCATAAATTGGGTTTCATCAACTCTGTTGACAAAACTTGGACTTCCATAGAATCGATATGGGATGGTTATAAGGATGCTATATACTATAAAGATCAGTTTTATGCAGTCCACTACACGGGAAAAGTTGTGGTTTGTAACCTTGATTCACCTCATCCAAAGCTTAATGAATTTGCACCATCTCCAACAGTAGAAGATAATTGGCCTAGGACTAAGTACTATATTGTGGTATCATCGGGGGATCTTTTGCAGGTAAGAAGAGAAGTGTCCAACGTTACGTCGGTTTATAGACCTTTAGAATCCACAGTCTTCAAATTGGACCCAAATAAGAAAAAGTGGCTCAAGGTGAAGAGCCTGCATGGGCGTGTGTTGTTCTTAGGTGACAATTCTTCCATGTCTGTTTCGGCTTCAGACTTCCCTGGGTGTAAGCCAAATTGCATCTATGTTACAGATTCTAAGATCGGGCCATCTTCCCGATGGAGAAAAGTGCATGTGGATTATCATATTAGAGTATTTAACTTAAAAGATGGGAGTACTGAGCAATATTACTTGTCCCCAATCTTGGTACCGCCACCGATTTGGGTTGAGCCTACTGTACAAGTTTATTTCAATTAACTCTTTTTCTTTTTCTTTTTTTCTTTTTTATATATATTTATTAAGATGGTTTAGTTGATGAGGACAATTATTAATGCTCGATTCTATAAATGTTTTATCACTTGATTTTATTTCCATGCTTCTTTTTAAATTATAGAATTGTACTCTCAGTTGATCATATGTTCTAATTATTTGTATACTATCACTATTAGAAATGCTAACTCTTCCATTAGCTGTAGTTATTAGTGTAATATTCTGTCGAAATGTAATGTCAGTCCTGAGATCCTTCTCATAATTCGTATGTAATCGCAAATTCTCTTAACCTTACAATAACTTACAAGGACAAATACAACACAACTGTAATTGTTGGATTATAGGTCTTTGAATTGGGCCCCAAGTCCCTAATGTGCCATAATGGGTCAAGGTGATTAGTCTATGTGGATGCACTGTTGTTCCTATGTATTATTATTTCAATTTTCTTAGAAGTAAGCCAAATTGCATCTACCAAGCTGACAATATTATGGCCATGTGTCGTAGCCATCGTAGTTCATCCTATTGACCGTCGCTGTAGATTTGCACTAATGTCTTAGTAATTATCTTTTATTTCTTTCCCTCCATCGTACTGTTTTTGGATTTGATGTATTCCAATAGTTCATGTAATGCCCATGAAGATTTTCATTAGTTATCCTTACAAACCCTTAATGTAGAGTTCCATGAACATTCTACAAAAGGGATCATGATTCCTTTGTAAACACAATGTGAAAAAAGCCCAAATTTGACGGTTGTGGGCTGTCAAATTTCATAAAATTCAACGGACCAAGAGGTTGAATTTTTTATTGTCAAAATTTTTTTGTTCGACAGGTCAAATATGTCAAATTAATGAAGGATGAGAGAAATTTGACAGCTCTAAGCCATCAAATCTGGGAACATCAAGAATTTCGACAGTCCTAGACTGTCAAAATTCAGATTCTAAAATTCGTGGGCCTTGGCCCGTCAATTTTTTCTGTAGAATTTTCCAGTTTTCATGTAGTGAAAGATAGGAAATTATCTTCTTCTTCTTCTTCCTCTCTCTCTCTCTCTTCATGGTACTGAATTTGGATTTGATGTGTACTAATCGTTTGTGTAATGCCAATACTAGAATTTTCAATTCATTCAATGGATTGGATTCTTTACATCCCTTAAGATGTTATGACAGTCTTAAAAATCATTTTGGTTGTTCATCTATGCTCTGTAAATTCTCTTCCCATATATTCCATTCAACTTGATTGAGTTTTAAAAAATTGACAGTTGGAAATTAAGGTGATCAGTTTATGACAGAGAACTGCCCAAAGTCCTCGAACTCCAAGACTAAGAAGAGTCTTGCATACACTCATTTCTTTAAACAAATACTTATTATATTCAACATCTATTTTTTCCTAAATCAAAATTCAAATTGATGGGATTAATTTTTTACACAAAAAAAAAATGACAAACCTTGGAGTGGATCTTAACTTTATTAATTTGTGGCATCTAAAAACATGATATGATGTCATGCCACAAACTTATAGAGGACAAATTCTAAGAACTTCAAAAAAAAAAAAGTTAACTTTCTGTATTGAGTTTTTAAATTTTGGGAGTTCCGTAGTTATTCATTTTTGACACCTTGGATCAAGTTCAAAAAGGGTTTTTTTTTTTTTTTTTTAATTTGTATTTTTTCATGAAAATCTAGAAGACTATGATGATGGATTGCTAATTCGATAATACATGTGGGCCCACTGACCCTTGGTAAGACTTGAAATCTTACTTAGTCATGTTAGCTTGATTCATATTAAGTAACGTGAGGAATTTTTATTTTTTTTAAAATAAAATTGTAATGGAGAGGACAGTCATGTAAATCTCTCAAAATTAAAAATTAAAAAAGAAGTAGTGGGGGCTAGATTTCGTTAGTGTCAATAATATGAGGTGTTTCGAAGGAAAATTAAAAATTAAAAGGACTTCAAAATGTCAAGAAATCCTTAAATTTCCCATCCTTACCGGTTATTAAATAATATTAACAATTAAATTTCAAGTTATTTAAAAAAACAATTCTTTTAATCTTATATTTATAATATTTTAATACTATGAGCTATACTTCACTATAATTTCACACACACATACATATAGTTGGTGTTCAGAAGTCGTAAAGAGAATCAAATATTATGTCAAACATTTTTCAAAATAGGAGTTATAAGTTTCAAAATGGGCTGATTTTTTGTGAGGATAATCTATATGGTAAAGTGATCATCCACCAAAACTCAACTCATTCCGAAATTTCTAACTCTAATTTAAAATTTGAAGAATCGTGAACAATCCGACTTTTGTAAATCACTTTTGATGGGATTAGAAGTTTCAAAGGTGAATATGATCTTCTCAACATAGAGATCATCCTCATAAAAAATCAACTCATTCTAAAACTTCTAACTCATACATTGAAGAATTGCTTGTCTCTTTTAGGACCTCTGAGCACCACCCTCTATATATATATATATATATAATTTTTAATAATTAGAAATCGGTCCAACCACTTAAGCGAAAAATTTGGTTTGATTGTTGGTCCGATTTTTAAAACATTGGTGATACCCCTATCTTCAACCTTCAATTTTGGTATAATATATGAAAATAATTGAATTAATGAATTTAAAGATGAGAGAATATAGTTCGTTTTTTATTAGTATACGAGAAAGGACCTAGGTGAGAGTGGGAACACGTGTTCCGACTTTAATCCAATTCTTGAGAATCTCCAATTCCTAATTTAATTAAGGGTGATTTAGACATATCCCTATGTTTTTAAATATATTAGAGATACCCCTATGTTTTGAAATTGATGACATGCATCCTTGACTTCAGTCTTCTAAATAGACTAGAGTAAAAAGACTCAAATGTCTTCATCTTTAATCTCTAGTTAAAAATCCAAATTTTTCTTTTCCAAAATCAATCATCTTCAAACTGTTAAACATTCAATATAACTTTAATCTATTCAAACATTATCTTCATCCATCATTTTCTATTTTGCCCCCTTTCATAAAATATCTTAGATTTTTCAATCCAAAATTTTATCATTTTATATATTTTTTTAAAAAATTGTATCTTGACTTGAGATTTGAATGTTGAAGACTTGGAGTAGATACAATCTTAAAATAGATGATGAGGTTCAAAATTTTTATCCAAAAAGATTGAAGATGACTGATTTAAAGAAGAAAAATCTGAGTTTTTTTTATTAGAAATTAAAGACAGGGGCATTTTAATCCTTACCCTTTAATCTATTTATCATCAGTTTCGAATCATGAAAGGCCTGCTTAATATTCATCAGAACATAGGGGAATGTCTAAATCACCCTTTAATCAAGAGCCGTGATAATCGGAACACCCCACGTGGCATACTCGATCGGTTACTGACGTGACAAGTAGGAGAACCATAGATCTGCACTATTCGAGATACACGATTTCATCGAGATACACTTTTTTTTTTAAATGGGGGAAGTTCAGCGATGTATCCGAGAAGCGGTGGTCGAATGAGTTTGCCACGTGGGATAGTCCGATTACCAAGATTCTTTAATTAATTATAATTAGAAGTTCAAGGGCAATAAGGAATCCCTTTCTTTCTAAAACTCAGACTCACCTAGTCTTTCTTTTTCTCTCTTTATCATCTTCGATTCAATTCAATCATCGTCCAATTCAGATCAAGAGATATGGAGGAGTCTAATTGGTCTGATCTTTCAAACGATCTTTTAACACTGATCGTGGACAAATTGATTTTCAGTAAAGATTACATCCGTTTTGGGGCTACTTGCATCACATGGCGTAATGTTTTCGTTAGTAATCGTGATCGTTTACCCCAACAACCTCCCATGTTAATGTTTCTTGATCATCTGCAGAAGCAGCACAGAGCCTACAGCCTCTCTGATAAAAAAGTTTACGACTTGCAACTACCAATCCCCCACAATCTCCACTGTCGTTGTTCCAGTTTTGGATGGGTATTTACTGTGGAGGATGAGAGTTTGGCAGTTCGCCTTATAAATCCCTTCTTGTCCATTAATAATGAGATCCATCTCCCATCTCTTAAGTCTTTAGATGATAATTTAATTCCCAATAAGTTGCAAAAGGTTGTTCTCTCTGCCAATCCTTATTTGACCCCTGATTATGTAGTTTTAGTAATCTACGGTGTAACTCATAAATTGGGTTTTGTCAAGTCTGGTGATAAAACTTGGACTTCTATAGGTTGGAAATCTCATGGCTATGAGGATGCCATATACTATAAAGATGAGTTTTATGTCATCCATTACACGGGAAAAGTTGAGGTTTGTGACTTTAATTCGCCTCAACCAAAGCTTAAAGAATTTACACCTTCTTTACAAAGGGAAAGTTGTTATCATAAAAAGTATATTGTGGAATCATCGGGAGAACTCTTGAAGGTTACAAGGAGAATGACCTACATTATGGCGACTTGTACAAGTTTAGAATTCAAAGTCTTCAAATTGGACCCACTGGAGAAAAAGTGGCTCAACGTGAAGGGCCTGCGTGGACGTGCGTTGTTCTTAGGTAACAATTCTTCCATGTCTGTTTCGGCTTCAGACTTCCCTGGATATAAGCCAAATTGCATCTATTTCACCGATACTAAAGCCTTTCGAATCCCACGTCGCACAATGTTTGTGACTCAATATATTATTAGAGCATTCAACTTAGAAGATGGGAGTTTTGAACAACTTTACTTGTCCCCAAAGATGATGACACCATCGATTTGGGTTGAGCCTACAGTACAAGTTGGTTTCAATTAAGTCATTTGTTTTTTTTTTATATTAAGGTGGTTTAGTTGGTGAGGAAAAATTATTAATGCTTGAGTATATAAATGTTTTCCACATTATATAATTTTATCTTCTTGTGAAATAGTGTTTTATCACTTTATTTTAATTATTTGTATACTATTACTTTGTTTTCATATATTGTTCTTTTAGAATCTGTGTTTTTCCATGAAAATCTAAAAGATTATGATGATGGATTGTCAATTTGATAAATCAAGTGGACCCAATGACCCTTGGTAAGACTTGAAATCTTACTAAGTTAGTCATGTTAGCTTGATTCATATTAAGTAATGTGAGGGTATTTTTTTCTTTTAAATAAAATTGCAATAGAAAGGTCCGTCCAGTAAATCTCTCAAAAAACAAAATAAAAAAGAATTTGTCGGGATTAGATTTCGTTAGTGTCAATAATTTGAGATCTCTCTGATATCTATTAAAAATGTAAGGAGTTATAAGTCAATGAATTTTTTTTTTCAAAGAGTTCGGCCACTCGTCCTTACTTAGTGTGCCGCCCTTGTGTGCAGCTGATGGGACCAACATGAAAAGATTTATCACCCTTATCTTCGATCCATCATCTTTAATATCTTATAATAATCTTTGATTTTTCTACCAAATAATCCATCCTCCTAATAAGTGTCTACCTAATCAAATGTTGATGTTTTTTTCTCATCGAGATGATGAAATATCTACTTAATGGGTAAACGATGGGTATCAGATATTTATAAGTTCAGTTCTGCTTCTAAAGAGCTCATACCGAAATCAAAACCAAAATTTTATTTAATTTCCAATTCTAGTTATACGTGGAATCGACCAATTGACACTAGTGATTTAAAAATCGGATCGGACCGGTGGTCCAATTGGGATTAATCGGAAATTTAAAAAAATTCGATCCAATACATTGGGAATCATGGATTTTTCTAATTTAGTGGTTGATCCGTCAAAACAGATGGTGCACTATCATCCATTCACATTCCTAAAAGAAAACTTCTTAAATAATGAGAAGTCAAATAAATAGTCTTGACCAATACATGCACATCATATATATATATATATATATATATTTCTTAATTAAGGTATTAAAAATCGTGTAATTCTATAACGAATTTGTTTTAAAGGGATTTAAAAAAAAAATTTCTTCCTAAATTGAAAGAGTGAGTTTCTAAATGCAAAATGCTGAAATGACAAAAAGTATTTACTGTGATTCTCACAAGTCTGACGTGGGATGTGCATATAATCATAGATGTGTTTTCTCGTGATACGAGTAAAAATCATCTATGGTTATGTATATATGTCCACGTCAGAATTGTAAGAATCACAGTAAATACTATGTCACCCCCAGCACGACTCTTTCTAAAATATGCAATTCTTTTCAAACCAACCTACCTTCGTCAATTATTAAAGAGTTGGACTTTTAAAAGGATTTCAAAATATCAAGAAATCCTTAAATTTTTCATTCTTATCAATTATTAAATAATATTAAAAATTAAAATGTCAAGTTATTTTAAAAAATCATTCTTTTTTATATATATATATATATATATAGAGAGAGAGAGAGAGAGATGATGGCTTTCTTTTGACAAAATCCTAGACAACATTCTAGACAAAGCATTTTCTCTTATATGGACTAAATTTTTTAGAATGGATTGATTTTTTGTAAGTATGATATCCTCATCATAAAGATTATCATCGCAAAAAATCAACTAATTCTGAAACTTCTAACCCATACATTGAAAAATTGTTTGGCACAATGTTTGGCTCTTTTAAGGCTTCTGAACGCCACCATATATATATATTATTTTTAATAATTAGAAATTGGTTCGAATTAATTAGAAATCGATTCAACCACTTTAGAAATCGATCTGATTTTTAAAACATTGGTGATAACCCTATCTTCAACCTTCAATTTTGGTTGAATATGTGAAAATAATTGAATTAGTGAATTTAAAGATGAAGGCATACATGTCATTTTTCATTTGTATACGAGAAAGGACCTAGGTGGGAGCGGGACCGCATGTTCCGACTTTAATCCAATTCTCGTGAATCTTTCATTCCTGGTTTAATTAAGAGTGATTTAGACATACCCTTATGTTTTCCAATATATTAGAGATACCCTTACATTTTGAAATTGATGATATGCATCATTGATCTTAGTCTTTTAAATATACTTAGGTGAAATGACTCAAATGCCCTCATTTTTAATCTCTAGTTAAAAATCCAGATTTTTCTTCTCCAAAATGAATCATCTTCAAGGTGTTCAACTTCAAGATAACTTTAATCTATTCAAACCTTATTTTCATCCATCATTTTCTATCTTGCCTCATTTTGTAAAATATCTTATATTTTTCTAATCAAAATTTAATCATTTTATATTTTTTCAAAAATTATATCTTGCATTGAGATTTGAATATTGAAGGCTTGAAGTAGATACAATCTTAAAATAAATGATGAGGTTCAAAATTTTTATCTAAAAAAGTTGAAGATGATTGATTTGGAGAAGAAAAATATGAGTTTTTGATTAGAGATTAAAAATGGGGGCATTTGAGTCCTCACCCCTTATTCTATTTAAAAGATTAAGGTCAAGCCATAAATGTCATAAGTTTCAAATCATGAAGGGTATATCTAATATTCATTAAAACATAGGAGAATGTGTAAATCATCCTTTAATTAAGAGTCGTGACGTAACAAGTTTGAGAATCATGGATCCTCGGGATACACGGTTTCATCGAGATATCTTTTTTTAAACGGGAAACTGCAGCCAGGATCCCGAGAAGCGGTAGTCGATTTAGTTTCCCTCGTCGGATAGTCACATTATCACGATTCTTTGATTTTCCTCAAAGTATAATTAGTTGGAGGAAAATAAGGAATCCGATTCTTTCTAGAACTCAGACTCACCTAGTCTTTCGTTCTTCTTCTTACTATTTTCTCTTTATCATGCATCTTCGATTCAATTCAATCATCGTCCAATTCAGATCTAGAGATATGGAGGAGTCTAATTGGTCTCATCTTTCAAATGATCTTTTAACACTGATCTTGGACAAATTGATTTTCATTAAAGATTACATCCGTTTTGGGGCTACTTGCATCACATGGCGTAATGTTTTCGTTAATAATCATGATCGCTTACCCCAACAACCTCCAATGTTAATGTTTCTTGATCATCTGCAGAAGCAGAAGCACAGAGTCTACAGCCTCTCTGATAAAAAAGTTTACGACTTGGAAGTATCAATCCCCCACAATCTCCACTGCCGTTATTCCAGTTTTGGATGGTTATTTACTATGGAGGATAAGAGTTTGGCAGTTCGCCTTATAAATCCCTTCTTGTCCATTAATAATGAGATCCATCTCCCATCTCTTAAGTCTTTAGATGATAATTTAATTCCCAATAAGTTGCAAAAGGTTGTTCTCTCTGCCAATCCTTATTTGACCCCTGATTATGTGGTTTTAGTAATCTACGGTGCAACTCATAACTTGGGTTTTGTCAAGTCTGGTGATAAAACTTGGACTTCCATAGAATGGATATCTCATGGCTATGAGGATGCTATATACTACAAAGACCAGTTTTATGTCATCCATTACACGGGAAAAGTTGAGGTCTGTGACCTTAATTCGCCTCAACCAAAGCTTAAAGAATTTACACCCTCTTTACAAAGGAACTTCTATTATCATAAAAAGTATATCGTGGAATCATCGGGAGACCTCTTAAAGGTTACAAGGAGAATGACCTACATTATGGCGAATTGTACAAGTTTAGAATTCAAAGTCTTCAAATTGGACCCAATGGAGAAAAACTGGCTCAACGTGAAGGGCCTGCGTGGACGTGCGTTGTTCTTAGGTAACAATTCTTCCATGTCTGTCTCGGCTTCAGATTTCCCTGGGTACAAGCCAAATTGCATCTATTTCACCGATACTAAAGCAGTTCCAACCCCCTGTCGCACAAAGTTTGTGACTCAATATATTATTACAGTACTCAACTTAGAAGATGGGAATTTTGAACAACATCACTTGTCTCCAATGATTTGGGTTGAGCCTACAGTACAAGTTGGTTTCAATTAACTCATTTGTTTTTTATTTTTGTTAAGATGGTTTAGTTGGTGAGGACAAATTATTAATGCTTGAGTATCTAAATGTTTTCCACATTATATAATTTTATCTTCTTGTGAAATAGTGTTTTGTCACTTTATTTTAATTATTTGTATACTATCACTATTAGAAATTTTTTAACTCTTTTATTATAGGTTGTAGTGTAATAGTCCATCAAAATGTTATGTTAATTCTTTCGCAATGTTATGTCAGTCCTAAAATCCTTCTCATAATTCATATGTACTTGCAAAGTCTCTTAACCTTACAATTACTTAGAAGCACAATTACAACACAGCTATAATTGTTGGATTATAGGTCTTTGAATTGAACCCCAAGTCCCTAACTTGCCAAAATGGGTCAAGGTGAGTAGTCTATGTGGATGCACACGTTGTTCTTATTGTATTATTCTTTCATGTCACATTTGGTTTCAAATTTTCTTAAAAATAAGTCAAATTGCATCTATTTAACAGACAATATTAAGAAATCTCATTTGCTTTCACTACAAGAAAATTGACTTACAGGGACGGCCATATAAATACCGTCACTGTATGTTTATAACGCTACGTCTTTTACAAGACTCACTATGGAACAGACTATTATTTATGTGCAATTACTCACTATGGAACAGACTATTATTTTATTTAATGACGCCTTATAGCCATGATCCTCTAATTCCCATCGCTAGAAGACTGTATAGCGATGGACACTGTTCGATATAACAACTGTTGTAGTCTTATATACTGATGGCCATGTGTCATAGCCATTGTCATTCATCCTATTGACCGTCACTATAGATTTGCACTATTGTTTTAGTAGCTTTTACCTAGGCTCTATAGCGTTCCTTTGTGGTCAGCTATAGATCTCTCGTTTAACACCAACCAAAGCATCGTTACTCTTTCACCACTCCCTCTTCACCGCCACCTCCCTCATGGGGAGGGGTGAGTATAGTATTTAGATCTAGGATTTTTTTGTTAAAATTTTCAGTTTTATTATCCAAATTCTTCAAAATTGTTTGATCTAGGATTTTATTGCCAGTGTTTTAAATGGTGTACAATGTGTGAATTTGCTTTTTTACAATAAAGTCAATTTAAGTATGTGCCGCTTTGAAGAGCATAAAAGAAATCACATTTTTAAATGTCATTTGGTGCTCATGCTCTGCAAACTGGTAGACAAATAAACTTCATTTTAAAAAAATTAAAATCCACAAATAAAACAATGTTTAGAATACAAGCAATTAGGCATGTACATTCCGGTATACCTGAACCGAATCTTTGGAATCGGTCCAGGTTTTGAAAAACCTTAAATCGGATAAAAATTTTTGGGTTTGGTCCAGGTTTTATTCCAACAGAAAGAATAGACACTATGTGAAAACTGAAAATTTGGACGAGAAAATTCGATGGGCCAAAGCCCACAAGTTTTAGGGACCTTACGTGGTGGCTGCCGGTGGATGATGCATATCGTTGTGGCATGGCAGCCGGTAATTGATACAGAGCGTTGTCGGCCTCGAAAGTCACTTTCTTTCACTGGGCTAGCTTGCTTCCACTGGTGGGGCGAAGGGGCTAGAGCGCCTCTGGGGCTATTTGTCCCATAGTAGGGCTATTCTTCCAGTAGGGACTAGGATAACTTGGCTTGAACGGCGTATGGCCGTGGAAATTTTTGATAATCCCCAATTCGACGGCTTAGAGCCATCAAATTTCTCTCATCTTCCATTAATTGAATGGTTTCAGTCAATCGAAAAAAAAAAAAAAAAAAATTACAATGTAAAATTTGACTCATTGATCCATCAAATTTTATGAAATTCGACGGACTTGGATGGTCAAATATAGATTTTTTTCACGTTGTGAGAAACCAAACCAAGTTTTCAGATTTTTTTTTAATAAACATGATTAATTAAGAGAGTTACTATTGCCACACTACCTTAATGTAGAGTTATCATTACATTAAGATTATCATTAGTTCATGTAATGCCCATGAAGATTTTCATTAGTTATCATTACAGACCCTTAATGTACAGTTCCATGAACATTCCACAAAAGGGATCATTATCTTCTTCTTCTTCTTCCTCTGTTTCTCTCTCTCTCTCTCTCTCTTCATGGTAATGAATTTGGATTTGATGTGTACTAATCGTTTGTGTAATGCCAATACTATAATTTTCAACTCATTCAATAGATTGGATTCTTCACATCGCTTAAGATGTTATGTCAGTCTTAAAATCATTTTGGTTGTTCATCTATGCTCTGTAAATTCTCTTCCCATATATTCCATTCAACTTGATTGAGTTTAAAAAAAATTGACAATCGGAAATTAAGGTGATCAGTTTATAATAGAGAACTGCCCAAAGTCCTCGAAGTCCAAGACTAAGAAAAGTCTTGTATAAAATCATTTATGTGAAGCCAGGGTTGGAGCCGGGAGTTTTGGTCAGTGGGGGCTAAATGCTAATGATGGTCGACAGGTAATACTGACTTCCTTCTATGCAAATGTTGAGTTCATCACGGGAAACAATGGTTGGCCAATAATATCAGTAAGAGTGACAAAAGATTCTCACTAAAATCATAGATGTTTGAACTTAACTTTTGTGTGTGTGTGTGTGTGTGTTGGATTGGGTAAGAAGAAATTAAGAGCTCAAAATAATCCTTAATGGCTAAAATGGTAAGAAGTTTTTCTTACCATGCCAACATATGAGTAGACATCCTATGCCAAAAACACCTAAATCTATAGCAATGGTAAAGCTCTTTTACAATTTGATCTTTTCTTCTTTTGAACACAGTGCATCAAATTATTATTATTTTTTTAAATCTAATTGAGATTGAAGGTGAGGACCATTAAGTAATGTCATATTAGTGTCCGATGGCTCAAGGCCTACATTTCATCAATTTGAAACACACAAGAGTATCTTTAATATCAATCAAAACTTTGGAGTGGGGTGGGGCTAAATTGCCATTTTTAAGAGAAATTTTATCTTGCATCGCCATTATTTTTTATTACAAAACTTCCTTGGAATTCTGACAACTTTAAAGGAACTTTACTTTATTTAATTTTTTACCCAACAAACGTTGAAGTGGGATCCACATCATTTTAAAAATATTAAATAGATATACTACTTTCATTTTTTTAAACAAATACCTATTATATTCTCTCTCTCTCTCTCTCTCTCTCTCCATCTATTCTGTCCTAAATCAAAATTCAAATTGATGGAGCTAATTTTTTACCTAACAAAATAAAACATGACAAACCTTTAAGTGGATCCTAACCGTATCAATTTGTGGCATCCAAAAAACAAAATCCTTATGTCACGCCACGGGCTTATAGAGGACAAAATTCTAAGAACTTTGAAAAAAAAAAGTTAACTTTTTTGCATTGAGTTTTAATTTCAAATTTTGGGAGTTCTATAGCCATTAATTTTCAACACCTTGGATCAGGCTCAAAAATGAATTTTTTTTTTTTTTTTTTTTATTCTTTAAAATCTGTGTTTTTCCATGAAAATCTAGAAGACTATGGTGATGGATTGCCAATTTGATAATTCATATGGGCGCAATGACCCTTCATAAGACTTGAAATCTTACTAAGTTAGTCATGTTAGCTTGATTCATATTAAGTAATGTGAGGGGGGTTTTTTTTTTTTTTCTTTAAATAAAATTGTAATATCTGTCCACTAAATCTCTCAAAAATTAAAAATAAAAATTAAAATTAGTGGGGGCTAGATTTTGTTAGTGTAGATAATATGAGGTGTCTCTAATATCTATTAAAATGTAAGAAGTTATAAGTCAATGATTTTTTTTTTCAAAGAGTCCAGAGGGGGTGATTGTTTGTAAATCTTGATATGTAAATGCAGAGATAGAGATTAAGAAATGGACTTTGGGTAAGTCGAATTCGTTCCACAGGGACAGTTGGGATTCAAATGGTTATTCGGATTAAAACCAAAACAGAGTTTAGAAACAAGAACAGATTAGTTTTAAAAACAAAACAGAGTTGTAGCAGAAACTAAAATGGAAATCAAATTGTAAATTGAAATTTAAACAGAAAATAAAGATTGAAATTCTAAGAGAGAGGGATTAGAGAGTTCAATGTAGCCTTTGCAAACCATCCACAATGCAGATTAATTCTGAATCGAACTCAATCCATGTAACAAGTCATTGCTCATGGATCGGAAAGTGGAGCCGTTTAATCAATGAAAGTAACTAAAAGTTATTCATGTAAATCCTAATCTGATTGAGATTGCTTAATCTATATTCCGATTCTTCACAAAGCTTAGCCGTTCTTGAACTTATCTAAATAATGGCTATCAAAGCTGAATCGGAAATATAAGCTAAGGGATCTAATCAAAGAAGAATTTACAGAATGTTTAACAAGATAAGCAAGAATAATGAATTTAAAATTACATTAAATGGATGGACTTACTCTGACATTATTAAACTCTCTAAGGAGATTCTAGCCACTCATTGCAAGGTTCATAGTTGCAGCAAGAAGAAAATAAAGAAAACAATAGATGGAGAAGAAAATGTAAAATATAAATGCAACTTGATTCCTTTTTTAAATGATTTTCCAAAGAATTACAAAAGAAGAAAAACTAAAGAAATAATTGATCCTCTCATTATTACAAAAACTCTCTCTAAAAGAAAAATTAGGAAAATTGCAGAGAATTAGGGAGAAGAAGAGGGTCAAGACGGACCCAAGAGGGGACCCCTTCTTTGAAATCAACCGTCTAATTTATAGCATTCATAATCGGGTCATTGAGTTGATTTTTCGGATGATTTGATTTGAAAGACCCATTCAGTTACAACCACCAAAGCATTTGGAAACTTCTGTATAAATTTCGAGGACAAATTCCTCGAGTTCACCGCGGAGCACCCAAGCCCAACTGCGACGTGGTGACGTGGCGGCCGAATTCATCGAGATTTTGTTGGATGCTTCCTTTTTGCTCGCGTATTGTAACCGTCTTTGTTTCGCGATTTGATAACTTCCACGTGCGCTTTATTTATTTACAATTAACAATAAAATCTCATTAGCTCTCTTAATTTGGAGAAATAATTAAATTTGTAATTATTTAAAGGGATTAACATTTAAAATGTGATAGAATTTGTGAAATTATGGTCCTAAAATCACATTATTAGGACCTTATCAGGGGGCTATCCCACTCGTCCCTACTTAGTTCCGCCCTTGTGTGCAGTTGATGAGACCCAACATGAAAAGATTTATCACCCTCATCTTCGATCGACCATCTTTAATATCTTGTAACAACCCTCGATTTTTTTACCAAATAATCCAACCTTCTAATAAGTGTCTATCTAATCAAATGTTAATGCTTTTTTTTTCTCATTGAGATGATGAAATATCTATCTTAATGGGTACGTGATATTTATAAGTTCAGTTCTGCTTCTAAAGATCTCAAACCGAAATCAAAATTTTATTTAATTTCCAATTCTAGGTATATATGGATTCGACCCGCTGACACTAGTGTTTTAAAAATCGGACCGGACCAATGGTTCGATAGGGACTAATCAAAAATTTAAAAAAAGTCGATCTGATTAATTCGAAACCAGAATTTGAATGGGAACCGTAGTTTTTTCTAATTAAGTGGTTGAACCGTGAAAACCGATGGTGCATTATTATCGATTCACATTCTCAAAAGAAAACTTCATAAATAGTCTTGACCAATACATAGATATGTCATTATCCAATTTTTTTATTTAAAAAAAAAAATCTTAATTAAGGTATTAAAATTCGTGCAATTTTGGAAAGAATTCATTTTTAAGGGATTTTTAAAAAAAATTCTTCCTAAATTGAAAGAGTGAACTTCTAAAATATGCAATTCTTTTCAAATCAACCTTCGTCGATTATTAAAGAGTTGGACTTTTAAAAGGACTTCAAAATGTCAAGAAATCCTTAAATTTTCCATTCTTACCAATTATTAAATAATATTAAAATTAAAATTTCAAGTTATTTAAAAAATAACTCTTTTAATCTTATATTAGTAATATTTTAATACTATGAGTTATACTTCACTATAATTTTTCACACACACACAATAAATATATATATATATATATATATATATATATATATGAGGATGATCTATATGGTGAAGAGATCGTCCTCACCAAAACTCAACTCATTCCGAAATTTCTAACACTAATTTACAATTTAAAGAATTGTGGACCAATCGATTTTTGTAAATCACTTTTGATGGGGTTAGAATTTTCAAAATGGCCTGATTTTCAACGAGTTTGATCTTATTATCATAGAAATCATCCTGACAAAAAATCAATTCATTCTGAAACTTCTAACTAATACATTGAAAATTTTGTTTGGCTCTTTTAGAGCCTCCAAATGCCACCTTATATATATATTTTTTAATAATTAGAAATCGGTCCGACGAAATTGAACTCTAGTCCGACCACTTAAGCAAAAAATTTGGTTTGATGGTCGGTTCGATTTTTAAAACATTGGTGATACCCCTATCTTCAACCTTCAATTTTGGTTGAATAAATGAAAATAATTGAATTAATGAATTTAAATATAAGGGCTTAGAGGTCAGTTTTCATTAGTATACGAGAAAGGACCTAGGTGTGAATGGGACCCACCTATTCCGACTTTAATCATTCTCGTGAATCTTCTATTCTTGATTTAATTAAGGGTGATTTAAACATACCCCTATGTTTTCCAATTGATGACATGCATCCTTGACCTCAATCTTTTAAATAGATTAAAGCAAAAAGACTAAAATGCTCTCATCTTTAATCTCTAGTTAAAAATCCAGATTTTTCTTCCTCAAAACCAATCATCTTCAAGCTGTTCAACCTCCAAGATAATTTTAATCTATTCAAACCTAATTTTTATCCATCATTTTCTTATCTTGTCTCCTTTCGTAAAATATCCTAGATTTTTTTATTTAAAATTTTATCATTTTAAACTTTATCAAAAATTGTATCTTGCCTTGAGATTTGAATGTTGAAGACTTGAAGTAGATACAATCTTAAAATAGACGATAAGGTTTAAAAATTTTATCCAATGAAATTGAAGATGATTAATTTGAGGAAGAAAAACCTAAGTTTTTAGATGGAGATTAGGGGCATTTGAGTCCTTGCCCCTTAGTCTATTTAAAATATTAAGGTCAAGGGATAAATGTCATCAGTTTCAAATCATGAAAAGTATCTCTAATATTAATTAAAACATATGAGTATGTCTAAATTACCCTGTAGTTAAGAGTCTGTGATAGTCTGAATACCCCACGTGACGTAACAAGTTTGAGAATCATGGATCCTCGGGATACACGGATTCATCAAGATACCCTTTTTTTTTATGGGGAAGTGCAGCCATGTTTCCCGAGAAGCGGTGGTCGGTTGAATTTGCCACGTGTGAAGTCAGATTATCACGATTCTTTAATTAATTATAATTAGAAGTTGGAGGAAAATAAGGAATCCCTTTCTTTCTAGAACTCAGACTCACCGAGTCTTTCGTCTTTCGTTCTTCTTACTATTTTCTCTGTATCATGCATCTTCGATTCAATTCAATCATCGTCCAATTCAGATCTAGAGATATGGAGGAGTCTAATTGGTCTCATCTTTCAATCGATCTTTTAACACTGATCGTGGGCAAATTGATTTTCATTAAAGATTACATCCGTTTTGGGGCCACTTGCATCACATGGCGTAATGTTTTGGTTAATAATCATGATCGTTTACCCCAACAACCTCCAATGTTAATGATTGTTGATCATCTGAAGAAGCAGAAGCGGAAGCACAGAGTCTACAGCCTCTCTGATAAAAAAGTTTACGACTTGCAAGTACCAAACCCCACTATCTCAAATGCCATTGTTCCAGTTTTGGATGGTTATTTAGTGTGAAGGAAAAGAGTTTGGCAGTTCGCCTTATAAATCCCTTCTTGTCCATTAATAATGAGATCCATCTCCCATCTCTTAAGTCTTTAGATAATTATTTAATTCCCAATAGCCTACAAAAGGTCGTTCTGTCTGCCAATCCTTATTTGACCCCTCATTATGTGGTTTTAGTAATCTATGGTGAAACTAATAGATTAGGTTTTGTCAAGTCTGGTGATAAAACTTGGACTTCTATGGGATGGAAATCTGATGGTTGTCAGGATGCCATATACTATAAAGATGAGTTTTATGTCATCCACTGCACGGGAAAAGTTGAGGTTTGTGACCTTAATTCGCCTCAACCAAAGCTTAAAGAATTTACACCCTCTTTACAAAGGGAATGTTTTTATCATAAAAATTATATTGTGGAATCATCGGGAGACCTCTTGAAGGTTACAAGGAGAGTGACTCGCATTATGGAGACTTGTACGAGTTTAGAATTCAAAGTCTTCAAATTGGACCCACTGGAGAAAAAGTGGCTCAACGTATTCTTCCATGTCTGTTTCGGCTTCAGACGTCCCTGGGTATATGCCAAATTGCATCTATTATACCGATAGTAAAGCCGTTCGGGGCCGACGTCGCACAGTGATTGTGACTCAATATATTATTAGAGCATTCAACTTAGAAGATGGGAGTTTTGAACAACATTACTTGTCCCCAAAGATGGTGCCACCATCGATATGGGTTGAGCCTACAGTACAAGTTGGTTTCAATTAACTCATTTGTTTTTTATTTTTATTAAGATGGTTTAGTTGGTGAGGACAAATTATTAGTGCTTGAGTATATAAATGTTTTCCACATTATATAATTTTATCTTCTTGTTATAATGATCGATCTTGTGAAATAGTGTTCTTTCACTTTATTTTAATTATTTGTATACTATTACTATTAGAAATTTTTAACTCTTCTATCATAGGTTGTAGATAGTAGTGAAATATTCCATCGCAGTGTTATATATGTCAGTCCTAAGATCCTTCTCATAATTCATATTAACTCTTAACCTTACAATTACTTAGAAGCACAATTACAACACAACTATAATTGTTGGATTATAGGTCTTTGAATTGAACCCCAAGTCCCTAACGTGCCAAAATGGACCAAGGTGAGTAGTCTATGTGGATGCACGTTGTTCTTATTGTATTATTCTTTCATGTCACTTTTGGCTTCAAATTTTCTTAAAAATAAGCCAAATTGCATCTATTTAACAGACAATATTAAGGAATCTTATTTTCTTTCACTACAAGAAATTTGACTTATTGCAATGGCCATACAAGACTCTCACTATGGAACAAACTATTATTTATATTCAATTAAAAATTTGGGAATTATATTATTTAATGACACCTTATAGCCATGATCCTCTAATTCCCATCGCAAGAAGACTGTATAGCGACAGACATCATTTGATATAACAATAGTTATTCATCTTATTGACTGTCGCCATAGATTTGCACTAATCGTTGTTCATCGTTATTCTTTCACCACCGATCTAGGATTTTTTTGTTAAAATTTTCAGTTTTATTATCCAAATTCTTCAAAATTATTTGATCTAGGATTTTATTTGCCAGTGTTTTAAATGGTGTACAATGTGTTAATTTGTTTTTTTTACAATAAAGTCGATTTAAGTAAGTGCTGCTTTGAAGAGCAGAAAAAAAAAATCACATTTTTTAAATGTCATTTGGTGCTTATGCTCTTCAAACTGGTAGACAAATAAACTTCATTTAAAATAAAAATCCACAAATAAAACAATGTTAAGAATACTAGCAATTAGGCATGCAAATTCGGGTATACCCAAACCGAATCTTCAGGATCGGTCCAGGTTTTGCAAGACCTTAAATCAGATCGAAAATTTTGGGTTCGGTCCAAGTTTTATTCCAATAGAAAGAATCCAAACCAAACCAAGTTTTTTGGGTTCAAAATTGGTTCCGGGTTTGGGAAGAACCAAAATTTTTTGAATTTCGAATTTTTTTTTAATAAACATGATTAATTGAGAGAGTTACTATTGCCACACCAATTTTTACTAACGCTGCTGCACCAACTGTGTGCAATTCCTTGGTGATTTACATAAGAATTGGTGCAGTATTAGTAAAAGTTGGTGTGGCAATAGCAGCTGTCTTAATTAATGATTTACAATAACTTATTAACTTACAAAAATTTGTAAACTGGGCCAGCTCTATATATATTGAGGCCCAAGGCAAAATTTAAAATGGGGCTTTTCTAAATTTTATTTAGTTAATATTTTAATGAGTCAGTGCTGTAGTAACATTGAAATTGAGATCGATTCTGATGTAGAGATGAGTACATAGCCATAGATGCCTTTCATTTTTATCTCGATGAAAAGCATCTATGATTCCGTACATGCATCCACATCAGCATTTTCCTCTTTTAAATTAAGGAAATTTACAATTCAACCATTCCTACAATCACGTTGGTTATTTTAACTAATATTTTAAATTACTGGAAATTTACGTAACTGAATCCTAGAATCACGTTATCATACCATCTAGGGAGTGCGATTTTGTTGACACACAGTTTCGTGATCAATTAGGACCTCGCAATCCTATCGAAGGATTTTATGCGATTTTAAATTCAACACATATTTTTTTATTTTCTATTAAAGACCTCTACTTATTAATTAATTACAAAGACTTCTAACAGAATCCAATACACGGTGATTTTGAATTTAAAATGTCTTAATATGAAATGGGAAATACTTCCTTTACAAACATAGTAAACTTTAATGCTTACTAAGGGTTGTTTGGCCAAAATAGATTACCACATCAGCATTCCAACACCACAATCCTCTAAACTTCGTCCAAAAACTCATAATAATAATAATAATAATAATAATAGTAATAATAATAAATTATTTTGAACTTGATCTAAGATTTTAAAAATTACCGTGAGTATCAAAATTCCTCATAACTCTCATACTAAAAATTGAAATTCAAAGGTGAAAAATGATTTTTTTTTTTTTTTTTCAAAATTCATAGAATTTTGTCCTCTACAATACTTACTAAGGGTCATTTGACTATAAAATGAATTACCACAAAATTCTCCAATAGGATTGAAAGGGCAAATATTATTATTTCAATTTAAAATAATTTATTATTATTATTATTATTATTATTATTATTATTATGAGTTTTTGGACAAAGTTTAGAGGGCTGTGGTGTTGGATTGTTGATGTGGTAATCCATTTTAACCAAACGACCCTTAGTAAGCATTAAAGCTTAATACGTTTGTAAGGAAATTATTTCCCATTTCATATTGAGATATTTTAAATCCAAAATCACGGTGTATTACATTCGATTGGAGGTATTTGTAATTAGTTAATAACTAGAGACCTTTAATAGAAAATAGAAAAATGTGTGTTGAATAAAAAATCGCATAAAACTAGCATAAAATCCTCCAATAGGATTGCGAGGTCATAGTTGATCACGAAACTGTGCGTCAACAAAATCGCGCTCCTTCAATACAGGTCACGTAAATTTAAGAAAAATTTTAAAAAGAGATATTTTAGGCGCGAAATCCTCTGATAATGGCTTAGGTGGCGTGTACTGGGGGTGTTGGAGGATTGTTTCAAACTTCGATCCTCCGCGTATATATGATCCGGACTCTACAATAAAATACCGGTACAGCATATATACTATTGGCGCGAGTCTCTCCTTTTAACAAGAACTTGGGAAGTCCTGTACTTCCAAGACTTTCATCCTTCTTGCCTCCTTATTGTTCTTCTTACTTGCCCTCTTCATCGTTTTTATTACTGTTTTTTTAAATCTTAATATTCAGATCCAGAGATCTATGGAGGACTCCAATTGGTCTGACCTTCCAATCGACCTTTTAACACTGATCATGCACAAATTTACTTTCATTAAAGATTATATCCGGTTTGGCACTACTTGCATTACATGGCATAATGCTTTTGTTAATTATCTTCATCTTCATCGTTTACCCCAACAACCTCCAATGCTAATGCTTTTTACGAAACAATGCACGAAACAAAAGCGCAGTCTCTTCAGCCTCTCTGATAAAAAGATTTACGACTTGCAAGTACCAGTGCCCTACAAACTCTCCTGTCGTGGTTCCTGCTTTGGATGGCTGTTTTTGGTGGAGGAAGATAGTTTAGCAGTTAGACTTTTAAATCCCTTCTTCTCTAATAACAATGAGATCCAACTACCCTCTCTTGATTCTTTAGACATATTGCATCCAGAAGAACATATTTTAATTCCCACTGACCTGCACAAGGTCGTTCTCTCTGCAAATCCAGCATTAACAACTGATTATGTGGTTTTCGTAATCTACGGTGTATTTCATAGATTGGGTTTTTTCAAGCCTGGTGAGAAAACTTGGACTTCCATAGATGGGTCATGGCAAGGTTATGATGACGCTATATACTATAAATATCAGTTTTATGCAGTAAAAAGCTGGGGAGAAGTTGTGGTTTGTGACCTTAATTCATCTCATCCGAAGCTTAAAATAGTTGCACCGTATTTACTAGCGCAATATAAGTTAAATAAGAAGTATATCGTGGAATCAATGGGGGAACTCTTTCTAGTTAGAAGGAAAGACTTCAACAGTTGTGATCTTTGGGGTAGAATATATAAGTCGACTAATGAAACTTTGGGATTTGAAGTCTTCAAGCTGGAATCAATGGAGGAAAAGTGGGTTAAGGTGAAGAGCCTGAGTGGTGGTGCGTTGTTCTTAGGTGACAATTCTTCCATGTCTGTTTCGGCTTTAGGCTTCCCTGGATGTAAGCCAAATTGCATCTATTTCACAGCTGATAGGATGGTTTCAACTTCCCAGGGCGACACAGAATATGTGACTACTGAGATTAGAAGATTCAACTTAAAAGATGGGAGCTTTCGACGACCTTTTTTGAAGTCCCCAATGATGGTGCCACCGTCCATTTGGGTTGAACCTACATTACAAGTTTGCTTCAATTAGCTCTCTTTTTTTTCTTCCAATCTATACTTATCAACATGTTTTAGTTGGTGAGGGAAAATTACTAATGCGTAGTTCCCTATGTGGTTTCCACATGACATAATTTATGTTTTTGTTATGATGATCTTGTGAAATAATGTTTTATCACTTAAATTTTATTTTTCTATACGTCCTTTTTTTCACTCATAATTCATATGTACTCACAAATTCTCGAGTCTATGTGGATGAACGTTGCTATTATGTGTTATTCTTTCATGTCCATTTTGTTTTCGAATTTCCTTCGAAGTAAGCCAAATTGCATCTACTCAACAGACAATATCATGGAATCTTGTTCTCATTCACTACAGGAATCAAAATTCTGCCCTTTTTTTATACAAAATAGCAACTACAGTTCTTAGTTGGTTGGAGTTGAAAAAAACAAGAACGTTTCACAATAGTTTTATCTCCATGCATTGCAGCTACAAATCCCTCATCTCATTATGGTTATCTTCAAACTAAATCCACTCGTTCCAACGGTCTACCTAAGTGTGGCTAAGGCATATCAATCAATCTAAGTTAACCGCCAACCATATTTGGTGGACCTTTAGGGGAGCAAATCCTCTGTCGTCCTTTTTTTCTATTGCTCTCTGGATCACATTATCTATAGGGAGAGAGCATGACATCTATCTATAGGGGGAGAGCACCACATTGAGAGAAAATAACACCATAGTCCTCTAGTGTTAATGGCCTAGATTTAATTTGATAAAAGAGACAAAAAAAGAAAAAAAAAAAAAAACAATATTTTGTTTTTATTGCCTCGTGTGACGTGGTACCATCCTAACAGCACTGTATCCGCTCCCACTTTTTTGGAGAATAAAATTATAGAGTTGCAAGAATTCAGAAAACAAAACCAAAAATGTTGGCTTCCAAATAATAATCCATCATATGGAAAGAAAGTGAACTCTTAGATCAATCTATTGCAAGAGGTAAATGAGAATATTGTTTTGAACATGACTTCCATGTAATAGAATTTTGCAAAAACTGCAATCCAAGTCTGAACCTAATTAATGTATTTGGATGAAGCTATGGAATAACAAAATACAAGATTTGTAACTATCTTTCATTATCCGTACACAACAGGTCTTTAGACACTCCCGGTCCGTTAACAATAGATAGGCAGGAAAAGTGACTTAGATCAAAAATCAACAATTATTCCTTTTTAGCTGTCAAACCAAATCCACATGAACTTCTAAGATTTTCAACCTATGAGGGTACCCCTGAATTTTAATACCAATTTAAGTTGAGCATTTATTAGCATCAATAAGTAAAGTTTGAGTAAAACTCTAATGAGAGCAAGTTCGGATAAATTTCTTCCTAGAGAGTAGAGAATATTTTTTTTTAAATATTAAAATTCAAGTAGAAAACCTAAAATATATGGTTAATGATTTTCTAACTCAAGTATTTTCACACGATCTGATGTGGCAAGGGCACGTAATCGTTTATCGGTTTCTTGTGTATCCTGAAGAAACAAACCAACGATTTTGAGCCCTTGCCACATCAGACCGAGTGAAAATACTTGAGTCAAAAAGCACGACTCAAAAAAAAAATATAATATTTTGTTAGAGCCGTGATAAATTGATGTAGCAAAACACATGTGATATGCACACGGTTGACGTGGCAAGAGCACAGAATCATAGATCTTTTTCTTTGGGATACACAAGAAAAAAAATCAACGATTTTGTGCCCTTGCTACGTCAGTCGCATACAGACCATAATGTTTTGTTGCGCCAATTTATCATTAGTCATAGAGAAATGCTAAATGGACGTCGTTTTTAGCCAACACCTTATGACGTGTTGGCTCACAGCCCAACAAACGTTTGACATGTGGCGCAAGGACATCAACAATAAAGATAACTTCTCTCCCTTGCTCGCTACCCACATATTTATTTTTTTAAATTTTAAATCTTAAAAAGGGTCATTGGGCCCACATTAACAATCTAACGACACAACCTTTTAGATTTTGTGAAAATATTCATATTCAAAACACAAAAGTTTAAAAAATATTATTTTTTGGTTTGATCCAAGGTGTTGAAAATGAACGGCCACTAAGCACCCAAATTTATAAATAAAATTCAATGGTGCCCTCTACAACTCCATTGCATCCAATTATGTTTTTCAATGTCACAAGGTGATCATATCATAAAGTTTGCTTTTTTTCACTATGGGCAAGAGAAAAAGTGCGTTGACCAAAAATAGTGTACATTTAGCATCACTCTTGGTCGTATGGTTATAGCTCTAAGTATCTTAATAATTAAATTAGAATCAAGTGATTGTTTGCTCACAAACCAACACCGTTTTGACATGTGGCGCTGATGACATAAGTGATAATAAGAGAATTTTTCTCTCCTACTCAAGGTAAGAAATCGAAATTTCTTGATAAGATCATCTTGTCGCATTCAAAAATATGATCCAATACAATAGTGTTGTAGATGATGAAATTCTATGAATTTAAAAAAAAAAATTAAAAAATTTATTTAAAAAAAGTTAATTTTCATTGTTATATTTTAATTATAAATTTAGGTGCTCGATAGCCATCCATTTTCAACACCATTGATCAAGCTCGGAAAAAAAATTTGGTGTTTTTTTTACCAAGAGGGTTTGTATGAAATTTAGAAGGTTGTGGTGTTCGATTGCCAATATAATAATCCATGTGTATCCCACTGTACTTTTTTAAGATTTGAAATCTAAAAATAAAGATTTATAGACAGTTGATGTGGAGGCAAGAGAGAGAAATTTCTTTTTTATTATTTACATCATCAGCTCCACATGTCAAGACAGTGTTGGACTGTGAGCACTGAGGAGAATCCGTTAAAACTATGACAGACAAGGAGTTGGGTGTGGGTCGGATCTACATCATATCTGGATATGTGTATCCAATTTTTTGTCCCATTTTGTTAGGGATATCCTTATCCGACCAGTAATCCAACATTTAAATGGGCATCCGTATCCTACTTGCACCCAAATTTTGACTGGATATTCCAGTCGAATATATATACTTTAATAGGATGGATGAATATTGATTTTGGGTGGTTATATATGACACATTTATATCCGATTACCCAAATTTTTAATCAGATACAAAAAAAATGTACCCTGCGAGAATAACTCGAATTGGGTGATCAGGTATTAGCCAACACATTACCAGTCCAAGGTAAAACTCTACTAGATTGGAGAGACGTGAATAGAGAATCTTTTTCTAAGCATTAAAGTTCGAGTGGAACTGTCAACAGTGAATATGATTATTGGAAAGTTTTAAGTAGGACAACGGACAACTACTTATCTTAGTATTTTTCAAAATCCAAAAGCTTCACTTCTTTAGGCCACCATCGCTTCAGATACAGAGACATGGCATCCAATTGGTACAACCTTTCACATGATCTTCTAACTCTGATCATGAACAAGTTATTTCTCATTCAAGATTATATCCGATTCGGGGCTACTTGCCTTAGATGGCATTTTTCTTTCATAAAAAATTATCACCAATTACCCCACAAATTCCCAGTGCTTATGTTTCCTTTGAAGCATAACGAGCATGACAAGCGGCAGACAAGCAGTTTTTACTGCTTATTGGAAAAACGGGTCTATGACTTCAAGTCACTAGTAGTACCACACAATGTCCATTGTCGTGGTTCAAGCTTCGGATGGCTAATTACGGTGGACGAGAGTGCGACAATTCGCCTTCTAAATCCGTTCTTGTCGACAAACAATGAGATTCATCTCCCTTCTCTTAATACAATGGAGCCCATAGGCCAAGGTGATAGAGTTCTAACCGGCAATGACCTGCACAAAGCCATTCTAACTGCCAATCCAACATCAACCCATGATTACTTAGTTATAGTAATCTATGGAAGATCCGCGAAACTGGGTTTTTTCAAACCTAGTGATAAAAGTTGGACTCTCATAGATGGGGAAGATCATTATGGCTTTGAGGATGTCATGTACCATAAAAACAAATTGTTCGTTCTTCGCCATTGTGGAAAACTTGAGGCTTTTGAAATCAGTTCTCGTCATCCCAAGTTGTTAGAATCCGCAGCTTACTTGCCATTCAACTATTGGCCGGGAAGAAATTATCTTGTGGAATCATCAGAGGAATTGTTTCTGGTTATAAGGGAATTAAACTGCTTTGATGACTCTGAGTATGGTGGTGATGCTTGGCCTTGCAAACCTGTTGGATTCTTAGTCCTTAAATTTGACCCGACTGGGGCGAAGTGGGAGGTGTTGAATAACTTGCGTGGTTGCACGTTGTTCTTAAGTGACACTTCTTCAATTGCTCTTTCAGCTTCGGACTTCCCAGGATGTAAACCAAATCGCATCTATTTCTCCTATTGTTGGAAACGGTCAGATATGCCTAGTCCACCATATGGGCCTCGTGGCATTGGAGTATTCAACTTAGAAGATCAGAGTTTTGAAACAGAGTACCCGAAGAAGTTCTTGATGATCATGCCTCCACCCATTTGGGTTGAGCCTACCCTTGTAAGTGTTTTCAATGGGATTAATGTAATCTGTTTTAAATAATGTTTTGTGTCTGAGTTTATTCATGAAATCTAGAAGACGGTGGTGTTGGATTGTCAATGGGATAATCCATTTGACCAAAACGACCCTTGGTAAGGCTCAAAATCTTGGTGCCGGATCCTCTCAAGCACAACTTCCTTGTAGTCCTTTGTAGCGCAATTCAACTGTTTGAAGAATGCCACGTTAGCAATACACAAAAAACCCACCGTTTGAAATTGAGAATTCATTGACCATCCATTTTAAAATCTTTGGATCTAATAAAAAAAAATTACTTGGTTTCCTCAAAATTGAAGTACATCCAAGGATCACACCAATTCCACTATGAACAAAAAACTCATAGTTACATATTACACACCCTTTCGACCGACGAGGGTGGGTGGCTTGATTAACAATACCTCTTTATTGACCAGCCCTATTAAGCTCCACAAACAACAATAAAATAGAAAAGGTAATTTAATTTTGTGAAATCTGAAATTTATTGAGTAATTTTTGGATGAATATTACATGAATCCTGATAGAATATTTATAGGGATTACATCAATCAAGATAAGGAAAATATATTAATTGATATTGCAACTTCCTAATGTAAAATATATTAATTGATATTGCTACGTATATTATTCTCCAACCTTCCCTTCTTGTTGAGATAGGATACAATGTATCATAATATGTTACATCCAATTTGATAAGGGTCTAGAAAGTGGTTTCTAAAACCTTAATTGCATAGAATTTATGGATAAATTATATACTACATCCTCTAATTAGATATAATTCATTGTTAGTTCATATTTAATATTGATTGTCATTAAATGTGTATTTCGGACCTAATTGCAGTTATTTATTTGTAATAGGAGAAATTTGTAAAATTTCAAGCTGAATTAGAAAAATCTGAAGATATCACGTGATCCAGGATCCAAAATAAGACTAAGGACCAAAATTCAGGCCCAAAGGTGGTGCCTTGGTTAACTTGGATAGTGCGGTGATTTCGAATAGTCGAACCTCAAGATTTGTACAATAGCTTGGCGACTAAAAATACTTCGTATTGAAGTATGGTTTTGAAGTTATTTTGTTTACGAAAGGTTTTTGAACCCTACAAACCCTAATATGATCTCTATAAATAGGAGACCAAGTCAAAGCTTATGGGATATCTATAAAAAGAGGGAGATCTATAAATGTATATCTAGATCTTAGAATAATAGTAGTTTTATTTTCCTATTTTTATTAGCTTCTATTTAGAATGAGTTGTAATCGAAGAACCTTTGTCGGTTTCAAAATTCAAGAAGCAATAAAGAAGATTCATCTTTCTTTCATTTCTATTATCTCTCTCATGTCCTTTTTATTTTTTATTTTTGCTTTATTGTTCTTGTAATGATTATCGGCTAAATTCTCTGTTAGATTGGTCGAGGAAGTCTGAGCAAGTTTTTATTAATTTCTTTATTATTCTTATAATAATGGTTGATTGTTTTATTGTGATGAATTTAAGTAATTATTATAGGAATTAATATTAATTGTTTCTCAGTTTTGATGATTTATTTTTTGATAAGTTCAAGATAACCCATGCTTCACAGAGAACTCTTAATATTTATCATATAATCTTAACTTAATACATTAATCACATACTTTGAATTTCTTTTTTAATAAAACGAATTAATCTTCCGATCCACAAATATTAACTTTGTTTAGTGGATCGAGATAAATAAAAGATTGTAAAATCCTTAATAGAATTTATGATGGTGTATCGGACTGATCTAAACTTCTTCATAGTATTTTAAGTCTTTAAATTTCATATTTTCTTTAGATTGTTTATTTTCACAAATTGTTTTTAACTTAATTATGTAAATTCGAATTGGATTTGAAGTAAAAATAACATTAGATTAACGTTGTCTCTATGAATCGATTATTGCTTGTAAATGTAATTTTGTACTTTTTTTTAATTATAATCTACAACTCGAACTCGATTCTCTAACATCCTCTTACAATTAAATGATCATTTGAAAAAAGAATATGCAATTGGCTTTTTTGAGTAATTTCTCTTAATCTCATTAAGTAGCATGTAATTAGATTGCCAAAAATCCAATTCTACCTCTTAGTGGTCAACGCCTGTCTATAAAGTCCATCACAGTTGCATCCCGCTTTTTTTTTTTTTTTTTTTTTTTTTGTGAGTTTTTCAGAGCCAGTGGCTTACGAAACTAGGTTCGTCATGACCTTTCGCAAGAGCAAAGAAATTAGGATTGTGCAATTTAAATAAAAGAACTCTCATTGGAGAGATTTTTTTTTAATAAGGAAAAAAAATTAAATCATAAGGGATGAACATATAGACGTGAGAGTTTTATAGGGAAATAAAAGGAGATGCGATTTTATTGAAGAAAACTATAATAATAATAAAATATAAAAAATGGATTAAGGTCTAGCTAAGGCAGTAGGGCCATCACCGTTGAATTTTAACTTTAAGTTTGGATACTCGATAGCCATAAGCTCGTAAAAACAAAATAGTCTTTTTTTTAAAATAAAATTTAGAAGATTTTTAGGTTGACAATGTGATAATCCATATGGTCTCAATGGCCCATATTGAAATTTGTGGGCAGAGGATGTGTGAGCAAGAGAGAGAAATTTTCTCTCTATTGCTGATGTCATTTTTGCCACATGTCAAACAACAAAAGAAATCGTTGGGTAGGGGGTGGGGGTGAGGGTTTGGGTGGGGGCAAAACACATACAACGAGCGTGGCATCATCTTGAAATCACAAGTCTCTCAAAAATTACAAAACTGGAAGGGACATCTAATTTCCCCATAAACTTGAGTGGGGGCAATTACCTCCATTGGGCCATTTTCAATTTCACCCCTACCATCCACTACACTATCTTTACTTCTGTTTACTAGGAAACTTATAGAGCAAATACAACTTTGCTTACTTGTTTCAGTTCTTCCGAAAGGCAATCATCATTTACATGTGCCAACTAGATTAGTTGGTGAAGTCTAATTGGGTGATGATACTTGGGTTCAAATCCTACTAGCACCAAGTTATAAAACTCATTAAAAAGAGACTTACCTATTAAAAATAAACAATCATCAACCCCAAGATTTTAGTGTTGAGCTAAATTGTATCAGGGAAACACTTTCCTTACTAACATAGTAAGATTTTAAGTCTTACTAAGACTCGTTTTGCTAAAATGGATAACAACATCAGCAATCCAACACCACATTTTGTTTGTTACAACTTTGAAGTATTGGATCATTTTTTGGTTTCCACAAGATGAGGGCAAAGAACCTTAGTCAGGGTGAAATTCTTACTTAGTAAGACTATTTGAACTCACTGTATCACGTCGGAATGGATGAATATTATCCTATGTACCAAAGTATCACTTGATTCCTTTCAATATTGTAGGTCAGGGTCCACTTAAACCCTGATTACCTTTAAAAAAGAATTCAGAAATTAACAATTATCCTTTTGAGCTGTCAGACCTAGGGGTGTCAATGGGTACCCATTTAATCGAAATCGAATCGGAATTGAAACCAAAAATCTCAGTTCCGGATCCCTTTTTATTGAAACTGATTAGAGTCGAGTTTAAAATGGAACTGAACCGATAGGAACCAAAACCGAACCATAAATAGCCGGAACTGATTTATTTTGTCATTTATTTCCATACTATAGAAGATTTAAGGTATTTTTATTTCAAAATAAATGCATGTTATATATAATTATTTAATTTTTCATATAAATTATCGATTGAAGTTTAAAATGAGGTATTCTTCTAAAAATTTATTACTTTTAACAAACATTAATTTTTTTTTCTTTTGAAAAAAATCATTAATTTGTATCTTTAGTATAACAAATTATAACTAAGTTAATAATTTGTTGATAATATGTTAATTTTTTGAAGAAATTTTTTTGGTATAATGATTTGAAATACTTTTTTTTTTTCATTCGATTCTTGAGAATCAGAATCGATGGTTACCCGTGATTTTTGACGGTTTTGATTTCAGTTCCATTTATTTTGAAGCCGGACCTGGAATCGAACTAATATTAATGGTTATGATTCTAAGTTCCCTAGGAACCGAATCGGAACCGACCCATTGACACCCCTAGTCAAACCAAAATCCACACGAAATTTTAATATTTTCACATTCTAAGGGTAAAAACCCTGAGTTCGAGTAAAACTCTTTTGAAAGATGGAGGAGTTCGAGTTCGAGTTCGAGTTCGGGTAAAGTTCTTTTCCTTTTTAGAGAAGAGAGACGTGAGGAGATAATTTTTTTTACTTGCTCTTTTGACGTGAAACATAGATCTTTTTTGAAGAAAAAATATTTATGAGTTTGTGTATGCTACGTCAACAGCGTTAGGTTATGGCGATATGTGGTTTTTTGTAAATAAATAATATAAGAGTTCCAGTCGAAGTGGAACAGTGAAACTTTTTCGAAGAAGAGAGCATAATAAAACTTTTTTTCTTTATAATAAAATTATTGACAGACGAAAAAAATATGAATTAGAAAAAAAAAAAAAAAAATCACAGAATGAGTTCTTTTTAGACAACAACTTGAATGTCTCAAATAAAAACCCAAAAGATTCACTTATTGTTCTTTAGTCGATCATCAATTCAGATACAGAGATATGGCGTCTAATTGGTCTGACCTTCCACACGATCTTATTACTCTGATCATGAGCAAGTTATTTCTCATCCAAGATTACGTCCGATTCGGGAATACTTGCGTCAGATGGCATTCTTTTTTCATCGAAAATCGACACCAATTACCCCGACAATTTCCAGTGCTTATGTTTCCTTTCAAGCATAATGAGGATCACGAGCCACAGAAAAGCAGTTTTTACTGCTTGTTGGAAAAAAGAGTCTATGACTTCAAGTCACTAGTAGTACCACATAAGGGCCGTTGTTGTGGTTCAAGTTTTGGATGGCTAATTACGGTAGACAAGAGAGCAACAATTCGTCTTCTAAATCCGTTCTTGTCGACCAATAATGAGATTCATCTCCCTTCTCTTAATATATTAGAGCCCATATACCGAGGTAATAGAGTTTTAACTGCGAATGATGTCCAGAAAGTCGTTCTAACAGCCAATCCGGCGTCCACCCACGATTACTTGGTTATCGTAATCTACAAAAGATATTCAAAATTGGGCTTCATCAAAGCTGGTGATAAAAATTGGACTTTGGTTGGGGAAGATCAATATGAAGCCTTTAAAGATGTTAAGTGCTATAAAGACAAATTGTATGTTCTCTGCTTTGGAAAACTCAAGGCTTTTGACATCAGTTCTCGTCATCCTAAGTCGATAGAACACATAGCGATGGAACACGTAGCGCAATTGCCATTCTTTTATTGGCCGGGAAGTAATCAACTTGTGGAATCATCAGGAGAACTGTTGCTGATTATAAGGGAATTTATAAACTGCACAGATTACTTTGAGTATGGTGGTGATTACTGGCCTGGCGCACCTGCTGAATTCGTAGTCCTTAAACTTGACCCGATTGAGCGAAAGTGGAACATGTTGCATAGCTTGGGTGGTTGCTCGTTGTTCTTAGGTGACAATTCTTCAATTTCTCTTTCAGCTTCGGACTTCCCAGGATGTAAACCAAATTGCATCTATTTCACATATTATAAGAAACAGTCAACTCAGCCAAGACCACTATATGGGCCTAATGACATTGGAGTATTCAATGTAGAAAATCACAGTTTTGAAACAGAGTTCCCAACAAAATTCTCGATGATCATGCCGCAACCCATTTGGGTTGAGCCTAGCCTTCAGGGCTGTTACAGGTAACTCATTGTTGGGTTGGTAATGGACAAGTTACTAATTTTTGGGATGATTAATTTAATCTTTTGTTAAATAATGTTTTATTGCTGGAACTTTGCAAACTTTCACGTTCTTTTAGTTATTGAATCAAATTTGGAGTTAATCTGTACGGCTTATTATTTGTTGAATATGTTTATTGGCAAATTTAAACTTCTTTTACTGGATTGGGTTTTTTTACCCATTGTTGTAATTGTGAAAATCTTGCTATACTAGTAGAGCACTAATGGGACCTTACTAGTCCTACGGTCCGTTAAGGCGAATTACATGATTGAACTTGGGACTTCCCTTTGCCACTTCAAGCTAGTGGAGCGAAAGTACTCGCCCTAATGACTATCAAAGGAGAGGGAAGCCGTCAGGCTGGCTCGACCAGCCCTTGATCCTAACCCTCGGAAGTGATTCTCCAATCGCGCACCCATTATTTGACTTTGTCCAGCATCCCGCAGTTCTACGAAGCTTACTCGATCAATTGGTTGGTCAACCCGAGCCGTTGAACGAAGAGCTTTGAAGGCGTAGTTGGTGCTTGAGAACAAGGATTGGAATCCACAACTGACTTTTCTAATTCCGTTCCGTCAGGGCCGGCATCACCAGTCAAGGCTGAGGGCGAGGGATCTCAGTCAATGGAGTATAAACTAATAGAGTCGTGATAATGTGACACTCTTTTTTCAAACGCTCCTTGACCTAGCAATTATAGAATCACAATTTTTTTTCTCGTATCCCAAAGCAAAAGACATACGAGAAAAAGATTTGTGATTCTGTAATTGCCCGGTCAGGGAACATTTGAAAAAAGAGCGTCAGATTATCAATGTTCCTAATTAGCCAAGAGACAGTTTGAGCGGGAAAACCCTAGGAGGAGGAATTCAAGTTAAGGCATCCAAATATCCTGAAAGAATCTTGACATGCAGTCAAAGGAAGAGTTCCCATATGAGGATCTAGGGATCACAACCGGACCTGAAATCAAGGTCAGAATTATGGACACGATCAAGACCATCAGATCACCAATTTCTCCCTAGAAATAGACACGGATGTGAGAAAACCTAGGAATTCTCCCTAAATACTTATTTCTTGAGTTCCTAAATGCCTTCAATAAGAACTTCACACTTTGTTTTGGGCAATGTAAAAGAAGAGAACCCATATGAATTTTAAGAACAAAATAGCACTCTTGAAAGAAATGGATGAAGACATTTAAAAACTTTATCATGCATCGGGCTACTTTGTCGAAAGATTTCTCTGCTCTTATGTTACTTCCAAAATTTAGCAAGACCATGAAAGATAATAGAACACTCTTTCAGTTCTAGCTCTAATTCTGTATCATCTTAGGGTCTCAATTGAATGATTTGAAAAGCTACTTGTTGAGAGAAAAAAAATAATTTGAAAAGCCTAGTGTTCATTTGGTGAATGTCGAGAAGAGGGACTTGCCCTGTTTAACTATGAAATTTCTGTTAAAATATGAAATTGTGGATTATGTAACGGTCGAGATACGTTTAAGAAATGTTAACGGAGAAACTAAAATGTTTCTTCTTTTTATTTTTCCCAAGGTTAATATCACTAGAATTCATCGCTACCTTGCTCTTAAATTTCATATAATTCCACCATTTACAACTTTCTCAATAAATTGAGGATGTCAAAGTTACATATTCTCAAATCTAAATAGAGTGAGAGTCAACCAGATATAGGCTTCCATGAAATTATCAAAGGATGGTATGGAGATGGAGTTGCAATTTAACACAAGACTATAAAATTAATGCTTCTCTAGGAAACTAAACATTGGCGGTTTCAATGACTAACATTTCCCTCGCCGCGGTTCGTCAAATAGCACAGATTCCCACTTTGCTGCATGCATGCACTAGTCAGTACATGCATATAGAGTCGAACTCAACAGTCAAAGTTTTGTCTTATATAAGCTAAAAGTTTCAGAATGGGCTGTTTTTTTTTTTTTTTTGGTTGTGAGGATGATCTCTATGGTGAAGAGAGCATCTTCACAAAAAATCAGCTCATTCCAAAACTTCTAACCCTATCAAAAGTGGTTTATAAATTGATAGTCCAGTTAGAAGTTTCAGAATTGGCTGAGTTTTGTGACAAAGATCATTCTTTCAAAAAATCAGCCCATTGCAAAACTTTTAGTCCATATAGGACAAAACACTTTGGCTAGGACTTTTAAACCAAGTTAAATTTACACTGGAAAGTAGAAAAATCTTGAGTTCAAGAAAAGTTCTTAATAGGAAAAGATCCAAATCTCTCTTTCATCCTTTCTTACTTCATTACTTCCAACCATTACTACTTTGTAAAACTCTTTAGGATTCTGATGTGAGATCTCAAAGTGTGTCCATCTATACTTATAGATGGATTGACTTTAAGAAAATCTGAGATCCAAGTAACATTGGTGCTATGACTTATGCTTTTCACATAAGAGTCACGATAATATGACTTGCCACGTGGCATACTCAAATGACTCCATGACATGACAAGTTCATGTACCGTAGATATGAACACCTTGGGATACACGATTGCACAACCCCAAAAATTGTGTATCCTGAGGCATATAGATCTATGGCTCCCGAACTTGTCCACGCCATGGAGTCATTTGAGTATGCCACCTGGTGAGTCATATTATCAGGACTCTTCACATAATACATGCCAATCTTATAAATTAAAGCCTAAAATATCTCTTTTTTCAAAATTTCCTTAGATTGTGGCTTACATAGCACGTATGAGGTGTGGGAGGAGAGTTTCATTTTTCCACCCAGGTGCATACGATCTGAATTCTTTCACAAAAACCAATGGTTAAATTGATGAAGCATTTTTTTTTCTTTCTTTCTTGTAAACTGTTGAAAAGTATTGTATAATGATTTTTTGACTCCCCCCTCCAACATACTCACCCATACTCTCCTGACATGGCATGTGTTAGAACCATAGATTTTTTTCCCTTAGGATACACAACTGCACATATTTATGAGATGTGCTGTTGTGTTTCTCGAGGAAATCTATGGTCATAACACATGTCATGACAGGAGAGTATGGGGAGTATGTCAAAGGGGGGAGGCAAAAAATCACAACTAAAAAATATTTCCTTTCAACAAAATTGTAGAAATTTTCTTAATTATGAAGTCTTTGATTTTTTTAATAACCGGGTATCCCTTTAGACAATGGACCGGGCCCGTATCAAGCTGTGCCAGGTCCACAGACCATAGTCTTGTCCAAGGACTAGTCATGGGGCACATGCTCTCATGGGTGGCCCCTGAGGAATTAATGCTCATATTAGGTATCGAACTCACAACCTATAAGCGGGTCATTAACCGCTTATCAGCCCGAAATTGCCATTAAGCCAACCCCTCGGGGTTTAATTATGAAATCTTATCACTTAGAAATTTAACTATTTAATTATATGTATCCCTTTATAAAAAATATAAGAAGTTTGACTATAAAATAAGATTACGTTTTTAATATATAATTTATTTGTGTGTGTGTGAAGAGTCCAACTAAATTTAACCAGGGTGTGAGCATTGTCTTACCAATTTTCGGTCTAATCTGGGTAACGTACGGCTTAGCTTCAATCGCTGGTTGTTGTAGTTGTTGAATAGAATGGGACTAATATTTACAAGAATGTCACGTAACTAGAGTCAGAGTTGTAGTCCAACTCTTCTATTAGGCTATTACAACATTCATTCCATTGGAAAACCCTAATAAAGAATAAGAAAGAACACCACCGCTATATTTGAAGAAAGAATTTCCTCCTTTTCCTTTATCATTCTATTTTATTTTATCATCTCTTCCTATTTCTTTATTTTTAATGAACTCTCTTCAACCTTCAAATATCCTTCAAATCGATTATTAGAGGTTATATTATTATGGCATCTAATTGGTCTAACCTTCCAGAGGATCTTCTAACTCTAATAGCCAAACGACTAGTCATCATCAAAGATTATATCCGATTTGGAGCTATTTGTATTTCATGGCGCTTTGTTTATATTAAATATCGGGATTGTTTACCCCGTCAACTTCCACTGCTCATGATTCATACTAATTATAGTCCCAACGAGCAAACACCCGCTTTGTTCTACAACCTCTCTGAGGATAGGATTTATGACTATCAAGTACAGATCCCCCGCAACCTCCTCTACTGTCGTGGTTCCTGCTTTGGATGGCTGGTTTTTTTGGATAAGAACTTCACAATGTATCTTTTTAATCCTTTATTGTCGATCAATAATGAGATCGAACTCCCGTCATTGACAGGTTTCACACAAAACGTTGCCAAAATTCATGCTTTTGATCCTTTTGTCCTGCGTAGAGTAGTTTTGTCCGCCAATCCAACATCAACCTCTGACTATGCCATTATGGTACTATATGGTGGATTAGTAAAATTGGCCTTCTTCAAGCCTGTTGACAAAACTTGGACTCTAATAAATAGGGATTGGCACTGTTTTGATGATCTTATCTTCTATAAAGGCCAATTTTGTGTTGTACACAAGAAGGGACAAGTTTTGGCACTAGACATCAGTTTTCGATGTCCCAAGCAAATATTAGTTGCACCGTTCTTACCTACTGAATATTGGGATGGAAAAAAGTATCTTGTGGAATTGTTAGGGGATCTATTGCAGGTTGGAAGATTACTGGAGTGGAAGGATTTAGATGGATGGTTGAGTTGCGCAACAATTGGATTCAAAGTCTTCAAATTAGATAGAGTTGGCCCGAAGTGGGTCGATGTGAAGAGCTTGTGTGGACACTCATTGTTCTTAGGTAACAATTCTTCCATGTCAATTTTGGCTTCAGATTTTCCTGGTTGTAAGCCGAATTGCATTTACTTTACAAATGACGATTGTTGCGATAAGAATTTTGTATATGGGCCTATTAACATGGGAGTTTTCAACTTAGAAGATGGTAGAATTGAAAAATATTACCCAATTGTGTCACCGATGATCATGCCGAGGAAAATTTGGATCGAGCCTACTCTCTAGAGGTGGTGTAATTAAATAGTTTATATTATTACGTCTTTTATTTATTATTATTGTTGATGTTATGGATAAATTATTCAATTTTCAGGGTGTGGGTTTTTTGTTTTTTTTTTGTTTTTGTTTTTTAAGTGAGGATTAATTGCTCATGTTCTAGTGTGGTGCTTTGAGGAGGGTTAATTTAATAATCTTGGTATTTTAAGTGACTTTAGAAATAATGTTTTATGGACTTAAATTTCCATACTGTTCTGTTTAAATTGTGAAACTGAAATTGGACTTGATTTGTTCTAATTATTCTTCTAACTTGCTTCAATTCTTTGTAACTTTTTACTCTTATGGATGGATCTTATGGTTCTGCGATGGGGGATAGATGGGGGATAGGGGGCATGTGTTAGAGGGGAGCGTCATATTATAACGATTCAATAACTTATGATCACAAAGTCTTGTCTTGGATGGCATTGTCAATTGAACTTTTATATATAATCGTCTTGTTTTTCTTGAGTAATAGCTTGCTCCATTGAAATACTTCCAGAACATTTTCAAACTTCCTCCCCACTTTGTCTTGGGGCATTTAAAAATAGAGGATCGACAAAATCATTAATCACAAAAATGATTTTTAATCATTATTCTCCTTAGCCAAGAAAATCATTTTTAGTTTCTCCATGGCCCTGACATTACTAAAACTAATCTCAGGCGTCACATAATTCAACATTTGGTCTAAAATGGAAGCTAAGCTAAAAATGACAAATCGCTCTTCTCGGTGGTCACCAATTAAGTGTATACGTGCTCAAAAGTCCTTACACTAACTGCAACAACTCTGATAATTGCCTCATTAGAATATTTTAGGCTCATTGATAATTTACTGTTCATATTTTTATTCTTTTGGTATAAAGACTTTAATGCTATCTCTGAATTGAGAGAAATGGAGAGGAGAGAAGAATAAATGAATTTCTCATCATTTCTCCTGTTTGAATTGTTAAGTGGAGAGAGAAGAGAAAAGAATTGAAAAGAAAAAAGGTTTTCTTTCTCTCTAAAAGTGGAGAGAAATGAAAAGAAACCCTTTTAAAATATATCCCTTGATCTCTTTTAAGATATTTTAAAATTTTAAAGTTATCCCAAATTCTCTCTAGTCACTCAAAACATGATGGAAAGAAATTGAATTTCTCATCTTTCCACTTCTCTCAATCCAAAAGCGCAAGTATATTAATAGTACTTTTAAAGGATTAGGTAGGAAGGAGTTTGTAAGGAGAGATAATTCATATCCGGGTTTTAAAAGATGCCACACCCCATTAATGTGCTCAAATTTATTTATTTAATTATTTTACGGGCAAACATGTTAGTGATTACTCATTAATAGGTGATGGCGGGTTTTAAATCTATGTCATAATATTAATATTCAGACTTTGATCAACTTTGCAAGTATATACCTTCGAAATGTACTCAATTTTGGAAACAAATTTCTAATTTTTTTTAAGGGATATTTATGAAAAGGTGATTAAACTTTTGACAAATTTTCAATTCCGGCTCATAGTTCATTTTAATTATAAAATCGCGAGCGATCATGGAGGTTTTAAAGTGACAATTTCACAAGTTTAAAGTTATTAAATGGAAATAGTCACTTTAGACCTGTGAAATAATCACTTAAAATTTGCCAAATTCGTTAACATTTTGAACTTTTTTTTAATGAAAATGTGATCATTCACGTTTTGATAATTAAAATGAACATTTAGCCGAAATACTAAATAACTCATTTATAGCTCACGAAATGGTAATTCACCCTTTTTTATATACACATGTTCAAGTAGATAATTAATGATAAACTGCAAGAAAAGAGCAAGTGACTTCAACTATTTAACAATAGGACCACGATAATTAACACACTTGAATCAACATAGACATTACTTTATACATGATTGGGTCAAGGAGAAGGATTAATTCGATGGACCAACTTTTAAAAGCTCTTTTTTGGGATTTATGCTTTAAGATATTGTCAAACATGTTCCCGTTCCAGGATACAACGAATCTCAAGCATTCGGTTATAAATTATGCTTGGGCACTAATAAAAGGAAAACAAACACTAAATAATTAGGTTCAAGTAGAGTAAGTATATGGAACATATTTTCGTGTACAAATAACTGTTATAATTTTTGAGTTGTGAGAATATGACACCACCTTCTCACAAATGCTCCATCACAAAATCGTAGATCATTTGTCTCATGATATGTAGAATAATAAATCTTCTTCTTATGTATCCTAAGGCATTTGATTTACGATTCTATGATGTGGGTGTTTGTCAGACGGGAGCGTCATATTATCACGATTCATAAATTTATGCGTGTAAATGGGGCCTGAAATTCTAGTACCTTTAGAAATTTCAAGGTGAATATTACCACACCAATCATATTTTGAACTATTAAGATTGCTTGGGTGACCAATAGTGTTGCACCCATTTGCGGTGAACACCGATAATTGCAGTCAACATGGAGGATTGCATTATTTCCTTATGACCAATGATCAACACAAGTAGAATCTCTTCTTGAGAAATGTTGTTTATGATTAGATTGACAAAGAGAGTAAGACCCACCATTGTGTTTTATTGCATAGATTTTTTTTTTTTTTGTGGCTAAATTTTGTTTTATTTTACTTTTGGGTTTGTGTGGAGAATATTTGATGCAACATGAACCATTGGTTGATTGGCATCTGGTCCCTTCTTCCTCTAACCTTAGTTGATTTAATAGAATAACTGAACCCTTTTACACGCAGAGAATGTATTCCACGCGCATTAGAAAGCGAAGATTATTATGGTAACTTTTATGGAGTTTGACCTCAACGAAAGGTTGAGATGGGAAGGAGATATTAGCTTCCTAGAGATCAGTTTCAATTGAAAATCTCTTTAATCTCATCCATCGATCACATTCAAGTAACATTCTCATATTCCAATTTTCCACGTGGCATTCTTTCGTCCTTAACCCTTGGTATTTCTCCCACGTTATAAGCCTTTTTCCTGGCACGCTTTGAACCTCATCTGATGCTCTTTACGAGGCCCACAAACAATGCGATTGCATGGATTAAAAACATCAATCATTCTGATCTTTGTTTTATACTCTCCGCAAGGGATAGGTTCAAAGATTATGCATTAATGGAATCGTAATAATGGACCTCGTGAGGGTCTCATATGTGGGACCATTTTGTTCGTATAAAATTCAGCAGCGACAGCTTGAATGATTAAAGAAAGAAAAATGCTAATCCGACTTTCTGCACCACTGCCTTCCACACTGCAGTGACTTGGAGGAGTATAGAATTAGGGTTGGCAATGATTCGAAATATACCGGACGTCAGAATCGGTCTGATCTGAAAAAAATTTGAAAAATCAGATTTGGATTGAAATCTTAGATTTAAAATAATTTCGGATCGAATTAGGATCTATCTAAATCCGATCTGAATTCAAACATTTTTCAATAATTTCTAATTATTATTCTTAATTTCATATGAATAAAATATTTTAATCTTTTTTATTTTCCTCTATATTTGTAGTAGGAAGGTAGATTTTTTAAAATTAGTGAACATTGATAATTTAAAAATAAGGTATGTGTTTGGATCTAATCAAAACGGATTTGGTTCACATATTCATTAATCTGTTCAAATTGAATACATGGCATTGATTCAGTATCGAACGGATCTGTTGCCATTCCTATATAGAATCATAGATGCTTTTCCATCGAATGAAAAGCATTTATGGTTCCGTGCACACCACCATGTCAGTGTGCAGTGCTTTAGTAAGTCAATATAGAACAACTCAGAATTAAGGTTTTCACTGTGGACCCTGAACATGGTGACTTTTATTACAACAAAGTCATTCCAAACCGACTTCCAAGGACATTGCTTTTAATACTGCATCGACGTGTTGTGTGTAAAATCATAGATTTTCAATTAGATTAATGATTTTCTAATTAGAAAGCTTCACTCTATCAATACTCGGTTGATGTGTTACATAGACAAAACCATAGATCTATTTTCAGGGGATACATAGATGCAAATCCCTATTAGAGATGTGCATTTGTGTATCCCAAGAAAACAAATCTATGATTTCATATTTGTAACACGTCAGCCAAGTATTGATTGAGTGAAGAATTTCTAGTTAGAATATCAACACTCTTTCATTTAATATCAATCTAACTAAAAAAGACACTTAAATACATTCAATTGACTTAGAATATGCACAAAACCACAAATTTGTTTTTCTCTTGTGTGCCTTGTGATAAAAAAAAAAAAAAAAAGAGCTGTTATTGCCCCCACCAACTTTACTTATGCCACACTAGTTATATGTAATTCTTCAAGGGTAATTATAAAAACACCCCATGAATTAATAAGGGCAATACACACCATAATTGAATTGTTTTATCTTTGATGTGGTTAGAATTTTCGGAATGGGTTGGTTTTAGGAGATCATCCATTCCAAAAAGCAGTTCATTCTCTAACTTTTAACTTATATAAGACAAAACAAATTTTTAATTCTTAGAAGACAACAATTTGATTATGGTGCTGGTTGCCCTTAATAACATGTGGGGTGCATTTATAATTACCCATTCTTCAATGATTTATATAATAATTGGCGTGGCAATTATTATATAAATTGATTGTATTTTAGTGGTTTTTTGCGTCAATTTTTCACATCTCTGAAATTTTCACTGAAAATACATTAAAAAAAAAAAAAAAAAAATCTTTGATTCTGTCCATAGTCAAATGCAGTGTCAAGGAAGTCAACACAGCACTTTCTGATTATAATGCCGGTATTAATAAAGAGATTCTATTAACACACTAATTTTTACTTATGACAGAGCAATCTATGTTGAGGATCATTAATATTAAAAAGATAAGTGTGTTTTAAATAAAATTTGGTGCTTGAATAGAATCTCTCCATTATTGTTATAATGGCATATATACCCCGCCCCTTTTCAATTCAACCACCATCCATTAAGAATTGAGTCGGAATTGAGTCGTGATCCAGAACGGTGTCCCGTTCCTATAACAACTTACGATGTCCATACTCTATTTAAGTGCCAAATTTTTATTGGATTTAATCACAGCGAGCATAAACCCTAGTGTTTTAAACTCCAACAAAAACGTGCCACGTAGACACCGTTCGTATAATATAGGAACGGGAACGGGGACACAGTTCTAAATCCGCGTCCATGAACATTTCGTCTCCTCAAACTTAACCGTAGATTGTGGGTAGCTGGAATGTGATTTCATTCTCTCGAATCCCAATCTCTTCGACTGTTTCAAACGCGATGAAAATAGAGGGAGAGAGAGAAAGGTAAAACAAATATCTCTGACTACAAGTCTGCTATTTAAGACTAAAGGGGTAGATAAAAAACATCAGCTTCAAATCTGACTGATTCTCCAAGTTCAGGAGTAATGCAGTGTTAAACGAGCGTAGAGCAAAGAGAAGAATCGCTTTGACCTCGAAAAATTCTTCTTCTTTTGGTGTCTGATCTGGTTTTTTAGGGCACAAAATGTGGAAGATTACTCGAACTGCGGCATCGAATCTACGCCAGGTACGGCGGTTCTCAGCAGCGATACCAGGTCCCTGTATTGTTCACAAGAGAGGAGCTGATATTCTTCACGATCCATGGTTCAATAAGGTTAGATTGCTTTGTTATTGTTAGGTTTAGTAGCTTTTTTCTGTTAATTTATAGTAGGAGCTAAGAAAATTTTGATTTTAGCTTTGGATCTCGATTTGCACGGATTTTGTAAGTATGGTGGGGAGTTTGACGAGTTTCCTTGTAAATTTGAGAAATTTAGGGGTTTGAACAGAGTTTGATGTCATGGCGAAGCTACTGATTTGTTTTTTTTTCATACTGATTGAATTTTTATCCTAGTATCTATGAAATTTATGTCTCCTTAGCAGTCAATGATACGGAGGTACGAGACTATAGAACGGATCCTGTTGAACTAAGGTCGTAATTGTGGATGAGAAATTGTGCTTGTTTTGCTCTTTATCTAATGTAGGGATATGTCCTGAGTGAGTTAACTTTAAGAAACCTGAAACCTACAGAAAGAATTTTTTGTAAGGCAAAAAAGATGAATTTTTTTTTTTTGGGGGCTAATCAGATCCAATATTCCATACTTGAACTTGGATTGGAGGCGCAGTTATAAATGTTGGATTTTCGTCTCATCTAGTTTACAAGCAATATCGAGTCAGTGTCTCCGACAAGACAAAATGTTTTTTGCAGTTTTGTGAACTTGAAAGAACTAAAAGATAAATCTTGGCTATGGTGTCTCATCTTGTTCAGGAACAATGCCAAGATGGCTTAGGCGAGTCATCTTGATCTCAAATGATTTCCAAAACCATGATTGAAAGATGAGTATATTTCTCAAATTATTAAAGCAATTGCTCATTAATGCAATTTCAGAATTGTTATTTAATTCCAACTTATAATATTCATATTCTGTAAGTAGAGAGTACGCAATATGTTTTCATATCAAGATGAAATCATCAACAATGAAAGCAATGGTTTTGTGGTTGTGCCTTTGTGAGATACTTAACTACCTCTGTTCAAGTTATATTTTTTTCATAAGGATCATCCATGGTTTTATTGTTTCTACTTGTTTTGTGGGTTAAATTCCTGCATGATTTAAAACAGGTTTTATGATTTCCCGTGTGTCTGTGTTACAGAACTTTCTTCACTTGATGAGATTATTTTTGAATTTCTTCCTTTGATTTTGCCGATAGGATACTGGTTTCCCTTTGACAGAAAGAGACCGACTTGGGCTCCGTGGCCTCCTTCCACCTCGCATTATATCATTTGAGCAGCAATATGAACGTTTTAGTGAGTCTAATAGGTTTAATATATCTTCTTTACATATGTTTTTAGTTCTCATGCATTCGTTCTCTAGTCAAGCCATGCTTATCCCTTTTTCAAGATTACTGTGTTTTAGATTTTGCATTCAACATTGGATCTAAATTTGTACTGAATGACAGCATGTGCTAAATTTGCAAGAATCCTGTAGGATGCCTTGATTGCTCATATAAAAGGAAAGATTATTATCTGAAAAAAATAAAATGAAATAGTCATCAAATTGAATTTTGATGTAAAATATTTACGATGGATGTATGTTGAGAGAAATCTGTAGGTTCTCATGTTCCCCAGAACTTACATATGAGCTCAATAGAAAACAGAACTGACCTGGCATATCTTAAACCTGATAGCTGTGGCTTGCAAGTAAGTAGACTAAGTTACTCATTTGCTGCATGAAGTAGCCAACTAAATTTGTTTATCCAATATAATGTGCAAAATGCTTATAGAGTACGAGTATCCCATGTTTTCTGATTCTAAGCATTTTTAAGTACAACAATTAGATAATTCTTGTAAGAACCCATTGGAGTTCATTTCTACTAATTAGTTAAATTATATACTATAAGTATCTTATTTAGTACAAATGTATTAAATTTCGGTATTAGAGGCTTTCACTTGGCATGGAAAAATGAAAATCTTTCGATCCTTGTGAAAATTAATACTTTTTTCATGGAAATATTGATATATTTTTCTGTGAAACAATAGTAAATGATAAGACCAATATGGAATTGGAAATATTTCTATCCTTGTGGAAAATAATATATTTTTCATGGAACTGATGAAATATTCGGGTGAATTTTCTTTAAAACGTCATAAATGTTAAAACAAACATAAAAACACACTCGTAAATAATCTAACTACTATAAAGAACCATATGGTGTGTGGAAATGAAGATTAATAGTGTTCTATTTTACTCTTGGCATATTTATATGAGGGCCTAACAACAAAAATGGCTATATTAAGCATGAAGCTATATCCTAGTAAATAACACGATCTTGCAATGCATTTCTGTATGCTAACATTATTGAGAACTTATTTAAATACTTACAAGTAAATATAGAAGTATTGGACAGCTCACAGAATATGTTTGAGATGCATTCTCCATCATTTTCTTTCTTTTCGAGGGAAAGTTTTTCTGGTCACTTTTTTCAATGTTCTGTTTTTCATTGTAAAATTGCTTAGTATGAAATTAAAGTAAAGGTCACCAGTAACATCTGATCTTTCTTGTATATGGCTATTATTTATGGATCTTACTCTTAACAGATCTCTTTTCCTGATCCTGATGTTTATTATTACTATTATTAATTTTTTGTATTTATTATTTTAAAACAAAGAAGATTTGATTCCATTTTTATGTTGTTTGAAATGTTAGTGGAGTCATATCGATCACTGGAGAAAAATACCAGTGACCAACCAGCTAATGTAGTTTCTTTAGCAAAATGGAGGATCCTGAACAGACTGCATGACAGGAATGAGACGTTGTACTACAGAGTAAGCTTGGTGGACAATAAGTATTTTAAATGTATGGCGTGTGTAGTAATTCTTATAATTTGAAATAATGCTGTAGCTGGTTCATACAGGTGCTTATTGATAACATCAAAGACTTTGCTCCAATAATTTACACTCCAACCGTGGGATTGGTTTGTCAAAACTATGGAGGCTTGTTTAGACGCCCACGGGGGATGTATTTCAGTGCAAAGGATAAAGGCGAGATGATGTCCATGATCTACAACTGGCCATCTCAACAGGTATTCAGCGTATCTTAAGAATTTTTTGAATATGCAATCCTCTTTAGATAAGGTTAGAAATGCCACAATGGTCTGGTTTATTATTTATTTTAACTATTATCATTATTATTAACAAGAATGATTTCCATAATAAACATATCTTCCTCTTCAGAAGTTAGGTCATTCCAACATTTCTATCCTTGTTGCAAATTGAAAAAAAATCCGGGCTATCCATTTTTACTGTTAACTTGAAATCCACATATGATGTGGTTGTAACTTTTATAAGGAGCTTATTCTTTTCATCCTCTAATGGACAGCTGCGAGAATTTAACTGTCTTTTGAAGTTGATGATTTAGTCTATTTCATCATACATTATTCTTCTACCCTTTTTGCTTGGTCCTGATTTTATTATGTTAAAAGAAAATTTATCATCTAAAACGTAGATATTTTTAGGTCTATGATGTATTGAAATTTCATGGACTTGGTTCCTCATCCTTCCATAATTATTGGAAATTGGAAGGCTGTAATCCTAAAGGGAATGTCATGCATGTGTGCCAAAGTTTCCATGTGTTTCCACCTCTGGTTTTATCAAGGATTTTGATATCCTCAAGATTTGGCATTCTTTGAAACAATTTATTTAGTTTAAAACCAACACGCATCAATTGGTCAAATGAAAACTAATAAAGATCAGCATAAAGAATAGCTTAAAAAATTATCGCGTTCTCTCAAATGTGTCTATAATGCTTTGTTATAATTATTTTGTTGACCAAAATCAAAACAAAGAGCATCCTTTGAGGAATTGTTAATTTCTTATTATGTGCAAGAAGCAGACATATGGTTGAGTGTGGATTTTGCTACGTTTCTATGAAACCTTCCGTAGGAATTGTGAGGAACTTTCCCTACCTGATGCATGAAGATGGTTATTTTTTCATTCCTGCAACAGCACTTCAATAAACTCAGCATACAAGTATTTGCAGCTCCATGTTATCTGCGTCATTGAATTTGTCATATCTTACTGTCTCTTCTATTGAACACAGGTAGACATGATAGTGCTGACAGATGGTAGCCGGATTCTTGGCCTTGGAGACCTTGGAGTTCAAGGAATTGGGATACCTATTGGAAAACTTGATATGTATATTGCTGCTGCTGGCATGAACCCACAGAGAGTACGTATTATCTGTGCCACCCCCCCTTCTCGTATGTGTCAATCATGACTTAGAGTTTATTCGTGTGACATATTGAATATGGTCACATAGGTATTTAATTCTCTCTCCTATATGATATTCTCTAAGAGGGCTTTAGGCACCACCCATTAATTCTTGTACTGTTTAAAGCCCATAATCAGTTCATTAGATTTTTCTGAATTTGGATAATAGTTTTGAGTATGCTAAAAGCAACTACATATCTCTTTCAGATTTCATTTTTCCCTTTGATATAACTATCTCAGATTTTTTTCTCACCGTGTTATTTGATCAACTGCAATTTCTTTCTCACAGATTCTTCCAGTTATGCTAGATGTTGGCACCAACAATCAAAAACTTCTTGAAGATCGTCTTTGTGAGTTAAAATCTCTACTCGCCATCTCATATTTGGTCCTTATTTACTTGTGTGTGTGTGTGTTTTTTTTTCGAGAAATAAATTTAGGAAACTTCAAAAAGAGGAAAAGAGGGCTTCATGACGAATCTAATTTCTTCATAACTTGGGAAAGTATTCCCTGATTTCACATTGATTAAGTTTGGAACTGAATATATCCTTCCTGAGTTGCATCCATTTATAGACTAAATCAATTCAGATGAAGGCACTCGGCATCTAATAATACTTCTAGTATTTAGGTATCAAGTCCTAGAGAGATCGTGAGTACTGAGTACTCTGTGTTTCTCAATATTTACTGTGCCAGTCATTATTTATTGTGTTTCTCATTTTACTAAAATAGATACTGACTGCAGAGTATACTCCACTTTCTCTCCGAACATGTACTCAACTTAATATTATAAAAGTGTACCACATTTAATTAGCTTCTGAACCTGTCTTTCCACGCTCTCTTTTCACTTGGTGTTAGCTTTGCAGATTTAGGACTAAGACAACCTAGGTTGGAAGGAGAAGAGTATCTATCCGTTGTTGATGAATTCATGGAAGCCGTTTTCACTCGTTGGCCCAAGGCTATTGTGCAGGTCCATAGCTTTCAAAAACACAGTTCAACATATAACTTGTATTGTTTTTTTAATAATCACAGTTATTGAATAGTCCTGACACCTTTATCAGTTCGAGGATTTTCAAATGAAGTGGGCTTTTGAAACTCTACATCGGTATCGCAAAAAGTTTCGCATGTTCAATGATGACATACAGGTGGGAATCGCCTGATGGTGTTCGGGTTCTCTATGTTTTCCATTGATTAATTAATAAGGGATGTTGAGTTTTCATGAAATTAGGTTGTGTGCCTTTACTAATGATGGCTCATTGTGCCAATACTTTGTCTAACAGGGAACTGCTGGTGTTGCACTTGCTGGATTACTGGGAGCTGTTAGAGCACAGGGTCGACCATTGAGTGACTTTGTAAAACAAAAGATTGTTGTAGTTGGGGCTGGAAGGTACTTGAGAAATTCAACAGAAATGTGTTGTTTTTCTTGCTTATATGTTACTTCTCTTGAAGCAGGATGGGCTTGCTATTTGTAGTCTCGCTCGATCATAATACTTTCACATCTCACATTCAGTGCAGGGATTGGTGTCCTTAACATGGCCAAACAGGCTGTTGCTAGGATGACGGGAACTACTGAAATGGAAGCAAACAATCCATTCTGGCTACTGGATAAAGATGTGTGCTTCTGTTCTTCTTAGTCATGTTTTGGTGATTAAGCTTTTAGCTTTTTCTAGTATACACCCTATGATATTTCCCAAGATCTCTTTCCTGAATTTATGTGCAGAATCTATTGTTTCTGGAAATGGTACCCCATGGCACCCATGTTTAGGGTAGACTAGCGTCTGAGGATTAGTGGGTCAATATAGTTGTGAAAGCAGGTGTGCAGTATCAAAATAAACAGACTTGACCAACTTAGGGTGCTTGGATCTTCTATTTTCTTTTTGTTCCTGAATTAATCATAAATTTCTTAAGAAAAAACACAAATTAAGTAACCATCATTTTTGTAATTATGATCAAACACATTACCTATCCAATGGAATGTACCACCTAGCATGTACTAGTTTTTCCTCTAATAAACAAAAAAAGAAAGAAGTTATCAGATGGCTGGGAGATGTTAAAATGTTTGATTAAGTTTAATGCTTATTGACTAAATGAATGGAAAGTTATTGACATTAAGGTGAAACTTTAGAAAGCTGATTTTCATATGTGAATTTTGTCCTCTTCTCATGGAAAAAAGCATGAAAATGATTTTTAAAACAATTTTATATGCATATTTAACATTGTCAAATACCCCGTGGTATATCAATTTGAAAACTGCATTATTTCACTTACATCACATCTGATCATCTATTAATTTTATTTGACTTGTGCATGATAAATAATGGTTTGGGCACAGGGACTTGTCACCAAAGACAGAAAAGTTATTGATCCCACAGCTGCACCTTTTGCAAGAGGCTTTGGTCCTGGAGAGGTTGAGGGACTCAGGGAGGGGGCTAGTCTCGTTGAAGTGGTAAATATTGCAGGAATGCTTCAGTCTTTATTCAAGTTAATAAGGCTTTTAATTTGGCCATCCTTAGAAATAAAATGCAATTTGATATCTACGTAGAAATATTTCTTCTTTCGCTTCTTTATTTTACTTTATTTTTTGACAGGCTAGAGGGAAATCTTGGCTTATGTATTAGTTTCTTGTAATTAGGTTCAGATTGCCTGGTGGTATTAATAGTACATTATAATTTTCATTGTATCAATATTTTTTCAGGTTAAAAAGGTAAAGCCCCATGTGCTTCTAGGTCTGTCCGGAGTTGGTGGTATCTTCAATGAGGAGGTGGGTTCAAATATATATGCTATACTTATTACTGTCTTGCACATTGGAGGGAAATAAACTATTCAAGGTGCCTTTATTATTTGTTGTTTTTGTTGTCCATAAATTCACGTATGAAGCTCTATTTTTTTTTTCATTTTATGTGATGATGATCCACCATCCTTTGTGCCTAACAGCATGCCACCACATCAATGGAAACCCCAATGTTTTTAGAATCAGACCGGCCCGGTCCAATTGATGGTGAATTGCATCCTTGACTGGTTTGATCAAATTTCTTGGACCTGTAATGAAGATTAAAAACCTCTTTTTTTTTTTTTTTTTTACTTAAAACTATTCATTCCAGGTGCTTGAACTGGCCATGTGACTGGGATGATCCAGATTGAACTACCAGGGTCTATTTAGTTATTTTATATTAATTTACCAACAAAGCTGAGTGATCAATTTAGATGATTTTTTTGTTTTATTTATTTATTTATTTTTTTGCTTCTATTGTTTCAACCTTAGGACTATTTTGATTATTGCTTGGATTCTCTTCCATATGCATGAATGTATGAGCTAATGATTTATATTTGCATTGCTTATATTAATTCAGTCTGATATCAGATTTATCATCCTAGGGAAACATTCACAGTCCTGCATCAGTAAGACAAGCTGTGTTTTATGAAGTTGACTGTTGGGCAGTGATGAAACAACATTTTCATAGAATGTAGTTACTAGCAAAGATGAGGATGTAGAGAGGGATAACTGGTGATTCCAGGAAAGAAAAAATTAGGAATGAGGATGTTGAATGAAAGAAAATCGATTGAAATGTTTTGGGTATTGCATAACAAAGTCTAATTATGGAACCTGTGAGTGATAGTCCCACATCGCCTGGGCATCATGACCTTTGGCTATATATAAATCTGGGGCAATCCTCACCTTACAAGCCGGTTTTATGAGGATGAGTTAGGCCCATGGGCTTCTACATGGTATCAGAGCGGGTGGCCACAGGGATGTAGGAGACACGTTACACGTGAGGGGGAGTGTGAGTGATAGTCCCACATCGCCTTGGTATCATGACCGTTGGCTATATATAAACCTGGGGTAATCCTCACCTTACAAGCCGGTTTTGTGAGGATGAGTTAGGCTCATGGGCTTCTATAGAACCATCTTAAGAAGTGCCACTTAGCCAAGTGGTAAGATGTGTGGAAAGTTGTTCTCACGTTTTAAGTTCAAACCCCCTTGAACCCATACTTCTTATGCTAACCACTAACCCATCTTTACCTATTAAAAAAAAAAGGAATAATTATGGAACCATCCCAACACTTATGTGCAAGTTGAGAGCTATATTTAATACCCAGATTTTGTTTATGACATTGATCCAAGTGTTTGTGCTGTCAAGTTTACATGTTTTTTGTTTGTTATTTTTTGTCCAACAAGTAGTTGATTGGATTTGATATATATGCCTCTTTCTTAGTATTTGTTTGCATTCCATACTAGTATTGCTTGACATCATTTCTGAGGTATATAAAGCAGGTACTTAAGGCCATGCGAGAGTCAGATTCTGTTAGGCCAGCAATATTTGCTATGTCAAATCCTACAACTAATGGTTTGCCTTTTAAAACCCTAACTAATTCTTCAAGTTGTAACATTCTGATTTTCCTGACCCTGTTTTCTCTGTTAAACTCTTCTTTTGTGTTTCATATGGAACAGCTGAATGCACAGCTGCTGATGCATTCAAATATGCGGGAGAAAACATAGTTTTTGGTAGCGGAAGCCCTTTTGAAAACGTGAATCTTGGTTAGCATTTGTACATCTATTTGATGCTTCTTTGTTTAAACTCTCATACAGTATCATCTCAACAACTATTATTATGTGCAGAGAATGGAAAAGTTGGACATGTTAATCAAGCAAATAACATGTATTTGTTTCCTGGGTGCGTGCTGAATGCTGATACCTTATGTTGATTTAGCCTTTAAAAAACCAAGCAATAATCCTTTATATGATGATATTTTATCTTTGTTTCAGGATTGGTTTGGGAACTCTTCTCTCAGGTGCTCATTTTATTTCAGACGGGATGCTCCAAGCTGCCTCTGAATGGTAAGACCGGAATGTTTTGGATACTTTATACTTCATTTTAATTTTTAACTAATTAGTATTTGTTTTTTTATGAGAAGTAAGACAAAACTAAGGGAATTTTCTGGTTCTACCTCTCTAGTTTCACATTGCTTGACATTAATGATAGAATTCATTAATGCAGTGCTAACCAAAGTGCTAAAGAAAGGGGAGGGGAGGAAGTGGGTTTGAATTAGTGACTTGAGTATAGTCCTTGGTTTTTTTTTCCTTTATAAACCCTTGGTAGTTTCTTTTCACAAGAGTTACTTTAACATTCAAACTTCTAGGCATTCTTGTTTGAAATTTATGTCCTTTGTTCACGGGATTTCCAACCCAATCAGTCTTTACCTTTCAATATTGGTATGTGCTTATTTATTGATCCTTAGTAGGTTATTGACTGCCATTCAATTGATGTGGTAGTTCTAGTCCAGCTGGAAACCTTCCACATGTTGAGTTCATAAAGCATAATTTCTCTGGAAGAATTCTCATTGATTTATATATGAGGTCCTCAGGCTCTGGGACACTTGTCTCTTCATATGTGTGGAGCACTATTCTTTTATGATTTGTTTTCAGTGAATAAAATGGAACTTTATCACAAAAGGCAAAAGAAAAGCCTCAGCATTAATCTTTACCATTATAATGAGTAGAAGTGGTTCAACACCAAATTTTGACCCCACAAATGCCCCCACCTTTATATCTAAACTTAATATAATCATGGTCATTTTCATCAAAAACCAAGAAAATTGCAGCCTATAACCCTAGAATCGCATTGCTTAGTTTTCAAAATTACAAAAATATCCTTTTTACTGTGTAATATTAGAAAATACTTTAATCAATGTTTTAAATTTCAGATAAGCCCTTTTGATACATGCATATTTGCGCATGCCACCTTCTAGTGTAGTCTAACATTTGAAGGTTCTAACTTGAATAGGAGACTGCTTCAAGATTTAAGTTTTACTGTAGAGGTTTTGAAAATCTTTTTTGATAGGTAAGCCATGGAAGAAGCAAGTAGAGCTCATTTATACCTCTGCTCAACGGTCTCCTGGTCTCAAAATCAAATAACATAAGTTTTGACTCTTTTTAACATGTGTTAAGTACATGAATGGTGTAATGAATTTACTGCACTGATGAGACTTGAACCTTATGGATATGAAATATTTTTGTCTCCGTTAATAATGTTATTGGCATGTTTTGTTTACCTTGACCTAGCGATTCTATTCTAACATGTTATCTTTACAGCCTTGCATCATATATAACAGATGAAGAAATCCAGAATGGCATCCTCTATCCTTCTATTGCAAGGTAAGATTCTGATCTCCATGGGATAAGTAGCGTATCTTTCATAGAATGACTAAATTCTTGTTAAAATATATCCAGTCGAAGTTTTGGTCAATTTCAAAGACATACATTTTAGTATGCTGTGTTTAGATATGATGTGATATCTTGCACATATTTTTGATGTAATATTATGGTGCAACATGTAGCATTCGACATATCACAGCAGAAGTTGGAGCAGCTGTTGTACGAGAGGCTGTTGCTGAAGACCTCGCTGAAGGGCATGGTGATGTAGGAGCCAAAGAGCTTGAGCACATGTCAAAGGTATGAATAAATCTCGATTTCTTATATTTACTAATATTAAAATTGCATGTAATTTTCCATGAATTCATTAAATTATACTTCCTCAATATTTTCATTTCTCTATTGTATACTCTGAAGTCCAAAGCAACTCTGGAAAATGTGCCTGAAATAATATACATTTATTCTAGTAAATTCCCACCCAATACACTTGTTTGGAGGTAAAATTTGATATTCATTTAATTAATTATTTTTTTTCACTTGGTTACAGGAGGAGATTGTGGATTACGTGGCGCGTAGTATGTGGTTCCCTATTTACAGCCCCCTTGTGCACGAGAAATAATTCTCCAATTGTAGCTATTTTAGGCATATATTTTTTAAATTTGAAGGCAACTTTAGGCACTTATAAGTCTGAAGTTTTGCTATTGGAATGATGGTTATATTATTTAATTCCTCTGAACTGCTTTTGATTTGATGTTCATAACCATTTCATCAATAATTTCACAATTCCTTAAAAAAGCAGACCTGGAATTGAAGTTTGGTAAAATGTCGAGGGTATGGCAGTCGATGACTATCCATTTAATTGGGACCGAAAAGCTTGGTTCTGGATACCTTTCATCTATACCCGACTAGAGTTGGATCTAGGACTATAACGAACTACCAGTAATTCTATGGAACTGATTTAATTCTATCTGACAGGTATCTGTAATCAATTTTTTTTGCTAATTTTATTTATGTTATCTATGGTTGAAGGTTTTCATACCTCTTGAACTTGATAAATAGAAGAAAGTGTTTTTAAGTTTTAATGTAAATTTTATGTTTTGAGTTTAAAGTGGGTCTAGATGTTTTATCTTTACTATTACTCTTATAATGACATATAATGAGAGATGCGGAGTCGAAGTTGTTTGACACCAAGATTTGAGTGGCCTCCACTATTATGTTTCAATTTAATATCTAACCAGGGTCATCTTGGTTAGAGCCGAGTTAAATTGACTTTAAAAAAAAAAAAAAAAAAAAATTTGTATCTCAAAGGAACAAGAAAAAAAATCTATGGTTCTATGCACATTCCACGTTTGAGTATTTTTTTTTTTTTTTTTCCAATCAGTTTAGTGTTATTATTTTGATTAAAACACAGTTGTTTAGTTTTCAAAATTACATAAGTATTCTTTTTCACTATATAAAATAATCTTTAAAAAGTTTTTTAATCAATATTTTAAATTACAAATACCCTTTTGACGTGTGCTTGTGATTGCATGTGCCACCTTCTAGTTACTAGTTATTTGTAAATGAAATGAATTGTGTTTTTATTTATTTATAAATATTACAAATTATAATTATGTTGATAAAAAACGCATTAAAACACTTTGAAAGATATTAAAATTTCTCATCTTTACATGCAAATACAAAAGCATCAACATATAATCCATAAATGAAGAATCTTCAATATTTAATGTTGGTAATGAGGAAAAATTTACCATAATATCGTTTTCTTTATAAATTACTCTAATGTTGGGATGTCTTTGATTGAAGAGTGCATTTTTATCTTTAATTGGGTGTGATAATAATTTAAGAAATGGGGGTGTAAAATGTATAAGTCGGGTGCCAATATCAGCTCTCTTTAGACACCACCTCGTCTGATAACACCCCAATTTTAATATCCCCCGCAAATTCTTCTGTGCGTGTATGGGCGCACACGTCTCCACTATATCACTTCTTCGAGAGCAAATCATCTGTCATTGTTTTTTCTTGTACTTCGTTGTAGTGATTTTTCGATGGTCTTGATTCGATTGCTTTTAAACTCAATAACACTGAATTCCTCTAATTTTTCAATCATAGATCAGATTTTAAAAAGAAAAATTCATAAATCACGATCAAAGGTTTTGAAAATGAATGGTCGTTGAACTCTTAAATTTAAATGACACATATTTAATATTTTGTGGATTTGAGGATATTTCAATTGGTCAAAACTACTACAAGGAAACTCACTTGAAATTCACTAGTTGAAGTGGATGTGTGTATAACCCATAAATCTTTTTTACTAATGATTTTTTAACTCAACTTGACATCCGGACTCAAAACTCACTGATGTGTCATACGCAAAGAATGATAGATTCTTTCGCTCAAGATACACATTTGTAGATGGTAGGTCGGTCAGGTTGGTTGTGTATCCTGAGAGATAGAATCTACGATTCTTTGCCTATGCCACATCAGTGAGTTTTTGAGTTTCTATTAGGTTGAGTTCTAAAAACAGTACTCTATCTTTTTTCCATGTGTATTCTGAAGAAAAAGATCTATAATTCTAATCACATGACACGTTGGCAAGTAAATTTTGAGTGGCTTTTTTGAGTCAGTCTCTCCCGACTCTTGAGAGAAAGGTGTGGGTGAGATTTATTTCTTTTTAAAAAGCACTCCTTTGAAAATTATTCAATTTTAGAGTAACCTCAATTCACAGTTTGCTGACATGGAGGGGCGCATAGAACCTAGATGCCCTTCACTAGTATGTCGATGAAAAACATCTACGGTTCTGTTCCTGTTCCGTACACACATCCACGTCTGCAAAGTGTGAATTGAGGTCCATCATACCACGCTCCAGCGTTATTCTTAATTTTAATATTGGTGTGTAATAAGAAAATGTTAGTGTGGCAATAAAAGTTCTCATTTTAAATTCAAGAATCAATAGCTCTTACTAGGCCTTTCTTCTCTTTTCAAGTACCAATAGTCCTCAAGAGCCAACAAGATAAAATGTGAATTTTTTTTTCCTTTTTCAAAAAATGGGAGTGAAAAATCTATGGGATATCTTGGAATCCTGCAAGAAAACTCTCCCTCTTCACCATCTCCAGTAAGTTTCTCTTTTTTTCAATTTTATACTTCTGTTTGAATCACTCCCTTTTGTTGCAGAGACCCAAAAATGAAAAAGGTTTGATTTTTTTCCTTCAAATTTTGTTCTAATATGAATAGGAACAAGAGGGTTTGCATAGATCTCTCATGTTGGATAGTTCAGCTTCAAACCGCCAGCAAATCTCACTCTTCAATAATCGACAAGGTTTACCTTAAAAACCTCTTTCACAGGCTTAGAGCCCTACTTGCCTTGAATTGTAGCCTTATATTCGTAACGGGTATGTGCTTCTTCACTATATCTCTTCGTCTTTTCTGTTTAACATTGTTGAATTGGTAGATGGGTACTTAGTTCTGGTGGAAACGGATGATGGGTGGTCAGTTTTGGTGCAAATTCTTGATGGGTTTCTGTTTCTTGATGAAGTTTATGCTTTGAGATATAGAAAATGATGCATTTTTTTCCAGAATATTTGATTGTTTTTTTAGTGTGGAAACTGTTAATCCATTTTCAGTTTTGGTGAAGATTCTCAATGGATATTTGTTTTTTTACGAGTTCTTTTGCTTTGAGAACTAAAATGATATCTCTAGATGATTTTTTTGTTTTGTTTTGTTTGTGGGATATATTTTCTTATAGTGTCAAATTCAGAAGAGCAATTTCCTTAGAAGAATGTTGAATGCTATAACCATATTTGATGCAATCTTACCTGAAAAAAATTATAGTGGTTTCTTTTTATTCTAATGGAACAATATATATATATATATATATATATAGAAATAAAAAAAGAAGCAAAGATCTTGGTAATTTAAATGTTTATATAGATGGATAGGACTTATTTCTCAAAATTTATGCTTATACAAGAAGTGAGTATAGAATCTTGTAATGTATTAGTGTTCTTGTTTATTTAGTACGCCTCACTTACATTTCCCTGCCTCAAATATATTAAGGTGCCTTGTGTTCGTCCTGCCTGAGGCGCACCAAGGTGCTCGCTTTGATTACACTGGTGACATCGACCTTTCTAGTTAGTTAGCCACATGGTTTTGTTCATAGTTAGCATTTTATTTATTTATTTATTTTTTAAAGAAACTAGGTGTCGGCCTCTGATTCTCCATCACTCAAATGCAACCAACTTTCATGTCGTGTGAAAGCCTCCTAATAATCCACACCATCTTAGAGAAAACACTTTGACACGGGCTTAATCTGCATATCACTCATGTGTGTCATTTAGTTTAGACTTTTGAGTCTATGTTGTATGCCCACCTATCTCCCACCATGTGCTTTTTAATCTCACTCATAGCAATGTCTTCTATAGTGGTTAATCCCTTTCCCTGATGTCTTCCACTCAAGACATGCTAATGCCATTGGCAAATTTAAGGTTAAGGTGATATGTGCAATTAGAAAAATAATTGGATTTTTTTAAAAACTTTTTTTGATATTATTTTTTGTTTAACAGATGGATCTATTCCAAATATCAAATTGGCTACTTATAGACGACGTTTGGGGTTAACTAATGAGGTAGGTCTTTCTTTATGGATTGATCTTCCCATCTTTTTCCCCCTGTTTGTATCTCTCTACTTCTAAGGTTTTGGTTGTGTTGACATTTGGATACACTATCAAGACAGGTTGCTTGTGACGAGAAGAATTCATGCAAGGTGTCATCTCTTCGTAGGAACATGGGTTCTGAGTTTTCGTGTATGATAAAAGAGGCCAAAGTCCTTGGCACGGTACTTGGGATCCCGTGCTTAGATGGGTAATCTTGGCTACAATTCTAGATTTAATAATAATTTTTGTAGAGAAAAACTGATTGAAAGAGAAACACAACTTCATTAGTGTGAAAAGCACTAATGAACTTTTTCTTATATGGATAGACTTCCTTTGGTTTGTTATCCTATTAATTTAATTTGGTAAATGATGAAGTTGACATGTTAACGTTCAAATCGAAGAGCATACTTCAATGCAAGAAAATATGAATTTTTAAATGTCTCCCCCTAATTGATAAGGAAACCACCACCTGCATCTATGAAGCCCACCAATTTTTCTTTGTTTCCTTCTTTTTCAAATGTACCTTTGTGGGTATCTACTCACTTATCGTTTCCTAATAAGTAAGGATATCATTTCATTATAAAATTTCTATCAAGATAGAGTAGCTTGATATTTTAAAAAGTACAGAACTTTCTGTCCCCATCTCCGTATAAAATGATGTCATATATTCTGGAATCAGGATTGAAGAAGCAGAGGCACAGTGTGCATTGTTAAACTCGGAATCATTATGTGTAAGTTGAGTGTTCCTGCTGAGTTCTGTTCATAGTATCTGATATTATCAGCCACAGATTCATAATGAGTACTACCATCTTCTTCAGGATGGATGTTTCACTGCTGATTCGGATGTCTTCCTTTTTGGTGCTAAGACGGTGTACAGAGATATTCACCTAGGTGAGTGGATTCATCTATGGATTGTGTGATCTCTTGAGTTTCTTGTCTTAATTTCTGCATGGATGTTTAGAGGCTTTCAATCCAATTTTTTTTATTATTGTACCAATCATGAAATTTCTTTGATGATTAATTAGGGGAAGGTGGTCATGTAGTTTGTTATGAAATGGCAGACATTGAGAGAAAACTTGGGTTTGGCAGGAACTCACTTGTAAGCTTCTGTCTTTGTTTTATGATTACTTGGTGATGCCGAAACTCATCGTCCTTCTTTCTTTAATTTTTATTACTTTGTGTGCTTTTAGTTTCATTACTAATTGTATCACCAAGTAGTATAAGTAGTTTGACTGGAGATTGAATCTATTAGTACTAGAAATTGGTGGTTTTGGGTTGGGTCCTAATTGACAAGCAGTTGTGTTGTGGCTTTATATTATTGCAGGGGAGAAGTTTCTCCCCTGCATACTTTCCCCTTTTCACGAGTTTCTGAAATGCATTTCAAGGCATTGATTAGATTTCAATGTTTTATTGTTGGAATTGATATTCTTTAGAATTATTTTAGTTAAATTGAAGATTTTCATAATTTTATTTTTTCTGAAAGTGTTTAACTTATCATATATATTTATTTGGTCATATTCTTGGTACTGATTTCCTTCTTATTGTCTCAAGAAATATTTTTCGATAAATTGTGTTCTTCAGATTACTTTGGCTCTTCTTCTTGGCAGTGATTACTCTCAGGGTGTTCATGGGCTTGGCCCGGTGAGTAAGAAAGAGCTATATACTTTCTCTAACTTCCGTGAACTAATAAAATTAAGTAGGCAGCTTATCAAGATACGATGAATTGAGTTTTTCTTTTTCTTTTGTTTTTTCCCCTCCTTTCGTGCTGTTCTTTTGTTTAGCAGGATCTGATTCCTTTATTGTTACTGGCTATAGGAAACAGCCTGCCAGATTGTTAAATCTGCCGGGGATCATATCGTCCTTCAACGGATTGCATCCGAAGGATTGGCATTTGCAAAGAAAACAAAAGTTTCAAAGAAACAAGGACAAGTTCCTAAATATGATGCAAACAAAGAGAACTGTTTGATGTATAAACGGAACATTAGTGGTGAGTCCAGCAAAACATTCTGCTAGTGAATAGTGATTCTTGTTAGATTAGACATGCATTTGGTTCTAGAAAAGCATAATAGTGAACATGTTTTATCCTATCATTCTTTTGTTGTAACCCAGAATGCTATATTCGTTTCTTTTCTGTTCCACAATGGCTTTTTGTGTCTTGTGGTATTGTCACAGACAGAATTTACCAACTCATCAAGCTGGAATCTTTAAACCACAATGGCATTTTAACTTCATCAAGTGTTCAAACATAATCAATACTTAGACACAATCACAATCTTTGTTCAAGTAGTTGCTTACAACAAAGGAATGATAGGGTACACTTTAGAGTTATGCAATGTATATCCCTGTACATCTATGTATGCCTGGGAGTATGGAACACATACACAAGTTCTAGTCAATAGTCCTCTTCATTGGGATTTTTAAGCCAGATAGCCCAAATGTCTTTCCAATATGTCATCCAATTGATTTTTTCTTTTGGACAAGAAAATTTATGAGCAATTGCCCAGGAAAAATTGACTGATTGGGTTGATGTTTGGGCTGGGATATCTACTACCCCCATTAATTCGATTCCCTGGCTGCTCTGTTTGTGTGTATGCATGGGTGCATGTGTGCATGTGCGTGTTTATGGTAATTTCTCCCGTTTGTCTGCTGAACGTAGAAAACTAGACTTCTGCCTTTTAGCATCACTAGGTCCAAAAATTTTAGTCATTTGAAATGATGGAGTGCAGCTAATCCATTGCTTATTAATACTTGGTGATTTTTGTAGTGAATGAGGAAGATCCTCAAAAGGATAATCAGTTCTTGCAAGTGATCAATGCATATTTGAAGCCAAAATGCCACTCAGCCGATTCAGAGGCCGTGCATAGGTAGGTTTATTTGAATCAAATATGCTGTGAAATAATCCTAAAGCAATATTTGATAAGTTACTGATCAGTAAATTGTGTTGATTGTTCAATTTTTTAGTATTCCTCTTGTTTTGTCTCCCAAGTAAAACCCAGTATGTCCTTAAAATCATACTTGCTTAATAGTAAAGAACAAGTTTTATGAAACTTGATCCAAATTACTTAATCTTTGTAGGGTGCTTGTTCAACATCCATTCCAACGAAACCAACTTCAACAAGTATGTGGTCAGTTTTTTGGTTGGACTACTGAGATGATAGGTGCCCTCATTCTCCTTGCACAATTGCAATAATATAGACATGCACGTGATAATTTTTGATGCACGAGTACATTGTATAGAGATGGTATCTGTATGGTTTTTGTTGTTGAAACTCGCATCAATTTTCTCTTCCAAAAATGGTAGGTCTTACTTATCCAAGCTGTCCAATCAATAAACCACCTCTGGCCGTAGCCCTTTCAACTTCTATATATAAGCAACCCACTGTCGACACCTTCTGAACCATCAATTCACCTGGTGCAGGCCAAGAAGATGGCTTCAATTATCAATCAAAATCCAAAGAATTGAGATAGAAAAATTGGCACTCAAAAAAAAAGTGCCAAAATGTCCCTAGTACGAGGCCCATGATTGTTTGGGCCAGAGCCACTATTGAGTAGGCCCACGATTCTTGGGCTTGGGTTGGATGCTCCTGCATCATAATCCTAACCAATTAACATGGTTTTGGATATTAGTGAGGAGGTGGTTTCTTGTTGGATACCTGGATGAGATGACCAATGTATATGATGGAGGATGGAATTGTTGAGTTCCTAAAATGAGAAACATTATGACATTCCTCTTTGATATAGCATACTTCCGTAGTTATATACATAGGCTTATGTCTTTCTTTTTTGCTACAATTTATTCATGATCTGCTTTTGTGGCCCAGATGAATACATCCTTCCCAAGATAGCTGAGAGAGACTTGAGGCGATTTGCTAATCTACGTTCCTCTTCATCAAAACTAGGAGTTCAACTTCCATTGCAAATGGTATATTTTGGTTTAAAAATTCAGTAGAGAACTTCACTGAGTTTTTTAATCTTTCATATATAATAAGATATTTTTTATATTTTACAGATGCCAGTTACTTGTCCTATATCTGCAATTATAAAGAACAGAAAATTGCAGGGAAGAGAATGTTTTGAGGTGTCTTGGGAAGAGTTTGATGGCCTCAAAACCTCTATAGTACCGGCTGATCTAATAGAGAGGTGACGATACTTATTCTTTTTTAATATTATAGGAAACCCATTTTATTTTTTGTGAATTATAGTAAATTTATGATCGCAATGTATCTATTATTCTATTTATAACATATTCTGTTCTCATCTTAAATATACAAATTCATTTCTCCATAGCCGGGAGGTTTAATTCTGTCAACTTTAAACGATGTTTTATGGATGAATCTTTTACTCTCTTTCTATGACAAATAAGAAAAAAAATTTCAACGTTGAGAATAGTTTTGTGTTTTTCAGTGCTTGCCCAGAAAAGATTGTGGAGTTCGAGGAGAGAAAAGCTCAAGGGAAGAAAAAGAATGGTAAACCAAGGGCTAAGAAATCAGAAAACAAAGCTGTTGCTATCGAAGTTAATCTAAAGCTCCAAAGTCTGTTGCTTGACATAGAATCAGAAAGCGAAGCTGTTTGTAATGCCACCATTCGTCGGGACCCCAATGTTCATAACAATGCTACACCCGAGGTCATCGATCTCTTGAGTCCTCCATCCATCCGTGCTTTTAAAGTTTCCAAGTGTCAACAAATTGTTAGTCGGCAGATCGATATAATCGATTTGAGCGATTCAGAAACTGACAACTCACCTGAACATGCCAGGAAGGCAAGAGAGTTGAGATTTTTTATAGCCAGTATTAACAAAGGTATCTCTTGAATGTCTCTTGGAGGAAAATCTGAAAAAAAAAAAATGACGATTTATTATTTCTAGATGTATTTTTCATCTTAGTGAATTTTGGATTCACCAGATCTAGTGAGACAAGGCCTCGTATCTTATATGATGTGTTCAGTCTTGGATGTCTCAAATGCAATAAGATTGGATGGTTAGTATGTTTGACCAGGTTTTGACGAAGATCTGTATCAGTTATGATGGATCACAGATGTACCTTAAAATAGCTCATGACGTAATGGGGTACCTCATGTGTTTGTCCAAAGAAACAGCAAAAGTACAATTTTGTTTCTTTATTTTTGCCTTTTATTTTTTCAATTGTTGACCAGGTGGGGGACCTATATTTCTAAGTCCCAAGAGCAACCAAGACGTCACGACTCAAGACAGAAGTTGGAAAATGCCCTTTTTTTATTAAGGCCCCATGTGCTTTTGGAAATAATCATACCTCCTTTGACTGTTGACCAATGCAATGACTCTCTTAGGATCTTAATGTACCAACCCCATTGACCAACTATTAATCCTAAACTGAAAACACCAAACCAAGTTTTCCATAGGAGCTTGTTCGAGGACACGAAATAATAGATTTCCAACGCCTTCTATAAAGTATCATTGTGGCTGTCATCAATCAAAGTTTTATACAAAGTAGAGGGCTGACTAAAAGCATGGTGACAAAAATCTTATAAAAAAAAAAAAAAATCATGATTAAATCACGATATTAATATTTATTGATTAAATCACAAAATTTTTTCAAAATATCTTTGTTTTAAAAAGAAAATTCATGATCAATAGTGATTTAATTGACATTTAAAAAAAAAAAAATCACAGTTTATTTTATTTTTATCATTTTTAAAGTATACTTTTTTTCATTTAATATAAAATAAATATATATTTTTTATACTTAAAATAATTATTTTTATTTTTTTAATTTATCCAATATTTCTCCTACTTTAGTGAATTTTTCCAAAGCATTCTCTTGCCGAATTATTCCCTAACCCTGGCTTTGTCACTATGACTAAATGAATTATTTCTTCATTTAATTACGTCTAAAGTTGCGTCTTCTGTTATTAAACAGTATATGTATATATATACTTATTTTATTTATTTATTTTTTTCCTTCCAAATCTTTTTTTTTTGTTTTTGTGTGCCAAAGTTTGAATTTCCATATCCAAGTACAGGGGATTTTTCTATTTAACATACTTCTCAGGGAGGTAGTATTAAAAAGTTCATTTTTGTTTTCAAACTTTGGGGGTGAGTTACATCTTATAAGAAAGTAACTCTTGAAACAAAAATATTGTCTCTCTCATGTCTCATCTGACACTTTCATTGAAAATGGCAGAAACAATTTCCATTTCTGCAACTAAAAAGTAGTAATCAGAATTTTTCTTTTTTCCATTATTTATTTATCTGTAACACCCACCATATATAGCCTCTAACATATAATGTTTTGTATTCAGGGTGCTGCAGTTACAGGAAGCAACAAAGGAATTGGATTTGAGATATGTAGACAATTAGCTCTTAATGGAGTCTTGGTGGTATTAACAGCCAGAAATGAGAAGAGAGGTGTTGAAGCTGTTGAAAATCTCAAGAAATCTGGACTATGTGATGTTGTTTTTCATCAACTTGATTTGATGGACCCATCTAGTATTTGCTTCCTTGGCAGATTTTATCAATTCTAAATTTGGCAAGCTTGATATCTTGGTAATAATTCGATATAGATCTTTTGATAAGTTTCCATTTTTTATAATTATGTTCAAACCGCGTCTTCAGTTATTGAAAGTGTGTTTATATCTGCTTTCATCTCAAAAGATCTCTACATACACATCTCTTCATTTGAGTAAAAATTTCAACAAAAAGATAAAGTGGAATCCAATTGCTTGGCTAATTATTTTGTTCTTTTACAATGTCAGTGCTAATGAGTAGATACAAAACTGGAACTCAATGCAGGTTAACAATGCAGCCATTAGTGGAACCATGATGACATTTTAAGGAGCCAAACCAGTGGGGATGCTGTGGTAAGTCTTTGAGAAAATAGTTTATTAACAGGTTTTTGTAAGTTTTTGCTATAGAAAGGACTTATATAACTACTCTTCATCAATGCAGAGCAATTTAATGAAAGCAATGACACGAACATACGAATTAGCAGAAGAATGTCTAAAAACAAACTATTATGGCACCAAAGGAGTGACAGAAGCACTTCTTCCCTTCCTTCAGCTCTCCAAATCAGCGAGGATTGTTAATGTTTCATCCAAACGGGGCAAGCTGCAAGTACAAATACTTTTCCCTATTAGTGACATATTGGACTAACGATTGTCTTCGTATTCCTATTAGCATAACAGCTATTGGGCTAGAGATCCATCCCTGTTCTAAACCGTTCATATTTTACTTTCGATATATTAGCAAAATTACTTGATCCAAAAAGAAATTTGTGTTGGTAATTTGTAAATAAATGGAGACAAAAAAGGTCTACCTTGTTGTACTTTTCCTGCGCTTTACGAGAAAAAAAAATGTTCTCAAGCTCATGTACTCTTAAGTTATTCACTTTCTTTCTCTAGTTGTATCTAATAGTAGTGCAAGTTATAGTATATTAATTATACAATGTGCAACTGGACTTAATTGTATCTTGGACTTGAATTAATAATCAAAATGTTGGACAAAGTGATGGGGATATCACATTAAACACAACGATATTCGTCGTGGTTTCTAGAAAATCCAAAATTAACATCTTATGTTTCTTATCTAAGCCTTCAATTTCCAATGTGAGCCATTACCTACGACCAATTTATTGTTCTAATCGTGTTGTTTTAGTATATCTCCAATGAGAGGGCTAAAGCGATACTAAGGTGCTGTTTGTTAAACTGACCAAATAAGTGCTGAATGATTATAATTGGTAAAACTGTATAAGCGCTTAATTTAAGTGCTAAAATTGTTGTTTGTTTACTAATCTGAATTGTGCTGAATTGATTCAAATTAAGCGTTGTAATCACATAAATCTGTTTGTTACTTAATGCTGAAAACTGGTAAATTGACTATATTACCTTTTTCAACTGTTATATGTTTAAGAGGAAATTATTAATAAAATCCAAAAATAAAAATTATTTATTAAAAAAATACTAAATTTAATGAAATTCATTTTGGGAACCTAGCCGAACAAATTCTCTCTCCTCCACATCATTTAAAAAGTAAAATTTAAAATTTTTTAATTCAAATTAAAAAATACTATTAATTCAAATTAAAGAGAGAGAATATTAAATATAAATATTTCGTTAAATATTAAATATTAAATATTCAAAAAAATAAAAAAGGAAAGAGGAAAATTCTCTCTCCTCTTTTATTTTTTCGAAATATTTAATATTATTTAAATACTGGACGAGAGAGAAAATTTCGACCCTTAAAGGGTCGAAATTTTCTCTCTTTAATTTGAATTAATAATATTATTTTTAATTTAAATTAATATTATTTAATTTGAATTAATATTAATTAATTTGAATTAATATTATTTAAATACGTAGATGAGAGAGAAAATAGGAGAGAGATAATATTGATGTGGGTTGCCTTATTAATTTGTGGGGTGCTTATATTATTATCATTGTTGAAACTGAATTGCATTCAGTATTAAGTGCTGAAATCAGTGTTAAACAAACACCCCCTAAGTGATGTTGATGGTCTCCCTGAGGAGAGAGTTGATGGAGTGTTGAATGAGTTTCTAAAGGATTGTAAAGAAGATTTGCAACAAAGCAAAGGCTGGCCTAATGCCTACTCAGTCTCTAAAGCAGTTGTGAATGCTTACACAAGGATTCTAGCAAAGAAGCACCCAGATTTAAAAGCATAAATTCTGTTTGTCCTGGTTATGTCAAAACAGACTTGACTGCCAATACTGGGTTCTTGACTGTTGATGAGGGCGCTGAAACTCCTGTGTGGTTAGCTTTGTTAGCTAATGGTGGATCTTCTGGCCTCTTCTTTTATCGGAAGGAAGTAGTAACATTTGACTGAAAAAAATAAAATAAAGGTTTTATTGAAATCAAATAAATGTCGATGTTTGACACTTCAGTGGCTCTTCCACATGTTTGTATGTTATATTAGTTTTGGGAATCAGTTTACTTGTTCTTGAGTTTGACTCGAGCAATCCGGTGTATGACATTAATAAAGTTGCACTCAATATACTTTGTCTTTGTTCTACTTTGTGTGAAGTTCTTGGAATCCAAAGAAGCTTTCTAGAATTCTGGTTTTGCGATGAAAAAAATTGGATCTAGAAAATTTTGAAGTATTATATTTTAGTGTTGTACGTCTTCAAAATTTGGTAAAGTTAACAATGAAAAATATAATTTTAATGATATTGAATACTTATAGTAAAAGCCCAAAAAAACATTGGAGAGATGCTCAAGATCATCACGCCTCATGAAGCAGATGCATTGAGTTCGAATCTCCCCTTAAGGATTCATCCTAGAAATTACCCGGTGCCTATGAGGGGAGAGACTGCATGTGCCCACCCCCCAAGGATTAGTCAGGTGCTTTAAGACCTTGGAACCACTCCACTGCAACACTGTCAAAAGGTTGGGAACAACCCAACCAAATGGATGATCAAACACTACGTGAAATAGGCGTAAATTCGATGCCAAGATCTGGCTAAATTCGACAGACCTTAGCCTCAAATTTACCCCTTGTGTCACGTAGTGAGAGAAGATAATCTAGAATCTCTCTACTAGTAAATAGCCACAGAATCACTCTATTGGATAGTTCGAATTGCTCGCAACTGTGAAGTTATCCAGACTCCAAGGATGAAAGGAATCACTGAAATGCAAGTGACGTCAAGGCTCACATTACAACAATGCTCTGACACCAATTGATACAAGTAAAGGCGACACCTGCATAAAGAACTAGGATGGTTTTGATACAAAATTAGAAGAACACGCAAGAAGATTAAAAATGGCTTTCCAATGTGGTTGAATCAAGATATACTGACAAAATATCTTTATAAGTGAGTCCTAAGTATATTAAGGCTCTAACAATGTCATCGAAGCTTCAAAAGCCTTTTAGATCAATGAAAGGTCTCTTTCTTTTATTTATTTTATATATAACTTAGTAAAAGCAATGTAGTATTGGAGAACCTGATGGGGTTGGGTCAATGATAAAACTAGCACAAGAGATTGATCTCTCTGGTTGTATAGTGCCCCTAGTCCACAGTAATGACATTGCTCGCTTAGGTTTTAACCTGGCCAACTTTAAAATGCTTAGTGTTAAAAGCTTATAGTTCAAGCTCTAAACATTAACCTACTTGATGTGAGAATATGTCATGATCTTGTCGGTGCGTCTACTTAGAAAATGAGAAGGGATAGTGAGACCAAGAGGTTAAAGTGGAGCCGTCATGTGTATTTGATGGAATGGAAGAGGGAGTTGAGAGTGTTTATAAAATGAGTGGTTTCCTACTTATTCTGCTGCATGTTAGGAAACTTCTATGGGATTAGGTGGTGCAACAGTAAATACTAGTGTCATCCTAAAAGTTGGGATACCTTGCGATACATAAAAAAAAATATTATACTAGCTAGAGGTCATTGATCTCTTAAACCATACGATATATCTTCACCTATCCATGCTTGTAAAGTTTTCCAGTGTCAATGAACTGTAATCCAATAGATTTAAGTGTGTCAAGTGTGAAAAATTGAAACAACAAGGATAATAGAAAACAAAGCCTAGACTCAACCTATCAAGATTTTGAAAAGCGAAAAAGCACTTCTTTGTTTGATGTCTCAATTTTTGGGGTGACTTACCATTTCATGAGCTGAATTTGACAAATTTATGACTGTTCATTTTAATTATCAATACGTGAACGATGACGTATTCGGAGGTTTTAAAGTGACTATTTTGCATATTCAAATTTACTATCCTGTTAAAAATAGTGAAACCTGGAGGATAGTTATTTTAAAACTTCGAATTTGTTACCATTTGGTAATTAAAATGAACAGTAAGCCGGAATTGTAAATTTGTGAAAAGTGGATCATGTTTTTCATAAATATCTCTAACTTTTATATAAAAAGGAGTTGTTTAATAAGGTCACTTCTGTTAGAGAAGATATGTATGCTTCATTACAATAAGCATGGGATAAACCTAGTCCAGTTATTCTTCTGAATGTCTAGAAGGTTAATATTGTCGAATCATGATAATTTGACCATCTCACGTGGCAAACTCAATCAATTACCCTGACATGGCAAGTTTGAGGAACCGTTGATCTGCACTCCTCGAGATACATAGCTGAACGTTCTCATAAATAATGTATCTCATGGGAACTATGTATCCCGAGGAGCACATATCTATGATTTCCAAACTTGTCATGTCAAGTAGTCGATTGAGTTTGCCACGTGAGGTAGTCAGATTATCACGACTCTAATTTTGTTTGATCAGATCTTGATGAAGATATATATATGCAGAGTCGTGATAATCTCACTACCCTATGCATACTCAATGGACTACCTGATGTGACAAGTTCAGGAAAAATAGATATGTTCTCTTAGGGATACACGATTCCCTGGAGATACACTTTTTTATGGGGAAGTGCAGCCGTGTAACCCGAGGAGAGAAGATCTACTGTTCTTAAACTTGTGGGTAGTCGATTGAGTTTGCCAGGTGGGATAGTTAGATTAGCATGGTTCATATTGATCGATTGTAGAAATTGCTGTGTAAATGCAGAGATAGAGATGTAAAATAAGACTTTGGGTAAGTCGAATTCGTTCCACATGGACAGTTTGGATTAAAAAACTCATTCGGATAAAAAGGCCAAAACAGAATTAGAAAACAGATTCTTTAAAAACCAAGTTGATTTGTAAAAACAGATAAGTAAGTAGCAACTAATTTGTAATTGAAATTAAAACTAACAACAGAGATTGAAGATATAAGGGAAAGAGCTTGGAGAGGTTAATTCAACCTTTGCAATTCATCAAAAATGTTGATTTATTCTATTTGTAACTCAATCAACGTAGCAAGTCATTGCTAGTGGATCAAAAGATAGATCGAATTAAACATTGATGGTAACCAAAGAGTATTCATGAGAATCCCAAACTTAAATAAGATTAGCTGACTTATACTTCAATTCTTCACATAACATGATTGTTCTTGAGCTTATCTAAATAACAATCATCTAAGCTTGATTTGAATGTATAAGTTTGCTGATCTTATCTTAAGATGATTCTTAGAATTAACTTGTAAAGTAGAAAGAAAGAATTAAAACAACATAAGTATGATGAAATTACTTCGGCATTCTTGACCTCTCTAAGGAGAGTTTAGCCGATTATCGCAAGAGTCATATTGCAATAATAATAAAAGCAAGAAAATAATAGATGGAGAAGATAATGTGGAACAGTGCTGCAATGTGATTCCTTCTTTGATAGTCTCTCAAAAGAGTTATAATAGGTGCTAATGGATCACTCTTGATGTTTTCACTACACTCAAAAGATCTCCCAAAGAAAAATTACAGAGAATTAAAGAGAAAAAGAACCAAAAATTACAGAAGAAGCGAGTCCCTTTATCTAAAATCAACCTTCCAATTTATAACATTCGTAATCGGGTCGATTTAGTGGATGATTTGATTCGAATGACCCAATTAGTTATAACCACCGAAGCAGTTGGAAGCTTCTGTGCGAATCTCGATGATACATTCCTCGCGATGACCATGGTGCGGTCTTGCCTAGCCACGGCGGGGTGATGTGGCACTCAAATCGATCAAGCTTTGGTTGATTGCTTCCTCTTTGCTCGCATGTTGTAATAGTAACTGTTACACCTTTTGTTGATTTCTGAATATATCATTTTCACCTGAAATTAGTAACAAACTATTGTTAGCCACATTAATTTGAGATTTGAATATAATTTATTATTATTTTTAAGGAACTAGTATTTAAATTTTGATAATCTTGGTGAAATTACGGTCCCAAAGTGAAATTATTGAGACCTTATCACACTCCCAAACCTCAATTTTGCTAGTCCCTAGCAAAATTTAAACCTAAACAACTCCTCTTTCGTGAGGTTCCCGACTGCATTTAGCTTATGCAGTAAGCCCTTGAACCCCTAAGTTATTCCTAATGGACGAGTTTGACTCGTGAGGGTTTGCAGTGAATATACCCACAAAATTCTAATATTTTAAAAAGATAACAACTTCAAAATTATTGCATATAATGCCATCACACCAGTTTTCAAAACTCTAGTCAAAGGTCTATTTGAGCAAAAATTCTTTTTATTATTCATTTTAGAGATATCTTGAGTATATGCACCAATTTTTTATTTATTTATTGTAACAAAGATTTTTCGGAACAAGGTTTCCCTTCTCAACTACTAAGATGGTTGGGTCTACCTAACCTCTAACTCGAAACTGAGGCTCCTGTTTGGGATTGTGAAAAGTATGGATGTTCACTTTAATACCTCTAAGGGACTTTATCTGTGATAGTCCAGTGTACTCACGTTTTTACCATTGACGGCTTCACCCTACTGAATTATTTGGTCTCATTGGACTCTTTTCAAAATTTGCACTTTTTCAGTTCTTACCTTCACATCTTTTTACTTTTCTTTTCAACCTTTTTCATGCTTCATCATTTTTTTTTCAAAAAGCAGGTAGCCCTTTTTAAGGTACCCAGTCTAATTCTATGGTTGTTGTCTTAAAAATATCAACTACAGTTTTATTTTTCTTCTATTCAGCTAACCAAAGGACAAGAAGGTCAAAGTTCAGTATTTTTCAAGCTTTCCTTCTCATTCTAGACAGCGAAGAAGACAACTCTTAATCCAAAATAACTTTTTCACTACAATCAGAAGTGACGAATTTTTTTTTTTAAAATATCTCGTTTTTGAGGAATAATAATTTATGAACAAATTGAACATGAGCCTGGTTTTTAAAAATCCGTATGATGACAGTACATACAAAAATTTTGATGAAGGTATTTTAAAAATGTATTGAAAATATCATACAAAAATTGAAATGTGCTCTCCCACACCCCCAACCTAAATGTAGCATTGTCCTCAATGATTAAAGAATATAAGTGTCTTAACTCAATTATTTTATGTATGTTGAATAAAAAAGATCTTTATGTAGAGGATTGATATAATTATTGGTCGAAAACAAAAGATGTCACTTCTACTTTTATTGGTTTTGTTGGAACGTTAGAAAGTCACTGAAAGATGTCACTTCTACTTTTAACACAAGGTTGAAAACAAAAGTAGGAGTCATTGCATTTTGAAACATATTTTTGACACAAGGTCGAATATGCAAGACGTCACGGCCTACGCCATTAGAAAGCAATCAATATTTCGTGGGCACAAACGTTTGTATTGCCCTTGGCAACTGGAGCAATTTATTAGGCCATTTGCATTTATAAAACTATTTATGCCATTAACTTAATCCCATTGATATCATTAACCTAATCCCATTGCTAAATAAATAATTCTGGATTAGCATTATATTGTGCCTGGTCTAGGAAAAACTTGTTTAAGAGTGCGTTGCACCAATTTTTTAACAAATCGGGTAAAGTATCATTTTCAATTTCTGTTATTTCAAGCCGTGACCTTTTGTTTATTAGGGAAAAAGTGCAAAACTTTAAATTTATATATATAAATATAACAAACCACAAAAAGTTGATGTTGGATTAAGGGAAGAGTCGTGATTTTCTAACTTTCCCTCTAAAAAATTCCCATCCAATCTCTCCACACGATTGTGCATAGAATCATAAATTTTTTTCGGGATCGACAATTGTACATCTCCATATTCTAAGGAAAAAAAATTATGGTCCTAACACTTTGTGAGGAGAATTTATTGGAGGGGGAGTCAATTTGTCATTATTCTAAACAGAAATCACACCCAATATTATTGATCAAGCCAACAGTGCTTATAGATTTATAAAAGTATAAGAAATCTTGGTAATTAACATATTTTCCAGGGATTACCAATTAAAAATCCCTTTGGGGCTACGACTGCGCTTTGGCCTATAAAAGGGGAAGCCATGATCCTTAACGAAGCATCTGCTCTGCTCCTCTCTCTCTCTCTCTCTGCATCTAACTCACTTCCATATAAAATGGCAGAAACGATTTCCTCTTCTACAACTAAAAGGTTCTAGTTTTATTTTTATTTTTTATGATTTATATGTTAGACTCACAAAAACTTATTAACGTATAATGTTGTCTTCAGGGTTGCTGTTGTTACAGGGGCCAATAAAGGAATTGGATTGGAGATATGTAAACAGTTAGCTCAGAATGGAGTTTTTGTAGTATTAACAGCTAGAAATGAGAAAAGAGGTGTTGAAGCTGTTGAAAATCTCAAAAAATCTGGACTATGTGATGTTGTTTTTCATCAACTTGATTTGATGGACCCATCAAGTATTGCTTCCTTGGCAGAATTCATCCATACCCAATTCGGGAAACTTGATATCTTGGTAAGATTCAAAACAAATGTTTTCAAATGTTTCCATTTTATTTTTTTCTTAATTCTTTATCAACATCATCAAGCCTTATCCCAAAGATTTGAGATCAGCCTAGTGAATCCTATTCTGCCATTCAATTCTGTCCGAAATCACATATTATTATTGAAAATGTGTTCATATGAGCTTTCAATATTTCAATCTACGATATTTTAGATCTTTGTATTGCTTTTTATAGAACCTTCATTTTATATTTTCCTTCTAATTGGGATATAATCAGTCTTTGTTGAACATGCCCATCATTCATTTTTTGTTTCAGATATTTAAAAAATTCATTACCTATGACCCTTTTTACATAATCTATACTTCGGATTTTAAAATCCATTAGAAGATAATTAGGAGAGAGGTCAAGGTGATGGTGACCAGCATGTTCGACATGTTGGAGAATTGTCATGAATTCAATCTGGATTCTTGATGATCCGCTAACGACCCGTATGACCTGTTTGGTTTGGGTTTTGATTTGACTCGTTTTATCCTCTTTGTAACCCTGAGTATATAAAGGGTATTTTTAGGATTCATTCTTTGTGTGTGAGAAAGAGAGTTATCAGAGAGAGTTAAGAATAGGTGTAACAAGGGACTAGGGTTTTTTGATGAACTTTGTAGAAATCTCGTTGTAGATAGTGGATTGATCATCGTTGTCCGTGGACGTAGGCATCTTGCCAAACTATGTAAATCGTGTCTCATGTTTCTATTTTCTTTATTTCGTTTTGCTTTTAATCTCTTGCTCATAGTTCATTTTATTTATTGCACGCTTTCGCACAGCACCAGATTTGTCATTCGAGTACCCATTCGTATAGCTATCATCGTAGTTTAGGTGGAAGTTGGGTGATTATCCATGTGTACATACTATCAAATAGTTCTTAAGAAAGGCCTTATCCACCTGTATAATCTTCATTTTTTTAATGTATTCATAATGAGTAAATCAAATTGCTTCGCTGGATTTTTTTCTTCTTTTATTACAAATTTTTGTGCTAGTTGTGAAATGGTCTTAATGAATAGGTAAAAAACTGAAACTCAATGCAGGTTAACAATGCAGGAATTACTGGAACCATAATAAATGGTGACATTACACCGGGCCAAAGCAGCGAGGATGCTTTGGTAAGTTTATGAGAATTTGGTTTGTTAGGAAATTTTGTAATTTTAACTAGAGATATTTAAGAAAAAGTGCTCAACTTTTATAATTCTTGTTCACTGATCATTTTAATTATCTAAACAGGAACAATAACGATAATGAATTGAGAGGTTTTTAAAGGGACTATTTCAGAGATTTAAAGTGACAATTTCACTTTAGAACTGCGAAATTGTCACGTTAAACCTCGGAAGTAGTCACTTCGTTCTGAATTGTTTTTAACGAAATTGTGATTGTTCACATTTTGGTAATTAAAATGAACAGTGAGCAGGAATCATAAATAACTCATTTTCAGCTCACGAAATAGTAATTCACCCTTTTAATTATAGGAAGTACTGAACTATTCTTCATGAATGCAGCGCAAAGTGACGGAAGCAATGAAACCAACATACGAATTAGCAGAAGAATGTCTGAAAACAAACTACTATGGCACCAAAGGAGTGACTGAAGCACTTCTTCCCTATCTTAAGCTTTCCAAATCACCAAGAATTGTTAATGTTTCATCCACAATTGGCAAACTAGAGGTACAAAAACTCCTCCTCTATAATGACATATTGGATGAAAGTTAATTGTCCACTAATCCTATTCATAGAACAATAATTTAGAGGGGAGATTGGTCTCTGTTCTAATCATAATGACAAAATTCTGCAATTTTTTTTTTCTTAAAAACCATCGAGTTTTTGAAAAAATATTTGATTTATAAATAATAAAAAAAACACGATTAATCACGATTTAATTGATGATGTTTTGAAAAATTCACAAATTATTCTATTTTTAACATTTTTTGAATTATCATCTTATTGATATATGAAATAAATTCACCATTAATCCGACATTTTTTGAAGCCATCTTTTAGTTCCAAAAAATTAGAATAATCACTTGATCCACAAAGCAATTTTTGTGTTGGAAAATGCAAAATTAATTGGGCAAAAGGGTAAGTTTCTTATTTTATTCCTCATTTAAGTTCTTCAACTTGTGCTCCAGTATGTCCCTAATGAAAGGGCTAAGATGATACTAAATGATGTTGATGGTCTCACTGAGGAGAAAGTTGAGGGAGTGTTGAATGAGTTTCTAAAGGATTACAAGGATGGTTTGTTAGAAAGCAAAGGCTGGTCTACTACATTTCCTGTTGGCTACATGGTCTCTAAAGCAGCTATGAATGCTTACACAAGGATTCTTGCAAAAAAGTTCCCTACCTTCATCATAAATTCTGCTTGTCCTGGTTTTGTAAAAACAGATATTAATCTCAATACTGGGTCATTGACCGTTGAAGAAGGCGCCGAAACTCCAGTGTGGTTAGCTTTGTTACCTGATGGCGGATCTTCTGGCCTCTTCTTTTCTCGAAAGGAAGTAATGTCGTTCTGATCGAAAAAAATAAAATAAAAATTGGAAGAAACATATTAGAAGAGACTTATAAAGGTGGAACTATTCTATTGTGGATGTTCTAGACATATTATTAGAAGAGAATAAATGTAGAACTATTCTATTGTGGATGCATGTTCTACACGTAGGTAGCTCTTTTGCATGAATGTACTTGTATTACATTGTTATAAAATAAAATAAAAACTGTGCGTTTGAAAATAAAATGGATGAGAATTAATAAGGACTACAAGTGACATGAACTCTAAATCCAATTGAGTTTACCTTGTATTTTCTTCCGATCAGGGGCAGAGCTACACAGGGGTGAGTGGGGGTTACAGCCCCCACCGGACTTCAGAAAAAAGAAAAAAAAAAGGGTCTATAGAGGTGGATATATCTGCCGCTATAGAATATGGAATCCCTCGCTACATGTTTGAAAGTTTGTCGTGGTCGTTATTTTCACACTTTTCATAAATTGAAATGCATCAAACCATATCCTTAAATACCAGAACATACACAAAGATTAGACTTCACTTTTTTCAACTATCTATTAGTAAAATAAAATTTATTATGAATCGTATCTAATTATAACTATTGTAATATATATAATACTTGTATATATTAACATGTAAATATTGTCATGCACTCATGGGAAGTTATTGAAGCAACTGAGAATCACAGACTACATCTAAATTCAACTAATATCTTAGAATTTTAGAAATATCTCAAGGAAATATAGTTCTAGAATGTATGAAAAACTTCAAAACTCCATTATAAGAAAGACTTAAGAGATTAATCGAAACAAAATGTATAAAAATTATGTATTATCATAGACAAGTTTGTTTTCTTAATACTTTCTATACTAGCTGTAATTTGTTGCTTGTTTAAATTATTAATCTTTTTGCCCCAAAAAGTTTAATTGTATTAATTCATTCTAGCATCTTACATACTCCTTTGATATATGAGATGTGTTCGAGCCTTGAGAAACAGGAATAAATTTAGACAATTTATCTTTTGTTGGGGCCTTGAGAAATAAAAGAAGAGATTTTCTTTTCTAATCACTAATTCAAGTTGCATATAAAACTAAGATATGAAATCTAATACCAATTGAAAGATGATTCAAACCAAGTCAAATTTTATTGTTTTGATTTGTAGAGAATGCTCATTAAGTCAAACTAACTCCTTGAGAGGATTGAGAAGGAATCGCAGATTGGATTGAAAGAATCAAATATGTATTTATATAATTAAGGCAAAGAGTACAATGCCTACCTATGCACGTAAGGTTATGAATTTAATGTGTTCGAGGTATGAAACATTAGTAGAGACTTCTATTTATATTAAAAGGTCGATAATCTCTATTTAAAATATAGATTAAAACTAAAGTATTTAGAAAGAAACTTACATATCCCATTGAATATGCGAGCTACCAAGACAACCAATTGATAGATATTTTGACCAATAATATTCCTCAACCTTGTCATAGTGATAAAATTCACATCCCCAACTAGATGCCTTAGAACCATTTGGGTATTACATTTTTTTAGGAAACAGCATGAATTCTTTTTTAATTTAAACTCAAATTACGAAAAACAATCTAACTTAAAAGAGTTTCAATAAAAAAAAAAGGGGGAATTATACAAAATGCTTATAAAATGTTGGAATCATTGTATTTTGAAAACATATCTTTATTTTGTTTTGTTTTTCCTGAATAAAATAGATCTTTATGTGGAGGATCGATATAATTATTAGTCATCGAGTTCAAATTTAGCCCTACCATCCCCCCAACTCCCACTCCCACTGACAGAAAATCCTGGCCTGCCCCCTGCTTTTGACGTGTCAACATTTCATTGGTTTTGTTGGAGCGTTAGAAAGTCTCTGAAATATGTTGCTACTAATCACGACACAAGGTCAAAAACAAAAGTTAACCGTCCTTAAGTATGAGATAAACCTAGTCTGATTATTTTTCTGAATGTATGAAATATAAATGCACTTGTCTGTCATGAGATGGTTCGTGACGAACTTAATTGGGTACCTCATTTATACTCCACACGTCATTGTCTCATTGGTTGTTGGACCTAAGGAAAAATACTCCAATAGAATGCATGCAAGATGTCAAGGCCAACGTCATTGTCTCATTGGTTGTTGGACATTTTTTGTAAATCACTTTTGATGGGGTTTGAAGTTTTGGAATAGGCTGATTTTTTGTGAGGATGATCTCTACGGTGAAGAGATCATCCTCATAAAAAATCAGCTCATTTTGAAACTTCTAACCCTAGTTTACAAGTTGAAGAATCGTGTGCCATCCAATTTTTGTAAATCATTTTTGATGAAGTTAAAAGTTTTGGAATAGGCTGATTTTTGGTGAGGATGATCTCCTCATCATAGAGATCATCTTCACAATATATATATATGGGAAATGTTCAGCAACAAACATTTTGGCAAAACATTTTTCAAAACATGGGTTAGAGGTTTTGGAATGGGCTGATTTTTGCTGAGGACGATCTCTACGATGAGGAGATCATCATCACCAAAAATCAGCCCATTCCAAAACTTCTAACCCCATCAAAAATGGTTTACAAAAAATGGACGGTCCACGGTTTTTCAAAAAATGGTTTACAAAGTGGTGGGGATATCATATGAAACACAATGATATTCATCGTGGTTTCTAGAAAATCCAAAATTAACATCTTATGTTTCTTGTCTAAGGCTTCAATTTCCAATGTGAGCCATTACCTACGACCAATTTATTGTTCTAATCGTGTTGTTTCAGTATATCTCCAATGAAAGGGCTAAAGTGATACTAAGTGATGTTGATGGTCTCACTGAGGAGAGAGTTGATGGAGTGTTGAATGAGTTTCTAAAGGACTATAAGGAAGATTTGCATCAAAGCAAAGGCTGGCCTACTGCCTACTTGGTCTCTAAAGCGGTTGTGAATGCTTACACAAGGATTGTAGCAAAGAAGTACCCAGATTTAAGCATAAATTCTGTTTGTCCTGGCTATGTCAAAACAGACTTGAATGCCAATACTGGGTTCTTGACCGTTGAAGAGGGTGCCGAAACTCCTGTGTGGTTAGCTTTGTTACCTTATGGTTGATCTTCTGGCCTTTTCTTTTCTTGGAAGGAAGTAGTATCATTTTGACTGAAAAAAATAAAATAAAGGTCTTATTGAAAGAGAATAAATGTCGATGTTCAACACTTCAGTGGCTCTTCTACTTGTTTGTATGCTATATTAGTTTTGGGAATCAGTTTACTTGTTCTTGAGTTTGACTCGAGCAATCCAGTGTATGACATTAATAAAGTTGCACTCAGTATACTTTGTCTTTGTTCTACTTTGAGTGAAGTTCTTTGAATCCAAAGAAGTTTTCTAGAATTCTGATTTTGCGATGAAAAAAATTGGACCTAGAAAAATTGTAAGTGTCATGTTGTAGGGTTGTATGTCTTGAAAATTTGGTAAAGTTAACAACGAAAAATATAATTTTAATGATATTGAATATTTATAGTAAAAACCCAAAAAACGTTGGAGAGATGGTCAAGATCATCACGCTTAACAAAGCAGATGTATTGAGTTTGAATCTCCCCTTAAGGATTCATCCCAGAAATTACCCGGTGCCTATGGGGGGAGGGACTGCATGTGCCCTCTCCCCATGGATTAGTCAGGTGCTTTAAGATCCCCGGAACCACCCAACTACAAAACTGTCAAAAGCTTGGGAACAGCCCAACCAAACAGATGTTCAGACACTATGTGAAAAAGGTGAAAATTTTGGCGCCAAGGTCCGGCTAAATTTGGCTAAATTCGACGGACCTTTGCATCAAATTTACCCATTGTGTCATGTAGTGAGAGAAGATAATCTAGAATCTCTCTACTAGTAAATAGTCACAGAATCACTCTATTGGATAGTTTGAATGGCTCACAACTGTGAAGTTATCATGAAAGTAATCACTAAAATTCAAGTGACGTCAAGGCTCACATTACAACAATGCTCTGACACCAATTGATACAAGTAAAGCGACACCTGCATAAAGAAGTAGGATGGTTTTGATACAAAATTAGAAGAACACGCAAGAAGATTAAAAATGATTTTCCAATGTGGTTGAATCAAGATATACTGACAAAATATCTTAATAAGTGAGTCCTAAATATATTAAGGCCCTAAGAATGTCATCAAAGCTTCAAAAGTCTCTTTCTTTTATTTATTTTATATATAACTTGGTAAAAGCAATACAGTATTGGAGGACCCGATGGGGTTGGGTCAATGATAAAACTAGTGCAAGAGATCGCTCTCTCTAGTTGTATAGTGCCCCTGGTCCACAGTAATGACATTGCCTGCTTAAGGTTTTAACCTGCCCAACTTTAAAATGCTTAGTGTTAAACATTGACTTACTTATTCTGCTCAGGCTCTAAACATTGACTTACTCGATGTGGGAGTATGTAATGATCTTGTTGGTGAATCTACTTAGAAAAGGAGAAGGGATAGTGAGACCAAGAGGTTAAAGTGGAGCCATCATGCGTATTTGATGGAATGGAAGAGGGAATTGAGAGTGTTTATAAAATGAGTGGTTTCCTTATTTATTCTGCTGTATGTTAGGGAAATTCTATGGGATTAGGTGGTGCAACAGTAAATACTTGTGCCATCCTAATAATAATAAAAAAATACTATCCTAGCTAGAGGTCATTGATCTCTAAAACCTTTCAGTATATCTTCACTTAGCCATGCTTGTAAAGTTTTCCAGTGTCAATGAACTGTAACCCAATAGAGTTGAGTGTGTCAAGTGTGAAAAGTTGTAACAAAGATAAAAGAAAACCAAGCCCAGACTCAACCTATCAAGATTTTGATAAGCAAAAAAGTACTTCTTTGTTTGATATCTCAGTTTTTGGGGCAAATTACCATTTCGTGAGCTGAATTTGATGAATTTATGATTGTTCATTTTAATTATCAATACATGAACAATAACGTATTCGAAGGTTTTAAAGTGACTATTTTGCATATTTAAAGTGACTATCCTATTTAAAATAGCGAAACTTGCAAGATAGTCATTTTAAACCTTCGAATTCGTTTCCATTCATGTTTTGGTAATTAAAATGAACAATGAGCTGGAATCGTAAATTCATCAAAAGTCGATCATGTTTTCATAAATAACTCCAACTTTTATATAAAAAAGAGTTGTTTAATAAGGTCACGCCTATCATAGAAGATATGCATGCTTCATTATGATAGCACGAGATAAACTTAGTCCAGTTGTTTTTTTGAATGTCTAGAAGGTTAATATTGTTGGGTCGTGATAATCTGACTACCTCACATGGCAAACTCAATCAATTACCTTGACATGGTAAGTTTGGGAACCGTTGATCTGCACTCCTCGAGATACACATTTTAACATTCTCATAAAAATGTCTCTCGGGAGAACTGTGTATCCCGAGAAGCACATATCTACAATTTCCAAACTTATCATGTCAGGTAGTCGATTGAGTTTATCATGTGGGGTGGTCAGATTATCACGACTCTAATATTGTTTGATCAGGTCTTGATGAAGATATATATGCTCAATCGACTATCTAACGTCATAAATTTAGGAAACGTAGATACGTTCTCTTGGGGATGCACGATTCCCTCGAGATACATTTTTTTATGGAGAAGTGCAGCCGTGTATCCAAGGAGAGAAGATCTACTGTACTTAAACTTGACAGGTCAGAGTAGTCGATTGAATTTGCCACGTGGGATAGTTAGATTAGCACGGTCCATATGCACTGGTCTATTATGACACGATTCCTTAAGTACGTAATTGAGTACCTCATTGATATTCCACACGTCATTGTCTCATTGGTTGTTGGACCTTAGGAAAAATTCCCCATTAGATGCATGAAAATTCAGTAATTTATTATAGCCCTTTGCATTTTAGAAAACTATTCAGACCTCCTTCAACTGTTTGGTTAACGTTATTAGTCCTTTGAAAACTTTAGCCTAACCCCACCGAGCAATAATTAATCCTCGATTGACATTATTAGGTCTGGTCTCAGAAAATCTTGTTAATTGCATCTTCCAATTTATACTATCTCAAGTCATAATTTTTTGTTAATTAGGAAAACAAATGAGCTGTGCTGAAGTGAGATTGAAATAGACATCGTTTCACACATTATAAGCCGTCATTTCCACCAAAATTTGAAATATCTCCTTGAAAATACCTCGTGTGATTCAATGAAGAGAGTTCCTACAAAATTTTAAAATGGCCTGCCCGTTTCAAAGTTTTTTTTTTTCTGTTGGAAAAAGAGAATTCAAAGCCAAAATTACCAATCAAGTCAAATGGGTATTATAAATTCCAAAAGATACAAGAAGTCTTAGTAGTTGACATATTTCTTAGGGTGTAACGTTTAAAAAAAAAATACTTTTCTTTTATGTGGGACAACAAGCCTGTTTTGCATCCTATAAAATGAGAAGTCAAGGAGATCTTGGCACTGCGGTTAGTGTGGGTCTAATGGGTATAGATTTTAGTCCATAGTCTTGTTGTGGGTTCTAGATTGTAATGTACTTTTTCATTCATCCTAGTCATTCTTTTGAATCTTGTGACTTTGACTTATCACAAATAAATAACTTGAATTATGCCAAAAAAATATAATTTATTTGAAAATTAATAATAAATATAGACTATTAATGAATTATGTCTATTTAGAAAATTTAATATATAATTGAATCTTAAAGTCTTTGTAAATATGACTCTAAAAACAACTTTATAGGTCTTGATCAAAATCCTTCTTTTTCCATACCTTTACTTAATCCAAGAATGTTATTGATTGTAATTCATCAAATCCAATTAAAAAAACCAATAGATATATTTATTCCAATAATTAGCCATTTCCTTGATCTAGATTCTCTATTTCTAATTGAAATTGTTATTGGAAAAAAAAAACCTGGAAAAAATGGCCATAAAATTACTTAAAATTAACAGTATAAATACTTTGTTTTTATTCTATTTATTATAAAGTCATTGGACTCCAAGAAATTTTCCAATACTCTAATTTTGCAAATAGAAGAATATGATATGAGAAAAATTAAAGTATAATTCAGGTTTGTTTTTTAAAATTTTTGAAGAACTAACAATGTGAAAATACAAATTTGAAGATATTAAATTTTATAGTCAAAAAGAATTTTTTAATTATCGTGTATAATTAGACATTTAACATGCATATAGTTCATGAATAATACGCTACGTTAAAAAAATCCGTGTTTGTAAAGTTTCTAAGTTCCAACAAATTGTTGGACGGTAGATCAATATAAAGGAGAGGTGATGTTATTTCTAGCCAATAATATTAACAAACAAAATTTAACAAAATCAACCTAGGGAAAATCAAACTAGTATGAAATAGAACAAGTAAGAGATAATTAACCGCTACCCACTAACTTCCAATTTGGAATAGAAATCAAACAAATAAAATTTTCAAGAAAAGGTATTTTGTCAACAGTTAGAACCTTTTCCAAAGCAATTAAACAAAATAAGCCACCTTGGATGGAATACAAGATGAAGAATTTGAGACTATGTTAATAATTTAAATGATAAAATTTCATCCATACTCCACATCTAGACCTTCGATCATCTTCAAAAAAAATAAAAAATGAAAGAGAATTAATAAGGACAACAAGTGGGAACTCTTAACTAATCCAATTGAGTTTACCTAGTATTTTCTTCCAACCAGGGCCAGAGCAACACAAAGGCGAGTGGGGGTTATAGGCCCCACTGAACTTCCAAAAAAAGAAAAAAAAAACAGGTCTACAACAGCGGACATATCCGCCGTTATAGAATATGGAATCTATTGCTACATGTCTGAAAGTTTGTCGTTGTTGTTATTTTCACACTTTTCATAAATTGAAATGCATCAAACCATATCTTTAAAATACCAGAATATATATATATATATATATATATATATATATATATATATACATATTTTCACACTTTTCATAAATTGAAATGCATCAAACCATAACCTTAAAATACCATAATATATATTTATATATTGCCCTACATGTTTTTGTCCTACATGGGTTAGAAGTTTTGGAATAAGCTGATTTTTTGTGAGGATAATCTCCATGGTGAGAAGATCATTCTCACCAAAAACCAGTCTATTCTAAAACTTTTAACTCTATAAAAAATTATTTAAAAAAACGAACAGCCCACAATTTTTCAACTTATGAACAGGGGGCTAGAAATTTTGGAATGGGCTGATTTTTGGTGAGGATGAGGATCTTCTAACTGTAGAGATCATCCTCACCAAAAATCAGCCCATTCCAAAACTTCTAACCTATGTAGGACAAAACACGCAAGGTAAAGCGTAAGGTGCCCAACGTTTTCCATATATATATATATATATATATATATATATATATAAGGTCCCGTTCAACAACAAACATTTTGACAAATATTTTGGCAAAACATTTTTCAAAACATGGGTTAGAGGTTTTGGAATGGGCTGATTTTTGATGAGGATGATCTCTACGGTGAGGAGATCATTCTCACCAAAAATCAGCCCATTCTAAAACTTCTAGCCCCAGTTTACAAGTTGAAAAATCGTGGACCGTTCATTTTTTGTAAATAATTTTTGATGGGGTTAGAAGTTTTGGAATGAGCTGATTTTTGGTGATGATGATCTACTCACCGTAGATATCATCCTCACAAAAAATCAGCCAATTCCAAAACCTCTAACCCATGTTTTGAAAAATGTTTTGCCAAAATGGTTGTTCATATATATATATATCAGTCGGGTTCCTATGACCCCCATTACGACCCCCATTGCGACACATTGTTTGAGCCGTTCGATATTCGCAAGATCCACGGTCCAGATCAAACTTGGAAGTACAATCGTTTTAAACAAATAACTTCTCCGATTTTACAATTACCTCCCCGAAAAAAAAAAAACCCAAATCTGAGTTTTTCTTCTTCCTTCGTTTCTCTGCGTTCGAAACGAACTCATCTTGTTTCGTCTCAAACAAATCTGAGTCATTGTCTTCTTCGTCTTCTGCCCTCTGCGTTCGAAGACACCAGATTCAGCTCCTCTTCTGAACTCCACACATCTGAAAACCAGATCTAAGTTCGAGTTCATCTTCTACCCTCTGCGTTCGTCTTCTTTTTCGCGTCTTCCTCTTCGATTCACGCCGACAAAGGTCACGGCTTCGTCTTCACTCTCTCTCTCTCAAAGGTAAGAAATCACAAACCCTTCTAACCTTTTTATTTTTTAATTTTTATTTTAAATTTCATGTTTTGCTGAATTTTATGTATGTTTAACCCAACAAATTAGACCCAACAATGGGTCTTCGGAACTAATAAAAAGAAGGAAAAAAAAACTGGGTTTTCTTCTCTACAAATTGAAGTTTTTTTTTCCCCCCCTCTTTGATGTATAGTAATTATTATTAAGAGATGAGTATTTTTGAATCATTTTGAGTTTCTTTTGCTGTTTTATTCTCATTATCTCTCTAGGTATTTTCTGAGAATTTAATGGGCTTTTTTTTTTTGAGAAGATTTGAACATATGGGTCTTAGTTCTGTAAAATTAATGGGTCTTAGCTATTTGATGCAGAAATGTTTTTTCAAGGATCTAAATACAGAGAAAGGCTTCTTGCGATAAATTTCCACAAGTTCTATTGTTTCTTGAGGGTACTACAACTAATGGCCTCCTTATCTCATTTCAACTTGGTGCATTCATTCCTGGTTACCCTATCCAACCAGTGGGTGTCCGCTATCCCCATGTACACTTTGACCAATCATGGTGGGACTTCTATAGTATGTAAACGATTCTGTCAATGGTGTCTCAAATAATACAATTTTGTTTCTTTATTTTTGCCTTTTATTTTTTCAATTGTTGACCAGGTGGGGGACCTATATTTCTAAGTCCCAAGAGCAACCAAGACGTCACGACTCAAGACAGAAGTTGGAAAATGCCCTTTTTTTATTAAGGCCCCATGTGCTTTTGGAAATAATCATACCTCCTTTGACTGTTGACCAATGCAATGACTCTCTTAGGATCTTAATGTACCAACCCCATTGACCAACTATTAATCCTAAACTGAAAACACCAAACCAAGTTTTCCATAGGAGCTTGTTCGAGGACACGAAATAATAGATTTCCAACGCCTTCTATAAAGTATCATTGTGGCTGTCATCAATCAAAGTTTTATACAAAGTAGAGGGCTGACTAAAAGCATGGTGACAAAAATCTTATAAAAAAAAAAAAAAATCATGATTAAATCACGATATTAATATTTATTGATTAAATCACAAAATTTTTTCAAAATATCTTTGTTTTAAAAAGAAAATTCATGATCAATAGTGATTTAATTGACATTTAAAAAAAAAAAAATCACAGTTTATTTTATTTTTATCATTTTTAAAGTATACTTTTTTTCATTTAATATAAAATAAATATATATTTTTTATACTTAAAATAATTATTTTTATTTTTTTAATTTATCCAATATTTCTCCTATAGTGAATTTTTCCAAAGCATTCTCTTGCCGAATTATTCCCTAACCCTGGCTTTGTCACTATGACTAAATGAATTATTTCTTCATTTAATTACGTCTAAAGTTGCGTCTTCTGTTATTAAACAGTATATGTATATATATACTTATTTTATTTATTTATTTTTTTCCTTCCAAATCTTTTTTTTTTGTTTTTGTGTGCCAAAGTTTGAATTTCCATATCCAAGTACAGGGGATTTTTCTATTTAACATACTTCTCAGGGAGGTAGTATTAAAAAGTTCATTTTTGTTTTCAAACTTTGGGGGTGAGTTACATCTTATAAGAAAGTAACTCTTGAAACAAAAATATTGTCTCTCTCATGTCTCATCTGACACTTTCATTGAAAATGGCAGAAACAATTTCCATTTCTGCAACTAAAAAGTAGTAATCAGAATTTTTCTTTTTTCCGTTATTTATTTATCTGTAACACCCACCATATATAGCCTCTAACATATAATGTTTTGTATTCAGGGTGCTGCAGTTACAGGAAGCAACAAAGGAATTGGATTTGAGATATGTAGACAATTAGCTCTTAATGGAGTCTTGGTGGTATTAACAGCCAGAAATGAGAAGAGAGGTGTTGAAGCTGTTGAAAATCTCAAGAAATCTGGACTATGTGATGTTGTTTTTCATCAACTTGATTTGATGGACCCATCTAGTATTTGCTTCCTTGGCAGATTTTATCAATTCTAAATTTGGCAAGCTTGATATCTTGGTAATAATTCGATATAGATCTTTTGATAAGTTTCCATTTTTTATAATTATGTTCAAACCGCGTCTTCAGTTATTGAAAGTGTGTTTATATCTGCTTTCATCTCAAAAGATCTCTACATACACATCTCTTCATTTGAGTAAAAATTTCAACAAAAAGATAAAGTGGAATCCAATTGCTTGGCTAATTATTTTGTTCTTTTACAATGTCAGTGCTAATGAGTAGATACAAAACTGGAACTCAATGCAGGTTAACAATGCAGCCATTAGTGGAACCATGATGACATTTTAAGGAGCCAAACCAGTGGGGATGCTGTGGTAAGTCTTTGAGAAAATAGTTTATTAACAGGTTTTTGTAAGTTTTTGCTATAGAAAGGACTTATATAACTACTCTTCATCAATGCAGAGCAATTTAATGAAAGCAATGACACGAACATACGAATTAGCAGAAGAATGTCTAAAAACAAACTATTATGGCACCAAAGGAGTGACAGAAGCACTTCTTCCCTTCCTTCAGCTCTCCAAATCAGCGAGGATTGTTAATGTTTCATCCAAACGGGGCAAGCTGCAAGTACAAATACTTTTCCCTATTAGTGACATATTAGACTAACGATTGTCTTCGTATTCCTATTAGCATAACAGCTATTGGGCTAGAGATCCATCCCTGTTCTAAACCGTTCATATTTTACTTTCGATATATTAGCAAAATTACTTGATCCAAAAAGAAATTTGTGTTGGTAATTTGTAAATAAATGGAGACAAAAAAGGTCTACCTTGTTGTACTTTTCCTGCGCTTTACGAGAAAAAAAAAATGTTCTCAAGCTCATGTACTCTTAAGTTATTCACTTTCTTTCTCTAGTTGTATCTAATAGTAGTGCAAGTTATAGTATATTAATTATACAATGTGCAACTGGACTTAATTGTATCTTGGACTTGAATTAATAATCAAAATGTTGGACAAAGTGATGGGGATATCACATTAAACACATCGATATTCGTCGTGGTTTCTAGAAAATCCAAAATTAACATCTTATGTTTCTTATCTAAGCCTTCAATTTCCAATGTGAGCCATTACCTACGACCAATTTATTGTTCTAATCGTGTTGTTTCAGTATATCTCCAATGAGAGGGCTAAAGCGATACTAAGGTGCTGTTTGTTAAACTGATCAAATAAGTGCTGAATGATTATAATTGGTAAAACTGTATAAGCGCTTAATTTAAGTGCTAAAATTGTTGTTTGTTTACTGATCTGAATTGTGCTGAATTGATTCAAATTAAGCGTTGTAATCACATAAATCTGTTTGTTACTTAATGCTGAAAACTGGTAAATTGACTATATTACCTTTTTCAAGAGTTATATGTTTAAGGGGAAATTATTAATAAAATCCAAAAAAAAAATTATTTATTAAAAAAATACTAAATTTAATGAAATTCATTTTGGGAACCTAGCCGAACAAATTCTCTCTCCTCCACATCATTTAAAAAGTAAAATTTAAAATTTTTTAATTCAAATTAAAAAATACTATTAATTCAAATTAAAGAGAGAGAATATTAAATATAAATATTTCGTTAAATATTAAATATTTAAAAAAATAAAAAAGGAAAGAGGAAAATTCTCTCTCCTCTTTTATTTTTTCAAAATATTTAATATTATTTAAATACTGGACGAGAGAGAAAATTTCGACCCTTTAAGGGTCGAAATTTTCTCTCTTTAATTTGAATTAATATTATTATTTTTAATTTAAATTAATATTATTTAATTTGAATTAATATTAATTAATTTGAATTAACATTATTTAAATACGTAGATGAGAGAGAAAATAGGAGAGAGATAATATTGATGTGGGTTGCCTTATTAATTTGTGGGGTGTTTATATTATTATCCATAGGACATAAGAGGTAATATCATTTCAAGTATAAGGGCATACTTGTCCGTGTTGAAAAAGACTGGTGCTTACCGCTTCAGCAAAAAAATTAAGTGATCCAACTTCACTTAATACTTTTTACTTATTTTTCAGTAATAAGTGCTGAAAATGTGGAGTAAACAAATGTGCTGATTGTTGAAGCTGAATTGCATTCAGTATTAAGTGCTGAAATCAGTGCTAAACAAACACCCCCTAAGTGATGTTGATGGTCTCCCTGAGGAGAGAGTTGATGGAGTGTTGAATGAGTTTCTAAAGGATTGTAAGGAAGATTTGCAACAAAGCAAAGGCTGGCCTAATGCCTACTCAGTCTCTAAAGCAGTTGTGAATGCTTACTGATCGGTTGTAGATCTTGCTAAATAAATGCAGAGATAGAGATTTGAACTAAGACTTTGGACAAGTCGAATTCGTTCCACAGGGACAATGAGGATTCAAGGATTCATTCGGATAAAAATGCCAAAACAGAATTTAGAAACAAAAACAGATTAGTTTTAAAAACAAAACAAAGTTGTAGTAGAAACTAAATTGAAATCTAAACAGAAAATAAAGATTAAAATTCTAAGAGAGAGGGATTAGAGAGGTCAAGTAAACCTTTGCAAATAATCCATAGTGTAGATAAATTCTGAAATTAACTCAATCCATGGAGCAAGTCATTGCTCATGGATCGGAAGATGGATCAATTAAATTTTTGAAAGAAATTAGAAGCTATTCATGAAAATCCTAATATGATGGAGATTGCCCAATTTATATTCTGATTATTCACATAGCATAGCCATTCTTGAACTTATCTAAGTAATGGCTATCTAAGTTGGATCAGAATTATAAGTTGGATTACCTTAATCAGAATAGAATTTTCAGAATTAAAACATGTAAGCAAGAGGGAATTTAAATCTACACTAGAGGGATTAATTTGCTATGGCTTCCTTAACTTCTCTAATGAGAATTTAGCCAATCATCGCAAGAACTAAAATTGCAGAAATTAATAAAAGAGAAAAGAGAGATTGAGTAAAGAAGATGATGATTGATTAGTAATGCTCCTTTAATAGCTCTCCAAAGGATTACAAGAAGTATGAATGGATCACTCTTGAAGTTCTCACTACATTCAAGAGGTCTCTCAATAGAAAATTACAAAGAATTCTAAGAAGAAACTAAAGACAATTAAAGAAGAAAAGAGCCTAAGAGGGACCCAAGAGGGGACCCCTTCTTTGAAATCAACCCTCAAATTTATAATGTTCTTATTCGGGTAATCGGGGTGATTTAGCGGATAATTCGATTCAAATGACCCAATCAGTTACAACCACCGAAGCTTCTAGAAACTTCTGTAAAAATCTCGAGGATAAATTCCTCGAAATGACCGCGGCGCGGTCTTGGCTAGCCGCGGCGCGGTGACGTGGCGCCCAAATCGATCGATATTTTTCTAGAAACTTCCTTTCGGCCCGCGTATTGTAACCATAATTGTTATTTCTTTTGTTGGTTTCCGAATGTGCCCTTTTCACCTGAAATTAGTAACAAACTATTGTTAGTCACATTAATTTGGGATTTAATAAAATTTATTATTATTTTAAGGGAACTAGTATTTATATGATGGTAATCTCGGTGAAATTACGGTCCCAAAATGATATTATTAGGACCTTATCACTTACACAAGGATTCTAGCAAAGAAGTACCCAGATTTAAAAGCATAAATTCTATTTGTCCTGGTTATGTCAAAACAGACTTGACTACCAATACTGGGTTCTTGACTGTTGATGAGGGCGCTGAAACTCCTGTGTGGTTAGCTTTGTTAGCTGATGGTGGATCTTCTGGCCTCTTCTTTTATCGGAAGGAAGTAGTAACATTTGACTGAAAAAAATAAAATAAAGGTTTTATTGAAATCGAATAAATGTCGATGTTTGACACTTCAGTGGCTCTTCTACATGTTTGTATGTTATATTAGTTTTGGGAATCAGTTTACTTGTTCTTGAGTTTGACTCGAGCAATCCGGTGTATGACATTAATAAAGTTGCACTCAATATACTTTGTCTTTGTTCTACTTTGTGTGAAGTTCTTGGAATCCAAAGAAGCTTTCTAGAATTCTGGTTTTGCGATGAAAAAAATTGGATCTAGAAAATTTTGAAGTATTATATTTTAGTGTTGTACGTCTTCAAAATTTGGTAAAGTTAATGATGAAAAATATAATTTTAATGATATTGAATACTTATAGTAAAAGCCCAAAAAACATTGGAGAGATGCTCAAGATCATCACGCCTCATGAAGCAGATGTATTGAGTTCGAATCTCCCCTTAAGGATTCATCCCAGAAATTACCCGGTGCCTATGAGGGGAGAGACTGCATGTGCCCTCCCCCCAAGGATTAGTCAGGTGCTTTAAGAGCCCTGGAACCACTCCACTACAACACTGTCAAAAGGTTGGGAACAGCCCAACCAAATGAATGATCAGACACTACGTGAAATAGGCGTAAATTCGATGCCAAGATCTGGCTAAATTCGACAGACCTTAGCCTCAAATTTACCCCTTGTGTCACGTAGTGAGAGAAGATAATCTAGAATCTCTCTACTAGTAAATAGTCACAGAATCACTCTATTGGATAGTTCGAATTGCTCGCAACTGTGAAGTTATCCAGACTCCAAGGATGAAAGGAATCACTGAAATGCAAGTGACGTCAAGGCTCACATTACAACAATGCTCTGACACCAATTGATACAAGTAAAGGCGACACCTACATAAAGAACTAGGATGGTTTTGATACAAAATTAGAAGAACACGCAAGAAGATTAAAAATGGCTTTCCAATGTGGTTGAATCAAGATATACTGACAAAATATCTTTATAAGTGAGTCCTAAGTATATTAAGGCTCTAACAATGTCATCAAAGCTTCAAAAGCCTTTTAGATCAATGAAAGGTCTCTTTCTTTTATTTATTTTATATATAACTTAGTAAAAGCAATGTAGTATTGGAGAACCTGATGGGGTTGGGTCAATGATAAAACTAGCACAAGAGATTGATCTCTTTGGTTGTATAGTGCCCCTAGTCCACAGCAATGACATTGCTCGCTTAGGTTTTAACCTGGCCAACTTTAAAATGCTTAGTGTTAAAAGCTTATAGTTCAAGCTCTAAACATTAACCTACTTGATGTGAGAATATGTCATGATCTTGTCGGTGCGTCTACTTAGAAAATGAGAAGGGATAGTGAGACCAAGAGGTTAAAGTGGAGCCGTCATGTGTATTTGATGGAATGGAAGAGGGAGTTGAGAGTGTTTATAAAATGAGTGGTTTCCTACTTATTCTGCTGCATGTTAGGAAACTTCTATGGGATTAGGTGGTGCAACAGTAAATACTAGTGTCATCCTAAAAGTTGGGATACCTTGCGATACATAAAAAAAAATATTATACTAGCTAGAGGTCATTGATCTCTTAAACCCTACGATATATCTTCACCTATCCATGCTTGTAAAGTTTTCCAGTGTCAATGAACTGTAACCCAATAGATTTAAGTGTGTCAAGTGTGAAAAATTGAAACAACAAGGATAATAGAAAACAAAGCCTAGACTCAACCTATCAAGATTTTGAAAAGCGGAAAAGCACTTCTTTGTTTGATGTCTCAATTTTAGGGGTGACTTACCATTTCATGAGCTGAATTTGACAAATTTATGACTGTTCATTTTAATTATCAATACGTGAACGATGACGTATTCGGAGGTTTTAAAGTGACTATTTTGCATATTCAAATTTACTATCCTGTTAAAAATAGTGAAACCTGGAGGATAGTTATTTTAAAACTTCGAATTTGTTACCATTCATGTTTTGGTAATTAAAATGAGCAGTGAGCCGGAATTGTAAATTTGTGAAAAGTGGATCATGTTTTTCATAAATATCTCTAACTTTTATATAAAAAGGAGTTGTTTAATAAGGTCACTTCTGTTAGAGAAGATATGTATGCTTCATTACAATAAGCATGGGATAAACCTAGTTCAGTTATTCTTCTGAATGTCTAGAAGGTTAATATTGTCGAATCATGATAATTTGACCATCTCACGTGGCAAACTCAATCAATTACCCTGACATGGCAAGTTCGAGGAACCGTTGATATGCACTCCTCGAGATACATAGCTGAACGTTCTCATAAATAATGTATCTCATGGGAACTATGTATCCCGAGGAGCACATATCTATGATTTCCAAACTTGTCATGTCAAGTAGTCGATTGAGTTTGCCACGTGAGGTAGTCAGATTATCACGACTCTAATTTTGTTTGATCAGGTCTTGATGAAGACATATATATGCAGAGTCGTGATAATCTCACTACCCCATGCATACTCAATGGACTACCTGATGTGACAAGTTCAGGAAAAATAGATATGTCTCTTAGGGATACACGATTCCCTCGAGATACACTTTTTTATGGGGAAGTGCAGCCGTGTAACCCGAGGAGAGAAGATCTACTGTTCTTAAACTTGTGGGTGGTCGATTGAGTTTGCCAGGTGGGATAGTTAGATTAGCATGGTTCATATTGATCAATTGTAGAAATTGCTGTGTAAATGCAGAGATAGAGATGTAAAATAAAACTTTGGGTAAGTCGAATTCATTCCACAGGGACAGTTTGGATTAAAAAACTCATTCGGATAAAAAGGCCAAAACATAATTAGAAGACAGATTCTTTAAAAACCAAGTTGATTTGTAAAAACAGATAAGTAAGTAGCAACTAATTTGTAATTGAAATTAAAACTAACAACAGAGATTGAAGATATAAGGGAAAGAGCTTGGAGAGGTTAATTCAACCTTTGCAATTCATCAAAAATGCTGATTTATTCTATTTATAACTCAATCCACGTAGCAAGTCATTGCTAGTGGATCAAAAGATAGATCAAATTAAACATTGATGGTAACCAAAGAGTATTCATGAGAATCCCAAACTTAAATAAGATTAGCTGACTTATACTTCAATTCTTCACATAACATGATTGTTCTTGAGCTTATCTAAATAACAATCATCTAAGCTTGATTTGAATGTATAAGTTTGCTGATCTTATCTTAAGATGATTCTTAGAATTAACTTGTAAAGTAGAAAGAAAGAATTAAAACAACATAAGTATGATGAAATTACTTCGGCATTCTTGACCTCTCTAAGGAGAGTCTAGCCGATCATCGCAAGAGTCATATTGCAATAATAATAAAAGCAAGAAAATAATAGATGGAGAAGATAATGTGGAATAGTGCTGCAATGTGATTCCTTCTTTGATAGTCTCTCAAAAGAGTTATAATAGGTGCTAATGGATCACTCTTGATGTTTTCACTACACTCAAAAGATCTCCCAAAGAAAAATTACAGAGAATTAAAGAGAAGAAGAACCAAAAATTACAGAAGAAGCGAGTCCCTTTCTCTAAAATCAACCTTCCAATTTATAACATTCGTATTCGGGTAATCGGGTCGATTTAGCGGATGATTTGATTCGAATGACTCAATCAGTTATAACCACCGAAGCAGTTGGAAGCTTCTGTGCGAATCTCGAGGATACATTCCTCGCGATGACCATGGTGCGGTCTTGCCTAGCCACGGCGCGGTGATGTGGCACTCAAATCGATCAAGCTTTGGTTGATTGCTTCCTCTTTGCTCGCATGTTGTAATAGTAACTGTTACACCTTTTGTTGATTTCTGAATATACCCTTTTCACCTGAAATTAGTAACAAACTATTGTTAGCCACATTAATTTGAGATTTGAATATAATTTATTATTATTTTTAAGGAACTAATATTTAAACTTTGATAATCTTGGTGAAATTACGGTCCCAAAATGAAATTATTGAGACCTTATCACACTCCCAAACCTCAATTTTGCTAGTCCCTAGCAAAATTTAAACCTAAACAACTCCTCTTTCGTGAGGTTCCCGACTGCATTTAGCTTATGCAGTAAGCCCTTGAACCCCTAGGTTACTCCTAGTGGACGAGTTTGACTCGTGAGGGTTTGCAGTGAATATACCCACAAAATTCTAATATTTTAAAAAGATAACAACTTCAAAATTATTGCATATAATGCCATCACACTAGTTTTCAAAACTCCAGTCAAAGGTCTATTTGAGCGAAAATTCTTTTTACTATTCATTTTAGAGATATCTTGAGTATGTGCACCAATTTTTTATATTTATTGTAACAAAAATTTTTCGGAACAAGGTTTCCATTCTTAACTACTAAGATGGTTGGGTCTGCCTAACCTCTAACTCGAAACTGAGCCTCCTATTTGGGATTGTGAAAAGTATAAATGTTCACTTTAATACCTCTAAGGGACTTTATCTGTGATAGTCCAGTGTACTCACGTTTTTACCATTGACGGCTTTCACCCTACTGAATTATTTGGTCTCATTGAACTCTTTTCAAAATTTGCACTTTTTCAGTTCTTACCTTCACATCTTTTTACTTTTCTTTTCAATCTTTTTCATGCTTCATCATTTTTTTTTTCAAAAAGCAGGTAGCTCTTTTTAAGGTACCCAATCTAATTCTATGGTTGTTGTCTTAAAAATATCAACTACAGTTTTATTTTTCTTCTATTCAGCTAACCAAAGGACAATGAGGACAAAGTTCAGTATTTTTCAAGCTTTCCTTCTCATTCTAGACAACGAAGAAGACAACTCTTAATCCAAAATAACTTTTCCACTACAATCAGAAGTGACGAATTTTATTTTTTAAAATATCTCGTTTTTGAGGAATAATAATTTATGAACAAATTGGACATGAGCCTGATTTTTAAAAATCCGTATGATGACAGTACATACAAAATTTTTGATGAAGGTATTTTAAAAATATATTGAAAATATCATACAAAAATTGAAATGTGCTCTCCCACACCCCCAACCTAAATGTAGCATTGTCCTCAATGATTAAAGAATATAAGTGTCTTAACTCAATTATTTTATGTATGTTGAATAAAAAAGATCTTTATGTAGAGGATTGATATAATTATTGGTCGAAAACAAAAGATGTCACTTCTACTTTTATTGGTTTTGTTGGAGCGTTAGAAAGTCACTGAAAGATGTCATTTCTACTTTTAACACAAGGTCGAAAACAAAAGTAGGAGTCATTGCATTTTGAAACATATTTTTGACACAAGGTCGAATATGCAAGACGTCACGGCCTACGCCATTAGAAAGCAATCAATATTTCGTGGGCACAAACGTTTGTATTGCCCTTGGCAACTGGAGCAATTTATTAGGCCGTTTGCATTTATAAAACTATTTATGCCATTAACTTTATCCCATTGATAACATTAACCTAATCCCATTGCTAAATAAATAATTCTGGATTAACATTATATTGTGCCTGGTCTAGGAAAAACTTGTTTAAGAGTGCGTTGCACCAATTTTTTAACAAATCGGGTAAAGTATCATTTTCAATTTCTGTTATTTCAAGCCGTGACCTTTCGTTTATTAGGGAAAAAGTGCAAAACTTTAAATTTATATATATAAATATAACAAACCACAAAAAGTTGATGTTGGATTAAGGGAAGAGTCGTGATTTTCTAACTTTCCCTCTAAAAAATTCCCATCAAATCTCTCCACACGATTGTGCATAGAATCATAAATTTTTTTCGGGATCGACAATTGTACATCTCCATATTCTAAGGAAAAAAAATTATGGTTTAGCACTTTGTGAGGAGAATTTATTGGAGGGGGGGTCAATTAATCATTATTCTAAACAGAAATCACACCCCAATATTATTGATCAAGCCAACAGTGCGTATAAGTTTATAAAAGTATAAGAAATCTTGGTAATTAACATATTTTCCAGGGATTAGCAATTAAAAATCCCTTTGGGGCTACGACTGCGCTTTGGCCTATAAAAGGGGAAGCCATGATCCTTAACGAAGTATCTGCTCTGCTCCTCTCTCTCTCTCTGCATCTAACTCACTTCCATAAAAAATGGCAGAAACGATTTCCTCTTCTACAACTAAAAGGTTCTAGTTTTATTTTTATTTTTTATGATTTATATGTTAGACTCACAAAAACTTATTAACGTATAATGTTGTCTTCAGGGTTGCTGTTGTTACAGGGGCCAATAAAGGAATTGGATTGGAGATATGTAAACAGTTAGCTCAGAATGGAGTTTTTGTAGTATTAACAGCTAGAAATGAGAAAAGAGGTGTTGAAGCTGTTGAAAATCTCAAAAAATCTGGACTATGTGATGTTGTTTTTCATCAACTTGATTTGATGGACCCATCAAGTATTGCTTCCTTGGCAGAATTCATCCATACCCAATTCGGGAAACTTGATATCTTGGTAAGATTCAAAACAAATGTTTTCAAATGTTTCCATTTTATTTTTTTCTTAATTCTTTATCAACATCATCAAGCCTTATCCCAAAGATTTGAGATCAGCCTAGTGAATCCTATTCTGCCATTCAATTCTGTCCGAAATCACATATTATTATTGAAAATGTGTTCATATGAGCTTTCAATATTTCAATCTACGATATTTTAGATCTTTGTATTGCTTTTTATAGAACCTTCATTTTATATTTTCCTTCTAATTGGGATATAATCAGTCTTTGTTGAACATGCCCATCATTTATTTTTTGTTTCAGATATTTAAAAAATTCATTACCTATGACCCTTTTTACATAATCTATACTTCGGATTTTAAAATCCATTAGAAGATAATTAGGAGAGAGGTCAAGGTGATGGTGACCAGCATGTTCGACATGTTGGAGAATTGTCATGAATTCAATCTGGATTCTTGATGATCCGCTAACGACCCGTATGACCTGTTTGGTTTGGGTTTTGATTTGACTCGTTTTATCCCCTTTGTAACCCTGAGTATATAAAGGGTATTTTTAGGATTCATTCTTTGTGTGTGAGAAAGAGAGTTATCAGAGAGAGTTAAGAATAGGTGTAACAAGGGACTAGGGTTTTTTGATGAACTTTGTAGAAATCTCGTTGTAGATAGTGGATTGATCATCGTTGTCCGTGGACGTAGGCATCTTGCCAAACTATGTAAATCGTGTCTCATGTTTCTATTTTCTTTATTTCGTTTTGCTTTTAATCTCTTGCTCATAGTTCATTTTATTTATTGCACGCTTTCGCACAGCACCAGATTTGTCATTCGAGTACCCATTCGTATAGCTATCATCGTAGTTTAGGTGGAAGTTGGGTGATTATCCATGTGTACATACTATCAAATAGTTCTTAAGAAAGGCCTTATCCACCTGTATAATCTTCATTTTTTTAATGTATTCATAATGAGTAAATCAAATTGCTTCGCTGGATTTTTTTCTTCTTTTATTACAAATTTTTGTGCTAGTTGTGAAATGGTCTTAATGAATAGGTAAAAAACTGAAACTCAATGCAGGTTAACAATGCAGGAATTACTGGAACCATAATAAATGGTGACATTACACCGGGCCAAAGCAGCGAGGATGCTTTGGTAAGTTTATGAGAATTTGGTTTGTTAGGAAATTTTGTAATTTTAACTAGAGATATTTAAGAAAAAGTGCTCAACTTTTATAATTCTTGTTCACTGATCATTTTAATTATCTAAACAGGAACAATAACGATAATGAATTGAGAGGTTTTTAAAGGGACTATTTTAGAGATTTAAAGTGACAATTTCACTTTAGAACTGCGAAATTGTCACGTTAAACCTCGGAAGTAGTCACTTCGTTCTGAATTGTTTTTAACGAAATTGTGATTGTTCACATTTTGGTAATTAAAATGAACAGTGAGCAGGAATCATAAATAACTCATTTTCAGCTCACGAAATAGTAATTCACCCTTTTAATTATAGGAAGTACTGAACTATTCTTCATGAATGCAGCGCAAAGTGACGGAAGCAATGAAACCAACATACGAATTAGCAGAAGAATGTCTGAAAACAAACTACTATGGCACCAAAGGAGTGACTGAAGCACTTCTTCCCTATCTTAAGCTTTCCAAATCACCAAGAATTGTTAATGTTTCATCCACAATTGGCAAACTAGAGGTACAAAAACTCCTCCTCTATAATGACATATTGGATGAAAGTTAATTGTCCACTAATCCTATTCATAGAACAATAATTTAGAGGGGAGATTGGTCTCTGTTCTAATCATAATGACAAAATTCTGCAATTTTTTTTTTCTTAAAAACCATCGAGTTTTTGAAAAAATATTTGATTTATAAATAATAAAAAAAACACGATTAATCACGATTTAATTGATGATGTTTTGAAAAATTCACAAATTATTCTATTTTTAACATTTTTTGAATTATCATCTTATTGATATATGAAATAAATTCACCATTAATCCGACATTTTTTGAAGCCATCTTTTAGTTCCAAAAAATTAGAATAATCACTTGATCCACAAAGCAATTTTTGTGTTGGAAAATGCAAAATTAATTGGGCAAAAGGGTAAGTTTCTTATTTTATTCCTCATTTAAGTTCTTCAACTTGTGCTCCAGTATGTCCCTAATGAAAGGGCTAAGATGATACTAAATGATGTTGATGGTCTCACTGAGGAGAAAGTTGAGGGAGTGTTGAATGAGTTTCTAAAGGATTACAAGGATGGTTTGTTAGAAAGCAAAGGCTGGTCTACTACATTTCCTGTTGGCTACATGGTCTCTAAAGCAGCTATGAATGCTTACACAAGGATTCTTGCAAAAAAGTTCCCTACCTTCATCATAAATTCTGCTTGTCCTGGTTTTGTAAAAACAGATATTAATCTCAATACTGGGTCATTGACCGTTGAAGAAGGCGCCGAAACTCCAGTGTGGTTAGCTTTGTTACCTGATGGCGGATCTTCTGGCCTCTTCTTTTCTCGAAAGGAAGTAATGTCGTTCTGATCGAAAAAAATAAAATAAAAATTGGAAGAAACATATTAGAAGAGACTTATAAAGGTGGAACTATTCTATTGTGGATGTTCTAGACATATTATTAGAAGAGAATAAATGTAGAACTATTCTATTGTGGATGCATGTTCTACACGTAGGTAGCTCTTTTGCATGAATGTACTTGTATTACATTGTTATAAAATAAAATAAAAACTGTGCGTTTGAAAATAAAATGGATGAGAATTAATAAGGACTACAAGTGACATGAACTCTAAATCCAATTGAGTTTACCTTGTATTTTCTTCCGATCAGGGGCAGAGCTACACAGGGGTGAGTGGGGGTTACAGCCCCCACCGGACTTCAGAAAAAAGAAAAAAAAAAGGGTCTATAGAGGCGGATATATCTGCCGCTATAGAATATGGAATCCCTCGCTACATGTTTGAAAGTTTGTCGTGGTCGTTATTTTCACACTTTTCATAAATTGAAATGCATCAAACCATATCCTTAAATACCAGAACATACACAAAGATTAGACTTCACTTTTTTCAACTATCTATTAGTAAAATAAAATTTATTATGAATCGTATCTAATTATAACTATTGTAATATATATAATACTTGTATATATTAACATGTAAATATTGTCATGCACTCATGGGAAGTTATTGAAGCAACTGAGAATCACAGACTACATCTAAATTCAACTAATATCTTAGAATTTTAGAAATATCTCAAGGAAATATAGTTCTAGAATGTATGAAAAACTTCAAAACTCCATTATAAGAAAGACTTAAGAGATTAATCGAAACAAAATGTATAAAAATTATGTATTATCATAGACAAGTTTGTTTTCTTAATACTTTCTATACTAGCTGTAATTTGTTGCTTGTTTAAATTATTAATCTTTTTGCCCCAAAAAGTTTAATTGTATTAATTCATTCTAGCATCTTACATACTCCTTTGATATATGAGATGTGTTCGAGCCTTGAGAAACAGGAATAAATTTAGACAATTTATCTTTTGTTGGGGCCTTGAGAAATAAAAGAAGAGATTTTCTTTTCTAATCACTAATTCAAGTTGCATATAAAACTAAGATATGAAATCTAATACCAATTGAAAGATGATTCAAACCAAGTCAAATTTTATTGTTTTGATTTGTAGAGAATGCTCATTAAGTCAAACTAACTCCTTGAGAGGATTGAGAAGGAATCGCAGATTGGATTGAAAGAATCAAATATGTATTTATATAATTAAGGCAAAGAGTACAATGCCTACCTATGCACGTAAGGTTATGAATTTAATGTGTTCGAGGTATGAAACATTAGTAGAGACTTCTATTTATATTAAAAGGTCGATAATCTCTATTTAAAATATAGATTAAAACTAAAGTATTTAGAAAGAAACTTACATATCCCATTGAATATGCGAGCTACCAAGACAACCAATTGATAGATATTTTGACCAATAATATTCCTCAACCTTGTCATAGTGATAAAATTCACATCCCCAACTAGATGCCTTAGAACCATTTGGGTATTACATTTTTTTAGGAAACAGCATGAATTCTTTTTTAATTTAAACTCAAATTACGAAAAACAATCTAACTTAAAAGAGTTTCAATAAAAAAAAAAGGGGGAATTATACAAAATGCTTATAAAATGTTGGAATCATTGTATTTTGAAAACATATCTTTATTTTGTTTTGTTTTTCCTGAATAAAATAGATCTTTATGTGGAGGATCGATATAATTATTAGTCATCGAGTTCAAATTTAGCCCTACCATCCCCCCAACTCCCACTCCCACTGACAGAAAATCCTGGCCTGCCCCCTGCTTTTGACGTGTCAACATTTCATTGGTTTTGTTGGAGCGTTAGAAAGTCTCTGAAATATGTTGCTACTAATCACGACACAAGGTCAAAAACAAAAGTTAACCGTCCTTAAGTATGAGATAAACCTAGTCTGATTATTTTTCTGAATGTATGAAATATAAATGCACTTGTCTGTCATGAGATGGTTCGTGACGAACTTAATTGGGTACCTCATTTATACTCCACACGTCATTGTCTCATTGGTTGTTGGACCTAAGGAAAAATACTCCAATAGAATGCATGCAAGATGTCAAGGCCAACGTCATTGTCTCATTGGTTGTTGGACATTTTTTGTAAATCACTTTTGATGGGGTTTGAAGTTTTGGAATAGGCTGATTTTTTGTGAGGATGATCTCTACGGTGAAGAGATCATCCTCATAAAAAATCAGCTCATTTTGAAACTTCTAACCCTAGTTTACAAGTTGAAGAATCGTGTGCCATCCAATTTTTGTAAATCATTTTTGATGAAGTTAAAAGTTTTGGAATAGGCTGATTTTTGGTGAGGATGATCTCCTCATCATAGAGATCATCTTCACAATATATATATATGGGAAATGTTCAGCAACAAACATTTTGGCAAAACATTTTTCAAAACATGGGTTAGAGGTTTTGGAATGGGCTGATTTTTGCTGAGGACGATCTCTACGATGAGGAGATCATCATCACCAAAAATCAGCCCATTCCAAAACTTCTAACCCCATCAAAAATGGTTTACAAAAAATGGACGGTCCACGGTTTTTCAAAAAATGGTTTACAAAGTGGTGGGGATATCATATGAAACACAATGATATTCATCGTGGTTTCTAGAAAATCCAAAATTAACATCTTATGTTTCTTGTCTAAGGCTTCAATTTCCAATGTGAGCCATTACCTACGACCAATTTATTGTTCTAATCGTGTTGTTTCAGTATATCTCCAATGAAAGGGCTAAAGTGATACTAAGTGATGTTGATGGTCTCACTGAGGAGAGAGTTGATGGAGTGTTGAATGAGTTTCTAAAGGACTATAAGGAAGATTTGCATCAAAGCAAAGGCTGGCCTACTGCCTACTTGGTCTCTAAAGCGGTTGTGAATGCTTACACAAGGATTGTAGCAAAGAAGTACCCAGATTTAAGCATAAATTCTGTTTGTCCTGGCTATGTCAAAACAGACTTGAATGCCAATACTGGGTTCTTGACCGTTGAAGAGGGTGCCGAAACTCCTGTGTGGTTAGCTTTGTTACCTTATGGTTGATCTTCTGGCCTTTTCTTTTCTTGGAAGGAAGTAGTATCATTTTGACTGAAAAAAATAAAATAAAGGTCTTATTGAAAGAGAATAAATGTCGATGTTCGACACTTCAGTGGCTCTTCTACTTGTTTGTATGCTATATTAGTTTTGGGAATCAGTTTACTTGTTCTTGAGTTTGACTTGAGCAATCCAGTGTATGACATTAATAAAGTTGCACTCAGTATACTTTGTCTTTGTTCTACTTTGAGTGAAGTTCTTTGAATCCAAAGAAGTTTTCTAGAATTCTGATTTTGCGATGAAAAAAATTGGACCTAGAAAAATTGTAAGTGTCATGTTGTAGGGTTGTATGTCTTGAAAATTTGGTAAAGTTAACAACGAAAAATATAATTTTAATGATATTGAATATTTATAGTAAAAACCCAAAAAACGTTGGAGAGATGGTCAAGATCATCACGCTTAACAAAGCAGATGTATTGAGTTTGAATCTCCCCTTAAGGATTCATCCCAGAAATTACCCGGTGCCTATGGGGGGAGGGACTGCATGTGCCCTCTCCCCATGGATTAGTGATAAGGTCCCAATTATTCAATTTTGGGACCACAATTGCACTAAGATTACCATTACATAAATGTTAGTTCCTTTAAATAATTGTAAAATTATTTTATTTATCAAAATTAATAAAGCTAATGATATATTAGTGTTAATTGTAGCGCACGTGGAAGCCAACAAATCGCGAAACAATTACGGTTACAATACACGAGCCGAAAGGAAGCATCCAGAAAAACCTCGAAGGATTTGGGCGCCACGTCACCGCGCCGCGGCTAGCCATGACCGCGCCGCGGTCATTTCGAGGAATTGGCCCTCGAGATTTTCACAGAAGCTTCTAGAAGCTTCGGTGGTTGTAACTGAATGGGTAGTTTGAAGCGAATCATCCGAAAAGTTAACCCGATTGCCCGAATACGAACATTATAAATTTGAGGGTTGATTTTAGAGAAGGGCCTTCTCCTTGCTCTCTTCTTTTCTAAGTTTTGATTTCTCCTCTTTGTAATTCTCTGCAATTTTCCTTTGAGTGAGATCTTGAGTGTAGTGAGAACATCAAGAGGAACCACTCATTGTTTATGTAATTGTTGGAAGAGCTATAAAAGGAGAACTTCGGATCGATCATCGTCTTCATCTTCTTCACCCATATTCTTTGCTTTTTATTAATTGTCGCAATTATGAATCTTGCAATGATTGGCTAAATTCTCATTAGAGAAGTTAAGGAAGCCATAGCAAATTAATCCCTCTAGTGTAGATTTAAATTCTTGCTTGCTTACATGTTTTAATTCCGAAAATTCTATTATGATTAAGGTAATCCAACTTATAATTTTGATCCAACTTAGATAGCCATTACTTAGATAAGTTCAAGAATGGCTATGCTATGTGAATAATCAGAATATAAATTGGGCAATCTCCATCATATTAGGATTTTCATGAATAGCTTCTAATTTCTTTCAAAAATTTAATTGATCCATCTTCCGATCCATGAGCAATGACTTGCTCCATGGATTGAGTTAATTTCAGAATTTATCTACACTATGGATTACTTGCAAAGGTTTACTTGACCTCTCTAATCCCTCTCTCTTAGAATTTTAATCTTTATTTTCTGTTTAGATTGCAATTTAGTTTCTACTACAACTTTGCTTTGTTTTTAAAACTAATCTGTTTTTGTTTCTAAATTCTGTTTTGGCATTTTTATCCGAATGAATCCTTGAATTCTCATTGTCCCTGTGGAACGAATTCGACTTGCCCAAAGTCTATTTCTTAATCTTAATCTTTGCATCTCTATTGCAAGATCTACAACCGATCAAAATGGCGCCGCTGCCGGAGATTGAACTTATTAGTTTCTACTACAATCCTAATAGAGATTGAACTTATTAAATTTTTCAAATTTAATAATTTGTATCGGAGTTCATTTTGATCGGTTGTAATGCTTGCAAAAGAGATGCAGAGATTAAGATTAAGAAATGGACTTTGGGTAAGTCGAATTCGTTCCACAGGGACAACGAAGATTCAAATATTCATTCGATTAGAAACCAAAACAAAGCTTTGAAACAGATTGATTTAAAAACAAAACTGATTTGTTGCACAAATAAGATGGAAATAAACTTGTAATTCTATTTAAAACAGAAACTAGAGGTTGAAGATAAAAGGAAGGGAGATTAGAGAGTTCAATGTAGCCTTCACAAACCATCCATAATGTAAATTAAATTTGAATCTAACTCAATCCATGTAGCAAGTCATTGCTCATGGATCGGAAAGTGGAGCCGTTTAATCATTGAATGTAACTAAGGATCATTCATGAAATACTGATTTAATTAAGATTGCTTAACCTATATTTCAATTCTTCACAGAGCATAGCCATTCTTGAACTTATCTAAGTAATGGCTATCAAAGCTTGAATCATAAACATAAGCTAAGGAATCTAATCAAAGGAGAATTTATAGAATGATTAACAAGATAAGCAAAAATAATGAATTTAAACTACATTAAATGGATGGACTTGCTCTGGCATTATTGAACTCTCTAAGGAGATTCTAGCCACTCATTGCAAGGGTTATATTGCAACAATACTAAAAAGCAAAGAGAAGATGGGAGAAGAAGATGAAGATGCAACTTGATTCCTTCTTGAATGGATCTCTCAAAAGAGTTACAATAGAGCCAATGGCTTACTCTTGATGTTCTCACTACACTCAAGATCTCACCAAAAGGAAAAATTACAGAAAATTAAAAGAAGAAAAAATCAAAACTTATGGAACAAGAGAAGAAGAGAAGAGCCCCCAATTTATAACATTTGTATTCGGGTAATCGGGTCAACTTTTCGGATGATTTGCTTCGAACTACCCAATCAGTTACAACCACCGAAGCTTCTAGAAGCTTCTGTAAAAATCTCGAGGATAAATTCCTCGAAATGACCGCGGCGCGGTCATGCCTAGCCGCGGCGCGGTGACGTGGCGCCCAAATCGACCGAGATTTTTCTGGAAACTTCCCTTCGACTCGTGTATTGTAACCGTAATTGTTTCGCGATTTGTTGGCTTCCACGTGCGCTACAATTAACACTAATATATCATTAGCTTTATTAATTTGGATAAATAAAATAATTTTGCAATTATTTAAAGGAACTAACATTTATGCAATGGTAATCTTAATGCAATTACGGTCCCAAAATCGAATAATTGGGACCTTATCACACCCCCAAACCTCAATTTTGCTAGTCCCGAGCAAAACTTAAATGTAAACAACTCCTCTTTCGTGAGGTTCCCGACTGCATTTAGCTTATGCAGTAAGCCCTTAAACCCCTAGGTTACCCCTAGTGGACGAGTTTGACTCGTGAGGGTTTGCAGCGAATATACCCACAAAATTCTAACATTTTAAAAGATAACAACTTCAAAATTATTGTATATAATGCCATCACACCAATTTTCAGAATCCAGTCAAAGGTCTATTTGAGTAAAAATTCTTTTTATTCCTCATTTTCAGAAATATCTTGAGTGTGTGCACAAATTTTTCTGATTGTAACATAAATTTTTCGGAACAAGGTTTCCCTTCTTAACTACTAAAATGTATGGGTCTGCCTAAATTCTAACTCGAAACTGAGCCTCCTGTCTGGGATTGTGAGAAGTATGGATGTTCACTTTAATACCTCTAAGGGGCTTTATCTGTGATATTCCAGTGTACTCACGTTTTTACCATTGACGGCTTTCACCCTACTGAACTATTTTGGTCTCATTGGACTCTTTTTACAATTTGCACTTTTTCAGTTCTAACCTTCACATCTTTCTGCTTTTCTTTTCAACCTTTTTCACGCTTTATCATTTTTCTGATATTCTTTTTTTTTTTTTTTTCAAAAAGCAGGTAGCCCTTTTCAAGGTACCCAGTCTAATCCTATGGTTGCTGTCTCCAAAAATATCAACTACAGTTCTGTTTTTCTTCTATTCAGCCAACCAAAGGACAAGGAGGTCAAAGTTCATTATTTTTCAAGCTTTCCCTCTCATTCTAGACAGTGAAGAAGACAACTCTTAATCCAAAATAACTTTTTCACTACAATCAGAAGTGACGTGAAGTTTGTTTTTCAAAATATCTTGTTTCCGAGGAATAAGAATTTATAAACAAACTGGACATGAGCCTGGTTTTAAAAATTCGTATGATGACAATACATATAAAAATTTTGATGAAGGTATTTTTGAAAATGTACCGAAAATAATGTACAAAAAGTGAAAAAATGAAATGTGCTATCCCACACCCCCAAACCTAAAGTTAGCATTGTCCTCAATGATTAAAGAGTAGAGGTTTAGAGTACACCTGAAAGCGGATGTCATTACATTGCAAAAGTTGTAGGTACAACCAAAAGAAGTGTTCCACACAGGGTGTAAAAGTGAAAAGCACACTACACAGGGTGTACACCTGAAAGAAAGTTAGTGAATGCAGAAAGAATTGAAAAATAAATCCTACATGGTCACGCAGAATATGTACAAAAATCAAGGGTTGCCTCCCGAAGTAGCGCTAAGTTTAATGTCTTCAGCCAGACATGGAATTAGAGCTAATCCTGGTACACAGGATTACTCAGAAATGAGTCTTTTTCTGATGGATGAGGGAGAGTCTGAAATGGCTTCAGCCTTTGGCCATTGACTTGGAAAATATTTCCATTGGCTGGGTTGAGTACCTCGATGTTTCCATGAGGGTGAATATTGTGGATAAAAAATGGTCCAGTCCAACGGGACTTTAATTTCCCTGGAAATAAATGAAGGCGAGAGTTATACAAGAGCACTTTCTGGCCTACGTGGAAAGATTTTCTCTGAATGTGCCTATCATGCCAGATTTTCGTTCGATCTTTGTAAAGTTTTGCGCTATCGTAAGCATCATTCCTTAATTCTTCCAACTCAGTGAGTTGAAGTTTTCTAAGCTCGCCGGCTTTCGCTAGATCAAAATTTAAATGTTTGATCGCCCAATAAGCTCGATGCTCAAGTTCGACTGGCAAATGACAAGCTCTACCAAAGATTAAACGATAAGGGGACATTCCAATTGGAGTTTTGAACGCTGTTCTGTAGGCCCACAAGGCATCAGATAATCGTAAGGACCAATCTTTACGAGTCGGATTGACGGTTTTTTCAAGAATGGTTTTGATCTCACGATTAGAAATTTCGACCTGCCCACTGGTTTGTGGGTGATACGGAGTAGCTACCTTATGAGTGATTGAATATTTGCGCATCAAACTTTCAAAAACTCGGTTACAGAAATGTTTCCCTCCATCACTAATGATAGCACGAGGGGTACCAAATCGGGCAAACACAGTATTTTTTAGAAATTGAACAACAACCTTATGATCATTCGTTCGACAAGCTGTGGCTTCAACCCATTTTGACACGTAGTCGACTGCGACTAAAATGTATTGGAATCCGTGTGAAATGGGGAAGGGACCCATGAAGTCAATGCCCCAAACATCGAAGATTTCGATGATCAAAATTGGTTGTTGGGGCATCTCATTTCTTCGACTGATTTTTCCTAGACGTTGACATCTATCACAAGATTTAGCAAAGAGATGAGCGTCACGAAAGATTGTGGGCCAATAAAAACCACACTGTAAGATTTTAGCTGCTGTTTTCTTTCCTCCAAAATGTCCACCACAAGCGTGATTGTGGCAGAACTCGAGAATACCATTTTGTTCTCTCTCATCAATACATCGACGAATTATCTGGTCTGGACAGTATTTAAATAAATACGGATCATCCCAGAAGAACCATTTGGCTTGGGCGAGGAAACGCAGGCGATTTTGTTTACTCCAAGAGGTGGGAGTTTGACCTGTCACCAGGTAGTTGACAATGTCAGCGTACCAAGGTGTGTCAGAATTAGAAACTGCCATAATTTGCTCGTCAGGAAAATTTTCAGAAATCGGAAGAGAGTCAGAGAGAGTTTCAACTACTAGCCTAGATAAGTGGTCTGCAACCACATTTTCGCATCCCTTTTTGTCTCGAATTTCGAGATCAAACTCTTGAAGAAGAAGAATCCATCGTATCAACCTCGCTTTTGCATCCTTCTTGGCAAGAAGGTATTTCAGCGCTGCGTGGTCAGTGAAAATGACTACTTTGGACCCTATAAGATAGGAACGGAATTTATCTAAGGCAAAAACTACTGCTAGTAGTTCCTTTTCCGTGGTGGAATAATTGAGCTGGGCATCATTAAGCGTCTTGCTGGCATACTGGATGACATGGGGGAGTTTGTCAACTCGTTGTCCCAATACAGCACCTATAGCGTAATCGGATGCATCACACATCACCTCAAATGGGAGATCCCAATTGGGTGGTTGGATAATAGGTGCTGAGGTCAACTCAGTTTTTAGCTTCTCAAAGGCGGATAAACAAGCGGTAGAAAACTCGAAAGAAATGTCTTTGGCTAACAGATCACACAGGGGTTTTGAAATTTTTCCGAAGTCTTTGATGAACCTTCTATAAAACCCTGCGTGCCCTAAGAACGAACGAACTTCTTTCACAGTTCTAGGTGGAGGGAGATTTGCGATGAGATCGACTTTGGCTTTATCTACCTCAATTCCTTTGTGGGAAATAATGTGCCCTAGAACTATCCCAGAGGTAACCATGAAGTGACACTTTTCCCAATTTAGCACAAGGTGCTTCTCTCGACATCTTTTCAAAACTAATTTCAAATGATCCAAACAGTCATCAAAACTCGACCCAAATACAGAAAAATCGTCCATGAAGACTTCAAGAAAGTCTTCGACCATATCAGAAAATATACTCAACATGCACCTTTGAAAGGTGGCAGGAGCATTACATAGCCCAAAGGGCATACGTCGATAGGCGAAGGTCCCAAATGGACAGGTAAACGTTGTCTTTTCTTGGTCCTCTGGGGCTATTGGGATCTGGTTGTATCCCGAATATCCGTCAAGAAAACAGTAATAAGCATGACCGGCTAAACGTTCAAGCATCTGATCGATGAATGGAAGAGGGAAGTGATCCTTACGTGTCATCGTGTTTAGTTTTCGGTAGTCTATACAAACTCTCCATCCGGTTTGGACTCGAGTAGGTATGAGTTCATTATCCTGATTTGTCACAACTGTGACACCTGACTTTTTAGGGACAACCTGAACTGGACTAACCCATTTACTATCCGAGATGGGGTATATAATACCCGCATCTAAAAGTTTGATGACTTCTTTTCGGACGACCTCTTGTAACACCGGATTGAGTCGCCTCTGTGGTTCTCTCGATGGTTTGAAATTTTCCTCAAGATGAATTTGATGCATGACCACAGAAGGACTGATGCCTTTGATATCAGCTATGGTCCACCCAATAGCTTCTCGATTTTCGCGCAGAACGTCAAGTAACCGATTTTCTTGTGATTTTTCTAGAGTAGGGGAGATAATGACAGGAAAAGTTTCAGCATTACCCAAAAATGCGTATTTCAGCGTATCAGGCAATTGCTTTAACTCAAGCTTTGGAATTTCTTCCACTATTGGAGATGACGAGAGAGAGGACAGACTCTGAATTTTTGGCTGCCAATCCATCATAGGGACAGATTCAAGAAGAGAGTTCACCTCCCTGATGGATTTCTCAGTATCGAACTCAAGGCCGAATTGGCCAAAATACTCTTCAAACGGATCCTTGTTCTCCTCTTCTTTGAACGTACTACTGACCAGGTGTCGATCATGTTGACTTCTTCCAAATCATCCATGTCAGTAGATTGAAACTTATTTTGGAAGACGTTCATTTTGACCTTCATGTCCCCAAATGATAGGGTCATGATACCATTGCGACACTTGATGACTGCATCGGAAGTGGCTAAGAAAGGTCTTCCTAAGATGACTGGCACATGAGAATTTGGGTTAATGACAGGTTCAGTGTCAAGAACTACGAAGTCGGCAGGAAAGTAGAAATCCTTCACCTTGATAATCACATCCTCCACTATTCCCTTGGGAATCTTCACCGATCTATCTGCTAGACTCAGAGTGATATCCGTAGGTTTAAGTTCACCTAAACCTAATTGCTGGTAGACTGAGAAAGGAAGAAGATTCACACTAGCCCCAAGATCTAATAGACATTTCTCAATCATCGTTTCTCCAATGTGCACAGAAATTGTAGGACAGCCTGGGTCCTTGAATTTAGGAACAATTGTCTGCTGAATCAGACAGGAAGACTGGGCTGTCATCATAGCCTCTCTTGGCACAGGAGTTTTTCGCTTCACTGTGGTGAGATCTTTGAGAAACTTGGCATATGAGGGAATTTGACGAATTGCGTCAAGGAAGGGAATATTTATTTGAACATTTTTGAAGACTTCTAGAATTCCTTCCAATTGTTTTCCCTTTTTGTTGTCTAGAAGTCTATGAGGGAATGGAGCTTTGGGAATGATCACTCGACTTTCGAGAGGAGGAGGTGTTTCCTTAGACTGGTCTTCTTTTTCTGTGGAAGGTGCACTAGAGGTTGTTTCTTTGGATAGAACCTCCTCAGGCATTTCAACTTTATTGTCCACCAATTTGCCAGATCGTAAGGTGTGGACGGCTTGGACAGAATTAGAGGGACCTGCCTGACTATTGATTTCATACTGTCCTCTTGGAACAGTTCCTGCTGGATTAGGCACAGTTTGACTAGGAAACTGGCCTTTATTTTTCTCTCCTATGGATGAAGCTAACTGACCCATCTGAACCTCTAAATTTTTGATTGCTTGTGCCGTGACCTGGTTGGTCTGAGACTGGCTCTGGGTAGTTTGGATTTGTTGATGTATGAGTTGCTGTTGTTGCTTTAATATCTCAGCCATCATTGATTCCAATGCTGAGTTTGGTTGAGCAACAGGAGGAGAGTAATTGGTCATAGGGTCGACAACGATCGCCCGTTGATCAGAATTTTGAGGTGAAGAATAGGATGGCTGCGGAACCAAAGATAGGTTCGCACTGGCATGAGTTTGACGATTGAAATTTTTCTGAAACCCTGGAGGACCTCCTGATTGGATAGGTTCACTTTGTCGATAGGAGAAATTGGGGTGAAACCTATTATCGGGATGGTACGTCTGACTATAGGAGTTAGGAGTGGGTTTCCTATACGTGCTGTAATTTCCAACAGCATTGGCTTGCTCTGACTGCGAGAGAGTCAAGGTGGGACAATTCTCTGTAGAATGATTGAAATTCTCACACAGCTGACATGATGAAAATGTCTCTGTGGCAACTTGTAGAATTGGAGTGGCTTCTTGAAAGTTGGTTTTGACACTGAAGGCGTCAAACTTTTTGTTGAGACTTTGTAGGCTACTCACAAGGCTATTCATGACACTCTTAAGTTCAGGGTCAGACTTAACCTCATACATGCCCGGCTTCTTGGCTCCTAAATCTCCTCTATCGAAATCTCCTATGTTTGTGCTCCAATTTCGAGCATTCTCAGCCAATTCGACTAAGAATTCATAAGCTTGATTAGGAGTTTGATTCATGAATTTACCCTGATGCATAGACTCGAGAAGAATACGCTGGGCTGTTGGGAGACCTCGGTAAAAGAAATTAACTAATTGGGCTTTGTCTATCCCATGATGTGGACATTTGACAAGAAGGTCATTGAACCTTTCCCAAGTCTGAGAGAATTCTTCATCCGGTCTTCCCTTGAAGTTCCGAATGGCATTTTTGAATTGTTCCGTCTTCGCCATAGGGAAGAATTTGGCCATGAATTTTCTCGACAACTCATCCCACGTAGTGATAGAGTTGGAGGACAGGGAATTTAACCAAGCCGCAGCATGGTCTTCGAGGGAAAGAGGGAATAACCTAAGCTTAACATTCTCATCGTCGAGGTGACCATTTTTGAATGTTTGGCATAAGGTCAAGAATTTATTGAGGTGATTGTACGGTTGTTCGCTTTCGAAACCGTGGAATTTGGGCAGCATATTGATGGTGGCTGCCCGAATTTCAAATTGTGCCACGTTAGCAGCAGGTAGAGTTATACATGATGGAGGGTTGGCAGTAATAGGTGCGAACAACTCATTGAGTGTTCGTTGATCCTCATGGATGTGATGAGGTGGAAGTGGATGTGGATCCATTTCTGGGACTGGTGGAGTGAGAACGGTGTTGTTTTCTCGTCTAACCTTAGGTAGAGGATGAGACCTTGTGATCTCCGGATCAAATACAATCGGATTTTTCTGCGATCTCCTACCTAACATACACTACCAAATTGCACACAATAGGAGGGAGAAATTCACACGTGAGAACTGGGTGCCTATTACTAGACAGCTCCTAACTGGTTCAAAGGATTAATCAAAGCCTCCAACCCAAATCTCTGAAATCGGAACAGCCAGTTTAATCTCCAGAGGAGAGGTGGCGCACAATGCTGAGCAAGGGCACTCTTAGATCACCTCTCGTCTTGAATAGACGTAGTCTATCCCCTGAATTCACGTAGAACTACAGGGCAAGATTGCGCTAGGTACTGTTCACGATCAAGAAGTGCAATTGGTGCAACTTTTGATTAGCTTTGCTTAATGAGCTCGATGGAACCTAGAGTCCAGTCTAATCAAATTTTAATTAATTAATTTGCTGTGAATTTGATTTTCCTAGAAGGGCAAGATATCGGTAATGAACTCCGATTCTTATCTTATGGTGCCATCCTCGTAAGGGTGCCCTTGTTACTATGTGCAATCCAATGTGTACAGATTAGTCACTCAAAAGCAATACAGAAACTCACTAGCGAGTGATGCGTGAGTGTTTCGAAATTTACCTCCCGTTCTAGACGGGGGATGATCGAGTTGAGTCGACTCGGGCCACCAACACCAAACTTGGTGTACGAACCCGAGGGGCTGAGATAGTTTCGTCCCACTATCGTCCGTCCCTAATTCTATTACAATCCAAGCCCTCTCGGATACAATTAAAATTTAATACAAATTCAAGTTCCTAATACAAGTTGGTTTCTAAAAAAAAATAAAATGCAGAGAATTTAAAAGTGCTGATCTTCTTGGTGATGGAACCAATGTAGTGGATAAAAATTCCACGTGTCGCCTTCCGTCAATTTCCGTCGACTTCCGTCAAGTCCTTCACCTAAACAGAACAAAATTATTCAAATCAGAATACTAAGAAAAAAAAATCAATATGACCATTACAATGTCCATGATGTCAGAAACTTGTCCAGAAAAAATCAGCAGAAAATGTTGCCACGTCACCGCGGCGCACCAAGGGACAACCGCGGCGCGGTAAAATTTTGATGAAAATCGATTTTTCAAATTGGAAATGGTTTCTGATATCCTGAGGATTGTAATGAAATTTTTTTCAATTTTTTTTTTGTTCGTTTGGCTTCTGTTTCAAGCAAAACACATTCGGTTCTGTTTCGGAAACTATTTCGGATACTTTCCGAATTGAAAAATGAATCAACTCGCTGTCCCCGGCAGCGGCGCCATTTTGATCGGTTGTAATGCTTGCAAAAGAGATGCAGAGATTAAGATTAAGAAATGGACTTTGGGTAAGTCGAATTCGTTCCACAGGGACAACGAAGATTCAAATATTCATTCGATTAGAAACCAAAACAAAGCTTTGAAACAGATTGATTTAAAAACAAAACTGATTTGTTGCACAAATAAGATGGAAATAAACTTGTAATTCTATTTAAAACAGAAACTAGAGGTTGAAGATAAAAGGAAGGGAGATTAGAGAGTTCAATGTAGCCTTCACAAACCATCCATAATGTAAATTAAATTTGAATCTAACTCAATCCATGTAGCAAGTCATTGCTCATGGATCGGAAAGTGGAGCCGTTTAATCATTGAATGTAACTAAGGATCATTCATGAAATACTGATTTAATTAAGATTGCTTAACCTATATTTCAATTCTTCACAGAGCATAGCCATTCTTGAACTTATCTAAGTAATGGCTATCAAAGCTTGAATCATAAACATAAGCTAAGGAATCTAATCAAAGGAGAATTTATAGAATGATTAACAAGATAAGCAAAAATAATGAATTTAAACTACATTAAATGGATGGACTTGCTCTGGCATTATTGAACCTCTAAGGAGATTCTAGCCACTCATTGCAAGGGTTATATTGCAACAATACTAAAAAGCAAAGAGAAGATGGGAGAAGAAGATGAAGATGCAACTTGATTCCTTCTTGAATGGATCTCTCAAAAGAGTTACAATAGAGCCAATGGCTTACTCTTGATGTTCTCACTACACTCAAGATCTCACCAAAAGGAAAAATTACAGAAAATTAAAAGAAGAAAAAATCAAAACTTATGGAACAAGAGAAGAAGAGAAGAGCCCCCAATTTATAACATTTGTATTCGGGTAATCGGGTCAACTTTTCGGATGATTTGCTTCGAACTACCCAATCAGTTACAACCACCGAAGCTTCTAGAAGCTTCTGTAAAAATCTCGAGGATAAATTCCTCGAAATGACCGCGGCGCGGTCATGCCTAGCCGCGGCGCGGTGACGTGGCGCCCAAATCGACCGAGATTTTTCTGGAAACTTCCCTTCGACTCGTGTATTGTAACCGTAATTGTTTCGCGATTTGTTGGCTTCCACGTGCGCTACAATTAACACTAATATATCATTAGCTTTATTAATTTGGATAAATAAAATAATTTTGCAATTATTTAAAGGAACTAACATTTATGCAATGGTAATCTTAATGCAATTACGGTCCCAAAATCGAATAATTGGGACCTTATCAATTAGTCAGGTGCTTTAAGATCCCCGGAACCACCCAACTACAAAACTGTCAAAAGCTTGGGAACAGCCCAACCAAACAGATGTTCAGACACTACGTGAAAAAGGTGAAAAATTTGGCGCCAAGGTCCGGCTAAATTTGGCTAAATTCGACGGACCTTTGCATCAAATTTACCCATTGTGTCATGTAGTGAGAGAAGATAATCTAGAATCTCTCTACTAGTAAATAGTCACAGAATCACTCTATTGGATAGTTTGAATGGCTCACAACTGTGAAGTTATCATGAAAGTAATCACTAAAATTCAAGTGACGTCAAGGCTCACATTACAACAATGCTCTGACACCAATTGATACAAGTAAAGCGACACCTGCATAAAGAAGTAGGATGGTTTTGATACAAAATTAGAAGAACACGCAAGAAGATTAAAAATGATTTTCCAATGTGGTTGAATCAAGATATACTGACAAAATATCTTAATAAGTGAGTCCTAAATATATTAAGGCCCTAAGAATGTCATCAAAGCTTCAAAAGTCTCTTTCTTTTATTTATTTTATATATAACTTGGTAAAAGCAATATAGTATTGGACGACCCGATGGGGTTGGGTCAATGATAAAACTAGTGCAAGAGATCGCTCTCTCTAGTTGTATAGTGCCCCTGGTCCACAGTAATGACATTGCCTGCTTAAGGTTTTAACCTGCCCAACTTTAAAATGCTTAGTGTTAAACATTGACTTACTTATTCTGCTCAGGCTCTAAACATTGACTTACTCGATGTGGGAGTATGTAATGATCTTGTTGGTGAATCTACTTAGAAAAGGAGAAGGGATAGTGAGACCAAGAGGTTAAAGTGGAGCCATCATGCGTATTTGATGGAATGGAAGAGGGAATTGAGAGTGTTTATAAAATGAGTGGTTTCCTTATTTATTCTGCTGTATGTTAGGAAACTTCTATGGGATTAGGTGGTGCAACAGTAAATACTTGTGCCATCCTAATAATAATAAAAAAATACTATCCTAGCTAGAGGTCATTGATCTCTAAAACCTTTCAGTATATCTTCACTTAGCCATGCTTGTAAAGTTTTCCAGTGTCAATGAACTGTAACCCAATAGAGTTGAGTGTGTCAAGTGTGAAAAGTTGTAACAAAGATAAAAGAAAACCAAGCCCAGACTCAACCTATCAAGATTTTGATAAGCAAAAAAGTACTTCTTTGTTTGATATCTCAGTTTTTGGGGCAAATTACCATTTCGTGAGCTGAATTTGATGAATTTATGATTGTTCATTTTAATTATCAATACATGAACAATAACGTATTCGAAGGTTTTAAAGTGACTATTTTGCATATTTAAAGTGACTATCCTATTTAAAATTGCGAAACTTGCAACATAGTCATTTTAAACCTTCGAATTCGTTTCCATTCATGTTTTGGTAATTAAAATGAACAATGAGCTGGAATCGTAAATTCATCAAAAGTCGATCATGTTTTCATAAATAACTCCAACTTTTATATAAAAAAGAGTTGTTTAATAAGGTCACGCCTATCATAGAAGATATGCATGCTTCATTATGATAGCACGAGATAAACTTAGTCCAGTTGTTTTTTTGAATGTCTAGAAGGTTAATATTGTTGGGTCGTGATAATCTGACTACCTCACATGGCAAACTCAATCAATTACCTTGACATGGTAAGTTTGGGAACCGTTGATCTGCACTCCTCGAGATACACATTTTAACATTCTCATAAAAATGTCTCTCGGGAGAACTGTGTATCCCGAGAAGCACATATCTACAATTTCCAAACTTATCATGTCAGGTAGTCGATTGAGTTTATCATGTGGGGTGGTCAGATTATCACGACTCTAATATTGTTTGATCAGGTCTTGATGAAGATATATATGCTCAATCGACTATCTAACGTCATAAATTTAGGAAACGTAGATACGTTCTCTTGGGGATGCACGATTCCCTCGAGATACATTTTTTTATGGAGAAGTGCAGCCGTGTATCCAAGGAGAGAAGATCTACTGTACTTAAACTTGACAGGTCAGAGTAGTCGATTGAATTTGCCACGTGGGATAGTTAGATTAGCACGGTCCATATGCACTGGTCTATTATGACACGATTCCTTAAGTACGTAATTGAGTACCTCATTGATATTCCACACGTCATTGTCTCATTGGTTGTTGGACCTTAGGAAAAATTCCCCATTAGATGCATGAAAATTCAGTAATTTATTATAGCCCTTTGCATTTTAGAAAACTATTCAGACCTCCTTCAACTGTTTGGTTAACGTTATTAGTCCTTTGAAAACTTTAGCCTAACCCCACCGAGCAATAATTAATCGTCGATTGACATTATTAGGTCTGGTCTCAGAAAATCTTGTTAATTGCATCTTCCAATTTATACTATCTCAAGTCATAATTTTTTGTTAATTAGGAAAACAAATGAGTTGTGCTGAAGTGAGATTGAAATAGACATCGTTTCACACATTATAAGCCGTCATTTCCACCAAAATTTGAAATATCTCCTTGAAAATACCTCGTGTGATTCAATGAAGAGAGTTCCTACAAAATTTTAAAATGGCCTGCCCGCTTCAAAGTTTTTTTTTTTCTGTTGGAAAAAGAGAATTCAAAGCCAAAATTACCAATCAAGTCAAATGGGTATTATAAATTCCATAAGATACAAGAAGTCTTAGTAGTTAACATATTTCTTAGGGTGTAACATTTAAAAAAAAAATACTTTTCTTTTACGTGGGGCAACAAGCCTGTTTTGCATCCTATAAAATGAGAAGTCAAGGAGATCTTGGCACTGCGGTTAGTGTGGGTCTAATGGGTATAGATTTTAGTCCATAGTCTTGTTGTGGGTTCTAGATTGTAATGTACTTTTTCATTCATCCTAGTCATTCTTTTGAATCTTGTGACTTTGACTTATCACAAATAAATAACTTGAATTATGCCAAAAAAATATAATTTATTTGAAAATTAATAATAAATATAGACTATTAATGAATTATGTCTATTTAGAAAATTTAATATATAATTGAATCTTAAAGTCTTTGTAAATATGACTCTAAAAACAACTTTATAGGTCTTGATCAAAATCCTTCTTTTTCCATACCTTTACTTAATCCAAGAATGTTATTGATTGTAATTCATCAAATCCAATTAAAAAAACCAATAGATATATTTATTCCAATAATTAGCCATTTCCTTGATCTAGATTCTCTATTTCTAATTGAAATTGTTATTGGAAAAAAAAACCTGGAAAAAATGGCCATAAAATTACTTAAAATTAACAGTATAAATACTTTGTTTTTATTCTATTTATTATAAAGTCATTGGACTCCAAGAAATTTTCCAATACTCTAATTTTGCAAATAGAAGAATATGATATGAGAAAAATTAAAGTATAATTCAGGTTTGTTTTTTAAAAATTTGGAAGAGCTAACAATGTGAAAATACAAATTTGAAGATATTAAATTTTATAGTCAAAAAGAATTTTTTAATTATCATGTATAATTAGACATTTAACATGCATATAGTTCATGAATAATACGCTACGTTAAAAAAATCCGTGTTTGTAAAGTTTCTAAGTTCCAACAAATTGTTGGACGGTAGATCAATATAAAGGAGAGGTGATGTTATTTCTAGCCAATAATATTAACAAACAAAATTTAACAAAATCAACCTAGGGAAAATCAAACTAGTATGAAATAGAACAAGTAAGAGATAATTAACCGCTACCCACTAACTTCCAATTTGGAATAGAAATCAAACAAATAAAATTTTCAAGAAAAGGTATTTTGTCAACAGTTAGAACCTTTTCCAAAGCAATTAAACAAAATAAGCCACCTTGGATGGAATACAAGATGAAGAATTTGAGACTATGTTAATAATTTAAATGATAAAATTTCATCCATACTCCACATCTAGACCTTCGATCATCTTCAAAAAAAATAAAAAATGAAAGAGAATTAATAAGGACAACAAGTGGGAACTCTTAACTAATCCAATTGAGTTTACCTAGTATTTTCTTCCAACCAGGGCCAGAGCAACACAAAGGCGAGTGGGGGTTATAGGCCCCACTGAACTTCCAAAAAAAGAAAAAAAAAACAGGTCTACAACAGCGGACATATCCGCCGTTATAGAATATGGAATCTATTGCTACATGTCTGAAAGTTTGTCGTTGTTGTTATTTTCACACTTTTCATAAATTGAAATGCATCAAACCATATCTTTAAAATACCAGAATATATATATATACATATTTTCACACTTTTCATAAATTGAAATGCATCAAACCATATCTTTAAAATACCAGAATACATATATATTTTCACACTTTTCATAAATTGAAATGCATCAAACCATAACCTTAAAATAACATAATATATATTTATATATTGCCCTACATGTTTTTGTCCTACATGGGTTAGAAGTTTTGGAATAAGCTGATTTTTTGTGAGGATAATCTCCATGGTGAGAAGATCATTCTCACCAAAAACCAGTCTATTCTAAAACTTCTAACTCCATAAAAAATTATTTAAAAAAATGAACAGCCCACAATTTTTCAACTTATGAACAGGGGGCTAGAAATTTTGGAATGGGCTGATTTTTGGTGAGGATGAGGATCTTCTAACTGTAGAGATCATCCTCACCAAAAATCAGCTCATTCCAAAACTTCTAACCTATGTAGGACAAAACACGCAAGGTAAAGCGTAAGGTGCCCAACGTTTTCCATATATATATATATATATATATATATATATATATAGGGTCCCGTTCAACAACAAACATTTTGACAAATATTTTGGCAAAACATTTTTCAAAACATGGGTTAGAGGTTTTGGAATGGGCTGATTTTTGATGAGGATGATCTCTACGGTGAGGAGATCATTCTCACCAAAAATCAGCCCATTCCAAAACTTCTAGCCCCAGTTTACAAGTTGAAAAATCGTGGACCGTTCATTTTTTGTAAATCATTTTTGATGGGGTTAGAAGTTTTGGAATGAGCTGATTTTTGGTGATGATGATCTCCTCACCGTAGATATCATCCTCACAAAAAATCAGCCAATTCCAAAACCTCTAACCCATGTTTTGAAAAATGTTTTGCCAAAATGTTTGTCAAAATGTTTGTTACTGAACATTTCCCATATATATATATATATATATATATATATACATGTAATACTTGTATGTATTAACATGTAAATATTGTCATGCACTCATGGGAAGTTATTGAAGCAACTGAGAATCACAGACTACATCTAAATTCTACTAATATCTTAGAATTTTAGAAATATCTCAACCACTTTTTTAAGGAAATATAGTTCTCGAATGTATGAAAAACTTCAAAACTCCATTATAAGAAAGACTTAGGAGATTAATATATATGAAATGTATACAAATTATGTCTTATCATAGATAAGTGTGTTTTCTTAATCCTTTCTATCTTAGTTGTAATTTGTTGCTTGTTAAATTATTAATCTTTTTGCCTCAAAAAGTTTGTCTTAATTCATTCTAGCATCATGTACCTTACATACTCCTTTGATAATAAATAAGATGTGTTGGAGCCTTGAGAAATAAGAATAAAATTATACAATTAATCTTTTGTTGGGTCCTAAAGAAGTAGAAGAAGAGTTTTTCTTTTCTTACCCACTAATTCAAGTTGCATAAAGATCTAAGATATGAAAACTAATACCAATTGAAACATGATTCAAGCCAAGTCAAAATTTATTGTTTTAATTGGTAGAGAAGACTCATTAAGTCAAACTAACTCTTAGAGAGTATTGAGAAGGAATCACAAATTGGATTGAAAGAGTCAAAGATGTATTTATATGATTAAGGTAAAGAGTACAATGCCCACCTATGCATGAAAGATTATGAATTTAATGTGTTCGAGGTATGAAACATTAGTAGAGACTTCTATTTATATCAAAAGGTCGATAATCTCGATTTAAAATGTAACTCAATACTAAAATATTTAGAAAGGAATTGACATTTCCCATTGAATATGAGAGCTACAAAGACAACCAATTGATAAATATTTTGACCAATAATATTCCTCAACCTTGTCATAGTGATAAAATTCACATCTCCAACTAGATGCCTTTGAACCAGTTAGGTATTGCATTTCTTAGGAAACAGCATGATCTCTTTTTTAATTTAAACTCAAACTACGAAAGACAGTCTAACTTAAAAGATGTTCAATAAAAAAAAAGGGGGGAGTTATACAAAATACTTATAAAATGTAGGAATCATCACATATTGAAAACATATATTTATTTTGTTTTGTTTTTGCTGAATAAAAAAGTTTTTAGGTAGAGAATCAATATAGTTATTAGTCATCGAGTTCAAATTTAAACACCCCCCCCTCCCCTTCCCTCCTTTTTAAGAAAAGGGGGAAATTATACAAAATACTTATAAAATATAGGAATCATTGCATTTTGAAAATATAATTTTATTTTATTTTATATTAGCTGAATAAAAAAGATATCTACATAGAGGATCGATATAATTATTAGTACTCAAGTTCAAATTTTGTCTCCCCCTGTCCCCCCACCCCACTAACAAAAATCCTTGGCCGCCCCTGTTTTGGCCGTCTTAGCATTTAATTGGTTTTGTTGGAGCATTAGAAAGTCACTGAAAGATGTCACTTCTACTTTTGACACAAGGTTGAAAACAAGAGTAGGCGTCATTGCATTTTGAAAACATATCTTCATGTTTTTTTTTTTTTTAACTCAATAAAATAGATCTTTACGTAGAGGATCAATATAATTATTAGTCATTGGATTCAAAGTTTTAATATCCTTTGATCAGGTCAATGAGTTCAAATTTTTAATATCCTTTGATCAGGTCTTAATGGAGATATAAATGCACTTGTCTGTTCTGAGATACTTTGCTACGAACTTAATTGGGTACCTCATTTACATTCCACACGTCATTGTCTCATTGGTTGTTGGACCTTAGGAAAAATACACCAATAGAATGCATGCAAGACGTCACGGCCTATGCCATTCGAAAAATTAAAAATCCCTTTGGGGCTACTATAAAATTCAAAATACTTATAAAATATAGGAATCATTGTACTTTGAAAATACATTTTTATTTTATTTTAGCTGAATAAAAAAGATCTCTGTGTAGAGGATCGATATAATGATTAGTACTCAAGCTCAAATTTAGTCTCCCCCCGTCCCCCCACGCCACTAACAAAAATACTTGGCCGCCCATGCTTTGGCTGTGTTAGTATTTTATTGGTTTTGTTGGAGCGTTAGAAAGTCACTGAAAGATGTCAATTCTACTTTTGACACAAGGTTGAAAACAAGAGTAGGAGTCATTGCATTTTTGAAAACATATCTTTATGTTTTTTTTTCCTCAATAAAATAGATCTTTACGTAGAGGATCAATATAATTATTAGTCAATGAGTTCAAATTTTTAATATCCTTTGATCAGGTCTTGATGAAGATATAAATGCACTTGTCTGTTCTGAGATACTTCGTTACGAACTTAATTGGTACCTCATTTACATTCCACACGTCATTGTCTCATTGGTTGTTGGACCTTAGGAAAATACACCAATAGAATGCATGCAAGACGTCACGGCCTACGCCATTCGAAAGCAATCTTTATTGATCAGGCCAAGGGTGTCTTATAAATTTATACAAGTACAAGAAATCTTTGTAATTAACATATTTTCCAGGGATTAGCAATTAAAAATCCCTTTGGGGCTACTATAAAATGGGAAGCCATGATCCTTAACGAAGTATCAGCTCTGCTCCTCTCTCTCTCTCTCTCTCTCTGCATCTAACTCACTTCCTTATAAAATGGCAGAAACGATTTCTTCTTCTACAACTAAAAGGTTCTAGTTTTACTTTTATATTTTATGATTTATTTGTAAGACTCATCAAAACTTATTAAGGTATAATGGTGTATTCAGGGTTGCAGTTGTTACAGGGGCCAATAAAGGAATTGGATTGGAGATATGTAAACAGTTAACTCAGAATGGAGTTTTTGTAGTATTAACAGCTAGAAATGAGAAAAGAGGAGTTGAAGCTGTTGAAAATCTCAAAAAATCTGGACTATGTGATGTTGTTTTTCATCAACTTGATCTGATGGACCCATCAAGTATTGCTTCCTTGGCAGAATTCATCCATACCCAATTCCGGAAACTTGATATCTTGGTAAGATTCAAAATCAATGTTTTTAGATGTTTCTATTTTTTTTCTTAATTCGTTATCAACATTAATATTATTGAAAATGTGTTCATATCTACTTTCAATATTTCAATGTACGTTATTTTAGATCTTTGTATCTCTTTTTATAGAACCTTCATTTTATATATTCCTTTAATTGGGATATAATCAGTCTTTGTTGAACATGCCCGTCATTTATTTTATTTTTTGTTTCAGATATTTAAAAAATTCATTACCTATGACCCTTTTTACATAATCTATACTTCGGATTTTAAAATCCATTAGAAGATAATTAGGAGAGAGGTCATGGTGATGGTGACCAGCATGTTCGACATGTTGGAGAATTGTCATGAATTCAATCCGGATTCTTGATGATCCGTTAACAACCCGTATGACCTGTTTGGTTTGGGTTTTGATTTGACTCGTTTTATCCTCTTTGTAACCCTGAGTATATAAAGGGTATTTTTAGGATTCATTCTTTGTGTGTAAGAAAGAGAGTTATCAGAGAGAGTTAGGAATAGGAGTAACAAGGGACTAGGGTTTTTTGATGAACTTTGTAGAAATCTCATTGTAGATAGTGGATTGATCATCGTTGTCTGTGGACGTAGGCATCTTGCCAAACTATGTAAATCGTGTCTCATGTTTCTATTTTCTTTATTTCGTTTTGCATTTAATCTCTTGCTCGTAGTTCATTTTATTTATTGCACGCTTTCACACAGCACCAGATTTGTCATTCGTATAGCTATGGTCGTAGTTTAGGTGGAAGTTGGGTGATTATCCATGTGTACATACTATCAAATAGTTCTTAAGAAAGGCCCTATCCACCTGTATAATCTTCATTTTTTTAATGTATTCATAATGAGTAAATCAAATTGCTTCGCTGAATTTTTTTCTTCTTTTATTACAAATTTTTGTGCTAGTTGTGAAATGGTCTTAATGAATAGGTAAAAAACTGAAACTCAATGCAGGTCAACAATGCAGGAATTACTGGAACCATAATAAATGGTGACATTACACCGGGCCAAAGCAGCGAGGATGCTTTGGTAAGTTTATGAGAATTTGGTTTGTTAGGAAATTTTGTAATTTTAACTGGAGATATTTAAGAAAAGTGCTCAACTTTTTACGACTCTAGTTCACCGATCATTTTAATTATCAAAACGTGAACAATAACGATAATGAATTCAAAGGTTTTCAAAAGGATTATTTAGAAGGTTTAAAGTGACAATTTCACTTTAGAACTGCGAAATTGTCACTTTAAACCGATGAAATAGTCACTTCGTTCTAAATTGTTTTTAACAAAAATGTGATTGTTCACGTTTTGGTAATAAAAATGAACAGTGAGCGGGAATCGTAAATAACTCATTTTCAGCTCACGAAATAGTAATTCACCCTTTTAACTATAGGAAGTACTGAACTATTCTTCATGAATGCAGCGCAAAGTGTCGGAAGCAATGAAATCTACATACGAATTAGCAGAAGAATGTCTGAAAACAAACTACTATGGCACCAAAGGAGTGACTGAAGCACTTCTTCCCTATCTTAAGCTTTCCAAATCACCAAGAATTGTTAATGTTTCATCCACAATTGGCAAACTAGAGGTACAAAAACTCCTCCTCTATAATGACATATTGGATGAAAGTTAATTGTCCACTAATCCTATTCATAGAACAATAATTTAGAGGGGAGATTGGTCGCTGTTCTAATCATAATGACAAAATTCTGCAATATTTTTTTCTTAAAAACCATCGAGTTTTTGAAAAAATATTTGATTTATAAATAATAATAAAAAAACACGATTAATCACGATTTAATTGATGATGTTTTGAAAAATTCACAAATTATTCTATTTTTAACATTTTTTGAATTATCATCTTATTGATATATGAAATAAATTCACCATTAATCCGACATTTTTTGAAGCCATCTTTTAGTTCCAAAAAATTAGAATAATCACTTGATCCACAAAGCAATTTTTGTGTTGGAAAAATGCAAAATTAATTGGGTAAAAGGGTAATTTTCTTATTTTATTCCTCATTTAAGGTCTTCAACTTGTGCTCCAGTATGTCCCTAATGAAAGGGCTAAGATGATACTAAATGATGTTGATGGTCTCACTGAGGAGAAAGTTGAGGGAGTGTTGAATGAGTTTCTAAAGGATTACAAGGATGGGTTGTTAGAAAGCAAAGGCTGGTCTAGCACATTTCCTGTTGGCTACATGGTCTCTAAAGCAGCTATGAATGCTTACACAAGGATTCTTGCAAAAAAGTTCCCTACCTTCATCATAAATTCTGCTTGTCCTGGTTTTGTAAAAACAGATATTAATCTCAATACTGGGTCATTGACCGTTGAAGAAGGCGCCGAAACTCCAGTGTGGTTAGCTTTGTTACCTGATGGCGGATCTTCTGGCCTCTTCTTTTCTCGAAAGGAAGTAATGTTGTTCTGATCGAAAAAAAAAATAAAATTGGAAGAAACATATTAGAAGAGACTTATAAAGGTGGAACTATTCTATTGTGGATGTTCTACACATATTATTAGAAGAGAATAAATGTAGAACTATTCTATTGTGGATGCATGTTCTACACGTAGGTAGCTCTTTTGCATGAATGTACTTGTATTACACTGTTATAAAATAAAATAAAAACTGAGCGTTTGAAAATAAAATGGATGAGAATTAATAAGGACTACAAGTGACATGAACTCTTAATTAATCCAATTGAGTTTACCTTGTATTTTCTTCCGATCAGGGGCAGAGCTACATAGGGGCGAGTGGGGGTTATAGCCCCCACCGGACTTCAGAAAAAAAGAAAAAAAAAAGGTCTATAGAGGCGGATATATCTGCCGCTATAGAATATGGAATCCCTCGCTACATGTTTGAAAGTTTGTCGTTGTCGTTATTTTCACACTTTTCATAAATTGAAATGCATCAAACCATATCCTTAAATACCAGAATGTACACAAAGATTGGACTTCACTTTTTTCAACTATCTATTAGTAAAATAAAATTTATTATGAATCGTATCTAATTATAACTATTGTAATATATATAATACTTGTATATATTAACATGTAAATATTGTCATGCACTCATGGGAAGTTATTGAAGCAACTGAGAATCACAGACTACATGTAAATTTAACTAATATCTTAGAATTTTAGAAATATCTCAACCACTTTTTTAAGGAAATATAGTTCTAGAATGTATGAAAAACTTCAAAACTCCATTATAAGAAGGACTTAAGAGATTAATCTAAACGAAATGTATAAAAATTATGAATTATCATAGACAAGTGTGTCTTCTTAATACTTTCTATACTAGTTGTAATTTGTTGCTTGTTTAAATTATTAATCTTTTTGCCCCAAAAAGTTTAATTGTATTAATTCATTCTAGCATCTTACATACTCCTTTGATATATGAGATGTGTTGGAGCCTTGAGAAATAGGAATAAATTTAGACAATTCATCTTTTGTTGGGGCCTTGAGAAATAGAAGAAGAGATTTTCTTTTCTAACCACTAATTCAAGTTGCATATAAAACTAAGATATGAAATCTAATACCAATTGAAAGATGATTCAAACCAAGTCAAATTTTATTGTTTTGATTGGTAGAGAATGCTCATTAAGTCAAACTAACTCCTTGAGAGGATTGAGAAGGGATCGCAGATTGGATTGAAAGAATCAAATATGTATTTATATAATTAAGGCAAAGAGTACAATGCCTACCTATGCACAAAAGGTTATGAATTTAATGTGTTCGAGGTATGAAACATTAGTAGAGACTTCTATTTATATTAAAAGGTCGATAATCTCTATTTAAAATATAGATTAAAACTAAAGTATTTAGAAAGGAACTTACATATCCCATCGAATATGCGAGCTACCAAGACAACCAATTGATAGATATTTTGACCAATAATATTCCTCAACCTTGTCATAGTGATAAAATTCACATCCCCAACTAGATGCCTTAGAACCATTTGGGTATTACATTTTTTTAGGAAACAGCATGAATTCTTTTTTAATTTAAACTCAAATTACGAAAAACAATCTAACTTAAAAGAGGTTCAGTAAAAAAAAAGGGGAATTATACAAAATTCTTATAAAATGTAGGAATCATTGTATTTTGAAAACATATCTTTATTTTGTTTTGTTTTTCCTGAATAAAATAGATCTTTATGTAGAGGATCGATATAATTATTAGTCATCGAGTTCAAATTTAGCCCTCCCATCCCCCCAAGTCCCACTCCCACTGACAGAAAATCCTGGCCCGCCCCTGCTTTTGACGTGTCAACATTTCATTGGTTTTGTTGGAGCGTTAGAAAGTCTCTGAAATACGTTGCTACTAAGCACGACACAAGGTCGAAAATAAAAGTTAACCGTCCTTAAGTATGAGATAAACCTAGTCTGATTATTTTTCTGAATGTATGATATCGTTTGATCAGGTCTTGATGGAAATATAAATGCACTTGTCTGTCATGAGATAGTTCGTGACGAACTTAATTGGGTACCTCATTTATACTCCACACTTCATTGTCTCATTGGTTGTTGGACCTTAGGAAAAATACTCCAATAGAATGCATGCAAGACGTCACGGCCAACGTCATTGTCTCATTGGTTGTTGGACATTTTTTGTAAATCACTTTTGATGGGGTTAGAAGTTTTGGAATAGGCTGATTTTTTGTGAGGATGATCTCTACGGTGAAGAGATCATCCTCATAAAAAAATCAGTTCATTTTTAAACTTCTAACCTTAATTTACAAGTTGAAGAATCGTGGACCATCATATTTTTGTAAATCACTTTTGATGGGGTTAGAAGTTTTGGAATGGGCTGATTTTTAGTGAGGATGATGTCCTCATCATAGAGATCATCCTCACAAAAAATCAGCTCATTCCAAAACTTCTAACCCATGTTTTGAAAAATATTTGGCAAGATGTTTGGCAAACTTTAGGGTTGCTGAACCGGCCGCTATATATATATATATTTCGTGGGCACAAAGGTTGGAATTGCGCTTGGGAACTGGAGCAATTTATTAGGCCCCTTGCATTTATAAAACTATTCAGACCTCCTTTGAGCATTTGATGAACATTATTAGCCTCTTGGAAACATTAACCTAATCCCATTGACAAATAAATAATCCTTGATTAACATTATATTGAGCCTGGTCTAGGAAAAACTTGTTTAAGACAGCGTTGCACCAATTTTTTAATAAATCGGATAAAGTATCTCTTTCAATTTCTATTAATTCAAGCCGAGACGTTTTGGTTATTAGGGATATATATATATATATAACAATGACAAAAAGTTGATGTTGGATTAAGGAAGAGTCATGATTTTCTAACTCACCCTCTGACAAATTCCCATCAAACTCTCCTCACATGATTGTGCATAAAATCATAAATTTTCTCGGGATACACAATTGCACATCTCTATAACATAGTGCAGTTATTTATTTCAAGGAAAAAAATTATGGTTCTAGCACTAAGTGGGGGGAGTTTATTAGGGGGGGGGGGGGTGGAGTCAATTTATCATTATTCTAGAGAGATTTTTTTTTTTTTTTCTTTTTGATAACGAAGGATATTCGGGTCAACTTGTGCACACCAGACTAGTCCCTACGCCCTACACCCAGGCTTTACTCCACTTAAGTGAAATAGTGCATAGTCACCAAGATTTTTTATGGGAAGTGGGATTCAAACTTGAGATCAAAGAAGGAGCAGACTCCTTGACCCCAGGTTGGTACTATTCAGCCACCCCCTTGGTGGTTACTCTAACACTGTGTTTGGATTGAGGGAAAGGGAGGGAAGGGAAGAGAAAATATGCTATTTTCTCTTCCTTTCTCCTGTTTGGATTGTTAAGTAAGGAGGGAAGAGAAGAAAAACGGAGGGAAGGGAAGGGAAAAAGTACTGAATTTTGTTCCCTCCAAAAGTGGAGAGACGAGGAGGGAAGGGAAGGGAATAAATTTATATTCCAAATTTACCCTCATCATTTTCAAAATTTCCTAAGAAATATGATATTGGCAGGTCAATTATTACTAGTTACACCCCAAGTAATAAAACAACTTATCTAATTTCAGAAGCCCAAGTAGAGAACGAAGGAGCCGAACTCGAACTCGTGTGGGAGACGACCTCTCTCTCTCTCATTCTTCTAGTTTTCTTCAAGAAACACTTTTCAACGGCACTCACCTTTCTCTTCTTCAACCCCACACACCTTTTTCTTCTCCTTCTTTTTTTCAAAAATCCTGAAAATCAAATTTAATCTGATTTCAGAAACCCTAGAGGTGCAGAACGAAGAAGCCGAACGTAGGAGAAGACTTGAGGTATCCTCTCTCTCTCATTCTTTTGGTTTTCTTCAAGAAACCCTCTTCAACGGTACACACCTTCCTCTTCTTCTTCTTTTTTTGAAAATCCTCACTCTTTATTTTTGTTTTTTTTTTTGTAATAGTGGGAAATTATCATCTTCGATTTACAAAAATATTTTTGCTGAAGAATAATTATAATTATAAGAATACCCTTATATCAATTTGTATTTCAAGTAACATATCGATATGTAGTCTTAACACTGTTTTCATGTTTATTGATATATGCAAATGATTATCTATACATTTATTCCAAAGAAAAGCAAAAAAAAAAAAAAAAAAAAACAAGCTCTATAAAAAAGCATAAAAGGTAGAATTTGTCTTCGTTTTATATTATTCATTATTCTTGGGTTTTTTTTATTAGCTTGTACTTTATGTAGAGTAATGATGCTGTTTCGATCGTTCATCATGTTGGTTCTATTAAAATCCACTCTCATGCTTGTAAAGGTTATTAAGAGCAACCTTGGTCTCTTTTTGTTAAGACACTTAAGATGTATTTTAGGCCTTTTGTCATTCATTATTATTTGTGTTCATGATGTGAATCGAGTAAATGATATGCAACTTGTAGAATGGTCATGACCTTAAGATTGTGCCAATCAGGCAGTAGTTACATTCTGATAATGAGCTAGTACGTGGATGAATAGGCTGTAAAGAAATAAGTAATATGCCCATACGTTGGAATGATAGGATTGCTAGATTGGTAAAATTATGGGGATGACCCTTCTAATGACCAGTTTAACACATGTTTTGGTTTCATGATGCATGCAATGCACTGTGCTTGGTGCTTGCACCAATCAGGCAATAATTCTTTTCTGATAATGAGCTAAGATATGGATGGATCGATAGTAACAAGGTCATGGGAATGTGCTGGTATGTTGGAGTAGTAGGCATGTTAGATTGGTAAACTTCTGGGTATAATCCTTCTAAGGACCAGCTTAACAGCAACAAAAAAAAAAAGAAAAAAGAAAGAGACCTTATATTGGCATCCCAACCTTCTCAACATTGTACAAACGGATTGTTTTTTGGCATTTATAATCGGCATGGTGGTGCAAACTTATTGTGTTGTTGGATTGGATGTAGATTTAACTTGACTCATATGTATAACATATGTAATACATAAAGAAATAAAAAAATAAAAAATAAAAATTTAAGAAATTATTATCTTTTTAGGATGTGTTTCTCCCGTAATTCCGGAGCTGGAGGTGATGTTTCCTCTACGAACATTCAAAGATCTACCTCCCCTAGGCCTTCCGAAGTTTGTGTTACTTCACATTCAGAACATGCTTTTCAGGCATTTTCAATGTTGCAAAACAGTCCTGAAGTTCAACTGTGAACTTGACCTTTTATCAACAAATGTTTATTGGAGTATGTTGTTTGTGTTTCTGGGTGTATACTTTTTGATACCTTAGATCAAAACAGAGGTTCAGCAAATATATTTTTTTATTGAGAAATCTTTGAATGTGTACTTCGGTTAGGGAATTGGTTCTTGATGTCATATGTATTCATGCAATTCTTCATTAACTATTCTTAAAGGGTTTTTTTTTTTCAAATTTAATTATGAAGAATATTTGTTTGTAAATGCACAATTATCTCTCTCAATGACTTGTATCAACTTGATCCTGTGAAGGAACTCAAAGTAAGAGAATTTGAGTTTTATTCATTAAATTCTCTTATTTTATTAGCTAAGTCTTTAAATCCTGATGCCCATTTGATCTTGTTGAGATATCTACTCTAGGAGATGCCATATCCTTTAAAAGAAAAAAAAGAAAAGTGAAGGCCTCCCACAATGCTATAGGTTTATTTCCACTTGTCATTGATCCACCAACCCCAAAAACGCTTACTTACGTTCTCCTTTTATTTCAACTCCAATTAGCTAGATGGACCTGGAATTTCTGACTAGCAACCATTAAAGAAGGATTGGTCCACATTTTGTATCCCTGATAATTTCCTTCCGTTTAATTGGAGTTGAAGTGTACTCTGATTATACCAAAGGGAAAACGAAAATTGTACATCATAACAATATGACGAAATATTCTTTAGGCCGCAGAAAGCTGGCCCATCTAAAATGGCTGTAGGAGGAATGATGGTATCAAGATAGATGAGTGGAAAGACTAGGAAAGATGAAATAAAAGTGAGAACAACCCGATGAATTTAGTAGTAACCTTATTAGAAGAGGTAAAAAAATTCAATTAAGATGGTTTTGGCTTGTCTAACTAAGACTAGCAATGCTGGTTGAAGGTTCTAAACAGAGAAGAAGGCTGAAAGTGACATAAATTATGAGTTGTTCCAAAATATCAAAGACTCATGCCTTGACGTAAGATTTAGATCTAGATAGAATTGAATGGAAAATAATGATTCACTGATTACAGATGGCCAATGTGATTCATGTTCTCATCCGAATGATGTGGTTTTGTTCTGTTTGCAGAATGTTGTTGCCTCGCTGACCTCTAATAAAAATGTCTAGGAAGCTGTGATGACGAACGAGAAGGTTATGGAGTTATATAAAATTATGCTATTTATAAACTCTTTTTCATATTTGTGTTCTTAAATACTGATTGCATTGTGGTTGTTCTACTTCTACTCCAGAAATGAACAAGAACATGGGCGGATCTACATTAAGAATTGAGGATGAGAAAAGTCCAGAAAATAATCCTGATATTGGAGAACCATTTGGAAGCTCGGCCATGAGTTTGATGCAACGATCAAGTTAAGAGTGTTGGCAATGGTGAAAAATCTATCAGAGTTGTTTCATTGCATCCATATAAATCCAATCGAGGGAAATAGCTATGGAAACAATATATGGAAAGACCCGACCACAGGAACTGTTCTTGTGGTACTGGCAATGGCAACAATTATGGTGGTTATGGGGAAGCGGGTATAGAGCTTAATCTGTGAATGCAATGTATACACAAACTTGTAACTTAAATGTTTTTGTTGAGACATGTTTGGTTTCCAATTCCAACGTCACGGAAAAAATCGTGTCTATACACGGTAGTTCAAGTTTGTAGCAATGAAATATTGTTGTTCCCCAAAGTGATATATGATTCATTTCAAGTACCTCTTGAGACCTCTCTAAGAAATCATGTTATTATGTGTTCCCAAATATCCTATCTTTTTCTTTGTGATTTTAAGATTGCTTAGAAGATAACGAGTTGAGGTTGAAGTCCTAGTACAAACAATTTTTACACTAAAATGAGGAACAGGGGGGTCAACAATGGGTTGAGATGAATGTTAATAAATTACCCAAAAGGTAATCTCTGTCATCCCGTTCATCTTTCTCTAGGTATTTGTAATCTTTTAATATTCATTCTTTTTCTTTTTCAAGGAGGAGATATTTAGTGTATGCTTGTATTGCTACTAGGTATTTCATTTATAATTCCATTAATTGGAGTCTTAAAGGGTTGGTGTGAAAATAGAAGTTCTCATTTTTAATTACATTTGTAAATTAGCTTGACAAACAAATGGAATATCAAGCAGAACAAACCAGAACTTGAACACTAGCTATACATGGTTCTTAACCACAGTGACAAAGTCACGGTTTGAGAATAATTCGACCAGAGAAAGCTTTGGAAACAGCGGGAAAACATTGGATAACTTTAAAAGTAAAAATGATAAGAAAAAACAAAAATGATATGTGATTTTTTTTTTTTAAATCCTTGATTAAATCATGATTAATCATGACTTTTTTCAAAAACTTTGTGATGATTTAATCGATAACTATTTAAATCATGATTTAATTGAGATCTTTAAAAAAAAAAACTCAGATTTTATCACTATGTTCTTAAGTACATTATAGCAAATATTCCTTAATTTTGTGGATTTTCCTTACAACCCGAAGGACGAATTACAATTAGACAAAACTTGGTGCATTAAACTACAAGTTGAAAAATCTGAAACCATTTAAGAAAACCCTAAATTATCCTTGAAAGTAAGAAATCTCGAGTATTTATCATAAAATCATTCAAGAAAACAAAAAGTAGAACTTATTAGACATAAAAACAGCACCTTGAGAGCCAAAGTGACTTCTTCCTGCCTTTCAAGCTCAGTGAGACAACAATCATGTCCATCTTCAAGAACCTCAATACATGCATTTTGATGAATTTATTGAGCTTCTCTTCATCATCTTTGAACCTTTTAAGACCCAAAATTCCAAAAAGAGCTGTTTTGTAGATTATATCCTATGGCATTGGATCATGGTTTTAAAGTTGAAGTTACTTTATTTTGGAAAGAAATAAAAAATATCTATTTAATATTACATTTTTGGATCCGATTAATTTAACCCGACCGTTTCAATTTTTAAAATATTTCTTAGAACAAAGAAGGTCAAATGAGTTTAGGTGTTTATATTTTGTATCATTGTGCAAGTAGAATTTTGTTTTTTAGACTATGAAGGGTATAATTGTCATTTGACAGTAATAATTTCTTTTCTCTTCTCTTATGAATCCTAACCAAACAGTAGAAACTTGACTTTTTCTCTTCTCTTCTCTTTCAATCCAAACAGGGTGAAGAGAAACTTCCCTTCCCTTCCCTTCCCTTAATGAGTTTCTCTTCCCTCCCCTTCCCTCAATACAAACACAGCCTAAAGAGAAATCACACCCCAATATTATTGATCAAGTCAAGGGTGTCTTATAAATTTATAAAAGTATAAGAAATCACACCCCAATATTATTGACTATGCTTTTGCATCTCATAAAATGCATATGAGAATCCATAACATCTGAAGATAGTGACAAAAAAAAAATTAATATAAAAAAATAGCAATGCAAAGATACTATATAACATAGTTGAAAAGCCCAGTTCACACATCTATGCTCATGTCTTATAGTTTGTGAAAAAACAACATTATAATAATTTTCAATACTCACGATGGCGTATACATGGGTTTTCCAGCCTCAAGACGTACCATAACACAATTCTCCATAGAAGTGCGAAGCGACATACTCTTTATTTCAGAATAGGCCTGCATAACCCTCAGTAAGTTATGTAACCCAATCCTATTTGGATTCTTAGCTGCATTTTGATTTAAATGTTGGATTTAATCACTTATTGTCAAGCATTATGGATAAATCAGGGTGATTCAGACATCATGGACGGATGATCCAATATGAATAATGATGACACACTTATTGTCATTCCAAATGATAAGTTGTTAACCGCGGAAGTATATCATCAGCCAACCCAAACCATTAAGAAAAAGAAAAAGAAAAAAGAAAAAAGATGGTAATAAAACATAATTGACAACTTACTTGACCACTGAGACGGATCTATCACTGCCCCAAACATCAAGTTTGCAGCTGGATCGACAAGGTCATATATCACCCCTGCCGCAGCATTTACCTACAAGAAATCAGATTCAGACAATAGAAACATCAACAGAGGTATTACAAGAAACTGTCACATATAAGAAGCTAAGACACAAGTTTCTTTTTTTTTTTTTTTAAATATATTATTATCATTGGTGTCACAAATGGGTATTTTAGCCATCAGGTTAAAAGTTGTTCAATCAGAGACATTGAGTTTGCTTACCTTATTCTTGAATTGAAAAGAGTTATAGGTTGTGCTATTAAAGGAGATCCCCAACACGATTTAATGGGCCAGGTGTGAAAAGCAACCACTAGAACATTAGCTTACTAGTGGCAAGGCCTCATACATGTCATTGTTCAAACTCGTGTTTACATACAAACAAACTATCTACGGAGTGTATATAGGAAAGAGAAAGGAATAGTTCGAACACCGAGTAAAGTGGGTGTACCTCATACAAAGTTCAATCATTTCCACCAGTGAAATTGGTGGGGGAGCAGCACATTGATCTGAACCATGTGACCTATGGTGATGTTTTTCATTTGGTTTCTGACCTAACATAAAACCAACACCACTCCACCAATCAAAAAATAAAAATAAAACCAACTCTATGACCCTAACTGATCAATTGCTTTCTTTTGGTTGATGGAAAACCATATGATCACTTCTCATCTACAAAACAGATCAGTTTACTGGATGTTTATGCTCATAAGATCGGTTTGATACTTAGACAGTGGGCCAGTCACTATGAGGTGCACCTGTTCAATCAAATTTCCAAATGCCTAAGAACAGTGCATCTGTGTGCATTAGTGCAGATGACTGCCTCACCTAGGCCCAAAACAAACTCGTTTGGTTGATCATAACCATATATATATATATTATGTAGAGGTCTTCTTGGGCTACTGGAATACCTTACCATCCCAAATAGTGGAACAAGTTGTCTGGTTCCAGTAATTTGATCAATCTATTTTCATGTGGAGAGGTCTGATGAACAATTCTTGATTTTGATGTTGCAACTACATTGAGAAAAAGACAGAACACTGGCATCCTGCTCCAATGGTTGTTGTGAGGGATGTGGAGGATATGAACAGGCTGAAGTTGTCAGTGTGGCCAACCATCGAATGAATCACCAGGACACGGGCAAAAGATGGGTAAGGAGGGCTCTCTTGGTTGACGAGTTGATCAAAATTTTCACGGACCTTGACATCGAGTATCGCTTGTTGCCTTATGATGTCAATGTCTGAAACCTGCCAGCTTTGACCTCAACTCAACTTCCCTCGAACTGGACTGCTTTATTCAGCTGAGACTGCACAGATACATTAATGGTCGTTCAAGCCACCCAAGAGAGACATGAGCAGCACTGATCTCGGTAGTAGAATTTATGGGGTACTGAAATTATGTTTAGTAGAATCCGTTACTATTAGGTCAGTAGTAGAGTTTATTACTTGATAAAAATCAGATTTGTAACATGTACCTACACTAGAGAGCACATTTTAATTGGAAAAAAGGATTGATCGAAAAAGACATTAGAAAGAGAAGAAAAAATATATAAAAGAGACCTTGTCTGTTACACCAGAATCTAATGTAATGTTTTTTAATCCAAAATCTTGTTAATACAGGGGGCTCAGTGGACATAAAGAGGAAGAAATTGAGGAAGTAAAGGATTTTATTTAGAAATAAATAAGAGAAAGATAAAGTTATGTGTGCACCTCCACATCAGCAATGTGAGAATCGATGTCAATTTTAATGTTTCTCCAACACGACTCCTTTAGTTATAAAGTCATGAAAATTTGACTAAAAAAATATTTATGGTTTTGTGCCATGGATAAACTACAAATTGACACTAAATACAAGGAACCTGCATGATCAGTAAAAGATTTATAAACTACAAATTTGTTGCAGAAAAAAACAGGAAGCACCCTGCAGTATTGATGAAACATCAAGCAAAGCTTTTACTTTGAACGAATGGCCATCCAACTTTGACTCCAAAAATCATGGTTGAACCAAGATAGCTAGGTTAAAAATCCCCTCGTAACTCAAGGGATTAGGAAAAACCCTCATGTGAAGGAGATCTCAGGATCGAGTAAAAAAAAAGACTGTAAGTACTGTGGCATGTTTGTTGGATATCAGCCATTCACAACACATTGAGCAACCGATATCTCATCCTATTCCTTGAACAACTCAATTTACTGATTTGGTATGAATATAGTATGCCTTACCCCATTGGCTAAGTAATAAGAATATTATTTAGCCATTCAAATCTATCTTGATTCTTGAGCCATATCATCATAAAAACTACTAAATCATCTTGTTATTGATCTCTTATAATAAAGAAGCCCTCTAACTAGACTTCTAAAAGACAAACTAAAATAGATACTATTCTAAACAAATTAGGCAACGCTAAAATCATATTACAGTTGAGTTTTCATAGAAAATTTTCTACTAATAAAAAAATATGAGATCAAAATGGATACCATTCTTGGGGTAATGTTGTGATGTCCAAGCTTGATCTCAATATCCTCCAGTTTTTGCATTTGTGTGTTATTTAGACATACCCTTCCACTTTAAGGTGAATGAACCACCAAGGGATGAATTGGATTCATTCTCAATTTCAGGATTGCCAGCATTTTGAACATTATATCACTTACTAGTTACAAATGTTAACAATGAACAATCCAACTGGAAATATAACCAAAGGAAGCACACAAATTATTCCTACTTACATTAGAAAGGCAAAACAAGAGTTACTTCAATTTAGGACAATGATAACAAATAAGTCTTTCTTAAAACATCCAAGTCATTCAACAATTTAGATAGTAAAAGTTGTCATGCAAACTCTTAAGATTAGTAAATATATACAATAGAAGAACGTAGAAATGTCATACAAGGACAATATATTAACATTAATCCCAATAATATCCATGCCATCAAACAAGAAAAGACTTATGGTTCTGGTTGAACTCACCTCAACATCATAGAACTTGAAGCATAATCAAGAGCTATCCAAGGAAAGCTTGGTTTCAAAAATTTCTGTAATGGTTGAATTGAGCTTTCCATTGACACTCGGACCAAGCCCTCCAATGGATATCAATTCTCCATAAGTAGCTGACTCTTCAATTCCAACAAATAATATAGGTACTCCTCCATCCAACATTACCCAAGTATATGAAATAGTTATAAATCAATATGTTCATAGAAAAACACAATCCAACAACATTTGATCATTATAACCCAAATAGAGAAAGGATGTAAGCCATACATAAAAAGAGCTATTGTTCCACACTAAAATGTTGGGATTAAAAAATTTGTAGAACAAAAGGGATTAAAAAGACAAGGCATCATGAAACAAGCTACCACTGTGAACCTGGAGAGCTAAGAAAACCAAAGGATTTCTATAAACTAGAACGTTGACTCACTTTATTTGTTTGAAAAAAATAATTTGATTAACAGATGTTTTTAACTCTACAAAGATGCTAATTTACATACAACTAATCTATCAACAATGGTCTTTACGTTTATATTGTGTCTCTTATAAAAGCATGAGGAAACATGGTCTTCAACCCAAGTTGATCCAAAACAAACTTTAGATGAACTTGTTAGTGATTTGGGCCAACAAGTAAAGAGAAAATCCACTATAAACTTTCATGACTTAAAACCAGGGTAAATAATGTAACAATTTGAGTTTAGAACTATGAGGAAACATGGTCTTAAACCCAAGTTGATTGGAAACCAACCTGAACCAAGAGTTAGTCATCAAGATTGAGCCACTATTTTGAGTATTAAAAAGGTTCCCAAACCACAATTTACATTATAGAAAATACTAGCTATGTGATTTCAATTTGGTTTTTCAAAGAAACACACAATCTTCTACTCTTAAAAATTTGAGCTGTCATTCAAAATCCTAAAATTAATTGGAATTTTCCACAACGAAGATGAAAAACAATCTCAATCTTCTACTTAAACATTTGCAAGTGGTTCGAAGTCACAACAGTCGGCAAGAAAATAAAAGTAGCATTTTTATCGAACCCCAAAGATAATCTTATAATTCTCTAATAGAAAAACCTTTCCAACAAATAGTCAAGATCATTATAGCCAAAAATTTTTTTAGTAAAGTAGACCTAAATTAAACAGAATTATGAGATTATCAGTGAATTTGATAAACACAAGAAACAATGGAAAAACCTACAAAATGAGGATGAAAACCATTGAAACCCTAGGTTTTTCTAATGCAATAAAGCCTGGAAATGTCAAGCACAAAGAAAATTTTGAAACGAAAAAGATACATACAAAGAGATAGATTGGTTCCAATCAAAATTACCTCAAACACAGAACAATCGAAAGCTTTATACATTAAATATGAAACCTCCTTGCTAAAAAAACCTTTGAGGATCGAGATAGATTGGTTGGATGGATGCTTTGGGTTACAATAATTGCGGATTTGAGAGCTGGAGAGGTGAGATCGATCGAGAGAGACAGAGAGAGATATCGAGCTATTCATCGAGAGAGACCAGAGAGAGAGAGAGAGAATAGAGAGAGACGCGGAGAATTTGCAAAATTCGTGGTCTAATAGCCATAGAAATTGGATTTTTAAAATTCGTCGGGGCAGCCCCAACAATTTTTCATCAATATTTGCGATTTACACGAAGGAGAGCCGATGTCGCAAAATAAAGAACAGCAACGGTCAAACTTTGACCGTCACTAAAAGTTGTTGCCGTAACTGATTTTTCCTGCCGTGTCTGCATCTAACTCACTTCCATATAAAATGGCAGAAACGATTTCCTCTTCTACAACTAAAAGGTTCTCGTTTTATTTTTATTTTTTATGATTTATTTGTTAGACTCACGAAAACTTATTAACATATAATGTTGTATTCAGTGTTGCAGTTGTTACAGGGGCCAATAAAGGAATTGGATTAGAGATACGTAAACAGTTAGCTCAGAAAGGAGTTTTTGTAGTATAAACAGCTAGAAATGAGAAAAGAGGTGTTGAAGCTGTTGAAAATCTCAAAAAATCTGGACTACGTCATGTTGTTTTTCATCAACTTGATTTGATGGACCCATCTAGTATTGCTTCCTTGGCAGATTTCATCAATTCTAAGTTTGGCAAGCTTGATATCTTGGTAATAATTCCATACCGATCTTTTAATAAGTTTCCATTTTTAAAATAATAATGTTCAATCAACGTCTTTAGTTATTGAAATTGTGTTTATATTTGCTTTCATCTCAATCTATTTATTTTCAATTTTTTTCTTACTCTTTTAGAATCTTTTATTGAAACTAAAATCGACCTCCGTGCCCAACTTTTTCTTTTTTATATCACATCAAAAATTCAGTACACATCGCTCCTTTTACATAAAACTATAATTTGGGGTTTGTTAAATTATAATATGTTGTGAGATGTCTACTATTCTTATTGGGCTTGGACAAGTAGGGGTTCTTTATCTTTTTTGCTCTATGAGGTTTCTTGTTATTGTGGACAAAGAGTCTGTTATCTTTATTGTTGATAGTAGATTTTTCTCTCTCTCCTCCGTGGACGTAGGTAATTTGTCGAATGATATAAATCTTGTGTGTTCGTGTTGCTTTTGTTTTTACTCTTGTTACGCTTCCGCACAACATAACATGATGATAAACTTATAAAAATGAAACAAGAAAAAAAGAAAAAGATTGAAAGAAAAATGGTTTTACTTCTTTTCTCCCAAATAATAAACTATTTGTCAAGATTATGGGTTTGGATCAAATGAGACTGTTAATGATAAATTTGGGTGGGAGTCCAACTCAAAACAAATTTGCAATGAGTGGAGAAGTCCATGAGCTTATAAGGATAAAGACAAGGAAATGAGTGTCCGATTAGGGACTAAACTCACCACGGCCCGGCATGTGTGGGCCGGACTGAGCCCAAGCACGTGGAGATAAGAAGTGGGTGATGTGGAGAGAAAGGCATGCTCTGATATCATGATAAATTTGGGGCTCCAATTCAAAACCAATTGGGAATGAGGGGAGAGGCCTAGTAGCTTATAAGGGGAGAGACAAGGCAATGAGTGTCCAATGTGGGACTCAACTCAATAGTTAAGCTGTCAAATCAATATCAAGCTGCCATGTGTTCCTTGAAAAAATATATTTTGTTGGGTAATAGGAAAATTTTCAGAAAACTTGGGTGAAGCGGTTATTTGTCTTGAAATTTTTCTTGTTTAAGTGGATGTGGTAGCTTCTTGTTGATTTAGCATAGCTTAACACTCATCTGTTAAAGCAAATCCCATATATGGTACCAATATACCATGAAAATTGGTCATATGGTTCTAGGATCATGATGTCACCTCAGGTTGGCAATCGACATAAAATGATGTTGAAACTGTACAATCCTTGTAAAATGTTTGATGACGAAAATAATGAAAACATACAGCAAAAATCAACAATTCTAACGATTGGATTCGAGCATTTTTCATGGGTTTTGAATCCGCCTAGGGGCTAATTCATGAAGCATACTTAATAAAATAACATACATATCTCTTCATTTGAGTTAAAATTTCAACAAAAAGGTAAAGTGAAATCAAATTGCTTGGCTAATTTTTTTGTTCTTTTACAATGTCAGTGGTAATGAGTTGATACAAAACTGGAACTCAATGCAGGTTAACAATGCAGCCATCACTACCTCAAAAAGGCTTAAATTCGTTACTGTTATACCGTTAAATTCGGCAGCCCATGATCAACGTTTATTTTTGGCGGCCCAAAACTCGCATTTAAGCCCGATAAAAAATTTCGACAGCCTCGGCCCAACGAACTATCGAATTTCTTTTCTAACTAAAAAAGCCTTAACGACTTAGACTTTCCTTCTCAGCCTAACCAGAGGAAAACCATTTGAGACATTCGAAACTCACTGAATATTTGAAGAACACTGAGAAATTCGATCAAACCTTAACGCCAAAATTCGACGGCCTAATTCGATGGTCGAGGCTGCCGAATTGTTACATAATTCGAAGGATTTGTGCCGTCGAATTTATGGTATTTTCACGTAGTGCATTAGTGGAACCATAATAAATGATGACATTTTATGGGGCCAAAGCAGCGGGGATGCTGTGGTAAGTCTCCGAGAAAATAGTTTATTAATAGGTTTTTGTAAGTTTTCGCTATAGAAAGGACTTGTATAACTACTCTTCATCAATGCAGAGCAATTTAATGAAAGCAATGACACAAACATACGAATCAGCAGAAGAATGTCTAAAAACAAACTATTATGGCACCAAAGGAATGACAGAAGCACTTCTTCCCTTCCTTCAGCTCTCTAAATCAGCGAGGATTGTTAATGTTTCATCCACACAGGGCAAGCTAGAGGTACAAATACTTTTCCCCATTAGTGACATATTGGACTACAAGTGTCTTCGTATTCCTATTAGCATAACAGCTTTTGGGCTAGAGATCCGTATCTGTTCTAACCCATTCATATTTCACTTTCGATATATTAGCAAAATTACTTGATCCAAAAAGAAATTTGTGTTGGTAATTTGTAAATAAATGGAGACAAAAAAAAGGTCTACTTTGTTGTACTTTCCTGCCCTTTATGAGAAAAAAAATGTTCTCAAGCTCATGTACTATAAGTTATTCACTTTCTTTTCTAGTTGTATCTATTAGTAGTGCAAGTTATAGTATTTTAATTGTATAATGTGCAACTGGACTTAATTGTATCTTGGAGTTTAATTGTATGTTGGACTTAATATGTTGGACAAAGTAGTGGGGATATCATATGAAACACAATGATATTCATCGTGGTTTCTAGAAAATCCAAAATTAACATCGTATGTTTCTTATCTAAGGCTTCAATTTCCAATGTTAGCCACTACCTACGACCAATTTATTGTTCTAATCGTGTTGTTTCAGTATATCTCCAATGAAATGGCTAAAGTGATACTAAGTGATGTTGATGGTCTCACTGAGGAGAGAGTTGATGGAGTGTTGAATGAGTTTCTAAAGGACTATAAGGGAGATTTGCATCAGAGCAAAGGCTGGCCTACTGCCTACTCGGTCTCTAAAGTGGTTGTGAATGCTCACACAAGGATTCTAGCAAAGAAGTACCCAGATTTAAGCATAAATTCTGTTTGTCCTGGTTATGTCAAAACAGACTTGAATGCCAATACTGGGTTCTTGACTGTTGAAGAGGGCGCCGAAACTCCTGTGTGATTAGCTTTGTTACCTGATAGTTGATCTTCTGGCCATTTCTTTTCTCAGAAGGAAGTAGTATCATTTTGACTGAAAAAAATAAAATAAAGGTCTTATTGAAAGAGAATAAATGTTGATGTTCGACACTTCAGTGGCTCTTCTACTTATTTGTATGATATATTAGTTTTGGGAATCAGTTTACTTGTTCTTGAGTTTGACTCGAGCAATCCGGTGTATGACATTAATAAAGTTGCACTCAATATACTTTGTCTTTGTTCTACTTTGAGTGAAGTTCTTTGAATCCAAAGAAGATTTCTAGAATTCTGGTTTTGCGATTGAAAAAAATTGGACCTAGAAAAATTGTAAGTATCATATTGTAGGGTTGTATGTCTTGAAAATTTGGTAAAGTTAACGATGAAAAATATAATTTTAATGATATTGAATAATTATAGTAAAAACCCAAGAAACGTTGGAGAGATGGTCAAGATCATCACGCTTAACGAAGCAGATGTATTGAGTTTGAATCTCCCCTTAAGGATTCATCCCAGAAATTACCCGGTTCCTGTGGGGGAGGGACTGCATGTGCCCTCTCCCCATCGATTAGTCAAGTGCTTTAAGATCCCCAGAACCACCCAACTGCAAAACTGTCAAAAGCTTGGGAATAGTCCAACCAAACAGATGTTCAGACACTACGTGAAAAAGGCGTAAATTTGACGCCATGGTCCGACTAAATTTGGCTAAATTCGATGGACCTTAGCATCAAATTTACCCCTTGTGTCACGTAGTGGGAGAAGATAATCTAGAATCTCTCTACTAGTAAATAGTCACAGAATCACTCTATTGGATAGTTCGAATCGCTCACAACTGTGAAGTTATCATGAAAGTAATCACTGAAATCCAATTGACATCAAGGCTCACATTACAGCAATGCTCTGACACCAATTGATACAAGTAAAGGCGACCCCTGCATAAAGAACTAGGATGGTTTTGATAAAAATGGTTTTCCAATGAGATTGAATCAAGATATAGTGACAAAATATCTTTATAAGTGAGTTCTAAATATATTAAGGCCCTAAGAATGTCATCAAAGCTTCAAAAGTCTCTTTCTTTTATTTATTTTATATATAACTTGGTAAAAGCAATATAGTATTGGAGGACCCGATGGGGTTGGGTCAATGATAAAACTAGCGCAAGAGATCGCTCTCCCTGGTTGTATAGTGCCCCTGGTCCACAGTAATGACATTGCCTGCTTAAGGTTTTAACCTACCCAACTTTAAAATGCTTAGTGTTAAACATTGAGTTACTTATTCTGCTCAGGCTCTAAACATTGACTTACTTGATGTGGGAATGTGTAATGATCTTGTCGGTGAATCTACTTAGAAAAGGAGAAGGGATAGTGAGACCAAGAGGTTAAAGTGGAGCCGTCATGCGTATTTGATGGAATGGAAGAGGGAATTGAGAGTGTTTATAAAATGCGTGGTTTCCTTACTTATTCTGTTGCATGTTAGGAAACTTCTATGGGATTAGGTGGTGCAACAGTAAATACTTGTGTCATCCTAAAAGTCGGGATACCTTGCAATGCATAAAAAAAATATATATATATATTATCCTAGCTAGAGGTCATTGATCTCTTAAACCTTTCAATATATCTTCACCTATCCATGCTTGTAAAGTTTTCCAGTGTCAATGAACTGTAACCCAACAGAGTTAAGTGTGTCAAGTGTGAAAAATTGAAACAACAAAGATAATAGAAAGCCAAGCCTAGACTCAACCTATCAAGATTTTGAAAAGCAAAAATGCACTTCTTTGTTTGATATCTCAATTTTTGGGGCGAATTACCATTTCGTGAGCTGAGTTTGATGAATTTATGACTGTTCATTTTAATTATCAATACATGAATGATAACGTATTCGAAGGTTTTAAAATGACTATTTTGCATATTTAAAGTGACTATCTTATTTAAAATAGCGAAACTTGCAGGATAGTCATTTTAAACCTTCGAATTCGTTTCCATTCACGTTTTGGTAATTAAAATGAACAGTGAGCTGGAATCGTAAATTCATCAAAAGTCGATCATGTTTTCATAAATAACTCCAACTTTTATATAAAAAAGAGTTGTTTAATAAGGTCACTCCTATCATAGAAGATATGTATGCTTCATTACGATAGCACGGGATAACCTTAATCCAGCTATTTTTTTGAATGTCTAGAAGGTTAATATTGTTGGGTCGTGATAATCTGACTACCTCACATGGCAAACTCAATCAATTACCTTGACATGGTAAGTTCGGGAACCGTTGATCTGCACTCCTCGAGATACACATCTTAACATTCTCATAAAAATGTATCTCGAGGGAATTGTGTATCCCAAGGAGCACATATCTACGATTTCCAAACTTGTCACTTCAGGTAGTCGATTGAGTTTACCATGTGGAGTGGTCTGATTATCACGACTCTAATATTGTTTGATCAGGTCTTGATGAAGATATATATGCTCAATCGACTATCTAACGTGCTAAATTTAGGAAACGTAGATAAGTTCTCTTGGGAATGCACGATTCCCTCGAGATACATTTTTTTATGAAGAAGTGCAGCCGTGTATCCGAGGAGAGAAGATCTACTGTACTTAAACTGGACAGGTCAGAGTAGTCGATTGAAGTTGCCACGTGGGATAGTTAGATTAGCACGGTCCAGATGCAATGGTCTATTATGACACGATTCCTTAAGTACGTAATTGGGTACCTCATTTATATTCCACACGTCATTGTCTCATTGGTTGTTGGACCTTGGGAAAATCCCCCACTAGAATGCATGCAAGACGTCATGCCCTACGTGGCTACGACCATTCGAGAACAAAGTCTAGCCGTCAATATTTCCTGGGCACGTTACAATTACAATTCGAAAATTCAGTAATTTATCATAGCCCTTTGCATTTTAGAAAACTATTCAGACCTCCTTCAAATGTTTGGTTAACGTTATTAGTCCTTTGAAAACTTAAGCCTAACCCCATTGAACAATAATTAATCCTCGATTGACATTATTAGGTCTGGTCTGAGGAAATCTTGTTAATTACATTTTCCAATTTATACTATCTCAAGACATCGTTTCACACATTATAACCCTCCATTTCCACCAAAATTTGAAATACCTCATTGAAAATACCACGTGTAATTCAATGAAGAGAGTTCCTACAAAATTTTAAAATGGCCTGCCTGCTTCAAAGTTTTTTTTTTTTCTGTTGGAAAAGAGAATTCAAAGCCAAAAATACTAATCAAGTCAAATGGGTATTATAAATTCCAAAAAATACAAGAAGTCTTAGTAGTTAACATATTTCTTAGGGTGTAACATTTAAAAAAAAATACTTTTCTTTTACGTGGGGCAACAAGCCTGTTTTGCATCTTATAAAATGAGAAGTCAAGGAGATCTTGGCACTGCGGTTAGTGTGGGTCCAATGGGTATAGATCTTAGTCCATAGTCTTGTTGTGAGTTCTAGATTGTAATGTACTTTTTCATTCATCCTGGTTATCCTTTTGAATCTCGTGACTTTGACTTATCACAAATAAATAACTTGAATTATGCCAAAAAAATATAATTTATTTGAAAAATAATAATAAACATAGATTATTAATGAATTATGTCTATTTAGAAAATTTAATGTATAATTAAATCTTAAAGTCTTTGTAAATATGACTCTAAAAACAACTTTATAGGTCCCGATCAAAATCTTACTTAATCTAAGAATGTTATTGATTGTAATTCATCAAATCCAATGAAAAAAACCAATGGATATATTTATTCCAATAATTAGTGATTTCCTTGATCTAGATTCTGTATTTCTAATTGAAATTGTTCTTGGAAAAAAAATCCTGGAAAAAATGGCCATAAAATTACTTAAAATTAACAGTATAAATGCTTTGTTTTTATTCTATTTATTATAAAGTCATTGGAATCCAAGAAGTTTTCCAAAACTCTAATTTTGCAAATAGAAGAATATGATATGAGAAAAATTAAAGTATAATTCAGGTTTGTTTTTTGAAAATTTGGAAGAGCTACCAATGTGAAAATACAAATTTGAAGATATTAAATTTTATAGTCAAAAAGATTTTTTTAATTATCGTGTATAATTAGACATTAAACATGCATATAGTTTATGAATAATACGCTACGTTAAAAAAATCTGTGTTTGTAAAGTTTCTAAGTTCCAACAAATTGTTGGTCGGTAGATCAATATAAAGGAGAGGTGATATTATTTCTAGCCAATAATATTAACAAACAAAATTTAGAGAAATCAACCTAGGGAAAATCAAACTAGCATGAAATAGAACAAGTAAGAGATAATTAAACGCTTCCCGCTAACTTCCAATTTGGAATAGAAATCAAACAAACAAAATTTTCAAGAAAAAGCATTTTGTCAACAGTTAGAACCTTTTCCAAAGCAATTAAACAAAATAAGCCACCTTGGATGGAATACAAGATGAAGAATTTGAGACTAGGTTAATAATTTAAACGATAAAATTTCACCCATACTCCACATCTAGACCTTCGATCATCTTCAAAAAAAAAAAAAAAAAATGAAGGAGAATTAATAAGGACAACAAGTTGGAACTCTTAACTAATCCAATTGAGTTTACCTAGTATTTTCTTCCAAACCAGGGGCAGAGCTACACAAGGGCGTGTGGGGGTTATGCCCCCACTGAACTTCAAAAGAAAGAAAAAAAAACAGGTCTACAACAGCGGACATATCCGCCGTTATAGAATATGGAATCTATTGCTACATATTTGAAAGTTTGTCGTTGTTGTTATTTTCACACTTTTCATAAATTGAAATGCATCAAACCATATCCTTAAAATACCAGTATATATATTTATATATTGCCCTACATGTTTTGTCCTACATGGGTTAGAAGTTTTGGAATAAACTGATTTTTTGTGAGGATAATCTCCATGGTGAGGAAATCATTCTCACCAAAAATCAATCCATTTTAAAAACTTCTAACTCCATCAAAAATGATTTAAAAAAATGGACAGTCCACAATTTTTCAACTTATGAACAGGGGGCTAGAATTTTTGGAATGGGCTGATTTTTGGTGAGGATGAGGATCTTCTAACCGTAGAGATCATCCTCACCAAAAATCAGCCCATTCAAAAACTTCTAACCCATGTAGGACAAAACACGTAGGGTAAAGCGTAGGGTGCCCAACGTTTCCCAAATATATATATAGGGGGGCGTTCAATGACAAACTTTTTGGCAAAACATTTTTCAAAACATGAGTTAGAGGTTTTGGAATGGGCTGATTTTTGGTGACGATGATCTCTACGGTGAGGAGATCATCATCATCAAAAATTAGCCCATTCCAAAACTTCTAACTCATGTTTTGAAAAATGTTTTGCCAAAAAGTTTGCCATTGAACGCTACCCATATATATATAATACTTGTATATATTAACATGTAAATATTGTCATGCACTCATGGGAAGTTATTGAAGCAACTGAGAATCACAGACTACATCTAAATTCAACTATCATCTTAGAATTTTAGAAATATCTCAACTACTTTTTTAAGGAAATAGTTATAGAAGGTATGAAAAACTCCAATACTCCATTATAAGAAAGACTTAGGAGATTAATATATATGAAATGCATACAAATTATGTCTTATCATAGACAAGTGTGTTTTCTTAATCCTTTCTATCCTAGTTGTAATTTGTTGCTTGTTAAATTAGTAATCTGCTTGCCTTAAAAAGTTTGTCTTAATTCATTCTAATATCATGTACCTTACATACTCCTTTGATAATAAATAAGATGTGTTAGAGCCTTGAGAAATAAGTATAAAATTATACAATTAATCTTTTGTTGGGTCCTAGAGAAATAGAAGAAGAGATTTTCTTTTCTTACCCACTAATTCAAGTTGCATAAAGATCTAAGATATGAAAACTAATACCAAGTCAAACATGATTCAAGCCAAGTCAAAATTTATTGTTTTAATTGGTAGAGAAGGCTCATTAAGTCAAACTAACTCTTAGAGAGTATTGAGAAGGAATCACAAATTGGATTGAAAGAGTCAAAGATGTATTTATATGATTAAGGTAAAGACTACAATGCCCACCTATGCATGAAAGATTATGAATTTAATGTGTTCGAGGTATGAAACATTAGTAGAGACTTCTATTTATATCAAAAGGTCGATAATCTCGATTTAAAATATAGCTCAAAACTAAAGTATTTAGAAAGGAACTGACATCCATCGAATATGAGAGCTACAAAGACACCAATTGATAAATATTTTGACCAATAATATTCCTCAACCTTGTCATAGTGATAAAATTCACATCTCCAACTAGATGCCTTTGAATTAGTTAGGTATTGCATTTTTTAGGAAAGAGCACTCTTTTTTAATTTAAACTCAAACTACCAAAGACAGTCTAACTTAAAAGATGTTCAATAAAAAAAAGGGGGGGGAGGGGGCTTATAAAATGTAGGAATCATCACATTTTGAAAACAATTTTTTTTTTTTGTTTTGTTTTTGCTGAATAAAAAAGATTTTTATGTAGAGGATCAATATAGTTATTAGTCATCAAGTTCAAATTTAAACCCCCCTCCCCTCCCCTCCCCTCCCCCTTCCTTTTTTTTTTAAGAAAAGGGGGAAATTATACAAAATACTTGTAAAATATAGGAATCATTGCATTTTGAAAATATATTTTTATTTTATTTTATAATTATTAGTCCCCCTACCCCACTAACAAAAATCCTGCCGTCATAGCATTTTATTGGTTTTGTTGGAGCGTTAGAAAGTCACTGAAGGATGTCACTTCTAGTTTTGACACAAGGTTGAAAACAAGAGTAGGAGTCATTGCATTTTGAAAACATAACTTTATGTTTTTTTCTTTAAATATCCTTTGTTCAGGTCTCGATGGAGATATAAATGCACCTGTCTGTTCTGAGATACTTCGTTACGAACTTAATAGGGTACCTCATTTACATTCCACACGTCATTGTCTCATTGGTTGTTGGACCTTAGGAAAAATACACCAATAGAATGCATGCAAGACGTCACGGCCTACGCCATTCGAAAGCAATCTTTATTGATCAGGCCAAGGGTGTCTTATAAATTTATAAAAGTATAAGAAATCTTTGTAATTAACATATTTTCCAGGGATTAGCAATTAAAAATCCCTTTGGGGCTACTATAAAATGGGAAGCCATGATCCTTAACGAAGTATCTGCTCCTCTTTCTCTCTCTCTCTGCATCTAACTCACTTCCATATAAAATGGCAGAAACGATTTCCTCTTCTACAACTAAAAGGTTCTAGTTTTACTTTTATTTTTTATGATTTATTTGTAAGACTCATCAAAACTTATTAACATATAATGGTGTATTCAGGTTTGCAGTTGTTACAGGGGCCAATAAAGGAATTGGGTTGGAGATATGTAAACAGTTAGCTCAGAAAGGAGTTTTTGTAGTATTAACAGCTAGAAATGAGAAAAGAGGTGTTGAAGCTGTTGAAAATCTCAAAAAATCTGGACTATGTGATGTTGTTTTTCATCAACTTGATGTGATGGACCCATCAAGTATTGCTTCCTTGGCAGAATTCATCCATACCCAATTCCGGAAACTTGATATCTTGGTAAGATTCAAAATCAATGTTTTTAAATGTTTCTATTTTTTTTTCTTAATTCGTTATCAACATTAATGTTATTGAAAATGTGTTCATATCTACTTTCAATATTTCAATCTACGTTATTTTAGATCTTTGTATCGCTTTTTATAGAACCTTCATTTTATATTTTCCTTCTAATTGGGATATAATCAGTCTTTGTTGAACATGCCCATCATTTTTTTTTTGTATCAGATATTTAAAAAGTACATTACCTATGGCCCTTTTTACATAATCTATACTTGGGATTTTAAGACCCATTAGAAGATAATTACGAGAGAGGTCAAGGTGATGGTGACCAGAATGTTCGACATGTTGGAGAATTGTTATGAATTCAATTTGGATTCTTGATGATCTGTTAACGACCCGTGTGACTTGTTTGGTTTGGATTTTGATTTGACTGTTTTATCCTCTTTGTAACCCTGAGTATATAAAGGATATTTTTAGGATTCATTCTTTGTGTGTAAGAAAGAGAGCCGTCAGAGAGAGTTAAGAATACGTGTAACAAGGGACAAGGGTTTTTTTGATGAACTTTGTAGAAATCTCGTTGTAGATAGTGGATTGATCATCGTTGTCCGTGGACGTAAGCATCTTGCCAAACCATGTAAATCATGTCTCATGTTTCTATTTTCTTTATTTCGTTTTGCTTTTAATCTCTTGCTCATAGTTCATTTTATTTATTGCACCCTTTCGCATAGCATCACCTTTGTCATTCGAGTACCCATTCGTATAGCTATCATCGTAGTTTAAGTGGAAGTTGGGTGATTGTCCATGTGTACATACTATCAAATAGTTCTTAAGAAAGGCCTTATCCACCTGTATAATCTTTTTAATGTATTCATAATGAGTAAATCAAATTGCTTTGCTGAATTTTTTTTTTCTTCTTTTATTACAAATTTTTGTGCTAGTTGTGAAATGGTCTTAATGAATAGGTAAAAAACTGAAACTCAATGCAGGTTAACAATGCAGGAATTTCTGGAACCATAATAAATGGTGATATTATAATGGGTCAAAGTAGCGAGGATGCTTTCGTAAGTTTATGAGAATTTGGTTTATTAAGAAATTTTGTAATTTTAAGTAGAGATATTTAAGAAAAAAGTGCTCAACTTTTTACGACTCCGGTTCACTGATCATTTTAATTATCAAAATGTGAACAATAACGATAATGAATTCAGAGGTTTTTAAAGGGATTATTTAGGAGGTTTAAAGTGACAATTTCACTTTAGACCTGCGAAATTGTCACTTTAAACCGATGAAATAGTCACTTCATTCTGAATTGGTTTTAACAAAAATGAGATTGTTCACGTTTTGGTAATAAAAATGAACAGTGAGCGGGAATCATAAATAATTCATTTTCAGCTCACGAAATAGTAATTCACCCTTTTAATTATAGAAAGTACTGAACTATTCTTCATGAATGCAGGACAAATTGATAGAAGCAATGAAACAGACATACGAATTAGCAGAAGAATGTCTGAAAACAAACTACTATGGCACCAAAGGAGTGACTGAAGCACTTCTTCCCTATCTTAAGCTTTCCAAATCACCAAGAATTGTTAATGTTTCAGCCACATTTGGCAAACTAGAGGTACAAAAAACTCCTCCTTTATAATGACATATTGGATGAACGTTAATCATCCAATGATCCTATTCATAGAACAATAATTTAGAGGGGAGATTGGTCTCTATTCTAATCATAGTGACAAAATTCTGCGATTTTTTTTCTTAAAAACCATCGAATTTTTGAAAAAATATTTGATTTATAAAATATAAAAAAAAAAAAAAAAAAAAAAAAAAACACAATTAATCACGATGTAATTGATGATTTTTTGAAAAATTCACAAATTATTCTATTTCTAACATTTTTTGAATTATCATCTTATTGATATATGAAATAAATTCACGATTAATCCGACATTTTTTGAAGTCATCTTTTAGTTCCAATAAATTAGAATAATCACTTGATCCACAAAGCAATTTTTGTGTTGGAAAAATGCAAAATTAATTGGGGTAAAAGGGTAATTTTTTTATTTTATTCCTCATTTAAATTTTTCAACTTGTGTTCCAGTATGTCCCTAATGAAAGGGCTAAGATGATACTAAACGATGTTGATGGTCTCACTGAGGAGAAAGTTGAGGGAGTGTTGAATGAGTTTCTAAAGGATTACAAGGATTGTTTGTTAGAAAGCAAAGGCTGGTCTCTTACACTTCCTGCTGGCTACATAGTCTCTAAAGCAGCTATGAATGCTTACACAAGGATTCTTGCAAAAAAGTTCCCTACCTTCATCATAAATTCTGTTTGTCCTGGTTTTGTAAAAACAGATATTAATTTCAATACTGGGCCATTGACCGTTGAAGAAGGCGCCGAAACTCCAGTGTGGTTAGCTTTGTTACCTGATGGTGGATCTTCTGGCCTCTTCTTTTCTCAAAAGGAAGTAAGGTCGTTCTGATCGAAAAAAAAAAAAAAAATTGGAAAAAACATATTAGAAGAGACTTATAAAGGTGGAACTATTCTATTGTGGATGTTCTAGACATATTATTAGAAGAGAATAAATGTAGAACTATTCTATTGTGGATGCATGTTCTACACCTAGGTAGCTCTTTTGCATGAATGTACTTGTATTACATTAAAATAAAATAAATACTGAGCGTTTGAAAATAAAATGAAAGAGAATTAATAAGGACTACAAGTGACATGAACTCTTAATTAATCCAATTGAGTTTACCTTCTATTTTCTTCCAACCAGGGGCAGAGCTATACAGGGGCGAGTGGGGGTTATAGCTCCCACTGGACTTCAGAAAAAAGAAAAAAAAAAAAAGGTCTATAGAGGCGGATATATCTGCCTTTATAGAATATGGAATCCATCGCTACATGTTTGAAAGTTTGTAGTTGTCGTTATTTTCACACTTTTCATAAATTGAAAGGCATCAAACCATATCCTTAAAATACCAGAATATACACAAAGATAATAAGACTTCACTTTTTTCAACTATCTATTAGTAAAATAAAATTTATTATGAATCATATCTAATTATAACTATTGTAATATATATAATACTTGTATATATTAACATGTAAATATTATCATGCACTCATGGGAAGTTATTGAAGCAACTGAGAATCACAGACTACATCTAAATTCAACTATTATTTTAGAATTTTAGAAATATCTCAACCACTTTTTTAAGGAAATATAGTTCTAGAACGTATGGAAAACTTCAAAACTCCATTATAAGAAAGACTTAAGAGATTAATCTAAACAAAATGTTTAAAAATTATATGTCTTATCATAGACAAGTGTGTTTTCTTAATCCTTTCTATCCTAGTTGTAATATGTTGCTTGTTTAAATTATTAATCTTTTTACCCCAAAAAGTTTAACTGTATTAATTCATTCTAGCATCTTACATACTCCTTTGATAATATATAAGATGTGTTGGAGGCTTGAGAAATAGGAATAGCCAATTAATCTTTTGTTGGGGCCTTGAGAAATAGAAGAAGAGATTTTCTTTTCTTACCCACTAGTTCAAGTTGCATAAAAAACTAAGATATGAAATCTAATACCAATTGAAAGATGATTCAAACCAAGTCAAATTTTATTGTTTTGATTGGTAGAGAATGCTCATTAAGTCAAACTAACTCCTTGAGAGGATTGAGAAGGAATCGCAGATTGGATTGAAAGAATCAAATATGTATTTATATAATTAAGGCAAAGAGTACAATGCCTAACCATGCACGAAAGGTTATGAATTTAATGCGTTCGAGGTATGAAACATTAGTAGAGACTTCTATTTATATTAAAAGGTCAATAATCTCTATTTAAAATATAGATTAAAACTGAAGTATTTAAAAAGGAACTTACATATCCCATCGAATATGCGAGCTACAAAGACAACCAATTGATAGATATTTTGACCAATAATATTCCTCAACCTTGTTATAGTGATAAAATTCACATCCCCAACTAGATGCCTTAGAACCATATGGGTATTACATTTTTTTAGGAAACAGCATGAATTCTTTTTTAATTTAAACTCAAATTACGAAAAACAATCTAACTTAAAAGAGGTTCAATAAAAAAAAAGGGGGAATTATACAAAATGCTTATAAAATGTAGGAATCATCGCATTTTGAAGACATATCTTTATTTTGTTTTATTTTTCTGAATAAAATAGATCTTTATGTAGAGGATCGATATAATTATTAGTCAACGAGTTCAAATTTAGCCCTGCCATCCCCCCAACTCCCATTCCCACTCCCACTGACAGAAAATCCTGGCCCACCCCTGCTTTCGACATGTCAACATTTCATTGGTTTTATTGGAGTGTTAGAAAGTCTCTGAAATACGTTGCTACTAATCACGACACAAGGTCGAAAAAAAAAGTTAACCGTCCTTAAGTATGAGATAAGCCTCGTCTGATTATTTTTCTGAATGTTTAATATCGTTTGATCTTGATGGAGATATAAATGCACCTGTGTGTCATGAGATAGTTTTTGACGAACTTAATTGGGTACCTCATTTATACTCCACACGTCATTGTCTCATTGGTTGTTGGACCTTAGGAAAAATACTCCAATAGAATGCATGCAAGACGTCACGGCCAACGCCATTCGAAAATATATATATATATTTCGTGGACACAAAGGTTTGAATTGCGCTTGGGAACTGAAGCAATTTATTAGGCCCTTTGCATTTATAAAACTATTCAGACCTCCTTTGAGCATTTGGTGAACATTGTTAGCCTCTTGGAAACATTAACCTAATCCCATTGATAAATAAATAATCTTTGATAAACATTATTTTGAGCCTGGTCTAGGAAAAACTTGTTTAAGACTGCGTTGCACCAATATTTTAATAAATCGGATAAAGTATCTCTTTCAATGTCTATTAATTCAAGCCGGGACGTTTTGATTATTAGGGAGAAAGTGCTAGAGTTTGAATATATATATAACAACAACAAAAAGTTGATATTGGATTAAGGGAAGAGTCATGATTTCCTAACTCACCCTTTAACAAATTCCCATCAAACTCTTCTCACATGATTGTGCATAGAGTCATAAATTTTTCTCAAGATACACAATTGTACATCTCCACAAAATAGTGCAGTTGTTTATTCCAAGGAAAAAAAATTATGGTTCTAGCACTAACCGGGGAGAGTTTATTAGAGGAGGACATCAATTTATCATTATTCTAAAGAAATTTTTTTTTTTTTTTTGTTCTGATAACAAAAGGTATCCGGATTAGCTTGTGAGCACCAGAATAGTCCCTACACCCCGCACTCAGGCTTTACCCCACTTAAGTGAAACATTGCGTGGTCACCAAGGATTTTTATGGGTAGTGGGATTCGAACTTGAGACTATAGAAGGAGCAAACTCCTTGACCCCAAGTCGGCACCATTAAGCCAACCCCTTGGTGGTTATTCTCAAGAGAAATCACACCCCAATATTATTGATCAAGCCAAGGGTGTCTAATAAATTTATAAAAGTATAAGAAATCTTTGTAATTAACATATTTTCCAGGGATTTGCAATTGAAAATCCCTTTGGGGCTATGACTCTGCTTTTGCATCCCATAAAATGGGAAGCCATGATCCGTAACGGAGTATCTGCTCTGCTCCTCTCTCTCTCTGCATCTAACTCACTTCCATATAAAATGGCAGAAACGATTTCCTCTTCTACAACTAAAAGGTTCTAGTTTTATTTTTATTTTTTATGATTTATTTGTTAGACTCACCAAAATTTATTAACATATAATGTTGTATTCAGGGTTGCTGTAGTTACAGGGTCCAATAAAGGAATTGGATTGGAGATATGTAAACAGTTAGCTCAGAATGGAGTTTTTGTAGTATTAACAGCTAGAAATGAGAAAAGAGGTGTTGAAGCTGTTGAAAATCTCAAAAAATCTGGACTAGGTGATGTTGTTTTTCATCAACTTGATTTGATGGACCCATCTAGTATTGCTTCCTTGGCAGATTTCATCAATTCTAAGTTTGGCAAGCTTGATATCTTGGTAATAATTTGATACCGATCTTTTAATAAGTTTCCATTTTTTATAATAATCTTCAAACAACGTCTTCAGTTATTGAAAGTGTGTTTATATCTGCTTTCATCTCAATCTATTTCTTTTGAATCTTTTTCTTACTCTTTTAAATCTTTAATTGAAACTATAATCCACCTCGCCCAACTTTTTTTTTTTTATATCACATAAAAAATTCAGTACACATCACTCCTTTTACATAAAACTTTAATTTGGGTTTTGTTAAATTGTAATATGTTGTGAGATGTCTACTATTCTTATTGGGCTTGGACAAGTAGGGTTTCTTTATCTTTTTTGCTCTATGAGGTTTCTTCTTGCTGTGGACAGAGAGTCTAATCTTTATTGTTGATAGTGGATTTTTCTCCCTCTCCTCCGTGGACATAAGTAATTTGCCGGATATAAATCTTGTGTGTTCGTGTTGTTTTTATCTTTACTCTTGTCACGCTTCCGCACAACATAATATAATGATAAACTTATAATAATGAAAAAAGAAAAAAAGAAAAAGATTCAAAGAAAAATGGTTTTACTTCTTTTCTCCCAAATGATAAACTGTTTGTCAGGAATATGGGTTTGGATCAAATGAGGTTGTTAATGATAAATTTGGGTGGGAGTCCAACTCAAAACCAATTTGCAAGGAGTGGAGAAGTCCAGGATCTTATAAGGATAGAGACAAGGAAATGAGTGTTTGATTAGGGACTAAACTCAACACGGCCCCGTATGAGTGGGCCGGACTGGGCCCAAGCACGTGGAGATACGAAGTGGGTGATGTGGACAAAAAGGCCTGCTCTGATACCATGATAAATTTGGGGCTCCAACTCAAAACCAATTAGAAATGAGGGGAGAGACCTAGGAGCTTATAAGGGGAGAGACAAGGCAATGAGTGTCCAATGTGGGACTCAACTCAATAGTTAAGCTGTCAAATCAATATCAAGCTGCCATGTGTTCCTTGAAAAAATATTTTTTGTTGGGTGATAGGAAAAATGTCGGAAAACTTGGGTGAAGCGGTTATTTGTCTTGAATTTTTACTTGTTTAAGTGCATGTGGTAGCTTCTTGTTCATTTAGCATAGCTTAACACTCATCTGTTAAAGCAAATCCCATATATGGTACCAATATACCATGAACATTGGTCATATGGTTCTAGGATGATGATGTCACCTCAGGTTGGCAATCGACATAAAATGATGTTGAAACCTTACAATCCTTGTAAAATGTTTGATGACGATAATAATGAAAACATACAGCAAAAAGCAACAATTCTAATGATTGGATTCGAGCATTTTTCATGGGTTTTGAATCCACCTAGGGGCCAATTCATGAAGCATACTTAATAAAATAACATACATATCTCTTCGTTTGAGTTAAAATTTCAACAAAAAAGGTAAAGCGTAATCAAATTGCTTGGCTAATTTTTTTGTTCTTTTACAAAGTCAGTGCTACAGAGTAGATACAAAACTGGAACTCAATGCAGGTTAACAATGCAGCCATTACTGGAACCATAATAAATGATGACATTTTAAGGGGCCAAAGCAGTGGGGATGCGGTGGTAAGTCTTCGAGAAAATAGTTTATTAATAGGTTTTTGTAAGTTTTTGCTATAGAAAAGACTTGTATAACTACTCTACATCAATGCAGAGCAATTTAATGAAAGCAATGACACAAACATACGAATTAGCAGAAGAATGTCTAAAAACAAACTATTATGGCACCAAAGGAGTGACAGAAGCACTTCTTACCTTCCTTCAGCTCTCCAAATCAGCGAGGATTGTTAATGTTTCATCCACACGGGGCAAGCTAGAGGTACAAATACTTTTCCCCATTAGTGACATATTGGACTACCAATGCCTTCGTATTCCTAACAGCTTTTGGGCTAGAAATCCGTCCCTGTTCTAACCCATTCATATTTCACTTTCGAAATATTAGCAAAATTACTTGATCCAAAAAGAAATTTGTGTTGGTAATTTGTAAATAAATGGAGACAAAAAAAAGGTCTACTTTGTTGTACTTTCCTGCCCTTTATGAGAAAAAATGTTCTCAAGCTCATGTACTAAAAGTTATTCGCTTTCTTTCTCTAGTTGTATCTATTAGTAGTGCAAGTTATAGTATATTAATTGTACAATGTGCAGCTGGACTTAATTGAATCTTGGAGTTTAATTGTATGTTGGACTTAATATGTTGGACAAAGTGGTGGGGATATCATATGAAACACAATGATATTCATCGTGGTTTCTAGAAAATCCAAAATTAACATCTTATGTTTCTTATCTAAGGCTTCAATTTCCAATGTGAGCCATTACCTACGACCAATTTATTGTTCTAATCGTGTTGTTTCAGTATATCTCCAATGAAAGGGCTAAAGTGATACTAAGTGATGTTGATGGTCTCAATGAGGAGAGAGTTGATGGAGTGTTGAATGAGTTTCTAAAGGACTATAAGGAAGATTTGCAACAAAGCAAAGGCTGGCCTACTGCCTACTCGGTCTCTAAAGCAGCTGTTAATGCTTACACAAGGATTGTAGCAAAGAAGTACCCAGATTTAAACATAAATTCTGTTTGTCCTGGTTATGTCAAAACAGACTTGAATGCCAATACTGGGTTCTTGACTGTTGAAGAGGGCGCCGAAACTCCTGTGTGGTTAGCTTTGTTATCTGATGGTGGATCTTCTGGCCTCTTCTTTTCTCGAAAGGAAGTAGTGTCATTTTGACTGAAAAAAATAAAATAAAGGTCTTATTGAAAGAGAATAAACGTCGATGTTCGACACTTCAGTGGCTCTTCATCTTGTTTGTATGTTATATTAGTTTTGGGAATCAGTTTACTTGTTCTTGAGTTTGACTTGAGCAGTCAGGTGTATGACATTAATAAAGTTGCACTCAATATACTTTGTCTTTGTTCTACTTTGTGTGAAGTTCTTTGAATCCAAAGAAGTTTTCTAGAATTCTGGTTTTGCGATTAAAAAAATTGGACCTAGAAAAATTTTAAGTATCATATTGTAGGGTTGTATGTCTTGAAAATTTGGTAAAGTTAACAATGAAAAATACAATTTTAATGATATTGAATATTTATAGTAAAAACCCAAAAAACGTCGGAGAGATGGTCAAGATCATCACACTTAACGAAGCAGATGTATTGAGTTCAAATCTCCCCTTAAGGATTCAACCCAGAAATTACCTGTTGCCTGTGGGGGGAGGGACTGCATGTGCTGTCTCCCCAAGGATTAGTCAGGTGCTTTAAGATCCCCGGAACCACTGAACTGCAAAACTGTCAAAAGCTTGGGAACAGCCCAACCAAACAGATGATCAGACACTACATGAAAAAGGCGTAAATTTGACGCGAAGGTCTGGCTAAATTTGGCAAAATTCAACGGACCTTAGCATCAAATTTACCCCTTGTGTCACGTAGTGAGAGAAGATAATCTAGAATCTCTCTACTAGTAAATAGTCACAGAATCACTCTATTGGATAGTTCGAATTGCTAACAACTGTGAAGTTATCATGAAAAGAATCATTGAAATCCAAGTAACGTCAAGGCTCACATTACAACGATGCTCTGACACCAATTGATACAAGTAAAGGCGACACCTGCATAAAGAACTAGGATGGTTTTGATACAAAATTAGAAGAACACGCAAGAAGATTAAAAATGGTTTTCCAATGTGGTTGAATCAAGATATACTGACAAAATATCTTTATTGAGTCCTAAATATATTAAGGCCCTAAGAATGTCATCAAAGCTTCAAAAGTCTCTTTCTTTTATTTATTTTATATATAACTTGGTAAAAGCAATATAGTATTGGAGGACCCGATGGGGTTGGGTCAATGATAAAACTAGCGCAAGAGATCACTCTCTCTGGTTGTATAGTGCCCCTGGTCCACAGTAATGACATTGCCTACTTAGGGTTTTTTTACCTGCCCAACTTTAAAATGCATAGTGTTAAAAGCTTATAGTTCAAGCTCTAAACATTGACTTACTCGATATGTAATGATCTTGTTGGTGAATCTACTTAGAAAAAGAGAAGGGATAGTGAGACCAAGAGGTTAAAGTGGAGCCGTCATGTGTATTTGATGGAATGGAAGAGGGAATTGACAGTGTTTATAAAATGAGTGGTTTCCTTACTTATTCTGCTGCATGATAGGAAACTTCTATGGGATTAGGTGGTGTAACAGTAAATACTAGTGTTATCCTAAAAGTTGGGATACCTTGCAATACATAAAAAAAATATATATAATACTAGCTAGACATCATTGATCTCGTAAACCCTTCAATATATCTTCACCTGTCCATGCTTGTAAAGTTTTCCAGTGTCAATGAACTGTAACCCTATAGAGTTAAGTGTGTCAAGTGTGAAAAATTGAAACAACAAAGATAATAGAAAACCAAGCCCAGACTCAACCTATCAAGATTTTGAAAAGCAAAAAAACACTTCTTTGTTTGATGATAAGGTCCCAATAATCTCACTTTGGGACCGTAATTTCACCGAGATTACCATCGTATAAATACTAGTTCCCTTAAAATAATAATAAATTTTATTAAATCCCAAATTAATGTGGCTAACAATAGTTTGTTACTAATTTCAGGTAAAAAGGGCACATTCGGAAACCAACAAACAGTGTAACAATTACTATTACAACATGCGAACAAAAAGAAAGCATCCGGCAAAATCTCGAGGATTTTGGGCGCCACATCACCGTGCCACGGCTAGCCAAGACCGCGCCGCAGTCATTTCGAGGAATTTGTCTTCGAGATTTTTACAGAAGTTTCGGTGGTTGTAACTGATTGGGTCATTTGAGTCGAATTATCCGCCAAACCACCCCGATTACCCGAATACGAACATTATGAATTGGGAGGTTGATTTTAGAGAAGGGGACTCTTCTCCTCTTCTCTTTTTCCATAATTTTTTATTTTTATTCTTTTAATTCTCTGTAATTTTTCCTTTGGGTGAGCTTTTGAGTGTAGTGAGAACATCAAGAGTAAACCATTGGCTCTATTGTAACTCTTTTGAGAGATCCTCAAGAAAGGAATCACATTGCATTTCTATTTTACATTTTCTTCTCATCTATTGTCTTCTTTACTTTCTTCTTACTGCAACTATGAATCTTGCAATGAGTGGCTAGAATCTTCTTAGAGAGTTCAATAATGCCAGAGCAAGTCCATCCATTTAATGTAGTTTCAAATTCATTATTCTTACTTATCTTGTTAAACATTCTGTAAATTCTTCTTTGATTAGATCCCTTAGCTTATATTTCTGATTTAACTTTGATAGTCATTACTTAGATAAGTTCAAGAATGGCTATGCTCTGTGAAGAATCGGAATATAGATTAAGCAATCTCAATCAAATTAGGATTTACATGAATAACTTTTAGTTACTTTCGTTGATTAAACGGCTCCACTTTTCGATCCATGAGCAATGACTTGCTACATGGATTGAGTTAGATTCAGAATTAATCTGCATTGTGGATGGTTTGTAAAGGCTACATTGAACTCTCTAATCCCTCTTTCTTAGAATTTCAATCTTTATTTTCTGTTTAGATTTCAATTTAGTTTCTATTACAACTCTGTTTTATTTTTAAAACTAATCTGTTTTTGTTTCTAAATTCTGTTTTGACCTTTTTATCCGAATGAATCCTTGAATCTTCAATGTCCCTGTGGAACGAATTCGACTTGCCCAAAGTCTTAGTTCACATCTTAATCTCTGCATTTATTTAGCAAGTTTTACAATCGATCATTTGATATCTCAATTTTTGGGGCGAATTACAATTTCGTGAGCTGAATTTGATGAATTTATGATTGTTCATTTTAATTATCAATACGTGAACAATAACATATTTAGAGGTTTTAAAGTGACTATTTTGCATATTTAAAGTTACTATCCTGTTAAAAATAACGAAACTTGCAGAATATTCATTTTAAACCTTCAAATTCGTTACCATTTTCGTTTTGGTAATTAAAATGAATAGTGAGCCGGAATCGTAAATTCGTCAAAAGTCGATCATGTTTTCGTAAATAACTCCAACTTTTATATAAAAAAGAGTTATTTAATAAGGTCACTCCTATTATAGAAGATATGTATGCTTCATTACGATAGCACGGGATAAACTTAGTCCAGTTATTTTTTTGAATGTCTAGAAGGTTAATAATGTCGAGTCGTGATAATCTGACTACTTCACATGGCAAACTCAATCAATTACCTTGACATGGTAAGTTCGGGGACTGTTGATCTGCACCCCTTGAGATACACATCTTAACATTCTCATAAAAATGTATCTCGAGAGAATTGTGTATCCCGAGGAGCACATATCTACGATTTCCAAACTTGTCACGTCAAGTAGTCGATTGAGTTTACCATGTGGGCAGTCAGATTATCACAACTCTAATATTGTTTGATCAGGTCTTGATGAAGATATATATGCCCAATCGACTACCTAATGTGACAAGTTCAGAAAATGTATATATGTTCTCTTGGGGATACACGATTCCCTCGAGATACACTTTTTTATAGAGAAGTTCAGCAGTGTATCCAAAAAGAGAAGATCTACTGTACTTAAACTTGACAGGTCAGAGTAGTCGATTGAATTTGCCACGTTGGGTAGTTAGATTAGCCCGGTCCAGATGCAATGGTCTATTATGACACGATTCCTTAAGTACGTAATTGGGTACCTCATTTATATTCCACACGTCATTGTCTCATTGGTTGTTGGACCTTGGGAAAATCCCCCACTAGAATGCATGCAAGACGTCATGCCCTACGTGGCTACGACCATTCGAGAACAAAGTCTAGCCGTGAATGTTTCCTGGGCACGTTACAACTACAATTCGAAAATTCAGCAATTTATCATAGCCCTTTGCATTTTAGAAAACTATTCAGACCTCCTTCAACTGTTTGGTTAACGTTATTAGTCCTTTGAACAATAATTAATCCTCGATTAACATTATTAGGTCTGGTCTCAGAAAATCTTGTTAATTACATCTTCCAGTTCATACTATCTCAAGCCATAATCTTTTGTTAATTAGGAAAACAAATGAGCCGTGTTGAAGTGAGATTGAAATAGACATCGTTTCACACATTGCTAACATGGATGTGTGTATGGAACCATAGATGCTTTTAATCGTGGTAACATATTTCCCAATATTTTTTTATTGAAGTTTCAATTTTATATGTAAAGAAGTGGATTGTTGGAAGTTTCAAAATTTGAAGGAACTCTCTTTGTTGCAAGACACGTGTTTTCAATTTAAATCATAACCCTCCATTTCCACCAAAATTTGAAATATCTCCTTGAAAATACCATGTGTAATTCAATGGAGAGAGTTCCTACAAAATTTTGAAATGGACTGCCCGCTTCAAAGTTTTTATCTTTTGGAAGAAGAGAATTCAAAACCAAAATTACTAATCAAGTCAAATAGGTATTATAAATTTCAAAAAATACAAGAAGTCTTTGTAGTTAACATATTTCCCAGGGTGTAACATTAAAAAAGATACTTTTCTTTTACGTGGGGCAACAAGCCTGTTTTGCATCTTATAAGATGAGAAGTCAAGGAGATCTTGGCACTGTAGTTAGTGTGGGTCCAATGGGTATAGATTTTGGTCAATAGTCTTGTCTTGGGTTCTAGATTGTAATGTACTTTTTCATTCATCCTGGTCATCCTTTTGAATATCGTGATTTTTACTTATCACATATAAATAACTTAAATTATGCCAAAAAATCATAATTTATTCAAAAAAATAATAATAAACATAGACTATTAATAAATTATGTCTATTTAGAAAATTTTGTGTATAATTGAATCTTAAAGTCTTTGTAAATATGGTTCTAGAAACAACTTTGTAGGCCCTAATCATAATCCTTCTTTTTCCATACCTTTACTTAATCCAAGAATGTTATTGATTGTAATTCATCAAATCTATTTGAAAAAACCAATAAATATATTTATTCCAATAATTAGCCATTTCCTTGATCTAGATTCTCTATTTCTAATTGAAATTGTTGTTGTAAAAAAAATCCTAGAAAAAGTGGCCATAAGATTACTTAAAATTAACAGTGTATATACTTTGTTTTTATTCTACTTCCTATAAAGTCATTGGACTCTAAGAAGTTTTCCAAAACTCTAATTTTGCAAATAGAAGTATACGATATGCGAAAAGTTAAAGTGTAATTCAGATTTGTTTTTTGAAAATTTGGAAGAGCTAACAATGTGAAAATACAAATTTGATGATATTAAATTTTATAGTCAAAAAGATTTTTTTAATTATCTTGGATAATTAGACATGTAACATGCATATAGTTCGTGAATGTGTTTGTAAAGTTACCAAGTTCCAGCAAATTGTTGGTCGGTAGATCAATATAAAGGAGAGGTGATATTATTTTTAGCCATTAATATTAACAAACAAAATTTAACAAAATCAACCTAGGGAAAATTAAACTAGCGTGAAATGGAACAAGTTTTCAATTTGGAATAGAATTCAAACAACAAACTTTTCAAGAAAAAGCATTTTGTCAACAATTAGAACCTTTTCCAAAGCAATTAAACAAAATAAGCCACCTTGGATGGAATACAAGATGAAGAATTTGGGACTATGTTAATAATTTAAATGATAAAATGTCACCCATACTCCACATCTACACCTTCGATCATCTTCAAAACAAAAATGAAAGAGAATTATTAAGGACAACAAGAAGTGATAGGAACTCTTAATTAATCCAATTGAGTTTACATAGTATTTTCTTCCAACCAAGGGTAGAGCTACACGGGGCGAGTGGGGGTTATAGTCCTCATCGAACTTCCAAAAAAAAATAAAAAATTCGGTCTACAACGGCAATTATATCTGATAAGGTCCCAATAACTTGACTTTGGGACCGTAATTTCTCAGATTCTATAACATTATAAATGCTAGTTCCTTTAAATAATTACAAAATTAAATTATTTATCCAAATTAATAGAGCTAATGAGGTTTTATTGTTAATTGTAGATAAATAAAGCGCACGTAGAAGTTATCAAATCGCGAAACAACTACGGTTACAATATACGAGCCAAAAGGAAGTTTCTAGAAAAACCTCGATCGATTTGGGCGCTACGGCACCGCGTCGCGGTTACCCCTAGGTGCTTCACGGTGATTTCGAGGAATTTGTCCTCGAGATTTTCACAGAAGCTTCCAATTGCTTCGGTGGTTGTAAGTGAATGAGTTGTTCGAAACGAATCATCCAAAAAGTTGACCCGATTACCCGAATACGAATGTTATAAATTGGAGGGTTGATTTTAGAGAAGGGGTCTTCTCTTTGCTCTCTTCTTCTCTAATTTTTTATTTTTCCTCTCTTTAATTCTCTGTAATTTTCTATTGAGAGAGCTCTTGAGTGTAGTGAGAACATCAAGAGTGCTCAATTCTTTATCTTTGTATTTGTTGGAGAGCTATAAATAAGGATTATAGATCGATCATCATCTTCTTCACCCATGTTCTTCATTTGTTTGTTATTTTCTGCAATTACGATTCTTGCGATGATTGGCTAGACTCTCCTTAGAGAGGTCAAGAATGCCAGAGCAATTTCATCCTACCAATGTTGTTTTGATTCTTTATTTCTGTTTTACATGTTAAATTTGAGAATCCTCTTAGGATAAGATTAGCAAACTTATACATTTCAACTCAAGCTTAGATTATTGTTACTTAGATAAGCTCAAGAACAATCATGCTATATGAAGAATTGAAGTATAAGTCAGCTACACTTGTTTGAAGTTGAAATTCTCATTAATACTCTTTGGTTACCATCAATGTTTAATTCAATTTATCTTCCAATCCACGAGCAATGACTTGCTACGTGGATCGAGTTATAATTAGAACAAATCAGCATTTTGGATGAATTGCAAAGGTTGAATTGACCTCTCCAAGCCCTATTTCTTATATCCTCAATCTCTATTTGTAGTTTCAATTTCATTTACAAATTAGTTGTTAATTTATTCTCTATTTTTAAACAAATCAATTTTATTTTTAAGAAAAATCTGTTTTCCAATTCTGTTTTGGTCTGTTTATCCGAATAAGGTTTTGAATCCAAACTGTCCCTGTGGAACGAATTCAACTTGCCCAAAGTCTTAATTCACATATCTATCTCTGCATTTATTTAGCAAGCTTTACAACCGATCAATATCCACTGCTATAGAATATGGAATCTGTTGCTATAGTTTGCCATTGAACGCTACCCATATATATGGGTCCCGTTTAGCAACAAACATTTTGGCAAAACATTTTTCAAAACATGGGTTAGAGGTTTTGGAAAGGACTGATTTTTGGTGAGGATGATCTCTACGGTGAGGAGATCATCCTTAGTAAAAATCAGCAAATTCCAAAACTTCTAGCCCCAGTTTACAATTTGAAAAATCGTGGACCGTCCATTTTTTGTAAACCATTTTTTATGGGGTTAGAAGTTTTGGAATGGGCTGATTTTTGGTGATGATGATCTCCTCACCGTAGAGATCATCCTCACCAAAAACCAACCCATTCCAAAACATCTAACCCATGTTTTGAAAAATGTTTTGCCAAAATGTTTGTTGCTCAACATTTCCATATATATATATATATATATATATATATATATATATATATATATATATGGGTCCCATTCAATGGCTAACTTTGTGGCAAAATATTTTTCAAAACATGAGTTAGAAGTTTTGGAATGGGCTGATTTTTGGTGAGGATGATCTCTACGGTGAGGAGATCATCCTCACCAAAAATCAGCCCATTCCAAAACTTCTAACCCATGTTTACAAGTTGAAAAATCATGGATCGTACATTTTTTGTAAACTATTTTTGATGAGGTTAGAAGTTTTTGAATGGGCTGATTTTTTGTGATGATGATCTCCTCACCGTAGAGATCATCATCACCAAAAATCAGCCCATTCCAAAACTTCTAACTCATGTTTTGAAAAATGTTTTGTCAGAAAGTTTGTCAAAAAGTTGGCCCTTGAACGTGACCCTGTATATATAGAGAGAGAGAGAAGGAAATGTTCAACACCAAATATTTTGCCCAAACATTTTTCAAAACATGGGTTAGAAGTTTTGGAATTGGCTGATTTTTGGTGACGATGATCTCTACGGTGAGGAGATCATCATCACCAAAAATCAGCCCATTCCAAAACTTCTAACCCCATATATATATATATATATATATATATATAGGGTCAGGTTCAAGGGCCATATGAGAAAACTTTCGTTTTTAATAAAATTTTAAAATATGAGTTAGAAATTTTGGATTGAGCTGATTTTTTGTGAGGATGATCTCTATGATGGGAAGATCATCCAAAAAAAAAAAAAAAAATCAGCCCTATCTAAACTTCTAACCCCATTAAAAGTGATTTAGAATGTGGACCGTCGATTTTTTACCACTTTTTATCACTAATTTGTAAATCACTTTTGATGGATTTAGAAGTTTCTGATTGAGCTGATTTTTTGTGAGGATGATCTTCTCATCATAGTGACCATCCTTGCAAAAAATCAGCTCAATCCAAAACCTCTAACCCTTATTTTGAAGAACGAAAGTTTTCTCATATGGCCCTTGAACCTGACCCATATATATATATATGGGTCCCGTTCAGCACCCTATGCTTTACCCTATGCTTTACCCTACACGTTTTGTCTTACATGGGTTAGAAGTTTTTGAATAGGCTAATTTTTGATAAGGATAATCTTTATGGTGAGGAAATCATCCTCACCAAAAATCAGTCCATTCTAAAACTTCTAACTCCATAAAAAATGGTTTAAAAAAAATGGACGATTCATGATTTTTCAACTTGTAAACATGGGACAAGAAATTTTAGAATTAGCTGATTTTTGGTGAGGAGGATCTTCTAACCGTAGAAATCATCCTTACCAAAAATCAGCACATTCCAAAACTTCTAACCCATGTAGAACAAAAAAAAGTAGAGTAAAGGGTAGGGGGCCAAACATTTCCCATATATATAATACTTGTATATATTAACATGTAAACATTGTCATGCACTCACGGGAAGTTATTGAAGCAACTAAGAATCACAGACTACATCTAAATTCAACTATTATCTTAGAATTTTAGAAATATCTCAACTACTTTTTTAAGGAAATAATTGTAGAACGTATGAAAAACTTCAAAACTCCATTATAAGAAAGACTTAGGAGATTAATATATATGAATGTATTCAAATTATATGTTTTATCATAGACAAGTGTGTTTTCTTAATCCTTTCTATCCTGATTGTAATTTGTTGCTCATTTAAATTATTAATCTTTTTACCCCCAAAAAGTTTGTCTTAATTCATTCAAGCATCATGTACCTTACATACTCCTTTGATAATATATAAGATGTGTTGGAACCTTGAGAAATAAGAATAAAATTATACAAGTTGCCTAGAGAAATAGAAGAAGAGATTTTCTTTTCTTATCCCACTAATTCAAGTTGCATAAAGATCTAAGATATGAAAACTAATACCAATTGAAAGATGATTCAAACCAAGTCAAATTTTATTGTTTTAATCTGTAGAGAAGGCTCATTAAGTCAAACTAACTCTTAGAGAGGATTGAGAAGGAATGGCAGATTGGATTGAAAGAATCAAATATGTATTATATGATTAAGGCAAAGAGTACAATGCCCACCTATGCACAAAAGGTTATGAATTTAATGTATTCGAGGTATGAAACATTAGTAGAGACTTTTATTTATGTTAGAAAGTTGATAATCTTGATTTAAAATGCAGACCAAAACTAAAGTATTTAGAGCGGAGCTAACATAACCCATCGAATATGAGAGCTACAAAGACAACCAATTGATAGATATTTTGACCAACAATATTCCTCAACCTTGTCATAGTGATAAAATTCACATCCCCAACTAGATGCCTTTGAACCATTTGGGTATTGCATTTTTTTAGGAAAGAGCATGAACTCTTTTTTAATTTAAACTCAAATTACGAAAGACAATCAAACGTAAAAGAGGTTCAATAAAAAAAAAATGGGGAATTATACAAAATGCTTATAAAATGTAGGAATCATTGCATTTTGAAAATTTATCTTTATTTTCTTTTGTTTTTGCTGAATAAAATAGATTTTTATGTAGAAGATCGATATAATTATTAGTCATCGAGTTCAAATTTAGCCCGCCCATCCCCCCAACTCCCACTCCAACTGACAGAAAATCCAGGCCCGTCCCTGTTTTCGAGGTGTCAACATTTCATTGGTTTTCTGAATGTGTAATATCGTTTGATCAGCTCTTGATGGAGATATAAAAGCATTTGTCTGGTATGAGATAGTTCGTGACGAAGTTAATTGGGTACCTCATTTGTATTCCACACGTCATTGTGTCATTGTGTCATGCAAGACGTCACGGCCTACGCCATTCGAAAGAAATCAATATTTTGTGGGCACAAACGTTTGTATTGCCCTGCAACTGGAGGAATTTATTAGGCCCTTTTCATTTATAAAACTATTCAGACGTCCTTTAATCATTTGGTGAACATCAATTGTCTCTTGGAAACATTAACCAATAGTTTGAATTTATATATATATATATATATATATATATATATATATATATATATATATATATATATATATATATATATATAACAAAGACAAAAAATTGACGTTTGGATTAAGGGAAGAGTCGTGATTTTCTGACTTTCCCTCTCACAAATTCCCATCAAACTCTTTCTACATGATTGTGAATAGAATCATAAATTTTTTTCAGGATTCACAATTGTAGATCTCTATAAAAAAAATACAGTTGTTTATTTCAAGGAAAAAATTATGATACTAGCACTTGTTGACGATAATTTATTAGAGGGGAGTCAATTTATCATTATTCTATAGAAATCACACCTCAATATTATTGATCAAGCCAAGGGTGTCTTATAAATTTATAAAAGTATAAGAAATCTTTGTAATTAACATATTTTCCAGGGATTAGCAATTAAAAATCCCTTTGGGGCTACGGCTGCACTTTTGCCTATAAAAGGGGAAGCCATGATCCTTAACGAAGTATCTTCTCTGCTCCTCTCTCTCTCTCTCTCTCTCTCTCTCTCTGCATCTAACTCACTTCCATATAAAATGGCAGAAAGGATTTCCTCTTCTACAACTAAAAGGTTCTAGTTTTTTTTTTTTTTTTGTGATTTATTTGTTCGACTCACCAAAACTTATTAACATACAATGTTGTATTCAGGGTTGCAGTTGTTACGGGGGCCAATAAAGGAGTTGGATTGGGGATATGTAAACAGTTAGCTCAGAATGGAGTTTTTGTAGTATTAACAGCTAGAAATGAGAAAAGAGGTGTTGAAGCTGTTGAAAATCTCAAAAAATCTGGACTAGCTGATGTGGTTTTTCATCAACTTGATGTGATGGACCCATCAAGTATTGCTTCCTTGGCAGAATTCATCCATACCCAATTCGGGAAACTTGATATCTTGGTAAGATTCAAAATCAATGTTTCTAAATGTTTCCATTTTTTTTTCTTAATTCGTTATCAACATTAATATTATTGAAAATGTGTTCATAACTGCTTTCAATATTTCAATCTACGTTATTTTTAGATCCTTGTATCGCTTTTTATAGAACCTTCATTTTATATATTCCTTCTAATTGGGATATAATCAGTCTTTGTTGAACATGCCCATCATTTATTTTTTGTATCAGATATTTAAAAATACATTACCTATGGCCCTTTTTACATAATCTATACTTGGGATTTTAAGACCCATTAGAAGATAATTAGGAGAGAGGTCACGGTAATGGTGACCAGAATGTTCGACATGTTGGAGAATTGTCCTGAATTCAATCCGGATTCTTGATGATCTGTTAACGACCCGTATGACCTGTTTGATTTGGGTTTTGATCTGACTTGTTTATCCTCTTTTGTAACCCTAAGTGTATGAAGGGTATTTTTAGGGTTTATTCTTTGTGTGTTGCAAAGAAAGCCGCCAGAGAGAGCTAAGAATGGGTGTAATAAGGGACTAGGGTTTTTTGATGAACGAAATCTCATTGTAGATAGTGGATTGATCATTGTTGCCCGTGGATGTAGGCATCTTGCCAAACCATGTAAATCGTGTCTCATGTTTCTATTTTCTTTATTTTGTTTTTCTTTTAATCTCTTGCTCCCAGTTCGTTTTATTTATTGCACGCTTTAGCACAGCACTGCATTTGTCATTCAAGTACCCTTTCCTATGGCTATCATCATAGTTTAGGTGGAAGTTGGGTGATTGTCCACGTGTACATACTATCAAATAGTTCTTAAGAAAGGCCTTATCCACTTGTATAATCTTCATTTTTTTTAATGTATTCATAATAAGTAAATTAAATTGCTTCGCTGAATTTTCTTTTTTCTTCTTTTATTACAAATTTTTGTGCTAGCTGTGAAATGGTCTTAATGATAGGTGAAATACTGAAACTCAATGCAGGTTAACAATGCAGGAATTACTGGAACCATAATAAATAGTGACATGGTACCGGGCCAAAGCAGCGAGGATGTTCAGGTAAGATTATGAGAATTTGGTTTATTAAGAAATTTGGTAATTTAAACTAGAGATATTTAAGAAAAAGTGACGAACTTTTTACCATTTCGGTTCACTGATCATTTTAATTACCAAAACATAAACAATAACAATAACGAATTCAGAGGTTTAAAGTGAAATTGTCACTTTAAACCTACGAAATAGTCACTTTGTTCTGAACTTTTTTTTAACGAAAACGTGTTTGTTCACGTTTTGGTAATTAAAATGAACAGTGAGCACGAATCGTAAATAACTCATTTTCAGCTCACGAAATAGTAATTCACCCTTTTAACTATAGGAAGTACTTAACTATTCTTCATGAATGCAGCGCAAATTGGTGGAAGCAATGACACAGACATACGAATTAGCAGAAGAATGTCTGAAAACAAACTACTATGGCACCAAAGGATTGACTGAAGCACTTCTTCCCTATCTTAAGCTTTCCAAATCACCAAGAATTGTTAATGTTTCATCCACAGTTGGCAAACTAGAGGTACAAAAACTCCTCCTTTATAATGGCATATTGGATGAACGATAATCACCCACTAATCCTATTCATAGAGCAATAATTTAGAGGGGAGATTGGTCTCTGTTCTAATCATGGTGACAAAATTCTGTGATTTTTTTTTCTTAAAAACCATTGAGTTTTTGAACAAATATTTGATTTATCAAAAAATCACGATTAATCATGATTTAATTGATGATTTTTTGAAAAATTCACAAATTGTTCTATTTTTAACATTTTTTGAATTATCATCTTATTGATATATGAAATAAGGGTCCCGTTCGGCACCCAACCATTTGCCCAACATGTTTTCTCCTACATGGGTTAGATGTTTTGGAATAGGCTGATTTTTGGTGAGGATGATCTCTATGATGAGGAAATCCTCCTCACCAAAAATCAGCCCATTCCAAAACTTCTAATCCCATCACAAATGGTTTACAAAAAATGGACGGTCCACGATTTTTCAACTTGTAAACATGAGGTTAGAAGTTTTGGAATGGGCTGCTTTTTGGTGAGGATGATCTTCTAATCGTAGAGATCATCCTCACCAAAACTCAGAGATTATCCTCACCAAAAATCAGCCCATTCCAAAACTTCTAACCCATGTAGGACAAAACATGTTGGGCAAATGGTTGGGTGCTGAACATTTCCCATGAAATAAATTCTCGATTAATCCGACTTTTTTCAAAGCCATCTTTTAGTTCCAATAAATTAGAATAATCACTTGATCCACAAAGCAATTTGTGTTGGAAAAATGCAAAATTAGTTGTGGTAAAAGAGTAATTTTCTTATTTTATTCCTCATTTAAATTCTTCTACTTGTGTTCCAGTATGTCCCTAATGAAAGGGCTAAGATGATACTAAATGATGTTGATGGTCTCACTGAGGAGAAAGTTGAGGGAGTGCTGAATGAGTTTCTAAAGGATTTCAAGGATGGTTTGTTAGAAAGCAAAGGCTGGTCTTGTCCATTTCCTGTTGCCTACGTAGTCTCTAAAGCAGCTATGAATGCTTACACAAGGATTCTTGCAAAAAAGTTCCCTACTTTCATGATAAATTCTGTTTGTCCTGGTTTTGTAAAAACAGATTTGAATTTCAATCTTGGGTCATTGACCCTTGAAGAAGGCGCCGAAACTCCAGTGTGGTTAGCTTTGTTACCTGATGGCGGATCTTCTGGCCTCTTCTTTTCTCGAAAGGAAGTAAGGTCGTTCTGATCGGAAAAAACATATTAGAAGAGACTTATAAAGGTGGAATTATTCTATTGTGGATGTTCTAAACATATTATTAGGAGAGAATAACTGTAGAACTTTTCTATTGTGGATGCATGTTCTACACTTAGGTAGCTCTTTTGCATGAATGTCTTTGTATTACATCGTTACAAAAATAAATAAAAAAATCGAGTGCTCGAATCCTTATTTTTGTTATACCTTTACCTATCCAGGAGCGATATAATAACCACAATTTATCATATCCAATTAAAAACTAATTGATATCTTTTATTCCAACAGTTAGCCCTTCCTTGATCTACTTCTCTATTTCTAATTTGAAATTGTTGGTATACAAAGATTCCAAAAAAGAGTGGCCAAGGAATATGCTCCGTCTTGATTCTACTTAATATAAAATAATTGGACTCAAAAGAAATTTTCCAGAATTCTAATTTTGTGATGAGAAGAATACAATATGAGAAAATTTCAAGTATAATTCGGTAAATCTAACGAGAAGTTATAAATTTAATGATTTTGAGTTTTATAGTAAATTAAGTCATGTTCAATAGCCAATTAGTTGGCCAATGTGATTTGTCTTGTAGAAAATCAGCCCATTTCATATATCATGCATATAGTTGTAATCACCTGAATTTTTGGATTGATTATTTAAAATATGACTTAAGGTAATTAATTGGAGAATGATGATGTTGGTAATATTGGTATTTGTGAAAATAATATTTTTATGTGTGTCTTGACTAGAAATAAAACGGGTTGAGTTGAATGACATGAAGATAAAAACATCTGGGGTCAAATTCCTTATTAATCTATAAACAAAGACTAAGGTCAAGGGTGGCATGTAATCAAGTTTAAAACTGAGAGGGGAATCTCTAACATTCACTAATGCATGAGGAGGACTTTGCAAATTACCCTATATCTAGGTGATAATAAATAATAAAAAAAATGATTTACCTTCCTTTCGGTTGTCGAATAGAGAAAAGAAATGGATTGTGAGTTAGTGGTGGTCCTTGTTAATGAAATGTGTTTGTCTGTACGTGGGAGGCAAAGATAGTAATTGAAATGACGGTTGTGGTAATGGTGGACCTCACCACTTGCTTGCAAAATAAAAAGAAAGAATATGAAGCATTATTGGTTGGAATTATGTTAATGGTGGTCATCACTACTAACTTGCAAATTGAAATAAATGATGTGAAGCATTTTTAGTAGTTTAGAGGGTAAAATTGATATTAGACCCATGATATAAATAAGACAAATATCTATGATTAATTACAATAATTAATGCGTATCTTGAGATATTGATTGATATATCTTGGATTAAACTTTATTTAGTTAAGATTGTAATTTTATCCAAAAATAGAAAATCTCATAATTTATTAGAGAAGATCTATTTCTAAATAAGAATAGATTTTGTAAGGTGAACTATTAGGTAGAAGGAAGAGAGACTCTTAGGAGGAAGCAAAAAGGTAGAGGAGGTTAGGTTTTGTAAATCTTGTAATGGTTTGAAAAATAGTAAAATGATTTTTTCGAGTTCAAGGACATAGTCTTATTTTAGGATGAACCACATAAATAAATATTGTGTTTTGTCTTCTCTCCTTGTTTTCTATCTCTTTGATTATTTTTATGTATGATTTTTGATCATTTGACAATGCTGACATTACAACAATGCTCTTACACCATTTGATACAAGTAAAGGCGACAGCTGCGTAAAGAACTAGGATGGTATTGATACAAAATTAGAAGAACACGCAAGAAGATTACAAATGTCTTTCCAATGTGGTTGAATCAAGATACACTGACAAAATATCTTTATAAGTGAGTCCTAAATATATTAAGGCTCTAACAAAGTCATCAAAACTGCAAAAGCCTTTTAGATCAATAAAAAGTCTCTTTCTTTTATTTATTTTATACATAACTTAGTAAAAGCAATGTAGTATTGGAGAACCTAATGGGGTTGGGTCAATTATAAAACTAGAGCAAGAGATCGCTCTCTCTGATTGTATAGTGCCCTTAGTCCACAGTAATGACATTGCCCGCTTAGGTTTTAACCTGCCCAACTTTAAAATACTTAGTGTTAAAAGCTTATAGTTCAAGCTTTAAACATTAACCTACTTGATGTGGGAATATGTCATGATCTTGTCGGTGCGTCTACTTAGAAAATGAGAAGGGATAGTGAGACCAAGAGGTGAAAGTGGAGCCGTCATGTGTATTTAATGGAATGGAAGAGGGAGTTGAGAGTGTTTATAAAATGAGTGGTTTCCTTACTTATTCTGCTGCATATTAGGAAACTTCTATGGGATTAGGTGGTGCAACAATAAATACTAGTGTCATCCTAAAAGTTGGGATACCTTGCGATACGTAAAAAAAAAAATATTATACTAGCTAGAGGTCATTGATCTCTTAAACCCTTCAATATATCTTCACCTATCCATGCTTGTAAAGTTTTCCAGTGTCAATGGACTGTAACCCAATAGATTTAAGTGTGTCAAGTGTGAAAAATCGAAACAACAAGGATAATAGAAAACAAAGCCCAGACTCAACCTATCAAGATTTTGAAAAGAGAAAAAGCACTTCTTTGATTGATATCTCAATTTTTGGGGTGACTTACCATTTCATGAGTTGAATTTGACAAACTTATGACTGTTCATTTCAATTATCAATATGTGAACGATGACATATTCGGAGGTTTTAAAGTGATTATTTTTCATATTTAAATTGACTATCCTGTTAAAAATAGTGAAACCTGCAGGATAGTTATTTTAAAACTTCGAATTTGTTACCATTCATGTTTTGGTAATTAAAATGAACAGTGAGCCGGAATTTTAAATTTGTCAAAAGTGGATCATGTTTTTCATAAATATCTCCAACTTTTATATAAAAAGGAGTTGTTTAATAAGGTCACTTCTATTACAGAAGATGCGTATGCTTCATTACGATAAGCATGTGATGATAAACCTAGTCCAGTTATTCTTCTGAATGTCTAGAAGGTTAATATTGTTGATTCGTGATAATTTGACCATCTCATGTGACAAACTCAATCAATTACCCTGACATGGCAAGTTCGAGGAACCGTTGATCTGCACTCCTCGAGATACATAGCTGAACATTCCCATAAATAATGTATCTCGTGGGAACAATGTATCCCGAGGAGCACATATCTATGATTTCCAAACTTGTCACGTCAAGCAGTTGATTGAGTTTGCCACGTGAGGTAGTGAGATTATCACGACTCTAATTATGTTTGATCAGGTCTTGATGAAGATGTATATATGCACTGAGTCGTGATAATCTCACTACCCCATGCATATTCAATGGACTACTTGATGTGACAAATTCAGGAAAAATAGATATGTTCTCTTAGGGATACACGATTGAAATCGCCTCGACCCGTTTTCACTCAATAGTGGATATGGGTCCGATTCATTAAATGGGGGACTTTAAAATAAAGGAGTCGCCACCTAGTTTAGGTCTAGGAACCATAAATAACTCCAAATGGAAATGGGTCGATCCACGGATCAAAGGTATGGGTCAGGGGTCAGGTCACGGGTTTCGGAAGGTGTTAGGCACCGAACCCGCCCAATCAATATGATCGGTCTCTACTACAATCCAAGATCACCCTATGGTCAACATACAGAGACTACGGTCAAGGTCACAGTCCAATCATCATCATCAATTCATGTTGGATTTTCCAACCAAATCCCATGGCTAAAATTTATCCCAATTATCACACGATTCTTCTTTGAATTCCACAAAGTATGGGAAGGTTTGAAAAAGCCCTAATTAGCTCCATGACCTGAAATTAATTAAGAAACTCCACCTGCAAATATTCCTCAAACTGTCCGAGATAGAAGATCATGAGAATATCCTAAATAGGAAGATTACAAATGGAAACATGTCAAACTGGGACTTAACATTTCTAAATTAGGAATGTAAAATTTCCTAAATTAAAGCTCATAAGATATATGCTGCGTTCCCAAATTAGAAATTTTAAAAAAGATACATTTCCTAAAATAGAATATTCTAAAAAATGTAAGTTTCTAAATTTGAAATTCCCATATTTCCATGAATATGAACTTTCTAAATACAAGGATGCAGGATTCTCTAAATTGGGAAATTGATAAAATATGAAATTTCTGAATTAGAAACCTATGAATATATTCTCCCAAAATAGGAAATTATGCAACCCCATATTAAAAAGTTTCTAAATATGAGTTTTCCAAGAATCCACAATAATCCCCAAAAAGGAGAATTATATAAACAATGCAGTCCCATATTAGAAAATCATGGATTCACCAAAAATCACTAAATTGAAAATTTATCAAAATAGAGAATCTATGTTACCACACTTACTAAATTGGAGATCCACAATTACCAAAGCATACACAATCTAAAAATTCGTGAAAGATCATATTCGGCCAATTCTCAAAATAATAGATGAGCTTAAATATCATCACAAATCGTATGAATCTAACTCAAGCATAATGATCATGATATTTAAAGAAAAAGATCCCCTAATTCTACTAACATGCGAAACAACAATGAAAAATAAAAAAAAATAAAACACCTAGAAATCTGCATTAAAAAACTGAAGAACAAAATATTCTCCTAACCCTATCAAGGCTAAAAAAACAAAAAAATAAAAAAAAATATAGAATAAAAAGCATAAATAAAAAATTGCTATTAATCCTATCAATATACAAAAAAAATAAAAAATAGAAAAATGCATAGAAAATATATCCTAGTAATCCTATTGCTACGTAAAAATAAATAAAAATAAAAATAAAAATAAAAAATGCATAAAAAATATTCTATTAATCCTATTACTATGTAAAAACAAGAAAAATACATACAAAGATTCGTAACAAAATTCTTCTAATCCTATCGACGTATGAAAGTAAACAAAAATAAATACATAAAAACAAACTTAACAAAAAATGACTTACCTATAGAATAAAATAATGCTGAGTCGATCCCTTCAAGTCTGATCCGAAGGCTTGCGAGTATTCGCTGCTTTGAGTAGAGAGGAGGAGTGAATCGTTGTAGTAGTGCGCGGAAAGATCGGGCAGCAAGGAGGACGTTCTAGCTACGTTGTAGGCTTAACCGGGAGAGAAAAAAACGGCAAGGGGATGTTAAGATATGAACACAGTAGGGAGAGAATAGGTTTAATGGTTTAAACACATGGGAGACGGAGAGAGTAGGTTCATTGTCTGAAAAACGTGGAGGAAAGATCAGGGAGGGGAGTCTGTTGGGGCGTTAATGATGAGGGCTGAGAGATGAGTTGTAATGAGGCTATGGAACATACAATGGAGATGGAACAGCAAGGGGTAAGGTGTTCATTAGTGGGTTGAAAACGTGAGGGAGATGATGATATTGGCTGGGCAATAAAACCTGAGAGAAGAAGGCGTTGAAGAAGATGAAGGAGCTGGAAGAAGAAGGCTGAAAACGTGGGAGAACTTGGCTAAAAGAGAGAGAGAGCAAAGAGAGAGAGACTGAAGAGCAGAGGTGAAAGAGAGATGTTGAAGAAGAAGAGAAGAAGACGTGGAGAGAGGAGCAGATCTGTCCGTTCAGTCCAAGGACGTTGAGCAAGATGATCCTCGTTCAGCCTATGGACATTGAGCAGCCAAGAGGGAGAGGCGTTGAAGGAGATGATTGTCCGTTCAGCCTAAGGATGTTCCAAGAGAAGCCGATCCCTAGAGAGAAAACGTTCTCTCTTTTATATAGAAAGCAACTTTCTATTTTTTGGTTTTTTTATTTCTTTCTAATTTTTCTTCTTTCTTTTTTCTATACGCATTCTTTTCTTTTGGAAAAATGATGGTGGGGTGATCCCCCGCTACTCGTAGCACGGTAACTTCAACTTGTGATTGGTCTACTCTCGTTTCGATGAAAAATTTTGTTTTAGGTTTTATTGATTTGAATTTAATTGGTTTAATTGTTTAACTTTTGATTTGATTTTAATTGTTTAATTTTGAATTGGATTTAGAATTTTTTTAATTTTAAGTTTTAATTATTTAATTTCAAATTAGATGTTAATCGTTTAATTTTAAGTTTTAATTATTTAATTTTGAATTGGATGTTGAATTTTAATTGTTTAGCTTTGAATTGGATTTTAATTGTTTAATTGTGAATTAGATTTAAAATTTTTTGTTTGAATTAAATTTTATTTGTTTAATTTTTAAGTTTTAATTATTTAATTTTGAATTAGATGTTACTAGTTTTACTTTTTACGTTTTAATTATTTAATTTTTTTATTTGATTTTAATTTTTAAATTTTAATTGCTTAATTTTTTTATTTGATTTTAATTTTTAATTTTAAGTTTTAATTGTTTAATTTTTTATTTGATTTTCATTTTTATTATATTTTCCTAAAGATCGAGATTTCTAAGTTGAGTTTGGCGGTTGAGGGGGCATTTCGGTCTTTTTTACGATTTTTCTTAAAATTTTCTGTTTTTGTCGGTTTGGGTCCCATTAGACTTGAAATCCTATTCTAAGTACAATGGAGGTACTTTCGGAGGTCCAAAATTTATGAGGGGTATTTTCGTCATTTTGTCAGATTTTTGCGGATTTTTACGAATTCTAGCGTGAGGTTTCTTTTAGTCCCAACGTGATTATTTCTATGTTTCAAAGTCGTATTTTCCTAACGTGACGAGATCTCTAGGTTATCGAACTGTGTTGTGAGCCTACGCGTACGTGCTTGCTAAATCGGGTGTGACGTATGGCGATCCTAAGCGTGCGTAAATTTCTATGTCGAGTCGTAACGAGTAGGGGAGATGAAAAGAGTGGAAACGGAGGGAATCAGGGACAGTACTCACAAGCCTTCGAATTCTTTGCGATCATCATTAGGAATTCACGGTAACCGGATGACGAATTGTCGAATTAGGCAGATGCAAAAATGGGGTGTCTACAGAAGATGCGTATGCTTCATTACGATAAGCATGTGATGATAAACCTAGTCCAGTTATTCTTCTGAATGTCTAGAAGGTTAATATTGTTGATTCGTGATAATTTGACCATCTCATGTGACAAACTCAATCAATTACCCTGACATGGCAAGTTCGAGGAACCGTTGATCTGCACTCCTCGAGATACATAGCTGAACATTCCCATAAATAATGTATCTCGTGGGAACAATGTATCCCGAGGAGCACATATCTATGATTTCCAAACTTGTCACGTCAAGCAGTTGATTGAGTTTGCCACGTGAGGTAGTGAGATTATCACGACTCTAATTATGTTTGATCAGGTCTTGATGAAGATGTATATATGCACTGAGTCGTGATAATCTCACTACCCCATGCATATTCAATGGACTACTTGATGTGACAAATTCAAGAAAAATAGATATGTTCTCTTAGGGATACACGATTCCCTTGAGATACACTTTTTTATGGAGAAGTGCAATCATGTAACCCGAGGGGAGAAGATCTACTGTTCTTAAACTTGTGGGTAGTCGATTGAGTTTGCCAGGTGGGATAGTTAGATTAGCATGGTTCATATGCACTGCTCTATTGTGAAACGATTCCTTAAGTACATAATTGAGTGCCTCATTGATATTCCACACGTCATTGTCTCATTGATTGTTGGACCTTAGGAAAAATCCCCCACTAGAATGCATGCAAGACGTCATGCCCTACGTGGCTACGACCATTCGAGAAGAATGTCTAGCCGTCAATATTTCCCGGGCACGTTACGATTACAATTCGAAAATTCAGCAATTTATTATAGCCCTTTGCATTTTAAAAAACTATTCAGACCTCCTTTTTACTGTTTGGTTAACGTTATTAGTCCTTTGAAAACTTTAGCCTTACCCCCATTGAACAATAATTAATCCTTGATTGACATTATTAGGCCTGGTCCCAGAAAATGTTGTTAATTACATCTTCCAGTTTGCACTATCTCAAGCCATAATCTTTTATTAATTTGGAAAATAATTGAGTCATGATGAAGTGAAATTGAAATAGGCATCGTTTCACACATTGCTAACATGGATGTGTGTACAGAACCATAGATACTTTTAATCGAGGTAATATACTTCCCAATTTTTTTGACCAAAGTTTCAATTTTATATGTAAAGAAGTGGATTGTTGGAAGTTTCAAAATTTGAAGGAACTCTCTTTGATGCAAGACACGTGGTGTTTTCAATTTATTTCATAACCCTCTATTTACACCAAAATTTAAAATACCTCCTTTGAAATGCCACGTACAATTCAATGAAAGTTCCTTCAAAATTTTGAAATGGGTTGCCCGCTTCAAAGTTTTTTTCAATTGGAAGAGGAAATTCAAAGCTGAAATTACTAATCAAGTCAAATGGGTCTTATAAATTTCAAAAGGTATACGAAGTCTTTGTAGTTAACATATTTCTCAGTGTGTAACATTAAAAAAATACTTTTCTTTTACGTGAGGCGATGAGCCTGTTTTGCATCCTATAAAATGAAAAGCCAACGAGATCTTCTTGGCACTGTAGTTAGAGTGGGCCCAATGGATTTATATTTTGGTCCATAATCTTGTCTTGGGTTCTGGATTGTAATGTACTTTTTCATTCATCTTGATTTATCCTTTGAATCTCGTGACTTTGATCTATCACAAGTAAATAACTTAAATTAGGCCAAAAAATTATAATTTATTCGAAAATAATAATAAACATAGACTATCAATGAATTATGTCTATTTAAAAATTTTAGTATATTATTGAATTTTAAAGTCTTTGTAAATAAGGCTCTAGAAACAACTTTCTAGGCCCTGATCAAAATCCTTCTTTTTTCGTACCTTTACTTAATCCAAGAATGTTATTGACTGTAATTTATCAAATCCAATTAAAAAAACCAATGGATATATATATTCCAATAATTAGCCATTTCCTTGATCTAGATTCTCTATTTCCAATTAAAATTGTTATTGTAAAAAAAAATCCCGGAAAGAGTGGCCATGAAATTACTTCAAATTAACATTATATATACTTTGTTTTTATTGAAGTATACGATATGAGAAAAATTAAAGTATAATTCAGGATTGTTTTTTGAAATTTTGGAAAAGCTAACAATGTGAAAATACAAATTTCATGATATTAAATTTTATAGTAAAATTTACACAAAGATAAGACTTCACTTTTTTCAACTATCTATCAGTAAAATAATATATATTATGAATCATATCTAATTGTAACTATTGTAATACATATAATACTTGAACATAAATATTTATTATAAATATTGTCATGCACTCATGGGAAGTTATTGAAGCAAATGAGAATCACAGACTACATCTAAATTCAACTATTATCTTAGAATTTTAGAAATATCTCAACTACTTTTTAAAGGAAATAGTTCTAGAACAAATGAAAAACTTCAAAACTCCATTATAAGAAAGACTTAAGGGATTAATCTATACGAAATGTATACAAATTAGGGAAATGTTCAGCACCAAACATTTTGGCAAAACATTTTTCAAAACATGGGTTAGAAGTTTTGGAATGGGCTGATTTTTGGTGATGATGATCTCTTTGGTGTACAGATCATCATCACCAAAAATCAGCCCATTCCAAAGCTTCTAACCCTATCAAAAATGGTTTACAAAAAATGGACGATCCACGATTTTTCAACTTGTAAACATGAGGCTAGAAGTTTTGGAATGGGCTGATTTTTGGTGAGGATGATCTCCTCACCGTAGAGATCATCCTCACAAAAAATCAGCCCATTCCAAAACTTCTAACCCATGAAGGACAAAAATGGTTGGCTAAAATGTTGGCCAAAATGTTTGGTGCTGAACGAGACCCTACAAATTATATTTTTTATCATAGACAAGTGTGTTTTCTTAATCCTTTCCATCCTGGTTGTAATTTGTTTCTTGTCTAAATTATTAATCTTTTTGCCCCCAAAAGGTTTAAGTGTCTTAATTCATCCTAGCATCATGTACCTTACATACTCCTTTGATAATATATAAGATGTGTTGGAGCCTTGAGAAATGGAAGAAGAGATTTTCAAATCTAATACCAATTGAAAGATGATTAAAACCAAGCCAAATTTTATTGTTTTGATCGGTAGAGAAGGCTCATTAAGTCAAACTAACTCCTAGAGAGGATTGAGAAAGAATCGCAGAATGGATTGAAAGAATCAAATATGTATTTATATAATTAAGGCAAAGAGTACAATGCCTACCTATGCACGAAAGGTTATGAATTTAATGTGTTCGAGGTATGAAACATTAGTAGAGACTTCTATTTATGTCAAAAGGTCGATAATCTTGATTTAAAATATAGTTCAAAACTAAAGTATTTAGAAAGGAGCTGACATATCCCATCGAATATGAGAGCTACAAAGACAACCAATTGATAAATATTTTGACCAATAATATTCCTCAACCTTGTCATAGTGATAAAATTCACATCCCCAACTAGATGCCTTTGAACCATTTAGGTATTGCATTTTTAAGGAAACAGCATGAACTCATTTTTAATTTAAACTCAAACCACGAAAGACAGTCTAACTTAAAAGATGTTCAATAAAAAAAAGGGGGGGAATTATACAAAAATGCTTATTAAATGTAGAAATCATTGCATTTTGAAAACATATCTTTATTTTATTTTGTTTTTGCTGAATAAAAAAGATCTTTATGTAGAGGATCAATATAGTTATTAGTCATCGAGTTCAACCCCCCCCCCCCCCCCCCCCATTTAAAAAAGGGGGGAATTATACAAAATGCTTATATAATGTCGGAATCATTGCATTTTGAAAATACATCTTTATTTTATTTTATGTATGCTGAATAAGAAAGATCTTTACGTAGAGGATTGATATAATTATTGGTCAAAAACAAAAGATGTCACTGAAAGTCACTGAAAGATGTCACTTCTACTTTTATTGGTTTTGTTGGAGTGTTAGAAAGTCACTGAAAGATGTCACTTCTACTTATAACACAAGGTTGAAAACAAAAGTAGGAGTCATTGCATTTTGAAAACATACTTTTTGACAGAAGGTCGAATATGCAAGACGTCACAGCCTATGCCATTCGAAAGCAATCAATATTTCGTGGGCACAAACGTTTGTATTGCCCTTGGCAACTGGAGCAATTTATTAGGCCCTTTGCATTTATAAAACTATTTATGCCATTAACCTAATCCCATTGATAAATAAATAATCCTGGATTAACATTATATTGTGCCTGGTCTAGGAAAATCTTGTTTAAGACTGCGTTGCACCAATTTTTTAACAAATCGGGTGAAGTTTCACTTTCAATTTCTATTATTTCAAGCCGTGACCTTTTGTTTACAAGGGAAAAAGTGCAAAACTTTAAATTTATATATTTATATATATATAACAAACCACAAAAAGTTGATGTTGGATTAAGGGAAGAGTCGTGATTTTCTAACTTTCCCTCTAACAAATTCCCATCAAATCTCTCCACATGATTTTGCATAGGATCATAAATTTTTTTCAGGATCCACAATTGTACATCTCCATATTCTAAGGAAAAAAAATTATGGTTCTAACACTTCGTGAGGATAATTTATTAGAGGGGGAGTCAATATATCATTATTCTAAACAAAATTCACACCCCAATATTATTGATCAAGCCAACTGTGTCTTATAAATTTATAAAAGAAATCTTGGTAATTAACATATTTTCCAGGGATTAGCAATTAAAAATCCCTTTGGGGCTACGACTGCGCTTCGGCATATAAAAGGGGAAGCCATGATCCTTAACGAAGTATCTGCTCTGCTCCTCTCTCTCTCTCTCTGCATCTAACTCACTTCCATATAAAATGGCAGAAACGATTTCCTCTTCTACAACTAAAAGGTTGTAGTTTTATTTTTATTTTTTATGATTTATTTGTTAGACTCACAAAAACTTATTGACATATAATGTTGTATTCAGGGTTGCTGTTGTTACAGGGGCCAATAAAGGAATTGGAGTGGAGATATGTAAACAGTTAGCTCAGAATGGAGTTTTTGTAGTATTAACAGCTAGGAATGAGAAAAGAGGTGTTGAAGCTGTTGAAAATCTCAAAAAATCTGGACTATCTGATGTTGTTTTTCATCAACTTGATGTGATGGACCCATCAACTATTGCTTCCTTGGCAGAATTCATCCATACCCAATTCGGGAAACTTGATATCTTGGTAAGATTCAAGACCAATGTTTTCAAATGTTTCCATTTTATTTTTTTCTTAATTCTTTATCAACATCATCAAGCCTTATCCCAAAGATTTGAGATCAGCCTAGTGAATCCTATTCTGCCATTCAATTCTGTCTGGAATCACATATTCTAATATTATTGAAAATGTGTTCATGTCCGCTTTCAATATTTCAATATACGTTATTTTAGATCTTTGTATTGCTTTTTATAGAACCTTCATTTTATATAATCCTTTAATTGGGATATGATCAGTCTTTGTTGGACATGCCCATCATTTATTTTTTGTTTCAGATGTTTAAAAAATTCATTACCTATGACCCTTTTTACATAATCTATACTTCGGATTTTAAAATCCATTAGAAGATAATTAGGAGAGAGGTCAAGGTGATGGTGACCAGCATGTTCGACATGTTGGAGAATTGTCATGAATTCAATTCGGATTCTTGATGATCTGTTAACGACCCGTATGACCTGTTTGGTTTGGGTTTTGATTTGACTCGTTTTATCCTCTTTGTAACCCTGAGTATATAAAGGGTATTTTTAGGGTTCATTCTTTGTGTGTAAGAAAGAGAGCTGTTAGAGAGAGTTAAGAATAGGTGTAACAAGAGACTAGGGTTTTTTGATGAACTTTGTAGAAATCTTGTTGTAGATAGTGGATTGATCATTGTTGTCCGTGGACGTAGGCATCTTGCCAAACCATGTAAATCGTGTCTCATGTTTCTATTTTCTTTATTTCTTTTTTGCTTTTAATCTCTTGCTCATAATTCATTTTATTTATTGCACACTTTCGCACAGCACCAGATTTGTCATTCGAGTACCCATTCGTATAGCTATCGTCCTAGTGTAAGTGGAAGTTGGGCGATTATCCACGTGTACATACTATCAAATAGTTCTTAAGAAAGGCCTCATCCACCTGTATAATCTTCATTTTTTTAATGTATTCATAATGAGTAAATCAAATTGCTTCGCTGAATTTTTTTCTTCTTTTATTACAAATTTTTGTGCTAGTTGTGAAATGGTTTTAATGTATAGGTAAAAAACTGAAACTCAATGCAGGTTAACAATGCAGGAATTACTGGAACCATAATAAATGGTGACATTACACCGGGCCAAAGCAGCGAGGATGCTTTGGTAAGTTTATGAGAATTTGGTTTGTTAAAAAATTTCATAATTTTAACTAGACATATTTAAGAAAAAGTGCTCAACTTTTTACGACTCCTGTTCACTGATCATTTTAATTATCAAAACATGAACAATAACGATAATGAATTGAGAGGTTTTTAAAGGGACTATTTTAGAGATTTAAAGTGACAATTTCACTTTAGACCTGTGAATTGTCACGTTAAACCTAGGAAATAGTCACTTCGTTTTAAAGTGTTTTTAACGAAAATGTGATTGTTCACTGTTATCTAAATTTACGCATGCAAGTATACGTATCGAAACAAGTAATAAAGTGATAAGAAAGTATCGTTCCCACGGAGACTAAATAGCAATCTATTGCTAATTACCAATTTATCTCAATCTAATTTTATCCAAACAAGAGTAAAAAATAAGATTTAAAACTAAACAAGAAAATAACACAGATAATAAATTTGAAGTTTAAAATCAATGAGTGATGAAATCTAGATTTATAATTTCCCCCAAACAATCCACTTGATTAAATTCTCATTCCCTCTATGATAAATTAATCCACTATGATTATCATCCAAGAACACTAAATTCTCTACAAGCCTCTTCCGATGGTTATGTAAAAATACCATTTTAGACTAACTCCCTATATGCGTATGAGAATTAAATCAAGAAGAATTCATTAAGAATAAGTTCTCATAAGGAATGCACATACAACTTGAGTATATTCCTATATCAAATTAGCATATGTTAATCTATCTATGTCATGAACATAAAATAATTCTGTCGATATTATTAAGGTTCACCAAATCAATTCAATCAATGATCAGTTAATCAAATCGCATTAAACATTGATTAGAATAAACAATCACATGTGGGATCATAAAAGAAAGAAAGAAAACTAATCAAATATCATGAATAGGTTCCATTATAATCCTAGAATAGAAATTAATTCTTCATTGAAAAGAAAACAAAATCACAAAAGTATTCAGCCATTCTTAAAGATTACAAATATCTAAAGAAGAGATAAAGTTCAGAAAGATAAAACTCAAAAGTCGAATCTCCATCTCTCGTCCTCTTTCTCGATCTTGTACCTCCAAGAAAAACCCCAACACTTCTGTCCTGGAATAAGGGTTAAACTTTCCTATTTATAAGTATGGAGTCATTAGGGTTTAATAGTCCCAAAATCCGTCTCTAATTCGATTACCAAAAATTAACGTGTAAAGTGGGAAACGTGAGCAAGCCATGGCCTCAAAACATATCATGTTGCTGCTTATATTTTCATATTTCTGTTGTGCAATTCTTGAATTCTCGCCATGGTCTCGTTTTCTATCAACTTGCAGCTTGAAGACTTTTTTTTTAGCTTGTGTGCTTAGCTTCCTTCTTCCAAGAGAGAGCTAAGTTGGATCCAGAATTTCTCCTAAACATATGCAAACATCCCAACGTTCCATATTGTTCCTAAACTGCAAAATGAGCATAAAAATCAAATAAAAACATAGAATCACCTAAAAAATATAAAATAAACTAAACTTAACTAAAAACAATTAAAAGGCTCTAAAATTAACAAAATATTATATCTAAAAGTGGTTAATTCATAGGTATAAAACCTACTCATCATTCACATTTTGATAATTAAAATGAATAGTGAGCGGGAATTGTAAATAACTCATTTTCAGCTCATGAAATAGTAATTCACCCTTTTAACGATAGGAAGTGCTGAACTATTCTGCATGAATGCAGCGCAAAGTGACGGAAGCAATGAAACCGACATACGAATTAGCAGAAGAACGTCTGAAAACAAACTACTATGGCACCAAAGAAGTGACTGAAGCACTTCTTCCCTATCTTAAGCTTTCCAAATCACCAAGAATTGTTAATGTTTCATCCACAATTGGCAAACTAGAGGTACAAAAACTCCTTTATAATGACATATTGGATGAACGTTAATTGTCCACTAATCCTATTCATAGAACAATAATTTAGAGGGGAGATTGGTCTCTATTCTAATCATAGTGACAAAATTCTGCAACTTTTTTTCTTAAAAACCATTGAGTTTTTGAAAAAATATTTGATTTATAAATAATAATAAAAACACAATTAATCATGATTTAATTGATGATGTTTGAAAAATTCACAAATTATTCTATTTTTAACATTTTTTGAATTATCATCTTATTGATATATGAAATAAATTCACCATTAATCCGACATTTTTTGAAGCCATCTTTTAGTTCCAAAAAATTAGAATAATCACTTGATCCACAAAGCACTTTTTGTGTTGGAAAAATGCAAAATTAATTGGGTAAAAGGGTAATTTTCTTATTTTATTCCTCATTTAAATTCTTCAACTTGTGTTCCAGTATGTCCCTAATGAAAGAGCTAAGATGATGCTAAATGATGTTGATGGTCTCACTGAGGAGAAAGTTGAGGGAGTGTTGAATGAGTTTCTAAAGGATTACAAGGATGGTTTGTTAGAAAGCAAAGGCTGGTCTACTACACTCCCTGTTGGCTACATGGTCTCTAAAGCAGGCTATGAATGCCTACACAAGGATTCTTGCAAAAAAGTTCCCTACTTTCATGATAAATTCTGTTTGTCCTGGTTTTGTGAAAACAGATTTGAATTTCAATCTTGGGTCATTGTCCCTTGAAGAAGGCGCCGAAACTCCAGTGTGGTTAGCTTTGTTACCTGATGGCGGATCTTCTGGCCTCTTCTTTTCTCAAAAGGAAGTAATGTCGGTCTGATCAAAAAAAAAATTAGAAGAAACATATTAGAAGAGACTTATAAAGGTGGAACTATTCTATTGTGGATGTTCTACACATATTATTAGAAGAGAATAAATGTAGAACTATTCTATTGTGGATGCATGTTCTACACTTAGGTAGCTCTTTTGCATGAATGTACTTGTATTACATTGTTATAAAATAAAATAAAAACTGAGCGTTTGAAAATAAAATGAAAGAGAATTAATAAGGACTACAAGTGACATGAACTCTTAATTAATCCAATTGAGTTTACCTTGTATTTTCTTCCGATCAGGGGCAGAGCTACACAGGGGCGAGTGGGGGTTATAGCCCCCACCGGACTTCAGAAAAAAGAAAAAAAAAAGGTCTATAGAGGCGGATATATCTGCCGCTATAGAATATGGTATCCCTCGCTACATGTTTGAAAGTTTGTCGTGGTCGTTATTTTCACACTTTTCATAAATTGAAATGCATCAAACCATATCGTTAAAATACCAGAATATACACAAAGATTAGACTTCACTTTTTTCAACTATCTATTAGTAAAATAAAATTTATTATGAATCATATCTAATTATAACTATTGTAATATATATAATACTTGTATATATGAACATGTAAATATTGTCATGCACTCATGGGAAGTTATTGAAGCAACTGAGAATCACAGACTACATCTAAATTCAACTAATATCTTAGAATTTTAGAAATATCTCAACCACTTTTTTAAGGAAATATAGTTCTAGAAGGTATGAAAAACTTCAAAACTCCATTATAAGAAAGACTTAAGAGATTATGAGATGTGTTGGAGCCTTGAGAAATAGGAATAAATTTAGACAATTCATCTTTTGTTGGGGCCTTGAGAAATAGAAGAAGAGATTTTCTTTTCTAACCACTAATTCAAGTTGCATAAAAAACTAAGATATGAAATCTAATACCAATTGAAAGATGATTAAAACCAAGTCAAATTTTATTGTTTTGATTGGTAGAGAATGCTCATTAAGTCAAACTAACTCCTTGAGAGGATTGAGAAGGAATCGCAGATTGGATTGAAAGAATCAAATATGTATTTATATAATTAAGGCAAAGAGTACAATGCCTACCTATGCACGAAAGGTTATGAATTTAATGTGTTCGAGGTTTGAAACATTAGTAGAGACTTCTATTTATATCAAAAGGTCGATAATCTCTATTTAAAATATAGATTAAAACTAAAGTATTTAGAAAGGAACTTACATATCCCATCGAATATGCGAGCTACAAAGACAACCAATTGATAGATATTTTGACCAATAATATTCCTCAACCTTGTTATAGTGATAAAATTCACATCCCCAGCTAGATGCCTTGGAACCATTTGGGTATTACATTTTTTTAGGAAACAGCATGAATTCTTTTTTAATTTAAACTCAAATTACAAAAAACAATCTAACTTAAAAGAGGTTCAATAAAAAAAGGGGGGGGGGGGGGGGGGGGGGGAACTATGCAAAATGCTTATAAAATGTAGGAATCATTGTATTTTGAAAACATATCTTTATTTTGTTTTGTTTTTCCTGAATAAAATAGATCTTTATGTAGAAGATCGATATAATTATTTAGCCCTCCCATCCCCCCAACTCCCACTCCCACTGACAGAAAATCCTGGCCTGCCCCTGCTTTTGACGTGTCAACATTTCATTGGTTTTGTTGGAGCGTTAGAAAGTCTCTAAAATACGTTGGTAATAATCACAACACAAGGTCGAAAGCAAAAGTTAACCATCCTTAAGTATGAGATAACCTAGTCTGATTATTTTTCTGAATGTATGATATCGTTTGATCTGGTCTTGATGGAAATATAAATGCACTTGTCTGTCATGAGATAGTTCGTGACGACCTTAATTGGGTACCTCATTTATACTCCACACGTTATTGTCAGATTGGTTGTTGGACCTTAGGAAAAATACTCCAATAGAATGCATGCAAGACGTCACGGCCAACGTCATTGTCTCATTGGTTGTTGGACCTTTTTTGTAAATCACTTTTGATGTGGTTAGAAGTTTTGGAATAGGCTGATTTTTGGTGAGGATGATCTCTATGGTAAAGAGATCATCCTCACAAAAAATCAGCTCATTTTGAAACTTCTAACCCTAGTTTACAAGTTGAAGAATCATGGACTATCTAATTTTTGTAAATCACTTTTGATGGGGTTAGAAGTTTTGGAATAGGCTGGTTTTTGGTGAGGATGATGTCCTCATCATAGAGATCATCCTCACAAAAAATCAGCTCATTCCAAAACTTCTAACCCATGTTTTGAAAAATATTTGACAAGATGTTTGACTTTAGGGTTGCTGGACCGCCCCCTATGTATATATTTCGTGGGCACAAAGGTTGGAGTTGCGCTTGGGAACTGGAGCAATTTATTAGGCCCTTTGCATTTATAAAACTATTCAGACCTCCTTTGAGCATTTGGTGAACATTATTAGTCTCTTGGAAACATTAACCTAATCCCATTGGCAAATAAATAATCCTTGATTAACATTATATTGAGCCCGGCCTAGGAAAAACTTGTTTAAGACTGTGTTGCACCAATTTTTTAATAAATCGGAAAAAGTATCTCTTTCAATTTCTATTAATTCAAGCCATGACGTTTTGGTTATTAGGGATATATATATAGCAATGACAAAAAGTTGATGTTGGATTAAGGGAAGAGTCATGATTTTCTAACTCACCCTCTAACAAATTCCCATCAACTCTCCTCATCATGTATAGAATCATAAATTTTCTTGGGATACACAATTGCATATCTCTATAAAATAGTGCAGTTATTTATTTCAAGGAAAAAAATTATGGTTCTAGCACTAAGTGGGAGAGAGTTTATTAGAGGGGGGGAATCAATTTATCATTATTCTAGAGAGAAATTTATTTTTTCTTTCTGATATCAAAGGAAATCCGGACCAACTTGTGCGCACCAGACTAGTCCCTACACTCCGCACCCAAGCTTTACCCTACTTAGGTGAAATAGTGCATAGTCACCAAGATTTTTTAAGGGAAGTGGGATTCGAACTTGAGCCACCCCAGGTCGGTACTATTCAGCCACCCCCGTGGTGGTTACTCTAAAGAGAAATCACACCCCAATATTATTGATCAACTCAAGGGTGTCTTATAAATTTATAAAAGTATAAGAAATCTTTGTAATTAACATATTTTCCAGGGATTAGCAATTAAAAATCCCTTGGGGTCTACGACTCTGCTTTTGCATCCCATAAAATGGGAAGCCATGATCCTTAACGAAGTATCTGCTCTGCTCCTCTCTCTCTCTCTCTCTCTCTCTCTCTGCATCTAACTCACTTCCATATAAAATGGCAGAAATGATTTCCTCTTCTACAACTAAAAGAAAATAGTTTTATTTTTATTTTTTATGATTTATTTGTTGGACTCACCAAAACTTATTAACATATAATGTTGTATTCAGGGTTGCAGTTGTTACAGGGGCCAATAAAGGAATTGGATTGGAGATATGTAAACAGTTAGCTGAGAATGGAGTTTTTGTAGTATTTATTAACAGCTAGAAATGAGAAAAGAGGTGTTGAAGCTGTTGAAAATCTAAAAAAATCTGGACTATGTGATGTTGTTTTTCATCAACTTGATTTGATGGACTCATCTAGTATTGCTTCCTTGGCAGATTTCATCAATTCTAAGTTTGGCAAGCTTGATATCTTGGTAATAATTCAATACCGATCTTTTAATAAGTTTCCATTTTTTATAATAATGTTCAAACAACGTCTTCAGTTATTGAAAGTGTGTTTATATTTGCTTTCATCTCAATTTATTTATTATGAATCTTTTTCTTACTTTTTTAAAATCTTTTATTGAAATTGTAATCCACCTTCGTGCCCAACTTTTTCTTTTTTATATCACATCAAAAATTCAGTACACATCGCTCCTTTTACATAAAACTATAATTTGGCGTTTGTTAAATTATAATATGTTGTGAGATGTCTACTATTCTTATTAGGCTTGGACAAGTAGGGTTTCTTTATCTTTTTTGCTCTGTGAGGTTTCTTGTTGCTGTGGACAGAGAGTCTGTAATCTTTATTGTTGATAGTACACTACAACAAATATGGCAATTAGGAACGGTTATAAACCGTTCCTAAGCCAATATGAAACGGTTTATAGACCATTTTTAATCGTGGCGTCGTTAATGAATTTAAACGGCTGGAAGCCGTTTTAGATCTCAACATTTGGAACGGGTAAGAACCATTCCAAATTTGCCTTCCCCAAAAACATATTACACATCGGATTTTATAAGACTGATCTCCTAAGTTTGAGACTTTAGACATCGATTACAAACCGATATCTAAAATTGTCATAAACTGATATCTAAACTTTTTTTTTTAAAAAAATTAATTTTTTTTTTATCTGCACCTATTACCCACGATCAAAATAGACCTAAATAGAAAACATCAAAATTATGTATCACATTAATTTATACACAAAAGGAGTTACAATGAGTCACAATTTACAAATCCAAATTACAATGCATCGATAAACCCTTCACAATCATTACATAAGTATAAGTGCCTACAAGAAAGCAATACCATCCCTCCTTATCTTCTTTAAGATCCCCACAATACCCGCAATTGCCTATCAAACAGTCTTTCGTGTCACCACATTACATACTCCCACGATGAGCTTCGACACCTTCAAATGAGTGTTTGAAAAGCAAATGCTCCTGATCAACCAAAGACTATAAAGTGAGAAACCTTCATGTCCACTGTTCAATTCTAAAGGCAGTTCAATCAGAAGCATAAATAAATTGAATACAAATAAAAGTACCTAAGATAAAGGACTCAGAGTCCGTGTTGACAACAAAAAATCAAATTTTATTTGATGTTATTATTTTTTAAACATTACCAAGTGAAGTATTCTCAATGAAAAATTGATGAAAATGAAATTGATAAAATAAAAAACCGATCAACAAGCAAGAAACTAACCTTATAAAATTCATAAAATAATCAATGGTTTTCTCAAGCTTCCATCCTCCATATTCTCCAGCCCATGGAGGAAGTAAGTGGTGGAACAAAGTCAACATCACCTTCATTCCATATGAGCGAACCCTTTGTATGTTCCATTTATATCGCTCCAGTGCTGCATATTTAACCTATGTCGTGCAAAAAACTAAAATAAAATATCATCCAAATTTATCTCTAACAGCAACAAACCCCATCAAAATCGCTTATCTATTTCTTCTACTTGATTCATTGTTGGGCACGATACAAAAGAAAGTGGTCACCTCTGCTGTGGTGTAAAAAAAGTCCCTGAACTAAACCTCTCTCCTCTCTCTGTCAACCAAGAATTTCACTATCTAGTATGCATAAGTTACTTTTACCAAAAAACACAGTTCTAGATCTTAACAAGCAGTTCTTGGATACTGTCACCAAACAATCATGTTGTAATCATAATTATTATAAATGTGCTTTGAAGAGAAGAAAATATGTTAAAGCACTTCAGTAGAGGTGAAACTTGACTATAACACATTGTACTGAAGAAAAAAAAAATGGATACTAGAACTAGAAGACTTAAAATGTTTTAAAGTGAACAGATGAGCCGCGAGGCATTCATGGATGCGTGAACATCATTCATTCTAAGGAGGGAGGCTTGCACCTCACGCTGCTTTAAAAAAAAAAATGCTACTAAGTTATGCTTCACAATGGTGACACTGCCATATGTCTACATAGAGAACACACACTATTAGTGACATTTTGGACTACCAATGTCTTCGTATTCCTATTAGCATAACAGCTTTTGGGCTCGAGATCTGTCCCTGTTCTAACCCATTCATATTTCACTTTCGATATATTAGCAAAATTACTTGATCCAAAAAGAAATTTGTGTTGGTAATTTGTAAATAAATGGAGACAAAAAAAAGGTCTACTTTGTTGTACTTTCCTGCCCTTTATGAGAAAAAAAATGTTCTCAAGCTCATGTACTATAAGTTATTCACTTTCTTTCTCTAGTTGTATCTATTAGTAGTGCAAGTTATAGTATTTTACTTGTATAATGTGCAACTGGACTTAATTGTATCTTGGAGTTTAATTGTATGTTGAACAAAGTGGTGGGGATATCATATGAAACACAATGATATTCATCGTGGTTTCTAGAAAATCCAAAATTAACATCGTATGTTTCTTATCTAAGGCTTCAATTTCCAATGTGAGGCATTACCTACGACCAATTTATTGTTCTAATCGTGTTGTTTCAGTATATCTCCAATGAAAGGGCTAAAGTGATACTAAGTGATGTTGATGGTCTCACTGAGGAGAGAGTTGATGGAGTGTTGAATGAGTTTCTAAAGGACCATAAGGAAGATTTGCATCAAAGCAAAGGCTGGCCTACTGCCTACTCGGTCTCTAAAGCGGTTGTGAATGCTTACACAAGGATTCTAGCAAAGAAGTACCCTGATTTAAGCATAAATTCTGTTTGTCCTGGTTATGTCAAAACAGACTTGAATGCCAATACTGGGTTCTTGACTGTTGAAGAGGGCGCCGAAACTCCTGTGTGGTTAGCTTTGTTACCTGATGGTTGATCTTCTGGCCTTTTCTTCTCTCGGAAGGAAGTAGTATCATTTTGACTGAAAAAAATAAAAGAAAGGTCTTATAGAAAGAGAATAAATGTCGATGTTCGACACTTCAGTGGCTGTTCTACTTGTTTGTATATTATATTAGTTTTGGGAATCAGTTTACTTGTTCTTGAGTTTGACTCGAGCAATCCGGTGTATGACATTAATAAAGTTGCACTCAATATACTTTGTCTTTGTTCTACTTTGAGTGTAGTTCTTTGAATCCAAAGAAGTTTTCTAGAATTCTGGTTTTGCGATGAAAAAAATTGGACCTAGAAAAATTGTTAGTATCATATTGTAGGGTTGTATGTCTTGAAAATTTGGTAAAGTTAACAATGAAAAATATTATTTTAATGATATCGAATATTTATAGTAAAAACCCAAAAAACGTTGGAGAGATGGTCAAGATTATCACGCTTAACAAAGCAGATGTATTGCGTTTGAATCTCCCCTTAAGGATTCATCCCAGAAATTACCCGGTGCCTGTGGGGGGATGGACTGCTTGTGCCCTCTCCCCATGGATTAGTCAGGTGCTTTAAGATCCCTGGAACCACCCAACTGCAAAACTGTCAAAAGCTTGGGAACAGCCCAGCCAAACAGATGTTCAGACACTACATGAAAAAGCTGTAAATTTGACACCAAGGTCCGGCTAAATTTGGCTAAATTCGACGGACCTTAACATCAAATTTACCCCGTGTGTCACATAGTGAGAGAAGATAATCTAGAATCTCTCTACTAGTAAATAGTCACAGAATCACTCTATTGGATAGTTTGAATCGCTCACAACTGTGAAGTTATCATGAAAGTAATCACTGAAATCCAAGTGACGTCATGGCTCACATTACAACAATGCTCTGACACCAATTGATACAAGTAAAGGCGACACCTGCATAAAGAACTAGGATGGTTTTGATACAAAATTAGAAGAGCACACAAGAAGATTATAAATGGTTTTCCAATGTGGTTGAATCAAGATATACTGACAAAATATCTTTATAAGTGAGTCCTAAATATATTAAGGCCCTAAGAATGTCATCAAAGCTTCAAAAGTCTCTTTCTTTTATTTATTTTATATATAACTTGGTAAACGCAATATAGTATTGGACGACCCGATGGGGTTGGGTCAATGATAAAACTAGCGCAAGAGATCACTCTCTCTGGTTGTATAGTGCCCCTGGTCCACAGTAATGACATTGCCTGCTTAAGGTTTTAACCTGCCCAACTTTAAAATGCTTAGTGTTAAACATTGAGTTACTTATTCTGCTCAGGCTCTAAACATTGACTTACTTGATGTGGGAATATGTAATGATCTTGTCGGTGAATCTACTTAGAAAAGGAGAAGAGATAGTGAGACCAAGGGATTAAAGTGGAGCCGTTATGTGTATTTGATGGAATGGAAGAGGGAATTAATTGAGAGTGTTTATAAAATGAGTGGTTTCCTTACTTATTCTGCTGCATGTTAGGAAACTTCTATGGGATTAGGTGGTGCAACAGTAAATACTTGTGTCATCCTAAAAGTTGGGATACCTTGCAATGTATAAAATATATATATATATATTTATATATAATCTCCTAGCTAGAGGTCATTGATCTCTTAAGCCTTTCAATATATCTTCACCTATCCATGCTTGTAAAGTTTTCCAGTGTCAATGAACTGTAACCCAACAGAGTTAAGTGTGTCAAGTGTGAAAAATTGAAACAACAAAGATAATGGAAAACCAAGCCCAGACTCAACCTATTAAGATTTTGAAAAGCAAAAAAGCACTTTTTTGTCTGATATCTCAATTTTTGGGGCGAATTACCATTTCGTGAGTTGAATTTGATAAATTTATGACTGTTCATTTTAATTATCAATACATGAACGATAACGTATTCGAAGGTTTTAAAGTGACTATTTTGCATATTTAAAGTGACTATCCTATTTAAAATAGCGCAACTTGCAAGATAGTCATTTTAAACCTTCGAATTCGTTTCCATTCACGTTTTGGTAATTAAAATGAACAGTGAGCTGGAATCGTACATTCGTCAAAAGTCAATCATGTTTTCATAAATAACTCCCGACTTTTATATAAAAAAGAGTTGTTTAATAAGGTCACTCCTATTATAGAAGATATGTATGCTTCATTACGATAGCACGGGATAAACTTAGTCCAGTTATTTTTTTGAATGTCTAGAAGGTTAGTATTGTTGAGTCGTGATAATCTGACTACCTCACATGGCAAACTCAATCAATTACCTTGACATGGTAAGTTCGGGAACCGTTGATCTGCACTCCTCGAGATACACACCTTAACATTCTCATAAAAATGTATTTCAAGGGAACTGTGTATCCTGAGGAGTACATATCTACAATTTCCAAACTTGTCACGTCAGGTAGTCGATTGAGTTTATCATGTGGGGTGGTCAGATTATCACGACTCTAATATTGTTTGATCAGGTCTTGGTGAAGATATATATGCTCAATCGACTATCTAACGTGACAAATTTAGGAAACGTAGATATATTCTCTTGGGGATGCACGATTCCCTCGAGATACACTTTTTTATGGAGAAGTGCAGCCGTGTATCCGAGGAGAGAAGATCTACTGTACTGTACTTAAACTTGGCAGGGCAGAGTAGTCGATTGAATTTGTCACGTGGGATAGATTAGCACGGTCCAGATGCACTGATCTATTATGACACGATTCCTTAAGTACGTAATTGAGTACCTCATTGATATTCCACACGTCATTGTCTCATTGGTTGTTGGACCTTAGGAAAAATCCCCCACTAGATGCATGCAAGACGTCATGCCCTACGTGGCTAAGACCATTCGAGAACAAAGTCTAGCCGTCAATATTTCCTGGGCACGTTACAATTACAATTCGAAAATTCTGTAATTTATCATAGCCCTTTACATTTTAGAAAACTATTCAGACCTCCTTCAACTGTTTGGTTAACGTTATTAGTACTTTGAAAACTTTAGCCTAACCCCATTGAACAATAATTAATCCTCAATTGGCATTATTAGGTCTGGTCTCAGAAAATCTTGTTAATTACATCTTCCAATTTATACTATCTCAAGCCATAATCTTTTGTTAATTAGGAAAACAAATGAGTCATGCTGAAGTGAGATTGAAATAGACATCGTTTCACACATTATAACCCTCTATTTCCACCAAAATTTGAAATACCTCCTTGAAAATACTATGTGTAATTCAAAGCCAAAATTACTAATCATGTCAAATGGGTATTATAAATTCCAAAAAATACAAGAAGTCTTAGTAGTTAACATATTTCTTAGGGTGTAACATTTAAAAAAAAAATACTTTTCTTTTACGTGGGACAACAAGCCTGTTTTGCATCCTATAAAATGAGAAGTCAAGGAGATCTTGGCACTGCGGTTAGTGTGGGTCTAATGGATATAGATTTTAGTCCATAGTCTTGTTGTGGGTTCTAGATTGTAATGTACTTTTTCATTCATCCTGGTCATCCTTTTGAATCTCGTGACTTTGACTTATAACAAATAAATAATTTGAATTATGTCAAAAAAATATAATTTATTTGAAAAAAAAATAATAAACATAGACTATTAATGAATTATGTCTATTTAGGAAATTTAATGTATAATTGAATCTTAAAGTCTTTGTAAATATGACTCTAAAAATAACTTTATAAGTCCTGATCAGAATCCTTCTTTTTCCATACCTTTACTTAATCTAAGAATGTTATTGATTGTAATTCATCAAATCCAATTAAAAAAACCAATGGATATATTTATTCCAATAATTAGCCATTTCCTTGATCTAGATTCTCTATTTCTAATTGAAATTGTTATTGGAAAAAAAGTTCTGGAAAAAATGGCCATAAAATTACTTAAAATTAACAGTATAAACACTTTGTTTTTAATCTATTTATTATAAAGTCATTGGACTCCCAGAAGTTTTCCAAAACGCTAATTTTGCAAATAGAAGAATATGATATGAGAAAAATTAAATTATAATTCAGGTTTGTTTTTTGAAAATTTGGAAGAGCTAACAATGTGAAAATACAAATTTGATGGTATTAAATTTTATAGTCAAAAAGATTTTTTTAATTATCGTGTATAATTAGACATTTAACATGCATATAGTTCATGAATAATACGCTACGTTAAAAAAATCCGTGTTTGTAAAGTTTGTAAAGTTCCAACAAATTGTTGGTCGGTAGATCAATATAAAGGAGAGGTGATATTATTTCTAGCCAATAATATTAACAAACAAAATTTAACAAAATCAACCTAGGGAAAATCAAACTAGCATGAAATAGAACAAGTAAGAGATAATTAACCACTTCCCGCCAACTTCCAATTTGGAATAGAAATCAAACAAACAAAATTTTCAAGAAAAAGCATTTTGTCAACAGTTAGAACCTTTTCCAAAGCAATTAAACAAAATAAGCCACCTTGGATGGAATACAAGATGAAGAATTTGAGACTATGTTAATAATTTAAATGATAAAATTTCACCCATACTCCACATCTAGACCTTCGATCATCTTCAAAAAAAATAAAAAATGAAAGAGAATTAATAAGGACAACAAGTGGGAACTCTTAACTAATCCAATTGAAATGCATCAAACCATATCCTTAAAATACCATAATATATATTTATATATTGCCCTACATGTTTTGTCCTACATGGGTTAGAAGTTTTGGAATAAGCTGATTTTTTGTGAGGATAATCTCCATGGTGAGGAGATCATTCTCACCAAAAATCAATCCATTCTAAAACTTCTAACTCCATCAAAAATGATTTAAAAAAATGGACAGTCCACAATTTTTCAACTTATGAACAGGGGGTTAGAAATTTTGGAATGGGCTGATTTTTGGTGAGGATTAGGATCTTCTAACCGTAGAGATCATCTTCATAAAAAATCAGCCCATTCCAAAACTTCTAACCCATGTAGGACAAAACACGTAGGGTAAAGCGTAGGGTGCGGAACATTTCCCATATATATATATATATATATATATATATATATATATATATATATATATATATATATATATATATATATAATACTTGTATATATTAACATGTAAACATTGTCATGCACTCATGGGAAGTTATTGAAGAAACTGAGAATCACAGACTACATCTAAATTCAACCATTATCTTAGAATTTTAGAAATATCTCAACTACTTTTTTTAAGGAAATAGTTCTAGAACTCATGAAAAACTTCAAAACTCCATTATAAGAAAGATTTAGGAGATTAATATATATGAAATGTATACAAATTATGTCTTATCATAGACAAGTGTGTTTTCTTTATCCTTTCTATCCTAGTTGTAATTTGTTGTTGTTAAATTTTTAATCTTTTTGCCTCAAAAAGTTTGTCTTAATTCATTCTAGCATCATGTACCTTACATACTCCTTTGATAATAAATAAGATGTGTTGGAGCCTTGAGAAATATGAATAAAATTATACAATTAATCTTTTGTTGGGTCCTAGAGAAATAGAAGAAGAGATTTTCTTTTTCTTACCCACTAATTCAAGTTGCATAAAGATCTAAGATATGAAAACTAATACCAATTGAAACATGATTCAAGCCAAGTCAAAATTTATTGTTTTAATTGGTAGAGATGGCTCATTAAGTCAAACTAACTCTTAGAGAGTATTGAGAAGGAATCACAAATTGGATTGAAAGAGTCAAAGATGTATTTATATGATTAAGGTAAAGAGTACAATGCCCACCTATGCATGAAAGATTATGAATTTAATGTGTTCGAGGTATGAAACATTAGTAGAGACTTCTATTTATATCAAAAGGTCGATAATCTCGATTTAAAATATAGCTCAAAACTAAAGTATTTAGAAAGGAACTGACATTTCCCATCGAATATGAGAGCTACAAAGACAACCAATTGATAAATATTTTGACCAATTATATTCCTCAACCTTGTCATAGTGATAAAATTCACATCTCCAACTAGATGCCTTTGAACCAGTTAGGTATTGCATTTTTTAGGAAAGAGCATGAACTCTTTTATAATTTAAACTCAAACTACGAAAGACAATCTAACTTAAAAGATGGTCAATAAAAAAAGGGGGGGAATTAAACAAAATGCTAATAAAATGTAGGAATCATCGCAGTTTGAAAACATATATTTATTTTGTTTTGTTTTTGCTGAATAAAAAAGATTTTTCTGTAGAGGATCAATATAGTTATTAGTCATCGAGTTATAAATGCACTTGTCTGTTCTGAGATACTTCGTACTTAAACTTGGCAGGTCAGAGTAGTCGATTGAATTTGTCACGTGGGATAGATTAGCACGGTCCATATGCACTGATCTATTATGACACGATTCCTTAAGTACGTAATTGAGTACCTCATTGATATTCCACACGTCATTGTCTCATTGGTTGTTGGACCTTAGGAAAAATACACCAACAGAATGCATGCAAGACGTCACGGCCTATGCCATTCGAAAAATTAAAAATCCCTTTGGGGCTACTATAAAATGGGAAGCCATGATCCTTAACGTAGTATCTGCTCTGCTCCTCTCTCTCTCTCTCTCTCTCTCTCACTCTGCATCTAACTCACTTCCATATAAAATGGCAGAAACGATTTCCTCTTCTACAACTAAAAGGTTCTAGTTTTACTTTTATTTTTTATGATTTATTTGTAAGACTAATCAAAACTTATTAACATATAATGGTGTATTCAGGGTTGCAGTTGTTACAGGTGCCAATAAAGGAATTGGGTTGGAGATATGTAAACAGTTAGCTCAGAATGGAGTTTTTATAGTATTAACAGCTAGAAATGAGAAAAGAGGTGTTGAAGCTGTTGAAAATCTCAAAAAATCTGGACTATGTGATGTTGTTTTTCATCAACTTGATGTGATGGACCCATCAAGTATTGCTTCCTTGGCAGAATTCATCCATACCCAATTCTGGAAACTTGATATCTTGGTAAGATTCAAAATCAATGTTTTTAAATGTTTCTATTTTTTTTCTTAATTCGTTATCAACATTAATATTATTGAAAATGTATTCATATCTGCTTTCAAAATTTCAATCTACGTTATTTTAGATCTTTGTATCGCTTTTTATAGAACCGTCATTTTATATATTCCTTCTAATTGGGATATAATCAATCTTTGTTGAACATGCCCATCATTTTTTTTTTTTTTTTTGTATCAGATATTTAAAAAATACATTATCTATGGCCCTTTTTACATAATCTATACTTGGGATTTTAAGACCCATTAGAAGATAATTAGGAGAGAGGTCAAAGTGATGGTGACCAGAATGTTCGACATGTTGGAGAATTGTTATGAATTCAATCCAGATTCTTGATGATCCGTTAACGACCCGTATGACCTATTTGGTTTGGATTTTGATTTGACTCATTTTATCCTCTTTGTAACCCTGAGTATATAAAGGGTATTTTTAGGATTCATTCTTTCTGTGTAAGAAAGAGAGCCGTCAGAGAGAGTTAAGAATAGGTGCAACAAGGGACTAGGGTTTTTTGATGAACTTTGTAGAAATCTCGTTGTAGATAGTGGATTGATCATCGTTGTCCATGGACGTAAGCATCTTGCCAAACCATGTAAATCGTGTCTCATGTTTCTATTTTCTTTATTTCGTTTTGCTTTTAATCTCTTGCTCGTAGTTCATTTTATTTATTGCACCCTTTCGCACAGCACCACATTTGTCATTCGAGTACCCATTCGTATAGCTATCGTCGTAGTTTAGGTGGAAGTTGGGTGATTGTCCACGTGTACATACTATCAAATAGTTCTTAAGAAAGGCCTTATCCACCTGTATAATCTTCATTTTTTTTAATGTATTCATAATAAGTAAATCAAATTGCTTCGCTGAATTTTTTTTCCTTCTTTTATTTCAAATTTTTGTGCTAGTTGTGAAATGGTCTTAATGAATAGGTAAAAAACTGAAACTCAATGCAGGTTAACAATGCAGGAATTTCTGGAACCATAATAAATGGTGACAGCATAACGGGCCAAAGCAGCGAGGATGCTTTGGTAAGTTTATGATAATTTGGTTTATTAAGAAATATTGTAATTTTAAGTAGAGATATTTAAGAAAAAAGTGGTCAACTTTTTACGACTTCGGTTCACTGATCATTTTAATTATCAAAACGTGAACAATAACGATAATGAATTCAGAGGTTTTAAAAGGGATTATTTAGGAGGTTTAAAGTGATAATTTCACTTTAGACCTGCGAAATTGTCATTTTAAACCGATGAAATAGTCACTTCATTCTGAATTGTTTTTAACAAAAATGTGATTGTTCACGTTTTGGTAATAAAAATGAACAGTGAGCGGGAATCGTAAATAACTCATTTTCAACTCACAAAATAGTAATTCACCCTTTTAACTATAGGAAGTACTAAACTATTGTTCATGAATGCAGCGCGAATTGACGGAAGCAATGAAACAGACATACGAATTAGCAGAAGAATGTCTGAAAACAAACTACTATGGCACCAAAGGAGTGACTGAAGCACTTCTTCCCTATCTTAAGCTTTCCAAATCACCGAGAATTGTTAATGTTTCATCCACATTTGGCACACTAGAGGTACAAAAACTCCTCCTTTATAATGACATATTGGATGAACATTAATCGTCCACTAATCCTATTCATAGAACAATAATTTAGAGGGGAGATTGGTCTCTGTTCTAATCATAGTGACAAAATTCTGCGATTTTTTTTCTTAAAAACCATCGAGTTTTTGAAAAAATATTTGATTTACAAAAATTTTAAAAAAAAACACGATTAATCACGATTTCATTGAAGATTTTTTGAAAAATTCACAAATTATTCTATTTTTAACCTTTTTTGAATTATCATCTTATTGATATATGAAATAAATTCACCATTAATCCGACATTTTTTGAAGCCATCTTTTAGTTCTAATAAATTAGAATAATCACTTGATCCAGAAAGCAATTTTTGTGTTGGAAAAATGCAAAATTAATTGGGGTAAAAGGGTAATTTTCTTATTTTATTCCTCATTTAAATTCTTCAACTTGTGTTCCAGTATGTCCCTAATGAAAGGGCTAAGATGATACTAAATGATGTTGATGGTCTCACTGAGGAGAAAGTTGAGGGAGTGTTGAATGAGTTTCTAAAGGATTACAAGGATGGTTTGTTAGAAAGCAAAGGCTGGTCTCTTACACTTGCTGGCTACATAGTCTCTAAAGCAGCTATGAATGCTTACACAAGGATTCTTGCAAAAAAGTTCCCTACCTTCATCATAAATTCTGTTTGTCCTGGTTTTGTAAAAACAGATCTTAATTTCAATACTGGGCCATTGACCGTTGAAGAAGGCGCCGAAACTCCAGTGTGGTTAGCTTTGTTACCTAATGGTGGATCTTCTGGCCTCTTCTTTTCTCAAAAGGAAGTAAGGTCGTTCTGATCGAAAAAAAAAAAAAAAAATTGGAAAAAACATATTAGAAGAGACTTATAAAGGTGGAACTATTCTATTGTGGATGTTCTACACATATTATTAGAAGAGAATAAATGTAGAACTATTCTATTGTGGATGCATGTTCTACACCTAGGTAGCTCTTTTGCATGAATGTACTTGTATTACATTAAAATAAAATAAAAACTGAGCGTTTGAAAATAAAATGAAAGAGAATTAATAAGGACTACAAGTGACATGAACTCTTAATTAATCCAATTGAGTTTACCTTCTATTTTCTTCCAACCAGGGGCAGAGCTATACAGGGGCGAGTGGGGGGTTATAGCTCCCACTGGACTTCAGAAAAAAGAAAAAAAAAAAAAAGGGTCTATAGAGGCGGATATATCTGCCGCTGTAGAATATGGAATCCATCGCTACATGTTTGAAAGTTTGTAGTTGTCGTTATTTTCACACTTTTCATAAATTGAAAGGCATCAAACCATATCCTTAAAATACCAGAATATACACAAAGATAATAAAACTTCACTTTTTTCAACTATCTATTAGTAAAATAAAATTTATTATGAATCATATCTAATTATAACTATTGTAATATATATAATACTTGTATATATTAACATGTAAATATTGTCATGCACTCATGGGAAGTTATTGAAGCAACTGAGAATCACAGACTACATCTAAATTCAACTATTATTTTAGAATTTTAGAAATATCTCAACCACTTTTTTAAGGAAATATAGTTCTAGAACCTATGGAAAACTTCAAAACTCCATTATAAGAAAGACTTAAGAGATTAATCTAAACAAAATGTTTAAAAATTATATGTCTTATCATAGACAAGTGTGTTTTCTTAATCCTTTCTATCCTAGTTGTAATATGTTGCTTGTTTAAATTATTAATCTTTTTACCCCAAAAAGTTTAACTGTATTAATTCATTCTAGCATCTTACATACTCCTTTGATAATATATAAGATGTGTTGGAGGCTTGAGAAATAGGAATAGCCAATTAATCTTTTGTTGGGGCCTTGAGAAATAGAAGAAGAGATTTTCTTTTCTTACCCACTAGTTCAAGCTGCATAAAAAACTAAAATATGAAATCTAATACCAATTGAAAGATGATTCAAACCAAGTCAAATTTTATTGTTTTGATTGGTAGAGAATGCTCATTAAGTCAAACTAACTCCTTGAGAGGATTGAGAAGGAATCGCAGATTGGATTGAAAGAATCAAATATGTATTTATATAATTAAGGCAAAGAGTACAATGCCTAACTATGCACGAAAGGTTATGAATTTAATGCGTTCGAGGTATGAAACATTAGTAGAGACTTCTATTTATATTAAAAGGTCAATAATCTCTATTTAAAATATAGATTAAAACTGAAGTATTTAAAAAGGAACTTACATATCCCATCGAATATGCGAGCTACAAAGACAACCAATTGATAGATATTTTGACCAATAATATTCCTCAACCTTGTTTTAGTGATAAAATTCACATCCCCAACTAGATGCCTTAGAACCATATGGGTATTACATTTTTTTAGGAAACAGCATGAATTCTTTTTTAATTTAAACTCAAATTACGAAAAACAATCTAACTTAAAAGAGGTTCAATAAAAAAAGGGGGGAATTATACAAAATGCTTATAAAATGTAGGAATCATCGCATTTTGAAAACATATCTTTATTTTGTTTTATTTTCTGAATAAAATAGATCTTTATGTAGAGGATCGATATAATTATTAGTCAACGAGTTCAAATTTAGCCCTGCCATCCCCCCAACTCCCATTCCCACTCCCACTGACAGAAAATCCTGGCCCACCCCTGCTTTCGACATGTCAACATTTCATTGGTTTTATTGGAGTGTTAGAAAGTCTCTGAAATACGTTGCTACTGATCACGACACAAGGTCGAAAACAAAAGTTAACCGTCCTTAAGTATGAGATAAGCCTCGTCTGATTATTTTTCTGAATGTTTAATATCGTTTGATCAGGTCTTGATGGAGATATAAATGCACCTGTGTGTCATGAGATAGTTTGTGACGAACTTAATTGGGTACCTCATTTATACTCCACACGTCATTGTCTCATTGGTTGTTGGACCTTAGGAAAAATACTCCAATAGAATGCATGCAAGACGTCACGGCTAACGCCGTTCGAAAATATATATATATATATATATTTCGTGGGCACAAAGGTTTGAATTTCGTCAGACCTCCTTTGAGCATTTGGTGAACATTGTTAGCCTCTTGGAAACATTATCCAAATGTTTGAATTTATATATATATGGGGGCGTTCAATGGCAAACTTTTTAGCAAATTTTTTGACAAAACATTTTTCAAAACATGAGTTAGAAGTTTTGGAATGGGTTGATTTTTGGTGAGGATGATATCTACGGTGAGGAGATCATCCTCACCAAAAATCAGCTCAATCCAAAACTTCTAACACCATCAAAAATAGTTTACAAAAAATGGACGGTCCACGATTTTTCAACTGGTAAACATGGGTTAGAAGTTTTGGAATGGACTGATTTTTGGTGAGGATGATCTACTCACCGTAGAAATCATCCTCACCAAAAATCAGCCCATTCCAAAATCTCTAACCCATGTTTTGAAAAATGTTTTGCCAAAAAGTTTGCCCTTGAATGCTACCACATATATATATGGGTCCCGTTCGGCACCCTAAGTTTTACCACACACTTTAACAAATGCGTTTTGTCTTACATGGGTTAGAAGTTTCGGAATGAGCTGATTTTTGGTGAGGATGATCTCTACGGTGAGGAGATCATCCTCACCAAAAATCAGCTCATTCCAAAACTTCTAACCCTATCAAAATTGATTTACAAAAAATGGACGGTCCACGATTTTTCAACGTGTAAACATGGGGCTAAACATTTCGGAATGGGCTGATTTTTGGGGAGGATGATCTTCTAATCATAGAGATTATCCTCACCAAAAATCAGCTCATTCCAAAACTTCTAACCCATGTAGGACAAAAAACGTTTGTTAAAGTGTGTGGTAAAACTTAGGGTGCTCAACATTCCCCTATATATATATATATATATATATATAACAAAGACAAAAAGTTGATGTTGGATAAAGGGAAGAGTCGTGATTTTCTAACTTTCCCTCTCACAAATTCCCATCAAACTCTCTCTGCATGATTGTAAATAGAATCATAAATTTTTTTCAGGATTCACAATTGTAGATCTCTATAAAATAATGCAGTTGTTTATTCCAAGGAAAAAAAATTATGAAACTAGCACTTGTTGACGAGAATTTATTAGAGGGGAGTCAATTTATCATTATTCTAAAGAGAATTGATCAAGCTAAGGGTGTCTTATAAATTTATAGAAGTATAAGAAATCTTTGTAATTAACATATTTTCCAGGGATTAGCAATTAAAAATCCCTTTGGGGCTACGGCTGCGCTTTTGCATATAAAAGGGGAAGCCATGATCCTTAACGAAGTATCTTCTCTGCTCCACTTTCTCTCTCTCTCTCTCTCTCTCTCTCTCTCTCTCTGTCTCTCTGCATCTAACTCACTTCCATATAAAATGGCAGAAACGATTTCCTCTTCTACAACTAAAAGGTTCTAGTTTTACTTTTATTTTTTATGATTTATTTGTAAGACTCATCAAACTTATTAACATATAATGGTGTATTCAGGGTTGCAGTTGTTACAGGGGCCAATAAAGGAATTGGGTTGGAGATATGTAAACAGTTAGCTCAGAAAGGAGTTTTTGTAGTATTAACAGCTAGAAATGAGAAAAGAGGTGTTGAAGCTGTTGAAAATCTCAAAAAATCTGGACTATGTGATGTTGTTTTTCATCAACTTGATGTGATGGACCCATCAAGTATTGCTTCCTTGGCAGAATTCATCCATACCCAATTCCGGAAACTTGATATCTTGGTAAGATTCAAAATCAATGTTTTTAAATGTTTCTATTTTTTTTTCTTAATTCGTTATCAACATTAATATTATTGAAAATGTGTTCATATCTGCTTTCAATATTTCAATCTACGTTATTTTTGATCCTTGTATCGCTTTTTGTAGAACCTTCATTTTATATATTCCTTCTACTTGGGATATAATCAGTCTTTGTTGAACATGCCCATCATTTATTTTTTGTATCAGAAATTTAAAAAATACATTACCTATGGCCCTTTTTACATAATCTATACTTGGGATTTTAAGACCCATTAGAAGATAATTAGGAGAGAGGTCAAGGTGATGGTGACCAATATGTTCGATATGTTGGAGAATTGTCATGAATTTAATCCGGATTCTTGATGATCTGTTAACGACCCGTATGACCTGTTTGATTTGGGTTTTGAGCTGACTTGTTTATCCTCTTTTGTTACCCTAAGTGTATGAAGGGTATTTTTTGGGTTTATTCTTTGTGTGTTGCAAAGAAAGCCGTCAGAGAGAGCTAAGAATGGATGTAATAAGGGAGTAGGGTTTTTTGATGAATGAAATCTCATTGTAGATAGTGGATTGATCATTGTTGCCCGTGGACGTAGGCATCTTGCCAAACCATGTAAATTGTGTCTCATGTTTCTATTTTATTTATTTTGTTTTTCTTTTAATCTCTTGCTCCCAGTTCGTTTTATTTATTGCACGCTTTAGCACAGCACTGCATTTTTCATTCAAGTACCCTTTCGTATGGCTATCATCATAGTTTAGGTGGAAGTTGGGTGATTGTCCACATGTACATACTATCAAATAGTTCTTAAGAAAGGCCTTATCCACTTGTATAATCTTCATTTTTTTAATGTATTCATAATAAGTAAATTAAATTGCTTCGCTGAATTTTCTTTTTTCTTCTTTTATTACAAATTTTTGTGCTAGCTGTGAAATGGTCTTAATGAATAGGTAAAAAACTGAAACTCAATGCAGGTTAACAATGCAGGAATTATTGGAACCATAATAAATAGTGACATGGTACAGGGCCAAAGCAGCGAAAATGTTGAGGTAAGTTTATGAGAATTTGGTTTATTAAGAAATTTGGTAATTTTTACTAGAGATATTTAAGAAAAAGTGACCAACTTTTTACCATTTCGGCTCACTGATCATTTTAATTACCAAAACATGAACAATAACGATAACGAATTCAGAGGTTTAAAGTGAAATTGTCACTTTAAACCTATGAAATAGTTTCTTTGTTTTGAACTTTTTTTTAACGAAAACGTGTTTGTTCATGTTTTGGTAATTAAAATGAACAGTGAGCACGAATCGTAAATAACTCATTTTCAGCTCATGAAATAGTAATTCACCCTTTTAACTATAGGAAGTACTTAACTATTCTTCATGAATGCAGCGCAAATTGGTGGAAGCAATGACACAGACATACGAATTAGCAGAAGAATGTCTGAAAACAAACTACTATGGCACCAAAGGAGTGACTGAAGCACTTCTTCCCTATCTTAAGCTTTCCAAATCACCAAGAATTGTTAATGTTTCATCCACAGTTGGCAAACTAGAGGTACAAAAACTCCTCCTTTATAATGACATATTGGATGAACGATAATCTCCCACTAATCCTATTCATAGAACAATAATTTAGAGGGGAGATTGGTCTCTGTTCTAATCATGGTGACAAGATTCTATGATTTTTTTTTCTTAAAAACCATTGAGTTTTTGAAAAAAATATTTGATTTATCAAAAAATCACGATTAATCATGATTTAATTGATGATTTTTTGAAAAATTCACAAATTATTCTATTTTTAACATTTTTTGAATTATCATCTTATTGATATATGAAATAAGGGTCCCGTTCGGCACCCAACCATTTACCCAACCATTTGCCCAACATGTTTTCTCCTACATGGGTTAGAAGTTTTGGAATAGGCTGATTTTTGGTGATGATGATCTCTTTGGTGAAGAAATCATCCTCACCAAAAATCAGCCCATTCCAAAACTTCTAACCCTATCACAAATGGTTTACAAAAAATGGATGGTCCACGATTTTTCAACTTGTAAACATGGGGTTAGAAGTTTTGGAATGGGCTGGTTTTTGGTGAGGATGATCTTCTAACCGTAGAGATCATCCTCACCAAAAATCAGCCCATTCCAAAATTTCTAACCCATGTAGGACAAAACATGTTTGGCAAATGGTTGGGTGCTGAACATTTCCCATGAAATAAATTCTCGATTAATCCTACTTTTTTCAAAGCCATCTTTTAGTTCCAATAAATTAGAATAATCACTTGATCCACAAAGCAATTTATGTGTTGGAAAAATGCAAAATTAATTGGGGTAAAAGAGTAGTTTTCTTATTTTATTCCTCATTTAAATTCTTCTACTTGTGTTCCAGTATGTCCCTAATGAAAGCGCTAAGATGATACTAAATGATGTTGATGCTCTCACTGAGGAGAAGGTTGAGGGAGTGTTGAATGAGTTTCTAAAGGATTACAAGGATGGTTTGTTAGAAAGCAAAGGCTGGTCTTGTCCATTTCCTGTTGCCTACGTAGTCTCTAAAGCAGCTATGAATTCTTACACAAGGATTCTTGCAAAAAAGTTCCCTACTTTCATCATAAATTCTGTTTGTCCTGGTTTTGTAAAAACAGATTTGAATTTCAATCTTGGGTCATTGACCCTTGAAGAAGGCGCCGAAACTCCAGTGTGGTTAGCTTTGTTACCTGATGGCGGATCTTCTGGCCTCTTCTTTTCTCGAAAGGAAGTAAGGCCGTTCTGATCAGAAAAAACATATTAGAAGAGACTTATAAAGGTGGAATTATTCTATTGTGGATGTTCTACACATATTATTAGGAGAGAATAAATGTAGAACTTTTCTATTGTGGATGCATTTTCTACACTTAGGTAGCTCTTTTGCATGAATGTATTTGTATTACATCATTACAAAAATAAATAAAAAAATCGAGCGTTCGAATCCTTATTTTTTTTATACCTTTACCTATCCGGAGCGATAATAACCACAATTTATCATATCCAAATAAAAACTAATTGATATCTTTTATTCCAACAGTTAGCCCTTCCCTGATCTACTTCTCTATTTCTAATTCGAAATTGTTGGTATACAAAGATTCCAAAAAAGAGTGGCCAAGGAATATGCCCCATCTTGATTCTACTTAATATAAAGTAATTGGACTCAAAGAGTACAATATGAGAAAATTTCAAGTATAATTCGGTAAATCTAACGAGAAATTATAAATTTAATGATATTGAGTTTTATAGCACTACGTGAAAATATCATAAATTCGACGGCCCAAAGCCGTCGAATTATGCAACAATTCGTCAGCCTCGACCGTCGAATTGGTCTGTCGAATTTGAGTTTGTCGAAAAAAAATTCGACGGTTTAAAACCATAGAAATTTCATTAATTCGACGGCTTAGGACCGTCGAATAACATATTTTCGACGTCTGCTCGCTGCAGTAAAGTAGGGATATAGCGACGGTCGCTATTGCCTTTAGAGACGGTCGATGACCGTCGCTATAAGTTATTTTAAAAAAAAAAATTAGAGCTTTTGCTGCGGTCACGACCGTGTATAATAACTTTTGAAAAAAAAAATAATAATTTTACACCTGCCCCCCTCACATGTTACTGAATATTCGAGATACCCCTATATTTTAAAATTAATGACCTTGACCCCAACTAGCAACATGAAAAGACCCAAATGCCCCTCGTCTTCAACTAGAATATGCGAAGAACACACCCATTAACCAAACTTCTCCCATTGACAGCAACGAAAAACACAATCTGCATGTGAAATGTAAACTATTTAAGTGAAAATCAATTTGAAAATAATATAAAAAATGCACCCACAATACAATCAATCGAACAATCCCACATTCATTTTGAAACCCCAAGAAGAAAAATGGAAGAATTTCATTCGTCAACCGAATTTTGAGTTATTTTCAGAAAATCAACAATACTAAGATATGAAATTCTATCAAATATAACAAATGGGAATCTAAAAATCGACTCTATTTTTTTCCTTCGTAATAAGGAAAAATGAGCTCTGCTAGTTTTCAGTTGAATCTTTCCACTTCGTATCACATGTCATGCCTACTCAAGGACTAGACAAGCTATCTACCAGCATCATTTCAACTTCTACACACCACTGACGCCTAAAACCACGTTAATGCCTAAGTTCAAAACTTCTATAGAACCGAACCCTTAATGACTCGCTGCTTTTTAGAAGTTAGGATATTAGTTCATGGCTTTTGTTTATGGATAGATTAATGACTTATTTAATGAAATTTCAAGTTCATTATTTATTTATTTTTGGTTTAAAATATGCTACTTCCAAGGAGGTTTTTAGGATATTGGCAATCCATAGAACAAAACCAAACCAAACAGAACTTAGTCCAGTTCTACGGGAAATTTGGTTCAGTTCTGGTTATGGTTCTGGTTCTTATTTAGTAGAAAAGATATATGTTGGTTCAATTTCAATTTGGCCCCAAACCGAACTAAGTTGCACACCTAAGAAAAAGAGGGCTGAGGTGACCACCCGAAAGAGTACAAAAAACGACCAAAAGAGAAAATAAAGAGGATGCCATCACATAACAAGAGCGAATGGAATATAAACAGTTGGTGAAGGTCGGTTGTGTTACTTACGATACAAGTAGAATAAGTACCGGTTACCCCATTTGGAATGGAGTTCAAGAATCAGGATCTGTTCTTCAAGTCAAGAGTAAGGTTGCCGCGCTTTACGTCAGGTTTTAGATAATTCAACCATCTCAATCTACAACTCTTTCCAGTTCTCTTCAATCCTGTAAAGATAATTCCAAAGAATAAAGGGTTGTGAGATAATCATCCACTTATTTAAAGTTTCATACCATCTTGAGATGTGTCGATCGTTTTGATATAGACCAAGACCAAACTCATGAAATTTTAATTTAAATGCCTATAAAATGTTTTAGATTGTCTTAGAAAAATATTGATCATCCATATTGTTATAAACTTAATTGAAAAAACAATAAAATAGGATAAAAAGATATTGGTGTAGTTTTACCTGAACATTTGGATAACATATCCCAGCGACCTACACCATGAGAAGCAATGTAATGTGTGAGAAGAGCATCTTCTTCAAGAGTCCATGGTCCTCTCCTTAGCTTAATATCTTCTTCAACATGATTACATCTCTTCTTAGTATCAGTAGACATGGTTACTCATATATATATATATAGAGAGAGACACACCTACATATATATGTATTAAACTAGAGAAGAAAGATAATGAAAAAGTTTAGTATTTTTTATCAGTGTTGGAAGTTAAAAGTAGTGAAGCTGAAGCTATAGCCCAAGATTTATAGACTCCCAACATTCTTAAAGCCTAGGCACCCTTTCAAAACAAGTAGTTGAAAAAGTAAACTCAGCTGGAGTTTCCTTCCAACTATTTTCCACATGTTTTTGTTTCTACAAACAAAAGAACAAAAAATTAAAAAATAAATAAAAAATGATAGAATTTTCAGAGATGAGTTTGTCTCTCTGTCTAAGTCTCTATATCCAACTTCATTAGTGGTATATTATACATATAAAATGTGGGTAGCTATCAACCCACGATTTGATATAGGTCCTACTCCTACATAGATCACAAGCACACAATTAATTTTATTTATTTTTAACTACTTTTTGATAAGAAACTATGCCTAACACTTATTACTTCTTGAAATAAGAATGCAATATTAATCTTATTTCTGTAGAGTGCTCTTGTAATCATTTCAATTAGATACTCTGCTACACACCCAAGTGCTGCCACATTGTGGACTGTTATTCGAGGCACATATTTCATCTCAAAACCCTCCTATACCTTCTGATATATGGACTTGATCTTTGATGCCAGCATTAGGGAAGTAATGACTGTCGGGATTTTGACGTTCCATTCAAAATGTTTGTAGCTCTAAGCTCATTTTTGAGGCCTGTAATTATTTTGAGTCCATGATAGGTGAAGTAAAAGACCCTAGAGTGGATGTTAAAGATTTGTAGACGTGAATTTTGATCCTCCATTATGCATCAAGTACCACTCACTTAATGTTTGCAGAAGGATTAATTAGGATGTGAAATTTTGATGAGTTTTGTGCCTTCATGTGATTGTGTCATCTTTTGTCTATGAGTTAAAACTATACTAAAATACAAAGTTGGCATGCTGCACGATGAAGTGCTGCCACATTGTGTCAGGATTACTTGAAAGCAGTAACAAACTCTTCTTCCAATGCCGTGAGTCTCAAGTCCAATGCTCGCAGCAATTCATTTCTGTTAAGTAAGAAATACTCTGGTTTGCAAGATTCTATTCCACTATTCAGCTCTATCTAGAGCTACAATATGTTAAGATCTCCTATCGTGAAAATTTTCAAACCAATTACACAGATAATTGAAATGTTCGAAACAATCCAAGATCTAATTTTGTTTCATCTCAACCAAAATTGAAATGTTCCACCAAAACATTCTGGAACGTAATGAAAGGATTTATATTAGTGAAGAGCTTGTTAGCTATCTATTTTGACTTTTGAGACAAAATAAGAGGATAAATTCCGCATAGCTTTAGAAACAAACAGATATAAAATCTTCATAGAATGAGTGTATAACAGATGTGAGGATAATTATTCAATTTGAAGGTTCAGACAGAGGCTACAAATGCTTTTAACAGCTTGGATTTGGAGGTAAATAGAATAAGTGAGAGGGGATTACTATGAATAAGGAGAACATTAAAAATTGAACAGTGAAATTTAAGGTCTTAAGCAAGAAATTCCTATATTATAAATTAAAAGTTAAAACTAGAGGAAATGGAAGTTCAAACTACCTTAATTCCACCTTTATCCTCTTCAATCTGGCCCTTGAATAGTGTTGTAAATGGTCAACCACCAACACCAACAACAATGTCAGCATCCAACACTCTCCCATCCTTCAGTTTCACTGCCTTTACCTAGCAAATACACCTTAGAACAGAATTCCAAATCTTAGCAAACTAAACTGGAAAACAAAAGAAACTCATTACACCCTATGAACAGAATAGTGAAGTCAAGGAGGTCAGTTCTGTTTCATGGTGTGTAAAAAAATGTTTTTTTTTTTTTTTTGGCTTTTCATATATTTCTTCCTTATATTTATTTAAAAACTTTTGAGTTAAATATAATGAAACTTATATATTATAATATGTGTATAGGGACATGTTCACGGCAAAAATGTTGGGGGCATCCTGGAAAGGCAGGAAAAAGTGATAAGTGAAACCAAAACAGTTATAGTTTGATTACTATGAAACTTAAACTTGATAAAGCAATGGTTTTTATTTCAAGAGAAGTTGCTAAAGCTTTTTAATAACTTCATCCAAAAAATAAACAAGCAAAAAAGCGAGACCAAAACAGAAGACTATGGAGAACATAGGTACAAGAGGAGTTTGCAAAGAGTACGATTTATATTATGAAAGAATAAATTAATGATTTAACACCCAAGATACCTTTTCTACAGTGGAAAGGCTAGAAGCATTAATGATTAAAATCATCTTTTGGTACTACCATTATGATTCACAGTTAAGCTCATGTCATGAGCTCACAGAAACTATAAATCTGCTATTTGGAAAGGCAGGAAAAAGTGATAAGTGAAAGGAAGCAAGCATGTTGGGGGGGGAGGAAGGACGTGTCAAGATCTTTTAAGTGCTACTTTTACAACCCTTTATGTTAGGGTCATCAAAGGAATGAATATGAGGTTATCCAGTATCAGAATATAATACAAACATGTGGTGTATTTAGAGGTTCGGCAACTCACCCATGGTAGATATGCTGCTGTAAAAGTAAAGAGGCGCCCAAGAAACTCATAGGGATAAAGGGGTTCTGCTTGCTCCATACATAAACCTATAGAACAGAAAATTAGAGAGAATTAACAAATTGGAAATAACCAAAAACACTATTCACAAACAAAAAATATGATCCACGAAGTCCAACCTCTCCAAAATCTGTAGTAGCAATACAAACAATGTTAGCTCTAACCAAGACTTAAGAGAAACCTTTTAACTTAGTAGTTTTGAAGCACTAGTTTATAACTGCAACACTATATGTGGTAGTCAAAAAGAAGAAAAAAAAAACATTTCCTGTTGTTATTAGTGATCAATATTGAAACCCTATTATTACATTATAAGTTTCCCTACAACTGACCTTATGAGTGGATCCAAACTGCACTACCCCTTGGGATCCAACTGAAATTACTGTGATTGTCTGCAAAATGGTGCAAAATGATTAATAGACATGCCTTATCACTTGAACGTAGAAAAATACCAAGTGCTGCCACATCGTGGACTGTTATCTCAAAGTTGGCATGCTGCACGATGAAGTGCTGCCACATTGTGTCATGATTACTTGAAAGCAGTAACAAACTCTTATTCCAATGCCGTGAGTCTCAAGTCCAATGCTCGCAGCAATTCATTTCAGTTAAGTAAGAAATACTCTGGTTTGCAAGATTCCATTCCACTATTCAGCTCTATCTAGAGCTACAATATGTTAAGATCTCCTATCGTGAAATACACCAATTTAACAGTAAAATTTAAGGTCTTGATAAGGTCCCAATTATTCGATTTTGGGACCGTAATTGCATTAAGATTACCATTGCATAAATGTTAGTTCCTTTAAATAATTGCAAAATTATTTTATTTATCCAAATTAATAAAGCTAATGATATATTAGTGTTAATTGTAGCGCACGTGGAAGCCAACAAATCGCGAAACAATTACGGTTACAATACACGAGTCGAAGGGAAGTTTCCAGAAAAATCTCGGTCGATTTGGGCGCCACGTCACCGCGCCGCGGCTAGGCATGACCGCGCCGCGGTCATTTCGAGGAATTTATCCTCGAGATTTTTACAGAAGCTTCTAGAAGCTTCGGTGGTTGTAACTGATTGGGTAGTTCGAAGCAAATCATCCGAAAAGTTGACCCGATTACCCGAATACAAATGTTATAAATTGGGGGCTCTTCTCTTCTTCTCTTGTTCCATAAGTTTTGATTTTTTCTTCTTTTAATTTTCTGTAATTTTTCCTTTTGGTGAGATCTTGAGTGTAGTGAGAACATCAAGAGTAAGCCATTGGCTCTATTGTAACTCTTTTGAGAGATCCATTCAAGAAGGAATCAAGTTGCATCTTCATCTTCTTCTCCCATCTTCTCTTTGCTTTTTAGTATTGTTGCAATATAACCCTTGCAATGAGTGGCTAGAATCTCCTTAGAGAGTTCAATAATGCCAGAGCAAGTCCATCCATTTAATGTAGTTTAAATTCATTATTTTTGCTTATCTTGTTAATCATTCTATAAATTCTCCTTTGATTAGATTCCTTAGCTTATGTTTATGATTCAAGCTTTGATAGCCATTACTTAGATAAGTTCAAGAATGGCTATGCTCTGTGAAGAATTGAAATATAGGTTAAGCAATCTTAATTAAATCAGTATTTCATGAATGATCCTTAGTTACATTCAATGATTAAACGGCTCCACTTTCCGATCCATGAGCAATGACTTGCTACATGGATTGAGTTAGATTCAAATTTAATTTACATTATGGATGGTTTGTGAATGCTACATTGAACTCTCTAATCTCCCTTCCTTTTATCTTCAACCTCTAGTTTCTGTTTTAAATAGAATTACAAGTTTATTTCCATCTTATTTGTGCAACAAATCAGTTTTGTTTTTAAATCAATCTGTTTCAAAGCTTTGTTTTGGTTTCTAATCGAATGAATATTTGAATCTTCGTTGTCCCTGTGGAACGAATTCGACTTACCCAAAGTCCATTTCTTAATCTTAATCTCTGCATCTCTTTTGCAAGCATTACAACCGATCAAAATGGGTTGTAATGCTTGCAAAAGAGATGCAGAGATTAAGATTAAGAAATGGACTTTGGGTAAGTCGAATTCGTTCCACAGGGACAACGAAGATTCAAATATTCATTCGATTAGAAACCAAAACAAAGCTTTGAAACAGATTGATTTAAAAACAAAACTGATTTGTTGCATAAATAAGATGGAAATAAACTTGTAATTCTATTTAAAACAGAAACTAGAGGTTGAAGATAAAAGGAAGGGAGATTAGAGAGTTCAATGTAGCCTTCACAAACCATCCATAATGTAAATTAAATTTGAATCTAACTCAATCCATGTAGCAAGTCATTGCTCATGGATCGGAAAGTGGAGCCGTTTAATCATTGAATGTAACTAAGGATCATTCATGAAATACTGATTTAATTAAGATTGCTTAACCTATATTTCAATTCTTCACAGAGCATAGCCATTCTTGAACTTATCTAAGTAATGGCTATCAAAGCTTGAATCATAAACATAAGCTAAGGAATCTAATCAAAGGAGAATTTATAGAATGATTAACAAGATAAGCAAAAATAATGAATTTAAACTACATTAAATGGATGGACTTGCTCTGGCATTATTGAACTCTCTAAGGAGATTCTAGCCACTCATTGCAAGGGTTATATTGCAACAATACTAAAAAGCAAAGAGAAGATGGGAGAAGAAGATGAAGATGCAACTTGATTCCTTCTTGAATGGATCTCTCAAAAGAGTTACAATAGAGCCAATGGCTTACTCTTGATGTTCTCACTACACTCAAGATCTCACCAAAAGGAAAAATTACAGAAAATTAAAAGAAGAAAAAATCAAAACTTATGGAACAAGAGAAGAAGAGAAGAGCCCCCAATTTATAACATTTGTATTCGGGTAATCGGGTCAACTTTTCGGATGATTTGCTTCGAACTACCCAATCAGTTACAACCACCGAAGCTTCTAGAAGCTTCTGTAAAAATCTCGAGGATAAATTCCTCGAAATGACCGCGGCGCGGTCATGCCTAGCCGCGGCGCGGTGACGTGGCGCCCAAATCGACCGAGATTTTTCTGGAAACTTCCCTTCGACTCGTGTATTGTAACCGTAATTGTTTCGCGATTTGTTGGCTTCCACGTGCGCTACAATTAACACTAATATATCATTAGCTTTATTAATTTGGATAAATAAAATAATTTTGCAATTATTTAAAGGAACTAACATTTATGCAATGGTAATCTTAATGCAATTACGGTCCCAAAATCGAATAATTGGGACCTTATCACACCCCCAAACCTCAATTTTGCTAGTCCCGAGCAAAACTTAAATGTAAACAACTCCTCTTTCGTGAGGTTCCCGACTGCATTTAGCTTATGCAGTAAGCCCTTAAACCCCTAGGTTACCCCTAGTGGACGAGTTTGACTCGTGAGGGTTTGCAGCGAATATACCCACAAAATTCTAACATTTTAAAAGATAACAACTTCAAAATTATTGTATATAATGCCATCACACCAATTTTCAGAATCCAGTCAAAGGTCTATTTGAGTAAAAATTCTTTTTATTCCTCATTTTCAGAAATATCTTGAGTGTGTGCACAAATTTTTCTGATTGTAACATAAATTTTTCGGAACAAGGTTTCCCTTCTTAACTACTAAAATGTATGGGTCTGCCTAAATTCTAACTCGAAACTGAGCCTCCTGTCTGGGATTGTGAGAAGTATGGATGTTCACTTTAATACCTCTAAGGGGCTTTATCTGTGATATTCCAGTGTACTCACGTTTTTACCATTGACGGCTTTCACCCTACTGAACTATTTTGGTCCCATTGGACTCTTTTTACAATTTGCACTTTTTCAGTTCTAACTTTCACATCTTTCTGCTTTTCTTTTCAACCTTTTTCAAGCTTTATCATTTTTCTGATATTCTTTTTTTTTTTTTTCAAAAAGCAGGTAGCCCTTTTCAAGGTACCCAGTCTAATCCTATGGTTGCTGTCTCCAAAAATATCAACTACAGTTCTGTTTTTCTTCTATTCAGCCAACCAAAGGACAAGGAGGTCAAAGTTCATTATTTTTCAAGCTTTCCCTCTCATTCTAGACAGTGAAGAAGACAACTCTTAATCCAAAATAACTTTTTCACTACAATCAGAAGTGACGTGAAGTTTGTTTTTCAAAATATCTTGTTTCCGAGGAATAAGAATTTATAAACAAACTGGACATGAGCCTGGTTTTAAAAATTCGTATGATGACAGTACATATAAAAATTTTGATGAAGGTATTTTTGAAAATGTACCGAAAATAATGTACAAAAATTGAAAAATGAAATGTGCTATCCCACACCCCCAAACCTAAATTTAGCATTGTCCTCAATGATTAAAGAGTAGAGGTTTAGAGTACACCTGAAAGCGGATGTCATTACATTGCAAAAGTTGTAGGTACAACCAAAAGAAGTGTTCCACACAGGGTGTAAAAGTGAAAAGCACACTACACAGGGTGTACACCTGAAAGAAAGTTAGTGAATGCAGAAAGAATTGAAAAATAAATCCTACATGGTCACGCAGAATATGTACAAAAATCAAGGGTTGCCTCCCGAAGTAGCGCTAAGTTTAATGTCTTCAGCCAGACATGGAATTAGAGCTAATCCTGGTACACAGGATTACTCAGAAATGAGTCTTTTTCTGATGGATGAGGGAGAGTCTGAAATGGCTTCAGCCTTTGGCCATTGACTTGGAAAATATTTCCATTGGCTGGGTTGAGTACCTCGATGTTTCCATGAGGGTGAATATTGTGGATAAAAAATGGTCCAGTCCAACGGGACTTTAATTTCCCTGGAAATAAATGAAGGCGAGAGTTATACAAGAGCACTTTCTGGCCTACGTGGAAAGATTTTCTCTGAATGTGCCTATCATGCCAGATTTTCGTTCGATCTTTGTAAAGTTTTGCGCTATCGTAAGCATCATTCCTTAATTCTTCCAACTCAGTGAGTTGAAGTTTTCTAAGCTCGCCGGCTTTCGCTAGATCAAAATTTAAATGTTTGATCGCCCAATAAGCTCGATGCTCAAGTTCGACTGGCAAATGACAAGCTCTACCAAAGATTAAACGATAAGGGGACATTCCAATTGGAGTTTTGAACGCTGTTCTGTAGGCCCACAAGGCATCAGATAATCGTAAGGACCAATCTTTACGAGTCGGATTGACGGTTTTTTCAAGAATGGTTTTGATCTCACGATTAGAAATTTCGACCTGCCCACTGGTTTGTGGGTGATACGGAGTAGCTACCTTATGAGTGATTGAATATTTGCGCATCAAACTTTCAAAAACTCGGTTACAGAAATGTTTCCCTCCATCACTAATGATAGCACGAGGGGTACCAAATCGGGCAAACACAGTATTTTTTAGAAATTGAACAACAACCTTATGATCATTCGTTCGACAAGCTGTGGCTTCAACCCATTTTGACACGTAGTCGACTGCGACTAAAATGTATTGGAATCCGTGTGAAATGGGGAAGGGACCCATGAAGTCAATGCCCCAAACATCGAAGATTTCGATGATCAAAATTGGTTGTTGGGGCATCTCATTTCTTCGACTGATTTTTCCTAGACGTTGACATCTATCACAAGATTTAGCAAAGAGATGAGCGTCACGAAAGATTGTGGGCCAATAAAAACCACACTGTAAGATTTTAGCTGCTGTTTTCTTTCCTCCAAAATGTCCACCACAAGCGTGATTGTGGCAGAACTCGAGAATCCCACTCTGTTCTCTCTCATCAACACACCGACGAATTATCTGATCTGGGCAGTATTTAAATAAATACGGATCATCCCAGAAGAACCATTTGGCTTGGGCGAGGAAGCGCAGACGATTTTGTTTACTCCAAGAGGTTGGAGTTTGACCTGTCACCAGGTAGTTGACAATGTCAGCGTACCAAGGTGTGTCAGAATTAGAAACTGCCATAATTTGCTCGTCAGGAAAATTTTCAGAAATCGGAAGAGAGTCAGAGAGAGTTTCAACTACTAGCCTAGATAGGTGGTCTGCAACCACATTTTCGCATCCCTTTTTGTCTCGAATTTCGAGATCAAACTCTTGAAGAAGAAGGATCCATCGTATCAACCTCGCTTTTGCATCCTTCTTGGCAAGAAGGTATTTCAGCGCTGCGTGGTCAGTGAAAATGACTACTTTGGACCCTATAAGATAGGAACGGAATTTATCTAAGGCAAAAACTACTGCTAGTAGTTCCTTTTCCGTGGTGGAATAATTGAGCTGGGCATCATTAAGCGTCTTGCTGGCATACTGGATGACATGGGGGAGTTTGTCAACTCGTTGCCCCAATACAGCACCTATAGCGTAATCGGATGCATCACACATCACCTCAAATGGGAGATCCCAATTGGGTGGTTGGATAATAGGTGCTGAGGTCAACTCAGTTTTCAGCTTCTCAAAGGCGGATAAACAAGCGGTAGAAAACTCGAAAGAAATGTCTTTGGCTAACAAATCACACAGGGGTTTTGAAATTTTTCCGAAGTCTTTGATGAACCTTCTATAAAACCCTGCGTGCCCTAGGAACGAACGGACTTCTTTCACAGTTCTAGGTGGAGGGAGATTTGCGATGAGATCGACTTTGGCTTTATCTACCTCAATTCCTTTGTGAGAAATAATGTGTCCTAGAACTATCCCAGAGGTAACCATGAAGTGACACTTCTCCCAATTTAGCACGAGGTGCTTCTCTCGACATCTTTTCAAAACTAGCTTTAAATGATTCAAACAGTCATCAAAACTCGACCCAAATACAGAAAAATCGTCCATGAAGACTTCAAGAAAGTCTTCGACCATATCAGAAAATATACTCAACATGCACCTTTGAAAGGTGGCAGGAGCATTACATAGCCCAAAGGGCATACGTCGATAAGCGAAGGTCCCAAATGGACAGGTAAACGTTGTCTTTTCTTGGTCTTCAGGAGCAATTGGGATCTGGTTGTATCCCGAATATCCGTCAAGAAAACAGTAATAAGCATGACCGGCTAAACGTTCAAGCATCTGATCGATGAATGGAAGAGGGAAGTGATCCTTACGTGTCATCGTGTTTAGTTTTCGGTAGTCTATACAAACTCTCCATCCGGTTTGGACTCGAGTAGGTATGAGTTCATTATCCTGATTTGTCACAACTGTGACACCTGACTTTTTAGGGACAACCTGAACTGGACTAACCCATTTACTATCCGAGATGGGGTATATAATACCCGCATCTAAAAGTTTGATGACTTCTTTTCGAACGACCTCTTGTAACACCGGATTGAGTCGCCTCTGTGGTTCTCTCGATGGTTTGAAATTTTCCTCAAGATGAATTTGATGCATGACCACAGAAGGACTGATGCCTTTGATATCAGCTATGGTCCACCCAATAGCTTCTCGATTTTCGCGCAGAACGTCAAGTAACCGATTTTCTTGTGATTTTTCTAGAGTAGGGGAGATAATGACAGGAAAAGTTTCAGCATTACCCAAAATGCGTATTTCAGCGTATCAGGCAATTGCTTTAACTCGAGCTTTGGAATTTCTTCCACTATTGGAGATGACGAGAGAGAGGACAGACTCTGAATTTTTGGCTGCCAATCCATCATAGGGACAGATTCAAGAAGAGAGTTCACCTCCCTGATGGATTTCTCAATATCGAACTCAAGGCCGAATTGGCCAAAATACTCTTCAAACGGATCCTTGTTCTCCGCTTCCTCAAAAGTGCTACTGACCAGGGTGTCGATCATGTTGACTTCTTCCAAATCATCCATGTCAGTAGATTGAAACTTATTTTGGAAGACATTCATTTTACCTTCATGTCCCCAAATGATAGGGTCATGATACCATTGCGACACTTGATGACTGCATCAGAAGTGGCTAAGAAAGGTCTTCCTAAGATGACTGGCACATGAGAATTTGGGTTAATGACAGGTTCAGTGTCAAGAACTACGAAGTCAGCAGGAAAGTAGAAATCCTTCACCTTGATAATCACATCCTCCACTATTCCCTTGGGAATCTTCACCGATCTATCTGCTAGACTCAGAGTGATATCCGTAGGTTTAAGTTCACCTAAACCTAATTGCTGGTAGACTGAGAAAGGAAGAAGATTCACACTAGCCCCGAGATCTAATAGACATTTCTCAATCATCGTATCTCCGATGTGCACAGAAATTGTAGGACAGCCTGGGTCCTTGAATTTAGGAACAATTGTCTGCTGAATTAGACAGGAAGACTGGGCTGTCATCATAGCCTCTCTTGGCACAGGAGTTTTTCGCTTCACTGTGGTGAGATCTTTGAGAAACTTGGCATATGAGGGAATTTGACGAATTGCGTCAAGGAAGGGAATATTTATTTGAACATTTTTGAACACTTCTAAATTCCTTCCAATTGTTTTCCCTTTTTGTTGTCTAGAAGTCTATGAGGGAACGGAGCTTTGGGAATGATTACTCGACTTTCGAGAGGAGGAGGTGTTTCCTTAGACTGGTCTTCTTTTTCTGTGGAAGGTGCACTAGAGGTTGTTTCTTTGGATAGAACCTCCTCAGGCATTTCAACTTTATTGTCCACCAATTTGCCAGATCGTAAGGTGTGGACGGCTTGGACAGAATTAGAGGGACCTGCCTGACTATTGATTTCATACTGTCCTCTTGGAACAGTTCCTGCTGGATTAGGCACAGTTTGACTGGGAAACTGGCCTTTGTTTTTCTCTCCTATGGATGAAGCTAACTGACCCATCTGAACCTCTAAATTTTTGATTGCTTGCGCAGTGACCTGGTTGGTCTGAGACTGGTTCTGGGTAGTTTGGATTTGTTGATGTATGAGTTGCTGTTGTTGCTTTAATATCTCAGCCATCATTGATTCCAATGCTGAGTTTGGTTGAGCAACAGGAGGAGAGTAATTGGTCATAGGGTCGACAACGATCGCCCGTTGATCAGAATTTTGAGGTGAAGAATAGGATGGCTGCGGAACCAAAGATAGGTTCGCACTGGCATGAGTTTGACGATTGAAATTTTTCTGAAACCCTGGAGGACCTCCTGATTGGATAGGTTCACTTTGTCGATAGGAGAAATTGGGGTGAAACCTATTATCGGGATGGTACGTCTGACTATAGGAGTTAGGAGTGGGTTTCCTATATGTGCTGTAATTTCCAACAGCATTGGCTTGCTCTGACTGCGAGAGAGTCAAGGTGGGACAATTCTCTGTAGAATGATTGAAATTCTCACACAGCTGACATGATGAAAATGTCTCTGTGGCAACTTGTAGAATTGGAGTGGCTTCGTGAAAATTGGATTTGACACTAAAAGCGTCGAACTTCTTATTGAGACTTTGTAAGCTACTCACAAGGCTATTCATGACACTCTTAAGTTCAGGATCAGACTTAACCTCATACATGCCCGGCTTCTTGACTCCTAAATCTCCTCTATCGAAATCCCCTATGTTTGTGCTCCAATTTCGAGCATTCTCAGCCAATTCGACTAAGAATTCATAAGCTTGATTAGGAGTTTGATTCATGAATTTACCCTGATGCATAGACTCGAGAAGAATACGCTGGGCTGTGGGAGACCTCGGTAAAAGAAATTAACTAATTGGGCTTTGTCTATCCCATGATGTGGACACTTGACAAGAAGGTCATTGAACCTTTCCCAAGTCTGGGAGAATTCTTCATCCGGTCTTCCCTTGAAGTTCCGAATGGCATTTTTGAATTGTTCCGTCTTCGCCATAGGGAAGAATTTGGCCATGAATTTTCTCGACAACTCATCCCATGTAGTGATAGAGTTGGAGGACAGGGAATTTAACCAAGCCGCAGCATGGTCTTCGAGAGAGAGGGAATAACCTAAGCTTGACATTCTCATCGTCGAGGTGACCATTTTTGAATGTCTGGCATAAGGTCAAGAATTTATTGAGGTGATTGTACGGTTGTTCGCTTTCGAAACCGTGGAATTTGGGCAGCATATTGATGGTGGCTGCCCGAATTTCAAATTGTGCCACGTTAGCGGCAGGTAAAATTATACATGATGGAGGGTTGGCAGTAATAGGTGCGAACAACTCATTGAGCGTTCGTTGATCCTCATGGATGTGATGAGGTGGAAGTGGATGTGGATCCATTTCTGGGACTGGTGGAGTGAGAACGGTGTTGTTTTCTCGTCTAACCTTAGGTAGAGGGTGAGACCTTGTGATCTCCGGATCAAATACAATCGGATTTTTCTGCGATCTCCTACCTAACATACACTACCAAATTGCACACAATAGGAGGGAGAAATTCACACGTGAGAACTGGGTGCCTATTACTAGACAGCTCCTAACTGGTTCAAAGGATTAATCAAAGCCTCCAACCCAAATCTCTGAAATCGGAACAGCCAGTTTAATCTCCAGAGGAGAGGTGGCGCACAATGCTGAGCAAGGGCACTCTTAGATCACCTCTCGTCTTGAATAGACGTAGTCTATCCCCTGAATTCACGTAGAACTACAGGGCAAGATTGCGCTAGGCACTGTTCACGATCAAGAAGTGCAATTGGTGCAACTTTTGATTAGCTTTGCTTAATGAGCTCGATGGAACCTAGAGTCCAGTCTAATCAAATTTTAATTAATTAATTTGCTGTGAATTTGATTTTCCTAGAAGGGCAAGATATCGGTAATGAACTCCGATTCTTATCTTATGGTGCCATCCTCGTAAGGGTGCCCTTGTTACTATGTGCAATCCAATGTGTACAAATTAGTCACTCAAAAGCAATACAGAAACTCACTAGCGAGTGATGCGTGAGTGTTTCGAAATTTACCTCCCGTTCTAGACGGGGGATGATCGAGTTGAGTCGACTCGGGCCACCAACACCAAACTTGGTGTACGAACCCGAGGGGCTGAGATAGTTTCGTCCCACTATCGTCCGTCCCTAATTCTATTACAATCCGAGCCCTCTCGGATACAATTAAAATTTAATACAAATTCAAGTTCCTAATACAAGTTGGTTTCTAAAAAAAAAATAAAATGCAGAGAATTGAAAAGTGCTGATCTTCTTGGTGATGGAACCAATGTAGTGGATAAAAATTCCACGTGTCGCCTTCCGTCAATTTCCGTCGACTTCCGTCAAGTCCTTCACCTAAACAGAACAAAATTATTCAAATCAGAATACTAAGAAAAAAAAATCAATATGACCATTACAATGTCCATGATGTCAGAAACTTGTCCAGAAAAAATCAGCAGAAAATGTTGCCACGTCACCGCGGCGCACCAAGGGACAACCGCGGCGCGGTAAAATTTTGATGAAAATCGATTTTTCAAATTGGAAATGGTTTCTGATATCCTGAGGATTGTAATGAAATTTTTTTCAATTTTTTCTCTGTTCGTTTGGCTTCTGTTTCAAGCAAAATACATTCGGTTCTGTTTCGGAAACTGTTTCGGATACTTTTCGAATTGGAAAATGAATCAACTCGCTGTCCCCGGCAGCGGCGCCATTTTGATCGGTTGTAATGCTTGCAAAAGAGATGCAGAGATTAAGATTAAGAAATGGACTTTGGGTAAGTCGAATTCGTTCCACAGGGACAACGAAGATTCAAATATTCATTCGATTAGAAACCAAAACAAAGCTTTGAAACAGATTGATTTAAAAACAAAACTGATTTGTTGCACAAATAAGATGGAAATAAACTTGTAATTCTATTTAAAACAGAAACTAGAGGTTGAAGATAAAAGGAAGGGAGATTAGAGAGTTCAATGTAGCCTTCACAAACCATCCATAATGTAAATTAAATTTGAATCTAACTCAATCCATGTAGCAAGTCATTGCTCATGGATCGGAAAGTGGAGCCGTTTAATCATTGAATGTAACTAAGGATCATTCATGAAATACTGATTTAATTAAGATTGCTTAACCTATATTTCAATTCTTCACAGAGCATAGCCATTCTTGAACTTATCTAAGTAATGGCTATCAAAGCTTGAATCATAAACATAAGCTAAGGAATCTAATCAAAGGAGAATTTATAGAATGATTAACAAGATAAGCAAAAATAATGAATTTAAACTACATTAAATGGATGGACTTGCTCTGGCATTATTGAACACTCTAAGGAGATTCTAGCCACTCATTGCAAGGGTTATATTGCAACAATACTAAAAAGCAAAGAGAAGATGGGAGAAGAAGATGAAGATGCAACTTGATTCCTTCTTGAATGGATCTCTCAAAAGAGTTACAATAGAGCCAATGGCTTACTCTTGATGTTCTCACTACACTCAAGATCTCACATTTTGATCGATTGTAAAGCTTGTTATAAAGATGCAGAGATAGAGATTTGAATTAAGACTTTGGGCAAGTCGAATTCGTTCCACAGGGACAGTTTGGATTCAAAGATTCAATCAGATAAAAGTCCAAAACAGAATTGGAAAACAGATTTTTCTTAAAAACAAAATTGATTTGTTGAAACAAAGAAGCACATAACAACTAATTTGTAAAAGAAATTGAAACTGAAAAGAAAAATTGAAAATCTAAGAGAGAGAGATTAGAGAAGTCAATCAAACCATTGCAATTCATCCAAAATATTGATTTATTCTAATTATAACTCAATCCACGTAGCAAGTCATTGCTCGTGGATCGGATGATAAATCGAATTAAACATTGATGGTAACCGAAGAGTATTCATGAGAATCCCAACTTCAAACAAGTGTAGCTAACTTATACTTCAATTCTTCGCATAGCATGATTGTTCTTGAGCTTATCTAAGTAACAATCATCTAAGCTTGATTTGGATGTATAAGTTTGCTAATCTTATCCTAAGAGGATTTTCAGAATTAACATGTAAACTAGAAATTAAGAATCAAACAATATTGGTAAGATGAAATTGCTCCGGCATTCTTGACCTCTCTAAGGAAGGTCTAGCCGATCATCGCAAGAATTAAAATTTGCAGAAATTAATAAAAGAGAAAAGAGAAAATGGGTGAAGAAGATGAAGATGATGATCGATCTGAATTGCTTCTTTTATAGCTCTCCCAACAATTACACAAACAATGAATGGTTCCTCTTGATGTTCTCACTACACTCAAGATCTCACCAAAAGGAAAATTACAGAGAATTCTAAGAAGAAACTAAAGAAAATTATAGAAGATAAGAGCCTAAGAGGGACCCAAGAGGGGACCCCTTCTTTGAAATCAACCCTCAAATTTATAATGTTCTTATTCGGGTAATCGGGGTGATTTAGCGGATAATTCGATTCAAATGACCCAATCAGTTACAACCACCGAAGCTTCTAGAAGCTTCTGTAAAAATCTCGAGGATAAATTCCTCGAAATGACCGCAGCGCGGTCTTGGCTAGCCGCGGCGCGGTGACGTGGCGCCCGAATCGATCGATATTTTTCTAGAAACTTCCTTTCGGCCCGCGTATTGTAACCATAATTGTTATTTCTTTTGTGGGTTTCCGAATGTGCCCTTTTCACCTGAAATTAGTAACAAACTATTGTTAGTCACATTAATTTGGGATTTAATAAAATTTATTATTATTTTAAGGGAACTAGTATTTATATGATGGTAATCTCGGTGAAATTACGGTCCCAAAATGATATTATTGGGACCTTATCACACCCCCAAACCTCAATTTTGCTAGTCCCGAGCAAAACTTAAATCTAAACAACTCCTCTTTCGTGAGGTTCCCGACTGCATTTAGCTTATGCAGTAAGCCCTTAAACCCCTAGGTTACCCCTAGTAGACGAGTTTGACTCGTGAGGGTTTGCAGTGAAAGAAAATACCCACAAAATTCTAACATTTTACAAAAATATTAAAATCAAAATCAAAGTATGTAAAGTGAACATAACGACATTTCATAAATCAGTCAAAGGTCATTTATGTTTGAACAAAGTTCTAAGTTTTTATTCCTCATTTTAGAAAATTTGAAAGATAACTTGAGTGCTTGTGTGATTTTCTGATTTTTTTTTTTTAAAGCAATATCTTTTTAGGAACAAGATTTCACCTCCTAACTGTTAAGAATGGTCGGTTTTACCTAAGTTCTAACTCGAAACTAAGCATCTTGTCTGGGATTGTGAGAGGTATGGATATTCACTTTAATACCTCTAAGGGGCTTTATCTGTGATATTCCAGTTTACTCACATTTTTACCATTGACGGCTTTCACCCTACTGCACTATTTGGTCTCATTGGACTCTTTTTTTCATTTTTGCAGCTCTAGCCATCTTTGACATTTTTCTCATATTTTCTGCTTTTTTTAGATTTTATCACACTTCACCATTTTCTGGTATTCTTTTTACAAAAAGCAGGTAGCCCTTTTCAAGGTACCCAGTCTAATCCTATGGTTGCTGTCCAAGTAATACTAACTTCAGTTCTGTTTTTCTTCTAACAAGCCAACCAAGGGACAAAGAAGTCATAGTTCACTAGACTAGGTTTTCCCTAACACTCTAGTCAGAAAAGATGGTCAACTTTTGTTCCATAAAATCTATCTTTCCAAATACTTAATCAGAAGTAAATTTCTAAAGTAATTCTTTCATGATTTTCTTAATGAGAAATAACCAAAAAGAACTTTTGATCAAAAGTTAGAACATGAGCCTGAGATTTGAAATTCATATGTAAAAAATATATACAAAGATTTTGAAGAAAATATTTCGAAAGTGTTGAATATTTTTAAATTTTTTTTTTTGAACATGAAATTAAACTAGCAATGAAATAAACCTGAAACTAAACTACCAATGCAATGCAATTGTGAACTAACCTAATACCCCCAAGCCTAAATGACATATTGTCCTCAATATGCAAGCAGTAAGGAAAAATAAAAAGGTTAGATCACACCTGAAACAGATTGGGCATTAATGTGCAAAGTCTTGTTACAACTAATCTGAAAAGAATGAAAGTTATAACAATGATAATTTTCAAAGCAGTTTTTTTTTTCTGCATAAAAGAAATCCTTTCTAAAATAGAAAAATAACCTAATTAAGAAATTAAGAACATTCTAATCTAAAATTTAAACCTATCTTAATCCGAACATTCAGTAGTCTGTGCCTTTTTCTCCTCAATATAAGCTAACATCTATCTCTGCTACTCAATCAACAATTAGTGACCAGGCTGCAGTCCTAGTGACACTCATTGATTTGGTTTGATAGTGGACTTGAAGATGAAGAGAATGAGAAAGGGATTAAGGTTAGAGGTTTTTTTTTTTTTTTTTTTTTTTTTAGAGAAAAATTTTATTTCCTAACTACACTACTTATTAAAATAAAAGCACATGGGTTGCCTCCCAAGCAGCGCTAAGTTTAACGTCTTCAGCCGGACCTATCAAAAGGTCTGATATATAGGAATTTTCCCAACATTCATTTTGACGGACACAACGATCGATTTCCTACCCCAATTAATAGGTAGACAAATTTTTACCATCGTTAGGACTTGAAAATTATTTTTAAAAATGATCAACAACCCTCGTTTGTCCTCAGTTCTTAGTGTCATCACCTTTTCAAAACAAGTTTCAATCATCATATTCCCAAAGAGAATGGAAGTTGTAAGACATGAAGGGTCTTTACACTTTTGTGAAATGATGGGTTGGATGGGATACGAAATTGAATCAATAATGATCGGAATTGGTGTGACTAACAAAGTAGAATTGGTCGTTGATTCCTCCTGGACAACAGTATCCTCTAATGGCAGATCAATTTGCTTAGCCAAATTTGTACAATCACCTTGCTTATTAGGACTTTGAAACATTGGTTGGCTCTCATGGGTTATCTCATTTGAAAATTGTCCATTCTCTCTTTCTTCTGAGGGTACAATAAGCTGACCTAGTTGGACTTCCATCGTTGCTTCGGTTGGAATTGTAACCTCATTGGTTTGAATTTGAACTTCAATTGAGACAGGGTTATCAATTGTTGATGGATAAATATCGACATCTTCAAAAGAGTAGAACTGGTCACTAAGGTTATTTTGAAAGAATGGTGGATTTTCTAGGATTGAGATATCCTCATTTTCGAATTTATCAAATTTTCCTTCTTCTAAGGACAACGCTAGGTGACTCAGTTGAGTTCCTATGTTGACTAAGGCTTGACCCATATCCCATTGTTGTTGATGATTTAACAACTGTTGTTGATGATTTACCAACATTTGTTGATGGAGCTGTTGTTGTTGGATTAATTGTTGTTGTTGAATTAAGAAGGCAGACATCATAGACTCTAATGACGACGATTGAGGAGAAGACAAACATGAGTGAGTGGATGTTGGCTCAGGTTCTGTAGCTCTGTAATCGGAGAAATGTCGAGAATCATAAGATTGTTGAGAAATTATGGTTGGATTCATCATCGAAGTGTCATGCAAATAAAAATCCTCATGGTTACCAAAATGACTGCCCTGAGTGAACTCGTTCTGACACGGTATGGAATTTTGTGGAAACAAATTATCTACGTGGTATGGTTGGTCGAACGAACTGGGTGTTGGCATCCAATACGAGTTTTGAGAATGATGCATATTGGCCTGTGTAGCATGTAGCATGGACTGACTCGGACAATGCTCGGGAGAATGACCATAATTATCACATAAGCCGCACGAGATCAATGATTCTCTCCTAAACTCCATGACGATATAAATCTGCTCGAGGTTCTGTATCTACTGTAACATACACTATTGAATTGCACACAGAAGAGGAAGGAATTCACACGTGAAAACTGGGTTCCTAAGACTAGACAGCTCCTAACTGGTTCAAAGGATTAATCAAAGCCTCCAACCCAAATCTCTGAAATCGGAACAGCCAGTTTAATCTCCAGAGGAGAGGTGGCGCACAATGCTGAGCAAGGGCACTCTTAGATCACCTCTCGTCTTGAATAGACATAGTCTATCCCCTGAATTCACGTAGAACTACAGGGCAAGATTGCGCTAGGCACTGTTCACGATCAAGAAGTGCAATTGGTGCAACTTTTGATTAGCTTTGTTTAATGAGCTCGATGGAACCTAAAGTCCAGTCTAATCAAATTTTAATTAATTAATTTGCTGTGAATTTGATTTTCCTAGAAGGGCAAGAAATCGGTAATGAACTCCGATTCTTATCTTATGGTGCCATCCTCGTAAGGGTGCCCTTGTTACTAGGTGCAATCCAATGTGTACAAATTAGTCACTCAAAAGCAATACAGAAACTCATTAGCGAGTGATGCGTGAGTGTTTCGAAATTTACCTCTCGTTCTAAACGGGGGATGATCGAGTTGAGTCGACTCGGGCCACCAACACCAAATTTGGTGTACGAACCCGAGGGGCTGAGATAGTTTCGTCCCACTATCGTCCGTCCCTAAATCTATTACAATCCGAGCCCTCTCGGATGAAATTAAAAATTAATACAAATTCAAGTTCCTAATACAAGTTGGTTTCTAAAAAAAAAAAAAAATGCAGAGAATTGAAAATTGCTGATCTTCTTGGTGATAGAACCAATTTAGTGGATAAAAATTCCACGTGTCGCCTTCCGTCAATTTCCGTCGACTTCCGTCGAGTCCTTCACCTGAACAGAACAAAATTATTCAAATCAGAATACTAAGAAAAAAAAACAATATGACCATTACAATGTCCATGATGTCAGAAACTTGTCCAACAAAAATCAGCAGAAAATGTTGCCACGTCACCGCGGCGCACTAAGGGGCAACCGCGGCGCGGTAAAATTTTGATGAAAATCGATTTTTCAAATTGGAAATGGTTTCTGATATCCTGAGGATTGTAATGAAATTTTTTTCAATTTTTTTTCTGTTCGTTTGGCTTCTGTTTCAAGCAAAACACATTCGGTTCTGTTTCGGAAACTGTTTCGGATACTTTCCGAATTGAAGAATGAATCAACTCGCTGTCCCCGGCAGCGGCGCCATTTTGATCGGTTGTAAATCTTGTTAAATAAATGCAGAAATAGAGATTAAGAAATGGACTTTGGGCAAGTCGAATTCGTTCCACAGGGACAGTTTGGATTCAAAGATTCAATCGGATAAAAGTCCAAAACAGAATTGGAAAACAGATTTTTCTTAAAAACAAAATTGATTTGTTGAAACAAAGAAGCACATAACAACTAATTTGTAAAAGAAATTGAAACTGAAAAGAAAAATTGAAAATCTAAGAGAGAGAGATTAGAGAAGTCAATCAAACCATTGCAATTCATCCAAAAATATTGATTTATTCTAATTATAACTCAATCCACGTAGCAAGTCATTGCTCGTGGATCGGATGATAAATCGAATTAAACATTGATGGTAACCGAAGAGTATTCATGAGAATCCCAACTTCAAACAAGTGTAGCTAACTTATACTTCAATTCTTCGCATAGCATGATTGTTCTTGAGCTTATCTAAGTAACAATCATCTAAGCTTGATTTGGATGTATAAGTTTGCTAATCTTATCCTAAGAGGATTTTCAGAATTAACATGTAAACTAGAAATTAAGAATCAAACAATATTGGTAAGATGAAATTGCTCCGGCATTCTTGACCTCTCTAAGGAAGGTCTAGCCGATCATCGCAAGAATTAAAATTTGCAGAAATTAATAAAAGAAAAGAGAAAATGGGTGAAGAAGATGAAGATGATGATCGATCCGAATTGCTTCTTTTATAGCTCTCCCAACAATTACACAAACAATGAATGGTTCCTCTTGATGTTCTCACTACACTCAAGATCTCACCAAAAGGAAAATTACAGAGAATTCTAAGAAGAAACTAAAGAAAATTATAGAAGATAAGAGCCTAAGAGGGACCCAAGAGGGGACCCCTTCTTTGAAATCAACCCTCAAATTTATAATGTTCTTATTCGGGTAATCGGGGTGATTTAGCGGATAATTCGATTCAAATGACCCAATCAGTTACAACCACCGAAGCTTCTAGAAGCTTCTGTAAAAATCTCGAGGATAAATTCCTCGAAATGACCGCAGCGCGGTCTTGGCTAGCCGCGGCGCGGTGACGTGGCGCCCGAATCGATCGATATTTTTCTAGAAACTTCCTTTCGGCCCGCGTATTGTAACCATAATTGTTATTTCTTTTGTGGGTTTCCGAATGTGCCCTTTTCACCTGAAATTAGTAACAAACTATTGTTAGTCACATTAATTTGGGATTTAATAAAATTTATTATTATTTTAAGGGAACTAGTATTTATATGATGGTAATCTCGGTGAAATTACGGTCCCAAAATGATATTATTGGGACCTTATCAGGTCTTAAGCAAGAAATTCCTATATTATAAATTAAAAGTTAAAACTAGAGGAAATGGAAGTTCAAACTACCTTAATTCCACCTTTATCCTCTTCCCCTAAATCCTTTCACAGCATCGTCAGCACCCTTCAAATAAAATCTGTTCTCAAGAAATAAATCACCATCGCAGTCCATTAACTGGGATAAGAATACATATATTGTAAAAAGAAAAAAAGGTATACTAACAGTATCATAGAGGACATGTGGCTTGGCCAACAGTCTCATCATTTTCCCATCCACACACACACACACACAGAGAACATACCCAGCCACAAGACGAAATCCATCCTTGTAAAGTTGCAGCTCTCGCCCCATTCGAGCTAGCAAAGAAACAAAATGAAAAATCAGGAATCCAGAACGTTATGAAAGATTCCACAAATCCTCAAACAAGTTAGTGACTTGATCAAAATCAACTCAAATTTTTTGCAGGGGAAAGTTATAGCATACATAACTATAAAAAACAAGTTGGCATGGTAAATGCAAACCAAATTGCATTAGAAAACATTGACTATATCTTCCCTACATCTAGAGATACAGAATTGAGATTTATGGAAATTACCTCATGCCCATCAAAATACACGACAGTGGCTCCTAGGCCATCTAATCACCTCACCACAAAGAATATCATGGTCCTACAAACCTAGACATCTAGTTGAAATTCAAATTTTATAAGGGAGAATAAAATACCTGCAGAATCCATCTGCAGTCATATATTTCTTTGATTTAAGCAGAGATCTAGAGTGAACTAACTTAAGTTGGGAGACAACAACTCAGCCTTCTTTCACCAGTCCTTAATAGTCAGATTATTATGAAATTGACTTAAAAAGTCTCCACACATATTCAGGTGTGCAATCCCTGGTGTGCCAACATATAATACAAGGCATAAACATAATAAATTTGTTTGCTACACTAGAACCACTATATAAAATCAATCGGTGTGAAGTGGTTTAGGTTCAGAATTTGTAGAGGTATATGTCACCTACAAGTGATAGATTAATGTGGACTCCATTGGAAACCCATGAAGTTGCCCGGTACCAATGGCCGTCCATGCCGGCTTATTAAAATAGGTCCTTCTTAGTCGCTTAATGTATCCCAATCATAACCTGCCACATTTTATTTTTATGCACAATTAGGGGGGATACACAACAAAAGTGCAGATGACAACGAGATCGAGAGGATTTGAACGACAAAAATAAACACAGATGCTGAAATTTCAGACACCAAACTCTCTACAAAACATAATTTAACTCAATAAGATTATTCAATTGAAATAGCTACCATTTTTCATTGAAAACTAGAGGGCAATGTATCAACTTAACAACAAAGAAACAAATCAGAAGAAATTAACAGATTAACAATAAAGAAAAAAATCATAAGGCAATGTATCAACAGATTAACAACAAATAAACAAAATCAGAAGAAATTAAGCAATACCTCAGACGAAGAATAGAGATCTAGAGTGATTTTTTTAGGGTTTGTTCGGTGGCACTGATGAGTGAGCTTCAGTTCTTAGTGTTTCCGACTTGAACTTTGATTTACTCTTCAATTTGAGATCTAAGAGATCAAAAATCCATAGACGAAGTGAAAAGAACTAGGTCTTTTTCGATTTGAGGGACGTGAGCGATTGAAGACAAAGGTGTAGAGTGAGAATGAGAGATCTATCGTGAGTTTTCGATCGAAACAAGAGATCGAAACAGGGATTTGTGAGTTTTCGATGAAAGAAGAAATCGAATGTGAGTTTTCGACCGTGTTCTTCAATGGCTCCATTGAGTTTTCGATAAAAGAGGGGATCGAATGTGAGTTTTCGATGAAAGAGGAGATCGCATGTGAGTTTTCGTTCATCTTCTCCAAACTACAGTGGCTCCTGCTAGTTTCAGTTTTTTATTGTTAAAAAAAAAAACCAAAATCTGGTGGTTCGTTGGGCTTCGCCCGTCGAATTAATTTGTTGGGCTTATACGTGAGTTTTGGGCCGCCCAAAATAAACGTGAGACTTGGGCTGCCGAATTTAACGCTATATTAATAACGAATTTTAGTTTTTTTGACGTAGTGTAGTAAATATTGTCATGTTCAATAGCCAATTAGTTGGCCAATGTGATTTGTCTTGTAGAAAATCAGCCCATTTCATATATAACATGCATAAAGTTGTACTAACCTGATTTTTTGGATTGATTATTTAAAATGTGACTTAAGGTTACCTTAGAGAATGATGATGTTGGTAATATTGGTATTTGTGAAAATAATATTTTTATGTGTGTCTTGACTAGAAATAAAACGGGTTGAGTTGAATGACATGAAGATAAAAACATCTGGGGTCAAATTCCTTATTAATCTATAAACAAAGACTAAGGTCAAGGGTGGCATGTAATCAAGTTTAAAACTGAGAGGGGCATCTCTAAAATTCACTGATGCATGAGGAGGACTTTGCAAATTACCCTATATCTAGGTGATAATAAATATAAAAAAATGATTTACCTTCCTTTCGGTTATCAAATAGAGAAAAGAAATGGATTGAGAGTTAGTGGTGGTCCTTGTTAAGAAATGTGTGTCCGTACGCGGGAGGCAAAGATAGTAATTGAAATGACGGTTGTTGTAATGGTGGACCTCATCACTTGCTTGCAAAATAAAAAGAAAGAATATGAAGCATTATTGGTTGGAATTATGTTAATGGTGGACATTACCACTAACTTGCAAATTGAAATAAATGAAGTGAAGTAATTTTAGTAGTCTAGAGATTAAAATCGGTATTAGACCTATGATGTAAACAAGATAAATATCCATGATCAATCACACAATAATTAATGCGTATCTCAAGATATTGATTGATAAATCTTGGGTTAAATTTTATTTAGTTAACATTGTAATCTTATCCACAAATAGAAAATCTCTTAATTGATTAGAGAATATTTATTTCTAGATAACAATAGATTTTGTAAAGAATCCTGAATGATTTTATTTTTTTAAGGATTTGACTTTTTATCTATATAAGGTGAACTATTAGGTAGAAAGAGACTCTTAGGAGGAAGCAAAAAGGTAAAGGAGGTTAGATTTTGTAAATCTTGTGATAGTTTGAAGAATAGTGGATAGGCTTTTCCGAGTTCAAGGACATAGTCTGATTTTAAGATAAACCCCATAAACAAATATCGTGTTTTGTCTTCTCTCCCTACTTTTCTATCTCTTTGATTATTTTTATGCATGATTTTTAATCATTTGTGTGTATCAAGAATAATGAAGATCGATTGTTAGGAGTAAATCTCAAAGAATCAATGGCATCCGAAAATTTACCTCTACAAGTAAAAAAAGAATAAATGTTGTAAGGATAATACTGGAATGAGAGAAACGAAAACATAAAGGTGACAAAAATGATGTGGTGGTACACACATAACCGTAGATGCTTTTTTACTTATATCTCGTGAAAAAGCATATACGGTAATGTGCATGACACCCCATCATTTTGTCACCTTTATGTCTCCATTTGTATCACCCCACCACGACTCATGTTTTAAAACCATGTGGTGTGGAAGGGAGGATCAGTGGAGGCATTTATAAATGATTGAATGTCGAGAGATAGAACGATAGAAAAAGGCGTTAAGAAGGGAGAGATGGCTGGGTTGTGTGTGTTCAAAATAGAATCTATTCCGATGTAAAGGTAAGAAAAATTTCTTTGAATGGTATTTTCTAAGGAAAATCTTAATCACTATATTATGCATTAATTTATGTTTTCTCATCTAGTGTTCGATAGAATTCATGAAAGTATGGGAATAGAAAAAAAGAAGGGAAAAGGATAGAAAGATTTGGCCATGGATTTCATATATATGGTTGTCATAATCATCGAGGGTAAGTGTTTTCCATATAATTTCATTTGTATTGTATTAAATATATTTATAGGATATTCTTCCATTTATCTCTTTAGTTGAGGAGAAATTTTATAATATTAATGCAATTTTTTATTAGAACACCATATGTTGGAAAATAAAGTTAAGGAATGTTATTTTAGAAAATAACTGGATGGGGAATTAAATTCGAAATATTTGAGTTTAAATAACTCATCACAAGAAGAGAATTGATATTTAGATGGAAATTGATAATTCGAAATATGAATTAATGAATGTACATGAATTTTAATGCTTGAATGTGATGATTATAGATTATATGTGAATGCATTAGTGCATGTGTAACAAAAAAAAATCTGGTTATGAGATGATGAAATACTTGTGTTGTTGGCATGAAAAGAATCGATTATCCGTTTGTGTTTACTCGAAAATTCCTTAAGGAAGATCCCAAGTTGTAGGATGAGAGTTGGGTTAAACTAGTGTGAAAATCGACAAGGATAGTGTAGCCGAGTTGGTGCGAAATTCGAGGCATATGTTGAATATATTACCATATTTAAAAGATGAAATGCTTGATTGATTCACAATGTGAAAAAAGCTTAAATTTGACGGTCTTGGGTTGTCAAATTTCATAAAATTTGACGAACCAAGAGGTCGAATTTGCGTCAAATTTTTCATTGTCAAATTTGTTTTTCGACGGGTTGAAGTTGTCAAATTAATGAAGGATGGGAGAAATTCGACAACTCCAAACCATTAAATCTTGGAACATCAAGAATTTTGACAGTCCTAAACCGTCAAAATTCAGTTTCTAAAATCCGTTGACCTTGGCCCTTCAATTTTTTCTATCGAATTTTCCAGTTTTCACGTAGTGCTTTGCATGTTAAACATACCATGCATTTTATTGCTTTAAGTAAAATAAAGGAAAATATTATATTTATTGGGCTTCGTAGTTCATGCTTTTAAAATTTCAAGTTCATGAAGAGAGAAGACGTGCAAGGGTCAAGATTCATGAATTTCTTTCATTCTAAAAAATTATAGAAACACTTGATGCGTATTATGATTAGAGTTTTGAACTTGTATGTAAAAGTTAAGTTGAAGTGGGCTCGGTTTATAGTTATTAATTTGGTGGATCGTCATGGTAAAACTTTATATTTTAACTTTTGCTTCGTCTTTGTATGGCAAGAACTATTGAAGTTGGTGAAAGAAATTTATTTTGTGAAGATGAGGAATCTTTTTATTCGGCAATGTCATGTTTAATATTATTGGTAGTTGAAAAGCTGCTTCTCTGTTTCAGTTGAGGAGTTCTTTGTCGATCCAACCCCCGGAGCTTGCTCTCAGTCAGATGGAGAAAAAGATGAGAAATCCTAGACAAGGATCGAATATAGCATGACATGGTTGCTGGATGGCATGTATGTCTTGTATTCAGGAGGCTGTCAATGGATTGGATCCAATCCTCATAACTTAGGAAACTGGATTAACAATTCGGGTTCTGATAAGGTCCCAATTAGTAACTTATCAAATAGTTCTCGATCAATAAGGTCCTGATTTAATATGTACCCAATCTGTTATCACGTGAGAATTTCTATAAATTTTATTATATTAGTAGATTAAATATAAACATTCATGTATGCTATTAAAACAAATTGGATCCAAATCCGACCCAATTATCCATGGATTGGGTTTGTGAGATCGGTTCCAACTTTTATGGTGTTTTGGGGTTGACTTTGACCTGCCGAAATGGTAAGTTTCTATGGTTGAAGTAGTCAAAAGTTTTTTAAGTGTAGAATGGGAGATGGTCCATGGCCCATGTCTTGATCAAAAGCATAAGCAAATAATTTATATTTTTTTCCACAATATGGATGGAGTGGTTTCTTGGACCATTAAACAATGTTATTTTCCAATTTCACTAGACGGGTTTTTTCAAACCTATTACTGCACGGAGATTGATATCTGGACCACCATGCCCTTGGATTTTCCGAAGCCGTGTTCACACCATGGTTTTAATTGGATCTAACCCCTCAAATTTTGATTAATATAAGAGATACCCCTGTATTTTGAATTTGAAATTGATGCCATGCCTCCCTTGACTCCAGTCTAAAGATCGATATGCCATCGTCTTCAGCATTCAAAAATCCCCGATTTTTCTTTTCAAACCAATCATCTTCAAGTACTTCAACCTAACCTCAAATAGTAAATTAATTTAATATATTCAACCTTCACTCTAATGATTTCTACCTTCTATCTAACTCTTCATAAAAAATATTAGATTTTTCTACACAAGGTTTCATTGTTTAATATTTCTAGGTTTCATTCGTTTAATACGTTTGTAAAAATTCAATATTTAAAGGTTAAAGACTTGAAGCAGATAGAATCTTTAGGTTACAATTAAGGATTTAAATTTTTTATTTTGGGCAGATTAAAGATGACTGAGCTAATAAGAAAAATCTGAAGGCTTTTAGTTTTGAAGATGAATTACTTGTCCTTGTTAGAGATGGCTTTGTTCGAGACAAGTCGATCCCATTCATGAATGAGACCTTAAAAAAATTCATTTGTAAAGTTTCTAAGTTCCAACAAATTTTCAGTCCGTAGATCAATGTGGAGAGGAGATATTGTTTCTAGCCGAAAATAATAAAGCACTGTTATTGGCACCCCAACTTTTACTTATTATACCTCAATTCTTTAATCATTTATCACCCATGTTCCTAATTAAAGATTAAACCACACCATTGGAACATTACAAAATTTTGATTTAAGTTATTACTTCAACATTATACAACATGATAATATATTCAAACAACTTGAGCGGTTGTTTATTAATTGAAATCAAGAGAGAGACACTACAAGAAAATGTAAAAGTGGGAATGACTTTATAAAATAATTGTTTACAATTAGGATTAGGCTCATATAAAATCCTAAATATCTTAATTGAAATCTAGATAGAGAGAGTTTCTATGGGCAATCCAACTTTTGCTCATTCTAAACCATTGATTGATTTTTATTTTTATAATTTTATTTGTGGTATAATAAGTAAAAGTTGGGGTGTCAATAGCATTTTTGCTTTTCTTTCTGTGTAAATTGCGAGGATTAAAAAGGGTATAAAACTGAAGTAGGAAAAATCAAATTAAATAGTGTGAAATGGAACAAGTAAGCACGATAAAAATAAAACAGATCAAGAGATAATTATCCTCTTCACCCCTAACCTCCAATATGGAATAGAAAGTAATCAAACAAAATTATTCTTATCCAAAGCCTACAAAGAAAAAAAGTCACCTTGGCACCTTGGCACCTTCTATGATGTTTCCAAATTTCATAAATAAATAATAAATAATTAGAGAATTGATAATGTAACTCGCCAAGTGACATACTCAAAAGACTTCAAGATGTGACAAGTTCGGATACCATTGAATCATGTATCGTGAGGCATTGAGGTCTATGGTGTCCGAATTTGTCCAAGTCATCGAGTCATTTGATCATTCCACCTAGTGAGTCAGGTCATCAGGACCTAAATAATTAAGTTGGAAAATTTGAGATTACATTCACACTCACACCTTCTGATCATCTTCAATTGGAGAAAGTAAAAAAACACTAATGCTGGAGTGACACAAATGAGGACATATGAATAACATAAATGACGGGATGACGTGCACTAACTGTAGATGCTTTTTACTTGTATTTTGCATAAAAGCATTTTTGGTTATGTGCACGCCACCACGTCATTGTCTCACTCATGTCACCCTTTATGTCACCTACTCATTAAATAATGAAAGAAACAATTAACAATCGACATGAGCTCCTAATTAATTCAATTGAATTTACTCTGTCAACATTTCATTGGTTTTGTTTGAGCGTTACTTACTTTCCTCTTTTTGTTTTTTATTTTTGGACCTTTTATTCGGGATATAAAAGTCGTACTTCACAGAATTATTGATGCCGCCTTTGACTGTTGGTCAATGCGTTAAATCTCCTATGACCTAAGGGATGTAAAAATGAGTCCACCATCTTATTTTTTTGGGCCCAAATATATACCCATTATAGGCCCAACTTGATGTCTAGTTGATCTAGACCCGGTCTTGTCCTTTGACCTAAGTTTAATTACTACAAGCATCAAGTTACTTATTGATCTCATTTAAAACAAGTTTACCCAGATATAAAGATAAAAAGAAAAAAAATAAATTTAAAATTAAACAAATTCAAAACAAACAGGCAAGTGGTCGAATAGGGTTCAAATGGAGCAACATTTTTAAAGTGATGATTTCTCTCAGCAGCCAATCCAAAGTAGGGCATACAAAGCATAGTTATGAGAAAGATGGAAGTGCAAACAATACTACAAGACAAATTGAAACCAATCTGAAGCCCAACCTGAAGCCATCCCAGAACCTGCTATCAGTAGGGCCGCATGTTGGGTTTGGGATCCCTTATCAGGTTGGTTAAATCAGGTCCAACCTGAAAGGCCGTAGTCCGATTTACACTCCTATATGAATCCCATTGACAACCAATTAATTTTCATTGAAAATATTAATCAGGGAGACTTGTTAGATGTGTGGAAGAAATATACACTCCACTCCCCCTCTCTCATAAGTGTGGAAAGAGTCAAACCCATGACCTACATGAACCTAGTGCTCTGATACCATGTTAACCAACCAACATGACCTACATGAACCTAGTGCTCTGATACCATGTTAACCAACCAACATGACCTACATGAACCTAGTGCTCTAATACCATGTTAACCAACCAACCACTCCAAGAGACGGATATGTTAGCGAGGGGGAGAACTAGGAATATAAAAAGAGTCGCGGGGGCTTAAAAGGGTATGACACACTCTAGAATGGACAAAAAACGTTGCGAGCCCAACCTGGTTGGTAGGAGAGGGCTTGGGCTTAGCCAACTTGGACTATTATGCGCTGTACAAATGCCAAAAAAAATTTCCTCCAAGCAAATGATCCTCGAAAGAAACCACTTTCTCATCTCTTACATTTAATACCTTTTCATTAAAAATGGCAGAAACTGTAAAGATCTTATTTGATTTAGAATTCTTAGATTGTTGTTACAAATGCCCAAATAGGGTATTTATAGGCATTACAAGAATAATCTAGAAAGTCTTAGTTATCATATTCTAGAAGATTGTAAGAATAATCTAGAAAGTCTTAACTATCCTAATCTAAAAGTTTGTAAGAATAATCTAGAAAGTCCCAACTATCATAATCTAGAATATTACAAGAATAATAAAGAATAATCAAGAATAATCCGGAGATATCCTATTAGGCCCCCTCAAGATGGTGATCCAGAGGAGACACCAATCTTGAAAACTAAGTCACGCAGTCGAGTCCGAGAAAGAGGCTTTGTAAGAACGTCGGCAAGCTGATCAGTGGAAGAAACGTGGGACACGCGAAGCATAGAGCGTTGAACAAGATCCCGGACAAAATGATAATCAATGGAGATGTGCTTCATGCGAGAGTGAAAAACGGGATTAGCACAAAGATACGTTGCGCCAATGTTATCACTGTAAATAACTGGTGGTGAGGGGAGTGAGACCCCAAGTTCAGTAAGTAGAGACCTAACCCACTGAACTTCTGATGCAGCAGAGGCAATCGCTCTGTACTCAGCTTCAGTAGAGGAACGGGCCACAGAGCGTTGTTTCTTCGAGCTCCAAGAGATGGGATTATGACCAAGAAAAAGAACATAGGCCCCTGTAGAGGTGCGATCATCAGAGTTTCCGGCCCAGTCAGCATCGGTGAAGCAGTGAAGAGACAGAGAAGAGCTTGCACGAAGTCGAAGTCCAAGATCACGAGTACCATTTAAATAGCGGAGCAGACGCTTGGCAGCACCCCAATGACGTTCAGACGGTGCATGCATAAATTGTGAGAGTTTATTAACTGCGAAGGCAATGTCTGGGCGCGTGACAAGGAGGTACTGAAGACTTCCAATAACCTGTCGATACAAAGTGGCATCCGTGGGGGGAGAGCCATCATAAAGTGAAAGTATAGTACCAACTGCAAGAGGTGTCTGAACCGGTTTAGAAAAGAGCATGTTGTGTCGAGCAAGTAAGTCCACAATGTACTTCCGTTGAGAGAGGAAACATGAGTTTTGGTGCAAGAGAACTTCGATACCGAGAAAGTAGGATAACGATCCCAAGTCTTTGATAGAGAACCTGGCAGCCAGCTGATCAATGATGCGAGAAACAAAAACAGTATCGCTACCTGTGATGATTAAGTCATCAACATATACCAGGAAGTAAGCAATGAGACCATCACGGTTAAACACAAAGAGAGACGTGTCCGACTGTGCATGAACAAAGCCCAGCTGAAGCAAAAAGCTACGAAGTTCTTGATACCACGCCCGAGGTGCTTGCTTAAGACCGTAGATGGCTTTCTTAAGTTTACAAACATAAGAGGGAAAATTGGCATCAATAAAGCCAGGTGGTTGTGCCATATAGACCTCTTCATCAAGATGGCCATGGAGAAAAGCATTATTGACGTCAAGTTGCCGAAGAGCCCAACCTCGTGACAGTGCTAGACTCAGAACAAGACGAACAGTAGTGGGCTTAACAACTGGGCTAAAAGTGTCATAGTAATCAATGCCGGGTCGTTGGTGAAAACCTTTGGCAACAAGACGAGCTTTGTATTTGTCAATAGATCCATCAGGATTGCGTTTGATTCGAAACACCCATTTACAACCAACTATATTCTGTGAGCCAGTAGAAGGAACAAGATCCCACGTACCATTCCGAAGGAGAGCATCAAACTCAGTGGACATCGCAGAACGCCATCGTGGATTAGTAAGGGCTTGAGTTACACTTGTGGGCTCAAAGTCAGTAGATGGATGGGAAGAGATAAGGCAATACTTGGGGTTCGGCTTGTGAATGTTATTTTTGGAGCGGGTGAGCATAGGGTGGCTATTGGAAATGGGTCTGGGCAAGGTGGAAGTAATCGGAGAAATGGGAGGGACAGAGGAAGAGCTCGGTGGTGATGAATCATCGTTGGAGGCCGTGAGCGAGACCGAGGATGAGGGTTTATCATTGAGCAAAAGAGACGAACCGGCAGCACCACCACGTGAGGTAGACGGGGCTTTAAAGAAAAGAGGGGAAGATGACGAAGGACTCGAGGGTGGGACAGATGAGACGGGCATGAAAAATGGAAAAACGTCTTCGACGAACTCAACATAACGAGAAGTAAATATTTTGGAAAAAGATCGATCATAGTAGATATATGCACCTTGTGTTAAGGAGTAGCCTAGAAAAACACAAGCACGAGATCAAGGTTTCAATTTATGAGCGGTATACGGACGTAGCCATGGGTACCACTGATAACCACACGAAGCTTTTGAAAGTTAGAGAGATGACCAAACAATTTTTCAAATGAAAATATCATGGAGAGATTGGATTTGGTCATGCGGTTGATGAGGTAGGTAGCTGTGACAAAAACAAAGGCTTAGAAAGTAAGAGGGATGGACGCATGGATGAAGGTGAGACCGGAATCGACAATATGACGGTGTCAACGTTCTGAAAAGCCATTATGTTAGGGAGTATGTGGAGGTGTTGTGAGATGTGTAGTCCCACTAGATGCAAGAAATGAACATAGTGCAATATATTCCCCTCGTTGTTTGTGTATAAGGTAATTATTTTACTTTTGAAGTAGTTTTCCACAAGAGACTTAAATTTGACAAAGGCTTCAAGAACATCTGCTTTTCGCCGTAGAGGATATAACCAAATGTACTTAGTAAAGTGGTCAACAAAAACAACATAGTACTTGAATCCATCAACCGAGAGAACAGGAGAAGACCACACATCAGAAAAAATTAATTCAAGGGGTGTTGAAGATGAAAGGGTAGATTCATAAAACGGAAGCTTGTGACTTTTATTAATTTTACAAGAATTACAAGAAAAGTTTGATAGAAGACGGGAAGATAAAGAAAAAACATTAGATGAGGCTAAATGACGAATAATTTTGTGGGATGGGTGACCAAGACGGGAATGCCACAAAGACAAGGAGTGAGTGACAGACAAGAGAGCACGTGGTGGAGCTGACGAGCCCGTCGTGACCGGCCAATAATAAACTCCGTCCTTATGTGGTCCTTGGAGAAGAAGGGCCCCCGTTTGACGATCCTTCACCTGAAAGCCAGACATGGAAAATATAACAACAACATTGTTAGTGTTACATAATTGGGAGACAGAGATAAGATTTTTTGTCATAGTTGGAACACAAAGAGTATTTGGGAAGGATAATGAGGATGAAGTGGGTAGGTTTAGAGAGCCAGTATGAGTGATGACCAGGCCTTTACCATTACCGATGACAATGTCATCAAAACCATCATAAGGAGAATGAAGCGAAAGGTTCGCAAGATCAGTAGTGACGTGATGAGAAGCACCAGAGTCTAGGATCCATTCAGATGGTGTTGAAGAAGCTGATGGATGAGTGGCCGTGTGAGCACTTGGCACCGTATAGGCTGGACGAGGCCGGGGACGTGACTGTTGGACAGTAGGAGTCCATGGAATATGCTTGAAAACGGAACAACGTTTTGCGGAATGGCCTTGTTGTTCACACAATTGGCAGCGACCGAGATACGGGCGTTGTCCTTGATTGTCGATGGAAAATGGAGGTCGAGATGTCAAGGAGGCGTGTGGCGATCGGACTGACTGACCGCGAGTTTGGTTAAAGGGGCGGGGAAAACCACGCGATGGTTGGGGTGATGAAGCATAACTATGTGGGGAAGACCGAGTAGTAGGGAAAGCTGTGGCAGGGATAGGAGAAGATGAATCTGTTTTGGCCGCCAGTTGTGCTTCATGGTTGAGCAGTTTCTCATGTAGCTCATCGAAAGAGATGGATGTTTCTCGTGCTTGAATAGCATTAGAGAGTTCTTTATAATTCTCGTCAAGGCCATTAAGAATTTTCATGACGAGATCTTCAGAATCAATCGAGACGTTCATAAGGGCTAGTGCATCAACAGTGGTTTTGATGCCTTGCATATACTCAGTGATAGACTGAGTACCTTTGACGGGGTTGGTGAGGCGGCCCTTGAGACCGAGAATGCGACCACGAGTCGGCTTAGCATAGGTGTTGGAAAGAGTAGTCCAAGCATCATAGGATGTTTTTGCAGTAGCAATGAATGGGATTAGTGACGGTGTGAGAGAACCGATGATGGCGTTGAGCAAGAGTTGGTCTTGACGGATCCATATGAGATAATCGGGATTGGGTGATGAGACACCGTTTTGCATGATGGTGGAAGGTGGACATGGCTTTGTTCCATCAATAAATCCGAGTAAGTCGTAGCCGATGAGAAGCGTTTGAAATTGGAGCCTCCATGCGGTGTAATTTGTGGATGTGAGTTTTAGGGGTGCTTGTGCTGAAACGTTAATAGCAATGAGGTGTGTGGTGTTGTCTAGAGGATTAATGACGGTGGGGTGGGGGGTGGTTGATGACGGTGTGGTGGGAGTGGAGGCCATGACTTAGAAAGAAAATTTTTGTGGTGGAGGTGTGATCGGCTAGCGTTAAGAAATGGGTGGCGTTAGCCTTGAGGCTCTGATACCATGTAAAGATCTTATTTGATTTAGAATTCTTAGATTGTTGTTACAAATGCCCAAATAGGGTATTTATAGGCATTACAAGAATAATCTAGAAAGTCTTAGTTATCATATTCTAGAAGATTGTAAGAATAATCTAGAAAGTCTTAACTATCCTAATCTAAAAGTTTGTAAGAATAATCTAGAAAGTCCCAACTATCATAATCTAGAATATTACAAGAATAATAAAGAATAATCAAGAATAATCCGGAGATATCCTATTAGAAACAGCATCCATTTCTGCAACTAAAAGGTACTACTATACTATAAAGTTTTTTTCTTTCATGATTTATTTGTACAACCCATCAAAATTTCTAACACACAATGTTTGATTCAGACTGGCAGTTGTTACAGGAGCCAATAAAGGAGTTGGATTGGGGATATGTAGACAATTAGCTTATAATGGAGTCTTGGTGGTATTAACAGCTAGAGATGAGAAGAGAGGTGTTGAAGCTGTTGAAAATCTCAAAGGATCTGGACTGTCTGATGTGATTTTTCATCAACTTGACCTGATGGATCCAACAAGTATTGCTTCCTTGGCAGATTTCATCAAAACTCAATTTGGAAAACTTGATATCTTGGTAATATTCAAAGTCAGTTTTTCTAGATGTTTCCATTTGTTCTTTAATTGATATCTTGGTAATACTCATTACTTCTTTATAGGAAATTTTACTTTGGTTTTGTTTTAGAACTCATTAATAGATAAAGATACAAAACTGAAACAAATCTACCATTTTTAACATCTGAACAAAGAAATCAAGAAAATTCACCATTTAATTGATTTCCAAGGTTTCAAGGGCAAAATATAAACACACAAGTCCTATATTAGGTTTTATAACCTAGTCATTTCATCTCTATTTGATTAAATCCCCAACATTCAAACTTATCTCCCTTTAACAAATTATTACATTATGAAGTAAACTTATTAGTCTATATTTCTAATTTTGTGTAGTTTCTTTTGTTGCTTGTTAATGAGAGGTAGAAAACAAAGGGTTGTTTTAGTCTTCTTGAACATGCATTCTAACCATTGGATTCGGGTATTTTCCATGGGTTTGGAACCCACCTATACATCAATTCATATAGAATATACAATAATTGAAGTCTGAAAAAACGAAATAGCAAAGGTAACACAATCACAATACACAAGGATTTACTTGGTTTGGCAGTGTGCCTACATCCACGGAATAGAGCAAGAAGAATCACTATTTTCTCATAAGTCTTACATCCCTAAAGATCTCTATTTATATAACCGAAAGTTACCAAAACATATACTCAAAAAATAGAAAACCCTTAAGAAAATATTACATAATTGCCTTTTTCATACCCCTTAAAAAATTCGGGGCAGAGGCACTTCCCCCTGCACCCCTCACAGCTTTGCGTAGCGCAATAGAATACAAGACATTTACACAACATGAAGAAGGGAAAAAAAACCCTTCTCTTCATTTTGAGATCAAATTTCTTCGAAAAATTAAATGGTGAACCCAAATTGCTTGGCTGAATTACTTTGTTCTTTTACAATACCTTTTGCTATTTGTAAAATGGATATAATGTGTTGGAGAATTGCCATGAATTCAACCTGGAATCTTGATGATCTGTTAAAGACCCGTTTGGTTTGGGTTTCGATACAACCCGTTTATATCCTCTTTGCAACCCTCATCATATAAAGGGTGTTTTTAGGGTTCGTTCTTTGTGTGAGAAAGGAGAGCCTCAAGAGAGTACAAAATGGGTGTAACAGGGGACTAGGGTTTTCTGATTAACTTTGTAGAAAACTCGTTGCAGATAGTGGATTGATCATCGTTGCTCGTGAACATAGGCATCTTGCCAAACCGTGAAAATCGTGTCTCCTGTTTCTATTATCTCTATTTCAGTTTGCTTCTAATCTCTTGCTCGAAGGTTGTTTTGTTTGTTGCACGCTTTCGCATAACGTAATGATGAGTTAAAATCTCAATTCAGGTTAACAATGCAGCGATTAGTGGAACCACAATAAATGATGATGCTTTAAGGACCAAAAGCCATGGGGATGCTATGGTATGTGAGAATCAGTTTTTTTTATTACTTATAGCTACCATAAATTATACCTTTATGTAGTACTTCAAAATTTCATAATTATTTGTTAATTCTATGGAGAATTTGGTTTATCAAGAGGTTTGGTAATTTTTAGCTATAGTTAGGACTGAACTATTCAATCAATGCAGCAAAATCTTATGGAAGCAATGGTACAGACATACGAATTGGCAGAAGAATGTCTGAAAACAAACTACTATGGAACCAAAGGAGTGACAGAAGCACTTCTTCCCTTCCTTCAGCTCTCCAAATCACCAAGGATTGTTAATGTTTCATCCAAAGCTGGCCAGCTAAAGGTTCAAAAGCGATCTTTTCGTGGTCCTATTAATAGAACATTATATCGCCGAAATCCATCCTCGTTCTACAGCAGTTAATTTTTTCTTGTTTAATTAACTTAACAAATCACTTGATCCGAAAGCTATTTTATTAGCAAAATTAATGGCATAAGATGGAAATTTGCTACCTTCTTTGTCCCCTTGATTTTTTCTAAAATACGAACCCACAACTTATAAAAATGAATTTCAAAGGTCCATACTTCGTTTTATTCTCATGCCTTGTTTTTTATCCTTGAAAGATCAGTCGAGCATTGTGTTAAAGTTAGCTATGTTCATGGTACTTTGAATCAAATCTGAAATTTAACATACGACATCTCTTACCTAAATCCTTCAATTTCTGATTTTGAGCCATTACCCACCACCAATTTATCGTTTCATTTGGGAATCAAGGTTGGGGGAGGGGACATTGTGTTAAAGTTAGCAATGTTAGTCTTACTTTAAAGCCAATCTGGAATTATATGATATGCAATTGGGCTTAATTGTATCTTGAAATTCAGTTTTCGAATAATCCGTTGCACAATTGTGGTTGGGGGTGGGGTTCAAATATTGTCTTAAAGTTAACAATGTTCATTGTACTTCGAAGCCAGATTTTGAGCCATTTATCATTTTAATTGTATTTTTTTCAGAAAATCCCCAATGAAAGGGCTAAATTGATACTAAGTGATGTTGATGGTCTCACTGAGGAGAAAGTGGATGGATTGTTCAATGAATTTCTAAAGGATTTTAAGGATGGTTTGCTAGAAAGCCAAGGATGGCCTACTGCCCCATCTGCCTATACAATCTCCAAAGCAACTCTGAATGCTTACACAAGGATTCTAGCAAAGAAGTTTCCTTCTATCAGCATAAATTGTGTCTCTCCTGGTTTTGTCAAAACAGATATGAGCGCCAATACTGGAATCCTGACTGTTGAAGAAGGTGCCGAAAATCCTGTGTCATTAGCTTTGTTGCCTCATGGTGGACCTTCTGGCCTTTTCTTTAGTCAGAAGGAAGTGGCATCATTTTGATTGAAAACCGATTTTATTATAAGAGAATATATGAAGGTAGAACTGCTCTGTTATTGATTTTCTTTGCATTTTATTTCAAAAACGCGGTATGGGAAACTCGATGATATTTAAGTTTTGTTTTATAGTAAAATATTTGATAATTTGTGCATAATCCACTTTTTATAGAACTTGGAATGTCAGAATGGGCTCATTTATGTGAGAATGATCTCTAGGGTGTTAGGGGGGAATCTTCTTCCAATACCTTGGGATGTATGGCAACTTTTACGAGAGACCTTCGGTCGTCTCCTTCGATTACTTAGTGAATTCTAATGAGATGCATTCGATTTCATTTTGATGCACAAGCCAATAAATTTTTTGACAAAGTGTAAGATTGATTTAGAGAAGATTGTGGATTTTGCCTATGCATTGGATGTGGTAGATCGTTAACATGTCATTTCTACTATGCTCGAAGTCTGGTCATGTTTGTGCTTCTTTGGTCATTTCTACTAGATCGTTTAGGAGACAAGTTCCGGCAATGCCCCATTTTGACCACGTTTGGAGAATTCATTTGAGTTTTAAGGTGCTTAGCCGTCTCTAAACTACTTTGGTGGCTTTTGTTACATTAAGAATTTTGAATATCCTCTCGAACAAGATTAGTCTTCTATCGAAGATTCAACGTGCTAGATTATGACTTTGAAGGTCAGATTCTTCCCATCTGAAGGAGTCGGACTTAGGAACCGTTGTCACTACTTTTAGAATTTTAATTCTTGCGTCGACTTGTGATTTTAATTTTTTGGAATCGTGATTATAACACATGCAAGTATGATGTGATTACACGCACTTCCAAGGAAAAACCCACTGTTGAGGCTCTCCATCAAAGAGACGGTAAAGTTTCTTAAGAATTTTCAAAAGAATAAATAAATGCATCCTTGAAAACCTTGTACAAAACTAGAAGGTTGATATTGATATTGATATCTAGGAAATGAATAATGATTTTTTGACACTCCCCTAGGCCCTCTCACAAAATTATAGATCATTTTTTTGGAATACATAAAATCATAAATCATTTTATATGTATTTCGAGACAAATGATCTACGATGATGTGATGTGATGGGGGCGTTGGTTTGAAGTGGAAGGCGTTAACGGTGGGCTGTAAGGAAAAAAGGCGTACGAAGGTTTATCCACCATCAACAAGATCTTGAGATTTGTAAAATCAAACCTTGAGATTTGTAATCAGCAAAGTGTTTTCAACCTTTGACTTATTGCTCCGGACATCACGACATTTGATTTGTGGGACAGAGAACTAAAATATTCTAAATCAAAGCAATCCTGATCTAGACATTAGGTTTGAAGTTTGAACCTAGACATTATAAAGACAGACATACTTTCTGCGTGATCTATATAACGATTTTGTAACTCAAATTTGGAATATCAAATTTTATGAAATTTAACGGTTTAAGACTGTCAAATTTGAACTTTTTTTTCACATTGTGACACCTTTTGATCATCTTCAATAGGAGAAAGTAAAAAAACACTAATGCTGGAATGACAAAAGGAGACAAAGGAGTGACACAAATGACGTGGACATAACCATAGATGCTTTTTACTTGTATCCCGTGGAAATGCATCTATGGTTATGTGTGCACCACCACCTCATTGTCTCACCCGCATCCCCCTTCATGTCACCCACTCATTAAATAATGAAAGAAACAATTTAACAATTGACATGAGCTCCTAATTAATCCAATTGAATTTACTGTGTCAGCATTTCATTAGTATCGTTGGACCGTTAGAATGACCCCCAAAAAACGTCACTACTTACGACACAAATTCTTTGACCAATTTACTTTCCTCTTTTTGTTCTTTTTGTTTTTTTTGGACATTTTATTCGGGATATAAAAATTGTACTTTACAGAATTATTGATGCCTCCTTTGAATGTTGGTCAACGTTAAATCTCCTGTGACTTTACCTTAGGGATGAAAAAATGAGTCCGCCATCTTATTTTTTTGGGCCTAAATTTCGACCCAGTCTAAGCCCAACTTGGAGTCAAGTTGATGTAGACCCGGCCTTGTCCTTAAGACTTAGGTTTGATTACTACAAGCATCAAGTTACTGATCTCATTAAAAACAAGCTTACGCAAATAAGGATAAAAACACAAAAATTAAATTTAAAATTAAACAAAATAAAAAACAATCAGGCAAGTGCTAGAATTACACCATCAATAGTGCTCAAATGGAACGCTATTTTTAGAATTCATGCATCACTGAAAAAACCAACTACATTTCAAGTGATGATTTCTCTCAACAGTCAATCCAAAGTAGGGCATACAAAGTATTATTATCAGAAAGATGGAAGTGCAAACAATACTATAAGATAAATTCAACCCAATCTAAAGCCCAACTTGAAGCCATCCCAGAACCTGCTATAAGTAGGAATGCATGTTGGGTTTGGTATCGCTTATCAAGTTGATTAAATCATGTTCGACCTACAGGCCATAGTCCGATCCTATATGAATCCCATTGACAATTGTTGGTTATGTCTTTTATTCTTGTATGTGAAGGGTTGTCGTGGATTCAACCCAGATCTTTTGAAATCTGTTAACGACCTACATGACCCATTTAAGTTGCCCCCGGACGAAATATTGGGTCCATTTGATTTGGTTTTGGATCCGACCCATTTAACCTCTTTGTAACCCTAAGTATATAAAGAGTAAGAGATGAAATCCTAAAGGGGGAGAAAGATATACGAGAGACAGAGAGAAATTGTAACCGTGTTCTTCTTTGATTAATATAGTGAAATCGTCGTTTTCACCCATGGACATAGGTCGATTCTTTAACCGAATCACGTATATTTTGTGTTGTGTGAGATTCTTGTGTTCTTGCTTGATTTATACTTCGGATCATAGGGTTTAATCTAACAACAACCAATTAATTTTCATCGAAAATATCAATCAGGAAGCCTTGTTAAATGTGTGGAAGAAAATATGCACTCCACTCCCCCTCTGTCATAACGGTGGAAAATGACCTACATGAACCTAGTGCTTTGATACCATGTTAATCAGTCAACTACTCCAAGAGACTAATAAAGGGGGGGGGGGGGGGGGGGGGTGTTTGTTAACCAGAGTATGACACACTCTAGAGTGGATGAAAAACATTGCGAGCCCAACCCGGTTGTTAGGAGAGGGCTTGGGCTTAGCCAACTTGGACTATTATTCGCTGTACAAATGCCTAAACAAATTTCCTCCAAGCAAATTTTGGTGTTCGTGATTAAAAAAATTGGTGCTAGTCGGCATTTGAGTTGATGGAACATCGATCAACGGTCAAGGGGAAGCAAGAAGTGGGCAGTTGGGAATTTGGGCTAATGGAAAAGATATGCAAAAGTTTACAACGTCATTGTCCAACGGTCAAGGGGGGATATACCAATTTCTCAGAGTACTGGGGATCTTACCAATTGTACTAGAATTCCCCTAACGACCACGACCACGACCCTTCTTATAGGAAGTGAAGCAATGATCCTTGAAAATACCCACTTAATCATCTCTAACATTTAACACCTTTTCATTAAAAATGGCAGAAACAGCAACCATTTCCGCAACTACAAGGTACTACTATACTATAAAGTTTTTTCCTTTCATGATTTATTTGTACAACCCATCAAAATCTAACACACAATGTTTGATTCAGAGTGGCAGTTGTTACAGGAGCCAATAAAGGAGTTGGATTGGGGATATGTAGACAATTAGCTTATAATGGAGTCTTGGTGGTATTAACAGCTAGAGATGAGAAGAGAGGTGTTGAAGCTGTTGAAAATCTCAAAGGATCTGGACTGTCTGATGTGATTTTTTATCAACTTGACCTGATGGATCCAACAAGTATTGCTTCCTTGGCAGATTTCATCAAAACCCAATTTGGAAAACTTGATATCTTGGTAATATTCAAAATCAGTTTTTCTAGATGTTTCCATTTGTTCTTTAATTGTAAAACTCGGCATTCATTACTTCTTTATAGGAAATTTTACTTTGGTTTTGTTTTAGAACTCATTAACAGATAAAGATACAAAACTGAAACAAATCTACCATTTTTAACATCTGAACAAAGAAATCAAGAAAATTCACCATTTAATTGATTTCTAAGGTTTCAAGGGAAAAATACAAACACATAAATCCTATATTAGGTTTTATAACCTAGTCATTTCATCTCTATTTGATTAAATCCCCAACATTCAAACTTATCTCCCTTTAACAAATTATTACATTATGAAGTAAACTTATTTGACTATATTTCTAATTTTGTGTAGTTTCTTTTGTTCCTTTTTAATGAGAGGTAGAAAATGAAGGGTTGTTTTAGTCTTCTTGAACATGCACAAGAAAAATCAGTCTGATGGTTGAATTCTAGCCATTGGATTCGGGTATTTTCCATAGGTTTGGAACCCACTTATACATCAATTCATATGGAATATACAATAATGAAGTCTGAAAAAAACGAAATAGCAAAGATAACACAATCGCACAAAACACAAGGATTTACTTGATTCGGCAGTGTGCCTACGTTCACGGAACAGAACAAAAACAAACACTATTTTCTCATAAGTTTTACAACCCTAAAGATCTCTATTTATATAACTGAGAGTTACCAAAACTTGTACTCAAAAAATAGAAAACCCTTAAGAAAATATTACATGATTGCCCTTTTCATACCACTTAAAATTTTTTGGGCGGGAGCGCTTCCCCCTGCACCTCCTACAACTTTGCATAGTGCAACAAAATACAAGACATTTACACAACATGAAGGTGGGAAAAGATCCCTTCTATTCATTTTGTGATCAAATTTCTTAGAAAAGATAAAAGGTGAACCCAAATTGCTTGGCTGAGTTACTTTGTTATTTTACAATACCTTTTGCTATTTGTAACATGGGTATAATGTGTTGGAGAATTGTCATGAATTCTACCTGGATTCTTGATGATCCGTTAACGACCTGTTTTGTCTTCTTTGTAACCTTAAGTATATAAAGGGTGTGTTTAGAGTTCATTCTTTGTGTGATTAAGAAGAGCCACAAAAGAGTACAGAATGGGTGTAACAGGGGACTAGGGTTCTCTGATGAATTTTGTAGAAATCTCATTGCGGATAGTGGATTGATCATCGTTTCCCATGAACATAGTAGGCATCTTGCTGAACCATGTAAATCGTGTCTTCTGTTTCTGTTTTCTCTAGCTCGTTTTGCTTTTAATCTCTTGCTCATAGTTCCTTTTGTTTGTTGCATGCTTTCGCACAACATAATGATGAGTTAAAAATCTCAATTCAGGTTAACAATGCAGCAATTAGTGGAACCACAATAAATGATGATGCTTTAAGGACCCAAAGCCATGGGGATGCTATGGTATGTGAGAATCAATTTTTTTTATTTCTTATAGCTACCATAAATTATACCTTTATGTAGTACTTTAAAATTTCATAATTATTTGTTAATTCTATGGAGAATTTGGTTTATCAAGGGGTTTGGTAATTTTTAGCTATAGTTAGGACTGAACTATTCTATCAATGCAGCAAAATCTTACAGAAGCAATGGTACAGACATACGAATTGGCAGAAGAATGTCTGAAAACAAACTACTATGGAACCAAAGGAGTGACAGAAGCACTTCTTCCCTTCCTTCAGCTCTCCAAATCCCCAAGGATTGTTAATGTTTCATCCAAATTAGGCCAGCTAAAGGTACAAAAGTGATCTTTTTGTAGTCCTATTAATAGAACATTATATCGCGGAAATCCATCCTCGTTCTACACCAGTTTATTTTTTCTCGTTTAATTAGCTTAAAAAATCACTTGATCCGAAAGCTATTTTACTAGCAAAATTAATGGGATAAGACGGAAATTTGCTACCTTCTTTGTCCCCTTGATTTTTTCTAAAATACGAACCCACAACTTATAAAAATGAATTTCAAAGGTCCATACTTCATTTTATTCTCATGCCTTGTTTTTTATCCTTGAAAGATCAGTCCAGCCTTGTGTTAAAGTTAGCTATGTTCATGGTACTTTGAGGCAAATCTGAAATTTAACATACGACATCTCTTACCTAAATCCTTCAATTTCTGATTTTGAGCCATTACCCACCACCAATTTATCGTTTCATTTGGGAATCAAGGTTGGGGGAGGGGATATTGTGTTAAAGTTAGCAATGTTAGCCTTACTTTAAAGCTAATCTGGAATTATATGATGTGCAATTGGGCTTAATTGTATCTTGAAGTTCAGTTTTTGAATAATCTGTTGCACAATTGGGTTGGGGGTGGGGTTCAAATATTTTGTTAAAGTTAACAATGTTCATTGTACTTCGAAGCCAGATTTTTGAGCCATTGATTGTTTTAATTGTGTTTTTTCAGAATATCCCCAATGAAAGGGCTAAATTGATACTAAGTTATGTTGATGGTCTCACTGAGGAGAAAGTGGATGGATTGTTCAATGAATTTCTAAAGGATTTTAAGGATGGTTTGCTAGAAAGCCAAGGATGGCCTACTGCCCCATCTGCCTATACAATCTCCAAAGCAACTCTGAATGCTTACACAAGGATTCTAGCAAAGAAGTTTCCTTCTATCAGCATAAATTGTGTCTCTCCTGGTTTTGTCAAAACAGATATGAGCGCCAATACTGGAATCCTGACTGTTGAAGAAGGCGCTGAAAATCCTGTGTCATTAGCTTTGTTGCCTCATGGTGGACCTTCTGGCCTTTTCTTTAATCGGAAGGAAGTGGCATCGTTTTGATTGAAAACCGATTTTATTAAAAGAGAATATATGAAGGTAGAACTGCTCTGTTATTGATGTTCTATGCATTTTATTTCAAAAATGTGGTATGGGAAACTTGATGATATTTAAGTTTTGTTTTATAGTAAAATGTATTATTTTGATAATTTGTGCGTAACCACTTTTTATAGAACTTGGAATGTCAGAATGGACTCATTTACGTGAGAATGATCTCTAGGGTGTTGGGGAGAATCTTCTTCCAATACCTTGGGATGTATGGCACCTTTTAAGAAAGTTCTCCGGTTGTCTCCTTTGATTACTTAGTGAATTCTAATGAGATGCCCTTGATTTCATTTTGATGCACTAGACAATTAACTCTTTGACAAAGTATAAGATTGGTTTAGAGAAGATTGCGGATTTTGCCTTTGTTTCGGCAATGCCCCATTTTGACCACATTTGGAGGATTCATTTGAGTTTTAAGGTGGCTTTTGTTACCTTAAGAATTTTGAATATCCTCTTAGAAAAGATAAGTTTTCCATCAATGATTCTTCTCATCTGAAGGAGTCGAACTTGGGAACCGTTATCACTACTTTTAGAATTTTAATTCTTGCATCGACTTCTGATTTTAATTCTTCGGAATCATGATTATAACACATGCAAGTATGATGGGATTACATGCACTTCCAAGGAAAAACCCACAGTTGACTCTCCATCCAAGAGATGGTAAAGTTTCTTAAGATTTTTCAAAGAAATAAATAAATGCATTGTTACAAAATTTGTGCAAAACTTTAGAAGGTTAATATTGATCTTTAGGAAATGAGTAATGATTTTTTGACACTTCCATACGCCCCCTCACAGAATCGTAAATCATTTTTTTGGGATACGCAGAATTAATAATCCTTTTCTTGTATATCCCGAGATAAATGATTTACGAGTATGTGTGGGAGCGTAAGTCAGAGATTATCACTACTCTTAAGGAAATTTGTTTTTAGTGAAGGGCGTTAACAGTGGGCAGTGAAGAAAACTGGCCTTACGAAGGCTCATCCACCATCAACAAGATCTTGAGATTTGTAAAATCAAACCTTGAGATTTGTACTCAGCAATGTGTTTTTAACCAATTAAAATATTCTAAATCAAAGCGTTCCTGATCTAGACATTAGGTTTGAAGATTGAACACAGACATTATAAAGACAGACATACTTTCCACGTGATCTATATAAATGATTTAGTAACTCAAGCTGACAGGGTGACTCAAAAAGTCATCCACGTGGCATGGGAAAGAACCGTAGATTCAGTCCCTCGGGATAAAAAGGGGATACACAACTACAGATAAGGGTATTTCTGTCATTACACATTTAATACAAACGGTGAAAAAAAAAAAAACAAGATTATCTTCTCTTCCGATCAAGACCAATATGAACTTCACCATTTTGATACCACTTCTCAGGAATGGAAGAAACATCCTTCAATCCAACTGAAAAGAGGTAAATATTTATTTTTCCATTTTTATTTATGTTCTTATTGTGATCCAACTTATTTCAAAACCAAATCTTTAGAAATCTCAATGTGTCATTCAGGTGTGCAGTTGTTACTGGGGGTAATAAAGGAATTGGACTGGAGATATGCCGTCAACTAGCTTCTAATGGGATCATAGTCATACTAACTGCAAGAGATGAAAAAAGGGGTACTGAAGCTGTTGAAAATCTTAAAGGATCTGGACTCTCTCATGTCGTTTTCCATCAACTTGATGTCAAGGTTCCTGCTAGTATTGCTTCTTTGGCAAATTTCATCAAAACCCAATTCGGCAAACTTGATATCTTGGTGAGAAAAACACCCAATTGTTTTAAAATATATCAATCACATCTTTCAAATAAGACCCATTAAAGAAACAAAGGGAGAATATGAGCACAGAGCATATCAAAGTTTTGAATTGTTTCTAGGATACCAATGTTTATATTTGACATTTAAACTAATATTTGTGTATGCTAATTATTTGTTAAGTTAGGAAACTATAGGGGGAAAAAAAATAGAGAAATATTTGATTGTTGGTCCAATAAAGGTTGTAACTCTCCAAAATGGTAGAAATGGTGTCTTCTCACCCTTTGACCATTAGATTAGATCTAAAGATATCGAGATCATGTAATCGTGAATATTAAATTTAATAATTATGGTGAATGTAAATACACATACCCATATCTTCTTTTTTGTACTAGATGTTGTATCTTATGCTATGTTTCCAGTTGTGGAAGATATAGTTAATTTCAACTCGATTCTGTAGTCAATGCTATAATTCTAATAGGAACAAAGATTAAGTGTTTAACAAAATTTAGTGTATAACAATTTATGCAGGTAAATAATGCAGCAGTCGATGGTCTTACAGTTGATATTGAAGCTTATAGGGCTTATAAGTTAGGAGGTGGCAATGTAAATCCTAACTTGTTGAAGGGAGTAGTAGAGCAAACTTATGAAAAGGCCGAAGAATGTTTGAAAACCAACTATTATGGAACCAAACAAGTAACTGAAGCACTTCTTCCCCTTCTTCAACTCTCAAATTCAGCAAGGATAGTTAATGTTTCCTCTGTATATGGCCTGCTTGAGGTAATATTTAACTGATGCAAGACCTTTTTGGCCAACTTATAGTACCACTTTTTGAATCGATCATTATCATCATCATTGTTTTTTTTTTCTTGCTAGTGCAATCGAAGTACAAAAATTTCTTTCTTTATATGGGAAGTTTGGGTTGTTTGGATTGATTTTTTGTTTCTTTTGCAAAGCTAATGGTAAATCTATAAATTATCTATTCATCCATTGTGACTTCACCTGTGAGATCTGATCTCATTTTATCTCTTTATTTAATCTTAATTGGTGTTTTCCAAGATCCATGTCCTAATTTTTTTAAGCAAATCACGGGCCTAAATTCTACCTAATGAATTTTGCGGAGTTTGATCCCATTTGTTGGGTGTTGGGATATTTGGAAGGAAAAGAAATGTTTGGGCATTTCGCATTTGAAGGGATTGAGCACTCACTCCCTTTTCAATGTAAGCAATTTGAAGTGTTTAAAGGTAATTCTTTGAAGAGATATTGTCTTTAGGCAGAAGTTGGGTTTGATAGCTTTGTAAATTTGATGTGTGGTCTTTGCATCCTTTTCTCTTTACCATTTAATCTGTTATTAGGTCTCTCAATCTCGGCCTTTATGTATATTTTTATTTCAAAATAAATTCATGTTATCTATAAAAAAAAATAAAAACTTTATAGGAATTTTAATAACAATGATATTACCATCTTATCAGCATATCACCAATGAGAACATCAAAGCACAGTTGAGCAATGTTGATTGCTTAACAGAAGAGAAGCTGGAGGAGTTGTTGCAAAGGTTTCTAAAGGATTTCAAGGAGGATATGTTGGAGGCCAACGGCTGGCCTATTACTGTATGTGCTTATAAAGTCTCCAAAGTGATTATAAATGCCTACACGAGGATCCTGGCCCGGAAATTCCCAAAATTTCTCATAAATTGCGTTCATCCCGGTTATGTCAAAACAGATATGACATTGGATACAGGGGTTTTGACACCTGAGGAAGGTGCTAGAGCTCCTGTAATGGTGGCTTTGTTGTCTGAGAATGGCCCTTCTGGTGTCTACTTTGATCAAATGAACATGTCAACCTTTTGACTTAGAAGTTGGTATTTCAAGATCTATATATGATAGTAGAGAGGAAAGATGATCAAAGAGAAGATGGAATTGAGTACAAGGAGCTTAATTGTACCGGTTAATTTTCTGTTATATATATTTGAAACATTTGGATCCATGTTTCTTAATTGAAACATTATAGGATTTGATTTGTAACTTGTATAACTGGTCGATGTTACATAAATGAAATGAATAATGATCTTCTAACTAGGAAGTCTTCACTCAGTCAATACTCAGCTGATGTGTTATGGGGCATGGAACCATAGATCTGTTTCCTCGGGATGCAGAAATGCAAATCCCCATAAAAGATGTACATTTGTAAATCTCAAGGAAACAAAACTATTGTTCCGTGTCCATAACAAGTCAGCCGAGTATTTGATCGAGTGAAGACTTTCTAGTTAGAATATCAGCACTCAAACGAAATTTGGAATTTCATGTCATCAAGTCTGTGCTTTTGGTTAATTGTTTAGGTTCTTGATCCGGAGTTCACAGCATTTGATTTGTGGGACACCCAACTACAAATAATGTTACTTTTGGTTTGAACTTGAACCTACTTATTATAAGGGCATACATATGGGAGCGGATCCTCTGTAATGTGTCTTCCCTGTAGTGCCTTTTAATTAGTAGAGATTGAAATCTTGAATTCTTTAAATCCGATGAAGGCTTTGAAGAAGGATGGTCCACGACCTCCAATTTTTTAACTAAACAGATTTGTGATTATGCGATGAAGCTGTCCTCCAATCATCTATTATCACTACAGGGAAAACTCACTCCAGAGGATCCGCTCCCAATACACACTTTTCAAGTCATCTTTGTGTCAATGCGTATCGGTTTGTGTGTGGAAAATTAAGTGTAATGAATTGTGATAATCTGACTACCCCACGTGGCACACTCAATCAACTCTGGTGATGTGACAAGTTTGAGAATCATAGATCTATCGGCCTTGGGATACAAAAGTGCATTTTCCCATTAAAGTGTATCCCAAGACGTACAGAGTTACGGTTCCCAAACTTGTAGCTCAGGAAAGTCGATTGAGTGTGCCATGTAGGGTGGTCGGATTATCATGTCTCAAGCGTAATTTTTTAATAAGGGTACTTTTGTCATTACACATATGAATAAAAACAGTGAAATTTTTTTATATTATCTTTTTCTCTTCTGATCAGACCACTTTGAACTAGATATCACTTGAGGAATGGAAGAAACATCCTTCATTCCACCTGAAAAGAGGCAAATATTTTATCTTTCTTTATTTCTTATATATTGAGGATAATATTTTATTTAAGTTTGAGGGTTTTAAGAGTAGTTCACCATTGCATTGATTTAGTTTCAAATTTTCAAAAAAAAAAAAAATATTTAACACTTTAAAAATATTTTCTTCAAAATATTTGTATGCACTTGTTACATATGAATTTCAAATCTATGTCTCATGTTCTAAATTTTTTGCCTTAAGTTTTTTTTATTATTCCTCACTAAAAAATCATTAAAAAAAAGTACTTCAAAAAATATACGTCATTTCTGATTAAATCACTTGAAAAATTAAATTTCATTGAAAAAAAGTTAATCCTCTTATTTATCTAGAGTGTTAAGAAAAACTTAGTCTAGTGAACTTTGACTTTCTTGTCCTTTGGTTGATTGGTTGGTTTGAAGAAAAATAGAATTGGAGTTAATGTAACTTAAACAACGGTTATATGATTAGATTGGGTACATTGAAAAAGACTACCTATTTTTTAAAAAAGAATATTAGAAAAATAATTAAATGTGAAAAAGAAGCACAAAGAAAAAATTCAAAAATTCAAAAAACCAAAGCAAAATAAAAATACTAGAACTAAAAAAATGAAAAAAGAAAAGAGTTCAATGAGGTCAAATAAAATATTTTCAACAGGGTGAAAACAGTCAATAGTAGAAATGTAAGTAAGTTGGAATATTACAGATAAAATCCTTTAGAGATATTAAAGTAAACATCCACACCTTTCACTATCTTAAACATGATGTTTAATTTCGACTTAGTAGAATTGACTATTTTTTGCAATTAAGAAGTGAAATCTTGTTTTGAAAAAAAAATTTAAAATCAAAAAATTACATAGGCACTCAAGTTATTTTTAAAATTTTCTAAAATGTAGAATGAAAACTTAGAACTCTTTACAAACGTAAAAGATCTTTAATTGATTTGTGAAATGTCATTATGTTTTTATTACATATGTTGATTTTGATTTTGATAGTTTTATAAAGTGTTAGAATTTTATGGGTATATTCATTGTAAACCCTCATGAGTCAAACTCATCCAGTAGGAATAACCTAGGAATTTAAGAACTTATTGTATTTGTTAAATACAATCGCGCAATCTGCAACAGTGAAAATTTTAAATTTTCTTTATTTTTGCTTGGGACTAATAAAATCTAGATTTTGGAGAATATCAAGGCCTATAAAATTGAATTTAGGGTCTTATTTACAGAGACTTTAAGATTGAAAAATACATAAAATCCCATAAGTAGACATAATACGTTAATAGTCCATAATTATTATTATTTTAAAATGAATTGTGAATTTTCAAACTAATTATGATTATTTACGTGTAATAGGTCAAAGTCGTGAGAGTCAAAAAGATAAATCAAGACGAATGGAAAAGTGCATTGCAATCTAGGACCCAAGATAAAGTTGTAAACCAAATTCATGTCAATTAGGCCCACAAGCACTGTAATAAACCCCTTGGACAACACAGTGACATTGGCAAATTTTTTCTTGAGATTCATACATTAGTAAGGCGACGTGACTCATATTAAAATAAATTAGGTTTTTGAATTTTGTAAAATACGAAAGTAATCCTTATTCAAGATAAACCCTAAAAGTCAAGATTCATGATTTTAAATTTAAGTTCATGGAGAGAGAGACGTGCAAGTGTTAAAATTCATAAAAGTCAAGATTCATGAATTTCTTTCAATCCGAAGAATTAAAGAAGCACTTGATGCGTGCAAAAGGGAGCGTATTTTTTATTATTATATGGTATGATAAGAGTTTTGAACTAGTTTGTAAAAGTCAAGTTGAAGTGGGAGCAGTTTGAGGAGATATTGTTGATAATTATTGATTTGGTGGATCGTTGTAGTAAAACTTTATATTTTAACTTTTCCTTTGACTTTGTATGGCAAGAAACATTGAAGTCGGGGAAGGAAATTTATTTTGTGAAGATGAGGAATCTGTTTATTCGGCATGGTCATGTCTAATATTATGATTTTTCCTCACACGGGCGTGACAATGGTCCTTTAAAAAATCCATTTGTAAAGTTTCTAAGTTCCAAGATCAATGTGATGGAGAGGAGATAATGTTTCTAGCCAACAATAATAGAGCACTGCTATTGGCACCCCAACTTTTACTTTTATACCTCAATTCCTTAATCATTTATCCCCTTGGCCCTAATTAAAGATTAAAACAAATCATTGGAACTTACAAAAGTTTAGTTTAAGTTATTACTTCAATGTTACAAAGCATGATAATATATTCAAACAGCTTGAGGAATTGTTTACTAATTGAAATCTAGAGAGAGACACTATAACAAAATGTAGAAGTAGGTACGACTTTATAAAATAATTGTTTACAATTAGAATTAGGCTCATATAAAATCTTAAATATCTTAATTGAAATCTAGAGAGAGAGAGTTTCTATTGGCACTCCAACTTTTGCTCATTCTAAACCCTATAACAAAATTATTCTTATCCAAAGCCTACAAACAAAAAAAGCCACCTTGACACCTACTATGATGTTTCCAAATTTTATAAATAAATAATTAGAGTCCTGATAATGTGACCCGCAAAGTGACATACTCAAATGATTCCATGGCGTGATAAGTTCATATATCGTTGAATCATGTATCCTGAGGCATTGAGGTCTATGGTACTCGAACTCGTCCAAGTCACGAAGTCATTTGATCATTCCACTTGGTGAGTCAGGTCATTAGGACCCAAATAATTAAGTTAGAGAATTTGAGATTACACTCACATCCACACCTTCTGATCATCTTCAATTGGAGAAAGTACAAAAAAAACACTAATGCTAGAGTGAAATAAAAGGGGATAAGAGTGACACAAATGACATGGTGACATGCACATAATCGTAGATGTTTTTTTACTTGTATCTCACGGAAAAGCATCTATGGTTATGTGCACACCACCACCTCCTTGTCTCCCTTTGTGTCACCCACCCATTCAATAATGAAAGAAACAATTAACAATTGACACGAGCTCCTAATTAATCCAATTGAATTTACTGTGTCAGCATTTCATTGGTTTTGTTGAGTGTTAGAATGTCCCCCAGAAAATATCATAACTTACGACTCAAGGTCGAGTATAGATTCTTTGACTAATTTACTCTCCTCCTTTTGTTTTTTGTTTTTTTGACACAGAGTCATGACATACGAGTCAAAAGTATCTACGATTATGTGCGCACCACCACATCATTTTTGTTACTTTGTGTATCCGTATGTGTCATTCCAACATTTTCCTTTGACATTTTATTCGGGATATAGAAGTCGTACTTCACAGAATTATTGATGCCTCCTTTGACTATTGGTCAACGTTAAATGTCCTATGACCTTAGGGATGTAAAAATGAGTCCGCCATCTTATTTTTGGGCCTAAAATTTGACCCAGTTTAGGTCAACTTCGAGTCGAGTTGATCTAGACCCTGACCTTGTCCTTAGACCTAGGCTTGATCGTTAGAAGATCAAGTTACTGATCTCATTAAAAATAAATTTACCCAAATAAGGATAAAAAGACAAAAATTAAATTTAAAATTTATCTAAATAATTCTCATCCACCGTCAACAAGAGCTTGAGATTTGTACAAACAGACCTTGAGATTTGTAGTCCGCAATGAGATTTGAGACTTATTGCTCCGGACTTCACGCAATTGATTTGTGGGACAGAGCCAACTAAAATATTCTAAATCAAAGCGCTCCTGATCAAGACATTACATTAGGTTTGAAGTTTGAAACTAATCCCTCAGGATAAAAAGGGGATACACAACTGCAGATAAGGGTACTTTTGTCATTACACATATTTAATAAAAAAAAACATGATCTTTTCCCTTCCGATTAAGACGAATATGAACCTCACCATTTTGATAACACTTCTCAGGAATGGAAGAAACATCCTTCAATCCAACTGAAAAGAGGTAAATATTTATTTTTCCTTTTTTATTTATGTTCTTATTGTGATCCAACTTATTTCAAAACCAAATCTTTAAAAATCTCGATGTGTCATTCAGGTGTGCAGTTGTTACTGGAGGTAATAAAGGAATTGGACTGGAGATATGCCGTCAACTAGCTTCTAATGGGATCATAGTCATACTAACTGCAAGAGATGAGAAAAGGGGTACTGAAGCTGTTGAAAATCTTAAAGGATCTGGGCTCTCTCATGTTGTTTTCCATCAACTTGATGTCAAGGTTCCTGCTAGTATAGCTTCTTTGGCATATTTCATCAAAACCCAATTCGGCAAACTTGATATCTTGGTGAGAAAAGCACCCAATTTTTTTAAACATATCAATCGCATCTTTCAAATAAGATCCATTAAAGAAACCAAGGGAGAATATGAGCTGAGCATATCAAAGTTTTGAACTGTTTCTAGGATACTAATGTTTATATTTGACATTTATAAAAAAAAAAAAAAAGGGAGAGAGAAATATTTGATTGTTGGTCCAATAAGGGTTGCAACCCTCCAAAAGTTGCAACTCTTCAAAATGGTAGAAATGGTGTCTTCTCACCCTTTGACCATTAGATTAGATCTAAAGATATCGAGGCCGTCTAATTGTGATTATTAAAGTTAATAATTACTGAAAAATTTTATTGCACTTGGAACAAACCTACTAAATCATTTTAGGTAGATTTGATAGGCTCTTAGTGAATCCATGTTGACAAATTCTTTACTGACCTAATGAATAAAGCTTTATTTGAATTTTTATTTTATTTTTCGCTACCAAGATTTTCAAACATCGCCTAGATTTGGAGTTGAGGTTACCACGATCATTTCTAACCTATTTTGCAAACTCTAAGTGTATTACTTCTTGTACCACGAAATCCTTGTTGAATCCTAGCTGAAACTTTCGTAGATGCAAAGAAGAAGAAGAAGAAAAAGAGAGAGAGAGAAAGAGAGAGAAGAAAAAGAACATTGAATTCTATTTGGGATTGGTGGATGAACGTAGTAAAACTAAAATTACACCTTTCACCCAATTTTCAGGTGAGTGAAAACAGTAAAGTGGGTGAGAAGAAAAAAAAGGTGGGTGCAAATAGCAAACCTCTTTCCTAAAAGATAGTCCCACATGAAAAAAAAAAAGAAGAAGCGTCTCCTTCAAGTTACTATATTTTGTTGTTGGCAACCACACATACACATGTGCTTAGTGTGTTTGGATGCTTTTGAGGGTTATTTGTTTGTGTTGTCAATTTTACGCACGCTAGTATACGTTTTGAAACAACTAATAAAGTGATGAGAAAGTATCGTTCCCACAGAGATTAAATATCAATCATTTGTTAATTATCAATCTATCTCACTCTAATTTTATCCAAACAATTATGAAAATAAGATTTCAAAATAAACAAGGAAAATAACATAGATAATAAATTTTAAAATTAAGATTAATGAGTGATGAAACTTAGACTTATAATTTCTCCCAAACTTTCCACTTCATTAAATTCTCCTTCCTTCTATGATAAATTAATCCACTATAATTGTTATCCAAGAGCACTAAATTCTTTACAAGCCTCTATCGATGGTCATGTAAAAATACACTCATAGATTAACTCTTTATATCTATAAGAATTAAATCAAGAAGAATTCATTAAGAATAAACTCTAATAAAGGATGCATACGCAATGTGAGTCTATCTCTAATTAACATATGTTATTCTATCTAAGTCATGAATACAAAACAACTCTGTCGATACTATTAAGGTTTACCAATTTAATTTAATCAATGACTAATTAATTAAATCGCATTAATCATAGGATAGAATAAACAATCACATGTAAAATAACCATAGAAGAAAGAAAGAAAATTAATCAAGCATCATGAATGTGTTCCATTATAAACCTAAAATGGAAATTAGTTCATCATTAAAAATAAATCTCTAGTTCTCGTTCTCCTTCTCAACATTATGCCTCCAAGAAAACCAAAAATTTCAAGCCCCCTAAAAGTCTTAATTTTCTTATTTATAGGTATAAATCATTAGGGTAAATGTCCCAAAATTCTCATTTAATTTGGTTCTAAAAATCAATGAATAATACTGAAAACGTAACCAGGCAGCAGCCTTAAAACATGTCATGCCACGGCCCATCGTGTTTCATCTCTGTGATATGCAATTCTTGAACTCGTGTTGTGACCTCGCTTGCTATCAAGCCGCGGTTTGAAAACTTTTTAGCTTGTATGCATATTTTTCTTCTTCCGAGAGTGAATCAATTTGGAGCTAGAATTTCTTCCAAGTGTTGGCAATTATCCTAATGTTCCATAATGCTCTTAAGTTGCAAAATGAACATAAAAATCAAATAAAAACACAAAATCACACAAAAATATAAAATAAAATAAACTTAAATAAAAACAATTAAAAGACTCTAAAATTAACAAAATATTTATACCTGAAAATGGTTAATTCGTAGGTATACAACCCATTCATCAGCTTGATAGAGTATGTGTGGGACTATAATAATTAGCTTGGGGGATTGACCACAAAATGAATATTGGATCATTGGTCAAATTAATTTGATAATGCTCGAATGACTTAATCGTTGGTCAAGGAAGTGTTATCATGGGTCAACCCCATTTGACCTTGCTCAACATATTTAATTATTGGTCCATCAGACCAATAAATTGGATCTAAAGATATCCTCATACCCATCTCTTCTTTTATTGTACAAAATGTTGTATCTCATGCTATGTTTCCAGTTGTGGAAGATATGGTTAATTTCATCTTGATTCTATAGCTAATGCTATAATTCTAATAGAAAAACAAATCAACTGCTTAACAAAATTTAATGTATAAATTTGGTTAAAAATATTTTGATTTAAAAGATAAAAAATCCAACATCATTGCCTACATATTATCTAGCACTGACATGGGTTTTGTGGAAAATATATAACAATTTATGCAGGTGAATAATGCAGGGATTGGTGGATTAACAGTTGATATTGAAGCTTTTAAGGCTTTTAAGCCAGGAGGTGCCGATGTAAGTCCTAATCTGTTGAGACTAGTTTAAACTATGCAACTTTTGCAGTAAGAACATTTTCATGCTAATTGGTGCTTTTTTATAGACATTATTGAGATTTTACATTTAAATGTTAATGTAATTAGTCCATGTAAAAGTTTGCTATTTACTAGCTAAAGATTTGGTATGCTTTTAATTCTTCCAGGTACATGATATAGAGGCCAACTTGTTGAAGGGGGGAGTAGTAGAGCAAACTTATGAAAATGCCGAGGAATGTTTGAAAACCAACTATTATGGAACCAAAGAAGTAACTGGAGCACTTCTTCCCCTTCTTCAACTCTCAAATTCAGCAAGGATAGTTAATGTTTCCTCTGCATATGGCCTGCTTGAGGTAATATTTAACCTGGAATTTCTTTGTTACTTATCATATTAGAGAAGAAAAAGAAAATGGTGCTAACATGTTTTATAGAGTTTGGATTGAATCAACACTAAGGGGATATGTATATTGTTTTATAAAAAGGGCATTTTTGGCATTAAACACTGTTTTGGTAAAATAAAATATTTCAATATTCAGTGCATGTTTTGGTAAATTTGCTTTTTTTTAATGGTTGGCAGATTACAGGCCTAAATTCTACCTAATGAGAATTTTGTGGAATTTGATCCCATTTGTTGTGTGTTGGGATATTTTGAAGAAAAGGAAATGTTGGGTATTTGAAGGGATTGAGCGGACTCACTCCAATTGATTAATGCTTTAGATTTTTTTTTCTTTTGGTGTTAGCAATTTGAAAAGTTTAAAGGAAATTTCTTTAAAGAAATTGTTTTTAAGTGGAAGTCGATCTGATAGTTTTGCATCTTTATGTATATTTTTATTTCAAAATAAATTCATGTTCTATAAAATAAGTAATAAAAAAAAAAAAAACTTTATAGGAATTTTAACAACAATGGTATTACCATCTTGTCATTTCAGCATATCACCAATGAGAACATCAAAGCAAAGCTGAACAATGTAGATTGCTTAACAGAAGAGAAGCTGGACGAGTTGTTGCAAAAGTTTCTAAAGGATTTCAAGGAGGATATGTTGGAGGCCAATGGCTGGCCTAGTACTGTATCTGCTTATAAAGTCTCCAAAGTTGCTATGAATGCCTACACGAGGATCCTGGCCCGGAAATTCCCAAATTTTCTCATAAATTGTGTTCATCCTGGTTATGTCATCACAGATATGACATTTAACACAGGTATTTTGACACCTGAGGAAGGTGCTAGAGCTCCTGTAATGCTGGCTTTGTTGCCTGAGAATGGCCCTTCTGGCACCTACTTTGATCAAATGAACATGTCAACCTTTTGACTCAGAAGTTGGTGTTTCAAGATCCATTTAGTAGAGAGGAAAGATGATCAAAGAAAAGATGGAGCTTAATTGTACTAGTTAATTTTCTGTTATATTTGAAACATTGTAGGATCTGATTTGTAACATGTAATTGGTCTAGGTATCATAAATGAAATTTGGAATGGGGCGTTTTATATACACCCACTTTTCTACTCGTTTACCCTCCTTTTTAATAAATCCTGAAGTTACTCATCAAACCCACTAAAAAGAAGATTAATTTTTTGTCCGATAGGAAGCTATTAGAAATTCAGATTGCAACTTAGTAAGATTCTACCAAATCCAATTGGGAACTTATTGATTGACGAATTTGACACTGATTCATCGAATGAGATTTCTTTTGATTTTTTTTTATCGCTACCAAGATTTTCTAACAAGTATTAGATTTGAAGTTGAGGTTTCCACGAACATTACTAACCTGTTTTACAAGTTTTAAGGTCTATTATAAAATCTTTATTGAAACTTACGTAAATTCGAAGAAGAAGAATAAGAAAGATGGAGATGAAAACGAAAGAGGATTTGGTAAGGGATGTGGGTGAAAATAATAAAATTAAAATTATTGCTTTTAAGTGAGTGAAAGCAGTAAAGAGGCATCGCGACCAATAAAGAGGGTGCCAATAACAAGTCTCTTGCTTTTTGGTTAATTGTTATCCTTGAATCTTGATCCCTAGTTCACTGCATTTGATTTGTGGAACTGACCACTACATATTATCTAAGTCAACGCTCTTGACCACTAGATGTAACCTTTTGGTTTGAACATAATCATTACTTTCCAATTACAGGACGAATCAGAATCCAGCTGTCTTTATGTCTGGACAATTAGGTGTACTGTCCTTATAAGGCTACTTTTGTCATTACACATATCAATATAAACGGTCCAAGAAATAATAAAAAAATGAATGAACGTAAAGTGAGCTCGCAGGACTTTTTGATAATACCAAATTTGAACTCATCAGTTTGATGTCACTTCAAGAAATGAACTGGACTCTCTAACGTGGTTCCCCATATTTATCAAAAAAAAATTGTGGTTTTGCATCACTTGATGTCAAGATTCGTTTTGCAAATGTCATCAAAACCCATTTCAGCAAATTCAGTATCTTGATGAGATTTTTTTTATTTAAACATATCGACATATATTTCAAATTAAATTCACGAAAGAAAAACAACATGAGCATATCAAAGTTTTGAACTTTTTCTAAGATAAAGAGGCCAAAATTTGAAACACCTCCTTCGAAATGCCACGTGTATTTCAATGGAGAGGGTTTCTTCAACATTTTGAAGCGGGTTGTTTGCTTTGAAGTTTTTTCCCCTATTATCTTTAGTGATCGTGGTTTTATAATCAGGTATCTCGTCTCCGCTGTAAAGATCAAGTTGAGTAGTCCCAATCAGCTTGTCTTAGAAGAGTCAAATCATTTAAATCCATTTAAATTTGTTTAATATTATGTTTAAATATTTAAATATATATTTTTATTATAACGTGGACCTCACTCCCTTTATCTTCCAATAGAAAGGGATTGGGATTTAATCTCGTATTGAAACTTGAGTACAATTTTTAATTTTTTTTTCTTTCTCTTCTATCACTTCTTAAGAATATCCTTCAAACTTTATTACTTTTGCTCTTCTACCCTTTTTCAAGAATACCTTACCAATTTTGTTATATTTCCTCGTCTCCCCTTTTTTCAATAATATCCTAGCTTTATTGTCTTTCCTCTACAACACTTACTCTAAAACTCCTCCAAATTTATTTTCTCTCCTACCCCATTAACCTCAAAGAGGATATCTGTGTTAAAAGGTACAAGCAAACTCTAGTACTTATATAAGCAACTTTAATTTAAATTAATTTTATAGCATAACAAAAAAATCTATTGACTCCTTACCTGATATTTTTAAAATATCAAATGTATCAACTCGAATCCCGATTGATATAGGAATGACAATCAATGTAATGTTTGTATTCAGAAAATCACAATCCACCTTGAGATCCCAACTTTGACAAAGCTCAGATTCCAATAGTAAAAAACAAAAAAAACAAACGTTAAAAACTTTTCATGGTTCAACAAAGATACTTACATCCACAAGCTCAATGGGAGTCATTTATTATAATCTATATCCATATTACATGAATTTTGCAGTTATATGATAAGTTTTCATCTCTTTTCTCTTATCCCTTTTTCATCTCCCTCTTACACTTACTTACCCTTTTTAAATATTTAAATAGATAAAACTCTTGCAACCTAAAAATGGAAGTCTAATAACTAAGACTTATCCAACTGTGTAGCTTGGCATAGTATGCATCTGACATAGACCTCAAGATATGAACCAACGTGATCCTCTTGTCTCATACTTGCATCAAGATTCCCATTGCTCGGTGTCATATGAACTGTCCATATGGGAGTGATGATTTTTATCCTCTACATTGTGGAGGATAAAACTCATAACCCTTCAAATGATGACACATGTTGCCTAAGGATCCGAGGTAATTCACATCATCTAACCAAATAACTTCGAGTCCAAGAAGTAGTGACTCAATTGCTTTGATCATTAGCACAAGAACGAGTGAGCTCAATAGGCTGGGGAATGTTGTTAAAAACCTTGCAGTTCCTGTGGTGATGTGTTAATTCTTGACAGAGACATTGTTAAAAGAAAAAAATAATACACCAACCATGTAAGGATCACGTCATAAATTATATGAAAAGGAAATAATAAAAAAAACATTTTTTAAGTTTGATCATAGGCTTAGAAAATGGTCGATCCCTAAACTACAATTTTTTTTGCAGATGGATATTTGTGACTCTGTGACATGGCAATCCCTCAACCGTCCAAAACCATACAGAGAACGATAGGGAAAAACTACTATAGAGGAATTTCTGTTGGAAATAAAACTCAGAACTTGATTTCGATTATAAGAAACAAACAAAAATAATAATCTCTAATCAAATTAACTTAGGTAAGAGGTGCATAAACGCTTCTTCAAAATAGTCGGAGCCTCGATTATGTTTGTGCAAGGGAACACGACAATACTATCTTCAAGATTTAACCTAGCCTGGAATCGATTTTATTCTTTACAAGTTTGCATTATTTGACAAGAACTTGTACCTTGCCTCTTTAGGATACCTAAGAAAAATGATGAAGAAAATAAGTATCACAAAAGAATGAAGAGAAAATTGAGCAATGTAAGAAATGTGTAAGATTTGTGAGATGTCAAAACCAATGTGATTATATGGGTTTATATAGTGGTGAAGATGTACTTAGTGCAATGAATCACCATTAATTGATGTAAAAATTACTTAAAGGACCTTAACGGAGGTATTTGTTTTTAAATAGCCCCTAAGTCTTGCACAATAGTTTGATAGGTCATTTAGTAAACTTTTTATTTCTTAATGGTCCTTCATTATTGGATAACTCATCACTTTTTTATTTACTGTCCAGTTCACCACTAGTAAAATCCACGCATTTTCAATTTTCGAGTTTTTTCAACTAAAATGCATGGAAAGATAGACTAAAATTTTGAGATAACAATTTGTTTAGATGATTTTAACCCAAAAGAACTATTCTTGATTGATTGTCATCCAAAAACTAAGAAAAAAAGTATTAAAAAAAAAACGCTAATTTTATAATGCATTTTCAAAATGTTTGAAAATTGCTTTTTTTTTATTTAAATCATCTCCGACAGAATGAAAGCTCTGAAAATTGATTGAGATACCAAAAATCCAACTTTTTGGATGAAAACGATGAGTTCGAACGGTTAGGGAGTTCAATCGTGAGAAATGCAGGGTGATGAGGCTCAGGGACTGTTAAGAGAAGAAAAGTTTACTAAATGGACTATTAAGGGACCGTTCAAAATTTAGGGACCATTTAGAAAAAAAATCCTTCCATGAGGGTCCCTTAAAGTAATTTTTCCTTAATTGATAGATATCCTACAAATTCTACCTCCAAACTTAGGTGCATTGTATTGTATTTATTATATACATATCCCAAAAGGTTTTTCAACCTTAGGTTCATATCTTCTAATTAATAAATCTCGATGTATGAACCAACATAAATGTTATGAACCTTGATACATGCACTTAGGTCCATCAATTTCAATTCATGAATTAGATACAATGAACCTTTTTTTTTTTTTTTTTTTAAGTCGTGCTGGGGTGACATAGGATTTACTATGATTCTTACAATTCTGACGTGGACATGCATACATAACCGTAGATGGTTTTTACTCGTATCACGAGGAAACACATTTATGGTTATGTGCACATTCCACATCAAACTTGTGAGAATCATAGTAAATTCTTTTTGTCATTTCAGTATTTTTTTTTTTCATTTCTTTAAACCATGCATCATTTTTGGAAAAAATTTAAAAACTAAATTTAATGATTATAAAAAATTATATAAATTTATTTTATTTAAATAAAAAAAACCATCAATTTCAGTGCTAAGCTGATCACACCAGCTTGCCCCCTGGATTGTTAGCTTTTACTGTAAATTCATAATTTCTCTGCTGATCAGACCAACTTGCACTGAATCTTACCATTTTGATTTCACTTCAGGAATGGAAGAAACATCCTTCAATCCATCAGAAAAGAGGCAACTATTTTCTATCTTTTTAAAAAAAATCTGTTATTTATGTATCCAACTTATTTTCCAAACCAAGTTTTTAGAAATCTCAATTTGTCATTCAGGTGTGCAGTTGTTACTGGGGGTAATAAAGGACTTGGACTAGAGATATGCCGTCAGCTAGCTTCCAATGGAATCATGGTCATACTAACTGCAAGAGATGAGAGAAGGGGCATTGAAGCTGTTGAAAATCTTAAGGGATCTGGACTCTCTAATGTGGTTTTCTATCAACTTGATGTCAAGGTTCCTGCTAATATTGCTTCTTTGGCAGATTTTATCAAAACTCATTTCGGCAAACTCGACATCTTGGTGAGAAAAAGACCCCATTTTTTTTTTTTTAACATTTAATATCTTTCAAATCAGATTCATGAAGGAAAGAAGAGAGAGAGAAAAAAAAAACATGAGCAAATTACTGTGGCATCCAAAAACATGATCCGATGCTTCAGGGTTGTAAAGGACAAAATTCTATCAACTTTGAATTTTGTTCTTTTCAAAAACAGTTATTTTTTACCGTTGAATTTCAATTTTAAGTTTGGGAGTTATGTCGAAATTCGGTAGCCATCCATTTTCAAAAACATGGATGAAGCTCAATAGAAATTGTTTTTTGAATTAATTTTTTTTTTAATCTGAATTTTTGGAAGAAACTTAGAGGTCTGTGTTGTCGGATTGCTTAGGTGGTAATCCATTTGACCATGCTCAATACATTTGACTATTTTCTAGTTTTATTTGATTGAGTTCTTTAGGGCAATTCTCCTTCTTTGCAACACGACAAATTTAATCAGGAGATTTGACTTGTTGTATTATTACAAATGTTATTTTTTTTATTGGAACCCTATTGCAAACATGAGATCATTCTTGAGTAAGAAGTGATTAAGACCATATTTTCCAATATCATTGCAATCTAAATTTCATCAGAACCCAAGTTACTAAGCTGAAGCCTTCCATGGAAGTTTGGGAAAATTTTCTAAGTTGCAATGCTGCACTTCAGTATCTTGTGAAGAAGTCAAGCAATGTAAACACAATACCCATCTCTTCTCTTGTGTGTTTTTCTAGCTATGGAAGATATAAGTAATTTCAACTTGATTATGTATTTAATCCTAAAAATCTAATAGAAACACACAGATAAAGTGTGTAACAAAATTTAATGTATAAATTTGAGTAAGAGAATTTTGACTTAAAAGATGAAATCCAACCTCATTGCATATATATTTACCTAGCACTGACATGGATTTTGTGGAAAAATAACCTTTTATGCAGGTGAATAATGCAGGGATTGGTTCAGTTAAAGTTGGTATTGAAGCTTTTGAGGCTTTTATGTCGGGAGGTGGCGAAGTAAGTCCTAATCTATTGAGGCTTGTATAAGTTATGCAACATTTTCATGATATTTAATGCTTTTTATAGACATTATCGATGGTTGTACATTTAAATGTTAATTTTATTAGTCTATCTAAAAGTTTGCTATTAACTAGCTAAAGATTTGATATGCTTTTAATTTTTCTAGGTGAAAGATATAGAGGCCAAGTTGTTGGAGGGGGGAATAGTAGAGCAAACTTACGAAAAGGCCGAAGAATGTTTGAAAACCAACTATTATGGAACCAAATTAGTGACTGAAGCACTTCTTCCCCTTCTTCAACTCTGCACCAATTCGGCAAGGGTAGTAAATATTTCCTCTGTACGTGGCCAGCTTGAGGTAATATTTAACTTGGAAAATTATGGTTACTTATCATATTAGGAAAAAAATGGCATAGTTTATATGGTGTGAACATTTTTTAATAGAGCAATGCTAATATGATTGAAATTAGATTGGTTCCTAATGATGGTTGGGGTTTGATTGAATCAGCACTAATACAAGGTTATTCTACCACTCTTTGGACCAATCATGATCATCGTCGTTAATTTCACTAGTGTGATTTTTAGTTCAACATTTTCTTTCTTTATATGGGTGGCTAGTTTGGGCAAAATTATAATATTGGATAACATCATCTATCAGGGCATCGTTTAGATTGACTTTTTGTTTCATTTGCAAGCTAGTGGTGAAATCTATAAATCATTTATTCATCCATTGTGACTTCACCCAGGAGGTCTGATCTCATTTTATCTCTTTGTTTAATCATAATTGGTGTTTCCAAGATCCATTTCACAATTTTTTCAGCGATTGGCAAATCACGGGCATTAATCCCAGCAAATGAATTTTGTGGAGTTTACCCCATTTGTGTGTGTGTGTGTGGGTGGGTGGGTGGTATTTTGAAGGAAAATAAACACCAGAAATTTGAAGGGATTGAGAACTCACTCCAATAGATAATCGATTGATATATATATAGGGGAATGCTAATATTTAAGACCTCATGATGACGTTAGTATGTATTATGTGAAAGACTAATACTCTTATTTTTTTCATTAAAAGGTAAAATGAGGAGGGATATTATTGGAAAGTAAATGTGATGGAGATTACTAAGGTCCTCATGAGGTCTTGGACGTTAGCATTCCCCATATCTCTATATATATATAAAGAGAGAGAGGAAACTTAATAACAACGATATTATAATCTTGTTATTTCAGAATATCCCCAATGAGAACATCAAATCACAGTTGAACAATATCGTTTGCCTAACAGAAGACAAGCTGGAGGAGCTGTTGCAATCATTTCTGAAGGACTTCAAGGAGGGTATGTTGGAGGCTAATGGCTGGCCTATCACCGCATCGGCTTATAAAGTCTCCAAAGTTGCTATAAATGCCTATACGAGGATCCTGGCCCGGAAATTCCCAAATTTTCTCATAAATTGTGTTCATCCCGGTTACATTAAAACTGATCTTACATTTAAAACAGGGATTTTGACACCTGAGGAAGGTGCTAGAGCTCCTGTAATGTTGGCTTTGTTGCCTGAGAATGGCCCTACTGGCACCTACTTTGATCAGATGAACATGTCAACCTTTTGACTAGAAGTTGGTGTTTCAAGATCTATTTAGTAATTGTACTGGTTAATTCTCTGTTATATTTGAAACATTTTGATGCATGTTTCTTAATTGAAAACATAGAATATCTTCTTTCCTAATCCTATGCTGTTGGTAAAATAAATGAAATTTGGAATTTCAATTTATCTAGCCTTGTTCTTTTGGTGAATTGTGTAGGTTCTTATCAATTCCCTAAGAGTTCATTGATGATGAAATTAGAGCTTGTTTGGATCATCTTTTTGTTGGGAATTTCAAAATTAATTAAGGAGTGATTTCATTTGACTAGAAGAATGGTTCTTACATCTTATAAATGAGCTTCTTTGCCCTTTTATGACCAATAAAATCTGATTGACTCCTCAACCTATATTTTGAAAATTTCGAATGAATCAACTGAGATGTTGTCTGAGTTCGTGTGATGGATGACTCAAATGGACCATCTTGCCCAATTGCTTTTGAGATTGGGCATATCGTGCCCAAGTCATTTTTATTAAGGGTGCAACTTTGTCTGGTTCAAACCGAGAACCGAATCTAACCGATAGCTTTGGGGTGATTTGGTTTAGTTTGGAATAAGTTATAGTTCGGTTCCAAATAGAAAAACGGAAAACCAATCAATTTGATTTGGTTCTCGGATCAAGCTTGTATAGAACCAAACCAAATCGAGAACTGAACCCTTAGATTAACGAATTAATAATAATTATTATGAATTAATTTAAGAGTTAGGATGTAGATTAATGATCTTTTATGGATAAACTAATGACTTTTGTGGATATACTAAATTTATTATATGAAAATTTATGTTTATTATATATTTATTTATTTTATTAAAAAATATTATTTAAATTTATAGAATATTGGCAACCCATAGAACTCAACTAAATCAAATAGATTTTAGTTCGGCTTGGGTTGGGTTGGTTCCAATGGAATTTGGTTCGGTTCTAATTCTTATTTAGTAGAACCGACCTATGTTGATTCGGTTCCAATTTGACCTCAAACCGAATCAAGTTGCATCACTAATTTTTATTGGTCGTTGAAGACCTTATAAATCATCTTCTTTTCTTTCTTCTTCTCTGAATTCAAATGTTTTACTTTAATTTTTAGGATAAATTACATTTTGACCCCCTATAATTTGGCATAATTTCATTTTAACTCCTTAACATTTTGATAATTACACTTACCTCCCCTTTCATTAACGTATTTAAACAAATTTTAAAATGCCCCACTTTAGCCTTCATTGAACTCATTTTTTTCACATGCATATATTTATTTATAATTTTTTTAAATGGTCTTTATAAAAGAAATTTAACTCTTTAAGTTAACGGCAATTTGATGGAAGATGTAGGTGAATCCTTAGATAACTATAACGTAGGTAGGTGCAATTATCAAAATTTTAGGGTATCAAAAGTGTAATTTATCCTAAATTTTTATTTTTAGGATGTGTTTTTATAAAGATAGACTTCTAAAATTTTAAAATTAAATATGAGTCACGATCCAAAAGGGTGTCCTGCTTTTATGTTCGTGGCACACTTGAGTAGGATAATAAATATCAATGGGCGACTTGAACAGCTTAATTTGGAGTGCAAGGTGACATAAACTCCAACTAAAATATACCACGTACAGTGTTCCTATTTTATTATAGGAATGGTACTCGATCTAACCTATTAAAGTTATTGACACATGGATTGTTACTATTGAGAAATGCACAGTAGATTTATTTCCCGATTAGTATTTGCTTCTAGTGAGAAACAGCTTCAAGGTTGTCCTTGTCTTGAGGATTAGATGCCCATGTCACTCTCTGTGGTATTCTTTAAGGGTATTTTATTCATTACACATTATTGTACTTAATGCAAATAGTGGTAAAAGCAATATAATTCACATTAACTTGCATACTGAGACTTATCATTTTGATATCTCTTCAGGAATGGAAGAAATATCCTTCAATCCATCTGAAAAGAGGCAAATATTTTCTGTTTCTTTTATTTTATTTATTTATTTTCTGTTTTTTTATTTATTTAGTTTATTTATTTTTATTGTTCTTATTGTGATCCAATTTATTATCAAAACCAAGTTTTTAAAAATCTCAGTATATCTTTCAGGTGTGGAGTAGTAACTGGGGGTAATAAAGGAATTGGACTGGAGATATGCCGTCAACTAGCTTCTAATGGGATCATAGTCATACTAACTGCAAGAGATGAAAAGAGGGGTATTGAAGCTGTTGAAAATATTAAAGGGTCTGGACTCTCTAATGTGCTTTTCCATCAACTTGATGTCAAGGTTCCTGCTAGTATTGCTTCTTTGGCAAATTTCATCAAAACCCATTTTGGCAAACTCGATATCTTGGTGAGAAAAAATACCCAATTTTCTTTTAAACATATTATATCATATCATTTAAGTAAGATTCATGAAAGAAGAGACAGAGGGAATATTAGCAAGGTATTTATATTTAATTTATTTAAATTAATATAAAAATATATTATTAGATTTAATTAAATAAAAAATATTATTTATTTTTGACATATTGAAAAAAAAAAAAAGAGTCAAGTATATAGGTTTTCTCACAACTCTATTTTAGTAATGGATTGATTAGTTGTTGAGGAAAAACTAGAGTACTTGACTCTAAATGCACAAATATTAGATATAAACAAGTAAACAATTTACTTGTACTATACCCTCAATAAAGATATCACTCACAAGTTGAAGAAGAAAATGACACTCTATTAAGAAAAACACACTTTTACAAACACTCAACTTTTTACAACCTCTCAAGACTTCTTACTTACAACTTATTTCTACAACTTGTTTCTTACTACTTGATTACAAAATGAGAGGACTCACCCCTATTTATACTAGTGGCACTTCCTTAACTAATGGTTAGGATTGTGCCAACACATTTCTTAATTTAGTGATTACAATTTTGTCATCTAGAACTTTCTAAAAATATCTATTAGTCTAGAGTTTTCTACCAAAATATCTATAATTCTAGAATCTTCTATTTTCTCTTATCTAAAGACATCTAGAGTTTTCTCTAGGAAGATTCTAGAAATTGGGCTATAAATAACTATTGGGCTTGAACAATAAATATGGACTTTTCCAATTTGGGCTGGTGTTGAATTTTAACATTAGTTGCACACCAATCCTAGAAAATCCTTTTATTTTTTATAACCTCTATTTTAACCTACTCCTTGCACTTCAATACATAATTTTTTTAGGGTTCAACGTTTATTTTAATTTGTAGTTTTGTATTCTTTTCTCGTGTTTTGTGATTGGTTTTGCTCATCTTCTCTTTGGCTCCAACTCAAGGTATTGATTTTCTAATCTCTATTTAGAAATTAATATGAACTTGTGGAAATAGTTGAGAAAGAAGGAAAAAAAAATAAAAAATGAGAGCAAGATTTTTTAAAACTATTTTTGATGTGTAATCATCCAAATGGGGTGCTAAGTGGAATTTTTAAGTGATAAATTGCAATTAGTAATGGGTGGCGTGCAACTAGTATGTGAGAGAGAGACCATAGCTTGGTACTTACCTAGCTAGTGCATTTTGGCGCTTTTGAGACTTATTTGTTAGATGTACCATCAATCGTTGATTTTGTCAGTTGGAAAATCGAAATGGGTGTGAAACTATTATGATGTGTTTGGATGGACTTGAAAAACATAATTCTTGTTGGTCTAAGGGGTTTGAACACGTATTATAATTCAATAATTAGTCAAAATGATTTGACTTTGCTCAAACAAGTTGATCATTGGTCAAAGAGGTGTGACCATGGGTCAAACACATTTGACTATGCTCAAAACATTTGACTATATTCTAGTTCGATCCAATTGAATTATTTATGAAAATTCTCCATCTATGCAAGATGACAAATTGTGATCAAGATATTGGGCTCATTGTAATACAAATGGAATCATATTGCGAACTTGAGTTTATCCTTGAGTAAGAAGTGATTAATGTTTTAAAGAAACGGTTACACACATGGAGCTCAACCTCTCGTGATTTCTTTTTCTAATTAGTTTCTCAGATTCCAAACCATATTTTCCAATATCTTTGTACTACAAATTTCATCAGAATGCAAGTTATTAAAGCATTGTATTAATAAGCCCTGTTTGCAAGATGGGAAAATTTTCCTAACAAATATCTCCGAGGAAGTAATTCGATTTGATTTTTTGTATTTAATTCTAAAAATCTAATAGAAACACAGTTAAATTGTGTAACAAAATTTAAGTACAAATTTGGGTAAAGAGATTTTGATTTAAAAGATGAAATCCAACATCTATATTTCTTTCACTGACATAGATTTTGTGGAAAAATAACAATTTATGCAGGTGAATAATGCAGGGATTGGTGGAGTTGAAATTGATATTGAAGCTTTAACGGCTTTTACGTTAGGGGGTGGCGATGTAAGTCCTAGCCTGTTGAGTCTTGTATAACTTATAGACATTATTGATGATTGCAAATTTAAATGTTAATGTCATTAGTCTATCTAAAAGTTAACTATTAACTAGCTAAAGATTTGATATGGTTTTAATTCTTCTAGGTGAAAGATATAGATGCCAACTTGTTGGAGGGAATAGTAGTGCGAACTTACAAAAAGGCCGAAGAATGTTTGAAAACCAACTATTATGGAGCCAAAGGAGTGAGTGAAGCACTTGTTCCCCTTCTTCAACTCTCCAATTCGGCAAGGATAGTGAATGTTTCCTCCAGATATCTCTCCAATTCGGCAAGGATAGTGAATGTTTCCTCCAGATATGGCCAACTTGGGGTAATATTTAACCTGGAAATTCAAGGCTTCTTATGATACAATATTAGTAAAGGAAAGACCAAAAAAAGCAGCAACATGGGGCTAACATTTTTTTTATATACAGAGCAATGATAATGTAATTGAAACCCATATTGATTCCTAATGATGGTCGGCGTACTTAATCAACACGAATACAAGGCTATATCAGTATGCAACATGGGTTCGAGTGTCAGCTTTGGTGAACCCTGAAAATTAGACATTAGATAATCTGAAACAAAGCAATTGTTCTTTTTTCTTATATGATATTTTGTATAAGAACAACGCTGCATAATGTATCAATGACTTGTAAAGAAGAAAATATGCATGTGTGTGTGTGACATGGGTATATATATATGGGTCGGGTTCTTATGACCCTTATTACAACTCATATTGCGACACACCATTTTGTCTTATATGGGCAAAAATGTTTGGAATGGGCTGATTTTTGTGAGGATGATCTCTATGGTGAGGAGATCATCCTTGCCAAAAATCAGCTCATTATGAAACTTCTAGACCGTCCAATTTTTGTAAATCAATTTTGATGGGGTTAGCAGTTTTGGAATTGGATGATTTTTTGCCAGGATAATCCTCTCATCACAAAGATCATCCTCACAAAAATCAGCCCATTCCAAACATTTTTGCCCATATAAGACAAAATGGTGTGTCGTAATATGAGTCGTAATAGGGGGTCGTAATAACGCTGTTCTATATATATATATATATAGAGAGAGAAGAGAGAGAGAGAGAGAGAGAGGAGAGAGAGAGAGAGAGGATCAGGATCCATTGACTCTAAGATTCATGAAAAAAACACATGATCCCGACCCTTTAAATGCAAAATCCAATGATTGAGTTTTATCCTCAGGGTAAGTATCTCCGAGGTTTGTGTTTTCAAGATACTCATAAATCACAATCATTTGATTTTGTGTTTAAAGGGTTAGTATCATGTGTTTTTTTCATGAGTCATTCTTACGAGTCAACAGATCCCAACCCACATATATATAATATAGGGTCGGGTTTGGTAGACAATGTATTTTATCTTGTATGGATAAAAAGTTTCAGAATGGGCTTTTTTTTTTACGATAATCTTTATAGTAAGTGAATCATTCTCACAAAAAATCAGTTCATTCTGAAATTTCTAGTCCCAATTAACAAGTTGAAGAATTGTGGACTGTTCATTTTTACTGTTAGTTTGTAACCATTTTTCATAGGGTTAGAAGTTTTAGAATTGGCTGATTTTTTGTGAAGAGATCATCCTCACAAAAAAATCAGCCCATTCCAAAATTTTATTTTCCATATAATACAAAATGTTGTCTACGGAATGCTGACCATGTGTATATAAAATACTCTAACCAGCATTGAGGGGGCGGAGCTAATGGGGGCAATTGCCCCCACAGAACTTTGAGACACCCCTACATTTTCAACTAATTACATGTTCCATTTGCCTGTTGACCAGGCCTCTCACATACTAAATGAAATGAGCTACATATCATTTTCTTCAACTTCTAACCAAGAACCTCTGAATTTCACCCTAATTAAATATATAAATTATCTCCTCATCCATTGTAACTTCACACCTATATGGTCTGATCTAATTTTATCTCTTTATTTACTCTTAGTTTGTGTTTTCCAAGGTTGTCTCCTTTGTTAATAGTTGGCAAATCACGGCCCTAAATTCTACCTAAAATATCATGTGGAATTTTACCTCATTTGCTGTGTGTTGGGGAATTTGGAAGGAAATGTAATGCTAGGCATTCGAAGTTTGAGCATTTGTTCCAATAGACTATACTTTCCACTTTGGTGTGTAATCTTTGCAAATTTTCTCTTTATCCTATATTTGTAGGTAGGTCTCTTTACATCCTTTATTTATAATTTTCTCTCTTTTTAATAAATTCATTTTATTTATTTAATTTAAAAAAAAAAAAAACAGTTTAACTATAAAAATTATAACAGCAATGATATTGTCTTGTTGTTGTTTCAGTTTATCCCCAACAAGAAGATCAAAGTAGAGTTGAACGACATCGATTGCCTAACAGAAGAGAAGCTGGATGTTCTGTTGCAACGGTTTCTAAAGGATTTTAAGGAGGATGTGTTGGAGGCTAATGGCTGGCCCATTACTGTATCTGCTTATAAAGTCTCCAAAGCTGCGATAAATGCCTACACGAGGATCCTAGCCCGAAAATTCCCGAATTTTCTCATAAATAGCGTTCATCCCGGTTATGTCAAAACGGATATTACGTTTCAGAAAGGACTTTTGACACCTGAGGAAGGTGCAAGAGCTCCTGTAATGTTGGCTTTGTTTCCCGAGAATGGCCCTACTGGCAACTACTTTGATCAGATGAACATGGCAACCTTTTGACTAGAAGTTGGTGTTTCAAGATCTATTTAGTAATTGTACTGGTTAATTTTCTGTTATATTTGAAACATTTTGACCCATGTTTCTTAATTGAAAACATAGAATATCTTCTTTCCTAATCCTATGCTGTTGGTAAGATAAATGAAATTTTGAATTTCATTTATCTAGCCTTGTTCTTTTGGTGAATTGTGTAGGTTCTTATCAATCCCCTAAGAGTTTCATTGATGATGAAATTAGAACTTGTTTGGATCATCTTTTTGTTGGGAATTTCAAAATTAATTACGGAGTGATTTCATTTGACTAGAAGAATGGTTCTTACATCTTATAAATGAGCTTCTTTGCCCTTTTATGACCAATAAAATCTGATTGACTCCTCAACCTATATTTTGAAAATTTTGAATGAATCAACTGAGATGTTATCCGAGTTCGTGTGATGGATGACTCAAATAGACCATCTTGCCCAATTATTTTAGAGATTTGGCATATCGTGCCCAAGTCATTTTTATTAGGGGTGCAACTTGGTCTGGTTCAAATCGATAACCGAATCAAACCGATAGATTTGGAGTGGTTTGGTTTTGTTTGGAACAAGTTGTAGTTCGGTTCCGGGTTAAAAAAATGGAGAACCGATCAATTTAATTCGGTTCACGGATCAAGCTTTTATAGAACCAAACCCTTAGATTAATGAATTAATAATAATAATTATGAATTAATTTAAGAGTTAGGATGTCAATTAATGATCTAGTATGGATAAACTAATGACTTTTTGTGGATATACTAAATTTATTATATGAAAATTTATGTTTATTATATATATTTATTAAAAAATATTATTTAAATTTATAGAATATTGGCAACCCATAGAACGGAACCGAACCAAATCGACTTTAGTTCTGTTTGGGTTGGGTTGGTTCCAATGGAATTTGGTTTGGTTTTGGTTCTTAGTTAGTGGAATCGGCCTATGCTGGTTTGGTTCCAATTTGACCTCAAACCGAACTAAGTTGCACCCCTAGTTTGTACTGGTTCTTGAAGACCTTGTAAATCATCTTCTTTTCTTTCTTTTTTTTTGTAAATTCAAATATTTACTTTAATTTTTAGGATAAATTACATTTTGACCCCTATACTTTAGAATCATTCTATTTTAACCTCTTAACATTTTGATAATTGCACTTACTTCCCCTTTCATTGACAGGTTTAAAATTTAGATGTTAGTTTACGAATTTTATGTTATTTTTTATTAGAAAAAAACAAATTTAAAAATGCCATGTTGATCATTGTAAAAACTTGATGTATAAATTGCAGAGATAGAGATTAAAATATGAACTTTGGGTAAGTCAGATTCGTTCTTCAGGGACAGTTGGGATTCACTTAAAATTCGAGTTGTAAACCAGAATAGTGTTTAAAATAGATTGATTAAAAACAAAATAGATTTGTAACAAAATATAAAATGGAAATTAACTTGTAATTGAAAATAAAACAAAAAATAGATTGAAGATATAAGAAAAGGAGCTTAGAAAAGTCAATTCAGCCTTTACAAACTATCCATAATGCAGATTAATTCTAAGAATAATTCAATCCATGTAGCAAGTTATTGCTCATGAATCAGAAAGTGGAGTAGTTTAATCATCAAAAGCAACCAAAGGTTATTCATGAAAATCCTAATTTAATTGAGATTGCCTAACTTATATTTAGATTCTTCACAAAGTATAGCCGTTCTTGAACTTATCTAAACAATGGGTATCCAAGTTTAAATCATAAATGTAAGTTAGATTATCTAATCATAGAAGAATTTTTCGAATAATTAACATGTAAGCAAAATAAGGAATTAAAACTACATTAGAGGGATGAATTTGCTCTAGCATTCTTGACCTCTCTAAGGAGAGTCTAGCCACTCATTGCAAGGGTCATGGTTGCAAGCAATAAGACAATAAATGGAGAGAAAAATGTAAAACAGAACTGCAACTTGATTCTTTCTTTGATAGTCTCTTAAGAGAATTACAATAAGAACTAAAGGAAGGAAAAATCAACAGAATCACTCTTGATGTTCTTACTACAATCAAGAGCTCTCTCAAAAGAAAATTACAGAGAATTTACACTAAGAGAATAGAGATGATTAGAGGTCCTTTCTTGGAATCAACCCTCTAATTTATAACATTCGTAATTGAGTTATTGGGTCGACTTTTTGGATGATTCGATACAAAAGATTCAGTTAGTTACAACGGCCGAAGCATTTGGAGTATTCAGTGCGAATCTCGAAGTAAGATGTCTCTAGATCACCGTGGCGCACTAGGAAGACACCGTAGTGAGGTGACGTGGCAGCTTTTGCTGCTCATCTTCGGCCAAGTTTCTCCTTTTTGCTTGCACATTGTAAGCGATTTTGTTATGTTGTTTAGTAACTTTCACATGCGCTTTATTTATATGCAATTAGCAATTATATCTCATTAGCTTCATTAATTTGAAAAATTAATATAATTTGCTATTATTTATATAAACTAACATTTAAACGTTGATAATCTTTGTGAATTTCCAATCCCAAAATCAAATTATTGGGACCTTAGCACCTGCTTAGTCATTCATTGAACTCATTTTTTCATATGCACATGTTTGTTTATAAAATTTTTAAATTATCTTTATAAAAAAAGAAAAAAAATTAACTATTAAGTTAATGGCAATTTTATAGAAGGGGTAGGCGAACCCTTAGATAACTATAAAGTAGGTAGGTGCAATTATCAAAATTTTAGGTCTTCAAAAGTGTAATTTACCCTAATTTTTATTTTTAGGATGTATTTTATAAAAATTAACTCTAAGTTTCTAAAATTAAATGAGTCACGATCCAAGACAGTGTCCTTCTCATATGTTCCTAGCACACTTGAGTTGGATGGTAAATACATTGAGCCACTTGAACCGCCTAACTAGGAGTGCAAGGTGTCATAAACTCAAACTAAAGTATACCACATGCATTGTTCCTATCTTATTATAGGAATGGTACTTGTATTGGATCTTGATTCATTAAATATTTAGGATCACCCGACCTAACCTATTAAAGTTATTGGCACATGGATTGTTATTAGTGAGAAATAACTTCAAGGTTGTCCTTGACACCAATTTATTTCCCGATTTGTATTTGTTTCTAGTGAGAAACAGCTTCACGGTTGTCTTTGGCACCAATTTATTTCCTGATTTGTATTTGCCAGCTTCAAGGTTGTCCTTGTTTTGAGGATTAGCTGCCAGTGTGTGACGGTCATAAATTCTATCACCTAGAGTTAGGCGCAAGCTTGCCCCAGAATCACCTACGAGCACTCATGTAATAATATGTACGGCTCAATATGAAGTCATATCAGTCCCATGCCAGGGCATATTTGTTAGCTTAGTGGCATTTCTGTAATAAGGGAGTATGATTGCCTCAACTTTTCATGTTTCCTTTTAGAAACCTAGGAAAGTTTTAGCATACACTTTGTAGGAAGGGTGTTTAGTGCTTTCCAATCCCAGCTTACACTCATGTTAACTGAAGCCCTCGAGTCAAGCTACGTGGAGTCTCGCATGTCATAGGATCATTTATTGCTTAAAACGCATCTTAATGCTTTTGTAATGTGTTACATTGTGTAATTAATATTATATCAACAAAGTTATCTCCGGGCTTTTCTACGTATTGTCCTGTTATCTTGTTTGCTTGCTACGTTTGTGATATACGATCATTTTTACAGCTTGTGGATTAGCAACCCATTGTGTCGCACGACCTCGCTTCGAAAGAACACTGCCGTGACACCGTGTCACTTTGTATGGTATTCCTTTAAAGTTATTTTAGTCATTACACATTGTTGTATTCAATGCAAATGGTGCTAAAAGCTATATAATTCCTCAGTTGATCACATTAACTTGCATACTGAAACTTATCATTTTGATATCACTTCGGGAATGGAAGAAACATCCTTCAATCCATTTGAAAAGAGGCAAATATTTTCTGTTTCTTTTATTTTATTTTTTCTGTTTTTTTATTGTTCTTATTGTGATCCAATTTATTTTCAAAACAAAGTTTTTAAAAATCTCAGTATATCTTTCAGGTGTGGAGTTGTAACTGGAGGTAATAAAGGAATTGGACTGGAGATATGCCGTCAACTAGCTTCTAATGGGATCATAGTCATACTAACTGCAAGAGATGAAAAAAGGGGTATTGAAGCTGTTGAAAATATTAAAGGGTCTGGACTCTCTAATGTGCTTTTCCATCAACTTGATGTCAAGGTTCCTGCTAGTATTATTTCTTTGGCAAATTTCATCAAAACCCATTTTGGCAAACTCGATATCTTGGTGAGAAAAAAGATCCAATTTTTTTTTAAAACATATTATATCATATCTTTCAAGTCAGATTCATGAAAGAAACAGACAGAGAATATGAGCAAAGTACTTATATTTAATTTATTTAAATTAATATAAAAATATATTATTAGATTCAATTAAATAAAAAATATTATTTATTTCTGAGATATTAAAAAAAAAAAAAAGAGAAGAGTCAACCATACAGGCTTTCTCACATCTCTATTTTAGTAATGGTCCGTCTAGTTGCCCACCACTATGGCTGATTGCACACCAATCTTAAAAAATCCTTTTATTTTTTATAACATCTATTTTAAACTATTGCTTGCATTCCAATACATAACCTGTTTAGGGTTCAACCTTTATTTAATTTGTTGCTTTGTATTCTTTTCTCGTGCTTTGTGATTGGTTTTGCTCGTCTTCTCTTTGGCTCTTACTCAAGGTATTGATTTTCTAATCTCTATTTAGAAATTAATATGAACCTGTGGATATAGTTGAGGAAGAAGGAAAAGTTTTTTTTTAAAAAGGGGTGCAAGATTTTTTTAAAACTATTTTTGTTGTGTAATCATCCAAATGGAGTGCTAAGGGGTATTTTTAAGTGAGAGATTACAATTAGTAATGGGTGGTGTGCAACTAGTATGTGAGAGAGAGACCATACCTTGGCACTTACCTGGCTAGTGCATTTGGGCGCTTTGAGACTTATTTGTTAGATGTACCATCAATTGTCGATTTCCTCTGTTGGAAGATAGAAATGGGTGTGAAACTATTATGGTGTTCTGATGGGCTTGAAAAACATATTTCTTGTTGGTCTAAGGAGGTGTGAACACGAAATTATAATTCGATAATTGGTCAAAATGATTTTACTTTGCTTAAACTAGTTGATCATTGGTCAAAGAGGTGTGACCACACATTTGACCATGCTCTAAACATTTGACTATTTTCTAGTTCAATCCAATTGAGTTATTTAGGAAAATTCTCCATCTTTGCAAGATGACAAATTGTGATCAAGAGATTGGATTCATTGTAATACAAACGGTTTGTTGGAATCATATTGCAAACTTGAGTTCATCCTTGAGTAAGAAGTGATTAACGTTTTAAAGAAATGATTACACACATCGAGCTGAACCTCTCGTGATTTCTTTTTCTAATTAATTTTTCAGATTTCAAACCATATTTTCCAATATCTTTGTACTATAAATTTCATCAGAATGCAAGTTATTAAAGCATTGTATTAACAAGCCCTGTATGCAAGATGGGAAAAATTACCTAACAAATATCTCCGAGGAAGCAGTTCGACTTTATTTTTTGTATTTAATTCTAAAAATTTAATAAAAGCACAATTAAATTGTGTAACAAAATTTAAGGTATAAATTTGGGTAAAGAGATTTTGATTTAAAAGATGAAATCCAACTGTCATTGCGGATATATTTCCTACCACTGACATAGATTTGTGGAAAAATAATAATTTATGCAGGTGAATAATGCTGGGATTGGTGGAATTACAGTTGATATTGAAGCTTTTACGTTAAGGGGTGCTGATGTAAGTCCTAGTCTGTTGAGTCTTGTATAACTTATGGACATTATTGATGATTGCAAATTAAAATGTTAATGTCATTAGTCTATCTAAAAAACGCAATTAATTAGCTAAAGATTTGATATGCTTTTAATTCTTCTAGGTGAAAGATGTAGAGGCCAACTTGTTGGGGGGAATAGTAGTGCAAACTTATGAAACGGCCGAAGAATGTTTGAAAACCAACTATTATGGAACGAAGGGAGTGACTGAAGCACTTGTTCCCCTTCTTCAACTCTCCAATTCAGGACGGATAGTGAATGTTTCCTCTGTATATGGCCAACTTGGGGTAATATTTAACCTGGAAATTCATGGCTTCTTATGATACAATATTAGTAAAGGATAGAAAAAAAAAAGCAGCAACGTGGGGCTAACATTTGTTTTTATAGAGCAATGATAATATAATTGAAACCCATATTGGTTCCTAATGGTGGTCGGCGTACTTAATCAACACGAATACGAGGCTATATCAGTATGCAACATGGGTTTGAGTATCGGCTTTGGTGAACCCTGAAAATTAGGCATTAGATAATGCGAAATAAAGCAATTGTTCTATGATGAGAAATCATCGGCACAAAAAAATAGTAATTTCTGAAATTTATAACCCTAATTTATAAAATGAAGAATTGTGAATCGTCAATTTTTAACGTTAGTTTGTAATCACTTTTCATGGGTTTAGAAGTGTTGAGAATTGGCTGATTTTTTGTGAGGATGATCTACTGACCATGGGGATCATCCTCCCAAAAAATAATTCCATTTCAAAAAAATTTAATCATATAAGACAAAAATTTGTCTAGAATGTTGGCTAGGATTTTGTCAAAAGAACACTAGCCAACATTCTAGATAAAGTTTTGTTTTATATAACTAAAAAGTTTTGAAATGGGCTGATTTTCGATGAGGATGATCTCTATAGTGATTAGATCATCCTAAAAAAAATCAGTCAATTCTGAGACTTCTAACCCTATGAAAAGTTGTTACAAACGAACAGTAAAAAATAGATGGTTCACAATTCTTCAACTTATAAACTTGGGTAAGAAATTTCAAAATTAGCTAATTTTTTGTGGAGATGATTTTCTTACCATAGGAAACATCCTCACAAGAAATCAGCCCATTCCAAAACTTTTAGTCCGTGTAAGATCAAATGTTTTGTCTAGAATGTTGTTTAAGATTTTGTCAAAGAACGCTACCTATACATATATATATATATATATATATATATATATATATATATATATATGGACAGCGTTATTACGACTCACCGTTTGTCTTATATGGGCAAAAATCTTTGGGATGGGCTGATTTTTTGTGAGGATGATCTCTGTGATGAGGGGATCATCCTGGCAAAAAAATCATCCCATTCCAAAACTTCTAACCCCATCAAAATTGATTTGCAAAATTTGGACGGTCTAAAATTTTTCAACTTGTAAACATGGGGCTAAAGGTTTCATAATGAGCTGATTTTTGGCAAGGATGTTCTCCCCACCATAGAGATCATCCTCACAAAAAATCAGCCCATTCTAAACATTTTTGCCCATATAAGACAAAACGGTGTGTCGCAATGTGAGTCGTAATAAGGGTATACGGAACCCGACCCTATATATATATATATATATATATATATATATATATATATGTGGGTGGGGTTCCTACGACTCCTATTACGACTCACATTGCGACACACCGTTTGTCTTGTATGGGCAAAAATGTTTGGAATGAGTTGATTTTTTGTGAGAATGATCTCTGTGATGAGGGGGATCATCCTTGCAAAAATCATCTCATTCCAAAACTTCTAACCCCATCAAAATTGATTTGCAAAAATTGGACGGTCTAAAATTTTTCAACTTGTAAACATGGGGCTAGAAGTTTCATAATGAGCTGATTTTTGGCAAGGATGATCTCCTCACCAAAGAGATAATCCTCACAAAAAATCAGCCCATTCCAAACATTTTTGCCCATATAAGACAAAACGGTGTGTCGCAATGTGAGTCGTAATAGAGGTCTACGGAACCTGACCCTATATGTATGTGGGTCCCGTTCAGCACCTAACCATTTACCCAACAATTTGTCCAACATGTTTTGTCCTACATGGGTTAGAAGTTTTGGAATAGGCTGATTTTTTGTGAGGATGATTTTTATGATGGGGAGATCATCTTCACCAAAAATCAGCCCATTCCAAAACTTCTAACCCCATCACAAATGGTTTACAAAAAATGGATGGTCCACGATTTTTCAACTTGTAAACATGAGGTTAGAAGTTTTGGAAATGGCTGATTTTTGGCAAAGATGGTCTTCTAACCGTAGAGATCATCCTCACAAAAAATTAGTCCATTCCAAAACTTTTATATATATATATATATATATATATATATATATATATATATATATATATATATATATATGTATATGGGAAATGTTCAACACCCAACCATTTTTGTCTTACATGAAGTTTTGGAATGGGCTGATTTTTGGTGGGATGATCTCTATGGTGAGGAGAACATCCTCGCCAAAAATCAGCACATTCCAAAACTTCTAACCCCGTCACAAATGATTTACAAAAATTGGACGGTCCACGATTTTTCAACTTGTAAACATGGGGTTAGAAGTTTTGGAATGAGCTGATTTTTGGTGAGGATAATCTCCTCACCATAGAGATCATCCTCATTAAAAATCAGCCCATTCCAAAACTTCTAACCCATGTAAGACAAAAATGGTTGGGCAAATTGTTGGGTAAATGGTTGGGTGCGGCAGTTCAAAGGCCATATGTAAAAACATACGAAAAAACAATGGTTTTTCAAAATATGGGTTAGAGGTTTTGGATTGAGTTGATTTTTTGCAAGGATGGTCACTATGATGAGAAGATTATCCTCACAAAAAATCTGCTCAATCAAAAACTTCTAAATCCATCAAAAGTGATTTACAAATTATTGGCAAAAATTGGCAAAAAAATCGACGGTCCACATTCTAAATCACTTTTAATGGGGTTAGAAGTTTCAGATTGGACTGATTTTTTTTTTTTCTCAGATGATCTTCCCATCATAGAGATCATCCTCACAAAAAATCAGCTCAATCCGAAACTTCTAACCCATATTTTGAAAATTTATTAATATTACATTGTTTTTACATACGTTTTTTCATATCTTCTAACCATAGAGATCATCCTCACCAAAAATCATTCCATTCCAAAACTTCTAACCCATGTAGAACAAAACATGTTGAGCAAATTGTTGGGTAAATAGTTGAGTGCCGAACATTTCCCATATATATATATATATATATATATAGGGAGCAGTTCAACAACCCTAAAGTTTACTAAACATTGTGCCAAACATTTTTCAAAACATGGGTTAGAAATTTGGGAATGAGTTAATTTTTTGTGAGGATGATCTCTATGATGAGGAGATCATCCTCTCCAAAAATCAGCTCATTTTGAAATTTCTAACCCTAGTTTACAAATTGAAGAATCGTGGACTGTCCAATTTTTGTAAATGACTTTTGATGTGGTTTATGAAAATCGGATGGTCCACAATTCTTCAACTTGTAAATTGGAGGTACAAGTTTCAGAATAAACTGATTTTTGGTAAGGATAATCTTTTCATCATAGAGATCATCCTCACAAAAAATATCATATAGATTATCCTTACCAAAAATCAGCTCATTCCCAAAACTTCTAACCCATGTTTGGAAAATGTTTGGCAAACTTTAGGGCTGCTAAACCGCTCCCATATATATATATATATATATATATATATGGGTTAGAAGTTTGGGAATGAGCTGATTTTTGGTAAGGATAATCTATATGATATTTTTTGTGAGGATGATCTCTATGATGAAAAGATTATCCTTACCAAAAATCAGTTTATTCTGAAACTTGTACCTCCAATTTACAAGTTGAAGAATTGTGGACCATCCGATTTTCATAAACCATTTTTTATAGTATTAGAAGTTTCAGAATGGGCTGATTTTTGGTGAGCATGATCTCCTCATCACAGAGATCATCCTCACAAAAAATCAGCCAATGCCGAAACTCATGCTCAGGTTAAGTATCTCCGAGATTTATGTTATCAAGATACTCATAAATCTCAATCATTTGATTTTGTGTTTAAAGGGTTGGGATCATGTGCTTTTTCATGAGTCATTCTTACGAGTCAACAGATCCCAACCCACACACATATATATAAACAACGTTCTAGAAAACATATTTTGTCTTATATGGACAAAAAGTTTCAGAATTGGGTATTTTTTTTTTTTTTTGAGGATGATCTTTATAGTGAGTGGATCATCCTCACAAAAAATCAGTTCATTCTAAATTTCTAGCCCAGTTTACAAGTTGAAGAATTGTGGACTGCTCATTTTTACCGTAGTTTGTAATCACTTTTCATAGAGTTAGAAGTTTTAGAGTCGGCTGATTTTTGTAAGGATGATCTCCTCACCATAGAAATCATCCTCACAAAAAATCAGCTCATTCCAAAACGCAGTTTATTCTGAAACTTGTACCTCCAATTTACAAGTTGAAGAATTGTGGACCATCCGATTTTCATAAACCATTTTTTATAGTATTAGAAGTTTCAGAATGGGCTGATTTTTGGTGAGCATGATCTCCTCATCACAGAGATCATCCTCACAAAAAATCAGCCAATGCCGAAACTCATGCTCAGGTTAAGTATCTCCGAGATTTATGTTATCAAGATACTCATAAATCTCAATCATTTGATTTTGTGTTTAAAGGGTTGGGATCATGTGCTTTTTCATGAGTCATTCTTACGAGTCAACAGATCCCAACCCACATATATATATATATATATATATATATATATATATATATATAGAAACAACGTTCTAGAAAACATATTTTGTCTTATATGGACAAAAAGTTTCAGAATTGGGTATTTTTTTTTTTTTTTTTTTTTTTTTTTTTTGAGGATGATCTTTATAGTGAGTGGATCATCCTCACAAAAAATCAGTTCATTCTGAAATTTCTAGCCCAGTTTACAAGTTGAAGAATTGTGGACTGCTCATTTTTACCGTAGTTTGTAACCACTTTTCATAGAGTTAGAAGTTTTAGAGTCGGCTGATTTTTTGTAAGGATGATCTCCTCACCATAGAAATCATCCTCACAAAAAATCAGCTCATTCCAAAACATTTTTTTTTCCATATAATAGAAAATGCTGTCTAGAATGTTGTCTACAGAATGCCATCCATGTATATATAAAATACTTTAACCAGCATTGAGGGGCGGAGCTAGCGGGGGCAATTGCTCTCACAGAACTTTAAGACACCCCTATATTTTCAACTAATTATATGTTCCATTTGCCCCCCCCCCCCCGCCCTCTTTCAATTTTTTGTTGATGACATTGCCTCTTGACCATGCCTCTCATATACTAATTGCAAATGAGCTACATATCATTTTCTTCAACTTCTAACCAAAAACCTCTAAATCACCCTAATTAATATCTAAATTATCTCCTCATCCATTGTGACTTCACACCTATATGGTCTGATCTAATTTTATCTCTTTATTTACTCTTAGTTTGTGTTTTCCAAGATCGTCTCCTTTGTTAATAATTGGCAAATCATGGGCCTAAATTCTACCTAAAATATTATGTGGAATTTTACGCCATGCTGTGTCGGTGGTATTTGGAAGGAAATGTAATGCTGCTAGGCATTCGAAGTTTGAGCATTTGTTCCAATAGATAATACTTTCCACTTTGGTGTGTAATCTTTGCAAATTTTTCTCTTTATCCTATATTTGTAGGTAGGTTTCTTTACATCCTTTATTTATAATTTTCTCTCTTTTTAATAAATTCATTTTATTTATTTTTATTTTTTTAAAAACAATTTAACTATAGAAATTATAACAACAATGATATTGTCTTCTTGTTGTTTCAGTTTATCCCCAACGAGAAGATCAAAGCGGAGTTGAACGACATCGATTGCCTAACAGAAGAGAAGTTGGATGAACTGTTGCAAACGTTTCTAAAGGATTTAAAGGAGGATATGTTGGAGGCTAATGGCTGGCCCATTACTATATCTGCTTATAAAATCTCCAAAGCTGCAATAAATGCCTACACGAGGATCCTAGCCCGAAAATTCCCAAATTTTCTCATAAATAGCGTCCATCCCGGTTTTGTCAAAACAGATATTTCACTTCAGACAGGACTTTTGACACCTGAGGAAGGTGCAAGAGCTCCTGTAATGTTGGCTTTGTTGCCTGAGAATGGCCCTACTGGCACCTCCTTTGATCAGATGAACATGTCAACCTTTTGACTAGAAGTTGGTGTTTCAAGACCTATTTAGTAATTGTACTGGTTAATTTTCTGTTATATTTGAAACATTTGGATCCATGTTTCTTAATTGAAAACATGGAATATCTTCTTTCCTAGTCCTATGCTGTTGGTAAAATAAATGAAATTTGGAATTTCTATGTATCAAGCCTTGTTCTTTTGGTGCATCGTGTAGGTTCCTATCAAGCCCCTAAAAGTTCATTGACGATGAAATTAGAGCTTGTTTGGATCATCTTTTTGTTGGGAATTTCAAAATAAACTAAGGAGTGATTTCATTTGACTAGAAGAATGGTTCTTACATCTTATAAATGAGCTTCTTTGCCCTCTTATGACCAATAAAATCTGATTGACTCCTCAACCTATATTTTGAAATTTTATAATGAATCAAGTGAGAAGTTATCCAAGTCCTTGTGATGGATGACTCAAATGGACCATCTTGCCCGATTGCTTTTGAGATTGGCATATCCCACCCAAGTCACTTTTATTTGGGGTGCAACTTGGTCAGGTTCAAACCGAGAACCAAATCAAACCAAAGCTTTGGGGTGGTTTGGTTTAGTTTGGAACAAGTCGTGATTTGGTTCCTGATTACAAAAATGGAGAATTGATCAAATTTGACTCGGTTCTCGGATCAAGCTTGTATAGAACCGAACCCTTATGCAATATATAATAATAATAATAATAATAATAATTATTATTATTATTATTATTATTATTGTGAATTAATTTAAGAGATAGGACGTAGATTAATAATTTTTTAGGATAAACTAATGACTTTTTGTGGATATACTAGATTTATTGTATGAAAATTTATGTTTATTATATATTTTATTTTTTCAGTAAAAAATGTTACTCGTAATTTATAGAATACTGGCAACCCATAGAACTGAACCGAACTGAACCAAATCAACTTTAATTCGGTTTGGGTTGGGTTGGTTCCAATGGAATTTGGTTCGGTTCTGGTTCTTATTTAGTGGAATCGACCTATGTTGATTTGGTTCCAAATTTACCTCAAACTGAACCAAGTTGCACCCTTAATTTTTATCAGTCCTTCAAGACCTTGTAAATCGTCTTCTTTTCTTTCTTCTTTCTTCTTTCTTCTTCTTTTTCTTTTTTTCAAAATTCAAATGTTTTACTTTAATTTTTAGGCTAAATTATACTTTGACCTCTTATAGTTTGGCATAATTCCATTTTGACACCTTAACATTTTGATAATTGTATTTACCTCCCCTTTCATTGACAAGTTTAAAATTTAGATGTTAATTTATAATTTTATGTTATTTTTTATTAGAATTTTTTTTATTAAATGCCCCACTTTGGCATTCACTGAACTCATTTTTTCACATGTGTATGTTAGTAATTTTTTTAAATGATCTTTATAAAAGAAATTTAAATATTAAGTTGACGGCAATTTAATGGAAGGGGCAGGTGAACCCTTAGATAACTATAAAGCCGGTAGGTGCAATTATCAAAACTTTAGGGTATCAAAAGTGTAATTTACCCTAACTTTGTATTTTTAGGAAGTGTTTTATAAGGACAGACTTCTAAGTTTCTAAAATTAAATATGATCTTCTGTACGTGGCACCCTAGGGTTGGATAATAAATACATTGGGCTACTTGAACTGGTGAATTAGGAGTCCTTGGTGACATAAACTCCAACTAAATAGACATAGACACTGTTCCTATTTTATAGGAACCGTACTCGCACTGGATCCTGAGTCATTAAATATTCAAGATGACCAACCTAACCTATTAAAGTTATTGCCACATGGATTGTTACTATTGAGAAATGCATAGTGGTCCATGCAGCATCAAATGTTGATGGTTGGCACCAATTTATTCCCCTATCCACAGTTCAGAACATTTGCTTAGTGCTTCAAATGGAGCACATTTATGATTCCTCTTTTGCCCTTTTTGTCTATGATTTCTGGTGCTTTTTCACGGGTTCTCTGCCAATTCATTAATAATCAGTGAAAAATAATCAGAATTAAGCCGAGATCATTAACCAATTTAAATCTACTTTGAAGTTTGAAGTCAATTATAGGGATAGACATATTCCCGATTTGTATTTGCTTCTAGTGAAAAGCAGATTCAAGGTTGTCTTTGTCTTGAGGATTAGCTGCCTGTGTCACAGTGTGGTATTCCTTTAAGGGTATTTTAGTCATTACACATATTATTGTATTCAATGCAAATGGTGTTAGAAGCAATATAATTTTTCTGTTGATCACATTAACTTGCATACTGAAACTTATCATTTTGATATCACTTCGGGAATGGAAGAAATATCCTTCAATCCATCTGAAAAGAGGCAAATATTTTCTGTTTCTTATATTTTATTTTTTCTGTTTATTTTATTGTTCTTATTGTGATAAAATTTATTTTCAAAACCAAGTTTTTAAAAATCTCAGTATATCTTTCAGGTGTGGAGTTGTAACTGGGGGTAATAAAGGAATTGGACTGGAGATATGCCGTCAACTAGCTTCTAATGGCATCATAGTCATACTAACTGCAAGAGACGAAGAAAGGGGCATTGAAGCTGTTGAACATATTAAAGGGTCTGGACTCTCTAATGTGGTTTTTCATCAACTTGATGTCAAGGTTCCTGCAACTATTACTTCTTTGGCAAATTTCATCAAAACCCATTTTGGCAAACTCGATATCTTGGTGAGAAAAAAGATCCAATTTTTTTTAGACATATTATATCATATCTTTCAAGGCAGATTCATGAAAGAAAGAGACAGAGATAATATGAGCAAAGTATTTATATTTAATTTATTTAAATTAATATAAAAATATATTATTAGATTCAATTAAATAAAAAAATTATTTATTTTTGACATATTAAAAAAAAAGAAGAAGAAGAAGAGAAAAGTCAACCATACAGGTTTTCTCACATCTCTATTTTAATAATGGTCCGACTAGTTGCACACCACCATGTTTGATTGCACAACAATCTTAAAAAATCCTTTTAGTTTTTATAACATCCATTTGAACCTACTGCTTGCACTCCAATACATAACCTTTTTAGGGTTCAACCTTTATTTTAATTTGTTGCTTTGTATTCTTTTCTCGTGCTTTGTGATTAGTTTTGCTCCGTATTCTCTTTGACTCCTACTCAAGGTATTGATTTTCTAGTCTCTATTTAGAAATTAATATGAACCTGTGGATATAGCTGAGGAAGAAGGAAAAAAAATTAAAAAAGGAGTGCAAGATTTTTTAAAAACTATTTTTGATGTGTAATCATCCAAATGGAGTGCTAAGGGGTATTTTGAAGTGATAGATTGCAATTAGTAATGGGTGGTGTGCAACTAGTATGTGAGAGAGAGAGAGACCATACCTTGACACTTACCTGGCTAGTGCATTTGGGCACTTTTGAGACTTATTTGTTAGATGTACCATCAATTGTTGATTTGCTCTGTTGGAAGATCGAAATGGGTGTGAAACTATTATGGTGTTCGGATGGACTTGAAAAACATAATTCTTGTTGGTCCAAGGGGGTTTGAACACGAAATTATAATTCGATAATTGGTCAAAATGATTTGACTTTGCTCAAACAAGTTGATCATTGGTCAAAGAGGTGTGACCATGGGTCAAACACGTTTGGCCATGCTCAAAACATTTGACTATTTACTAGTTCGATCCATAACGATTGAGTTATTTAGGAAAATTCTCCATCTTTGCAAGACGACAAATTGTGATCAAGAGATTGGGCTCATTGTAGTGCAAACGTTTTGTTGGAATCATATTGCATACTTGAGTTCATCCTTGAGTAAGAAGTGATTAACATTTTAAAGAAACGATTACACACATCGAGCTCAACCTCTCGTGATTTCTTTTTCTAATTAGTCTTTCAGATTCCTAACCATATTTTCCAATATCTTTGTACTATAAATTACATAAGAATGCAAGTTATTAAAGCATCGTATTAATAAGCCCTGTATGAAAGATGGGAAAAATTTTCCTAACAAATCTCTCCAAGGAAGTAATTCGACTTGATTTTTTGTATTTAATTCTAAAAATCTAATAGAAACACAGTTAAATTGTGTAACAAAATTTAAGGTACAAATTTGGGTAAAGAGATGTTGATTTAAAAGATGAAATCCAACATCATTGCAGATATATTTCCTACCACTGATGACATAGATTTTGTGGAAAAATAACAATTTATGCAGGTGAATAATGCAGGGATTGGTGGACTTGAAATTGATATTGAAGCTTTTACAGCTTTTACGTTAGGGGGTGGCGATGTAAGTCCTAGCCTGTTGAGTCTTGTATAACTTATAGACATTATTGATGATTGCAAATTTAAATGTTTACGTTGTTAATCTATCTAAAAGTTTGCTATTAACTAGCTAAAGATTTGATATGGTTTTAATTCTTCTAGGTGAAAGATATAGAGGCCAACTTGTTGGAAGGAATAGTAGTGCAAACTTACGAAAAGGCCGAAGAATGTTTGAAAACCAACTATTATGGAACCAAAGGAGTGACTGAAGCACTTGTTCCCCTTCTTCAACTCTCCAATTCAGCGAGGATAGTGAATGTTTCCTCCATATATGGCCAACTTGGGGTAATATTTAACCTGGAAATTCATGGCTTCTTATGAAACAATATTAGTAAGGAAAATGCTGGACAGACACAAACCGAGACACAAGGGTGACAAAAATGATGTGGTGGCCCGCACATAACGGTAGATGCTTTTTACTCGTATCTCGGGGACAAGCATCTCCAATAATGTGCACGACACCCCATCATTTTGTCACCTTTGTGTCTTTGTTCGTGTCACCCTAGCATGACTCTACTAGTAGAGGAAAGAAAAAAAGTAGCAACATGGTGCTAACAGTTTTTTATTTATTATAGAGCAATGATAATATAATTGAAACCCATATTGGTTCCTAATGATGGTCGGTGTAGTTAATCAACACGAATACAAGATATATCAGTATGTAACATGGGTTCGAGTGTCGGCTTTGGTGAACCCTGAAAATTAGACATTAGATAATCTGAAACAAAGCAATTGTTTCGTATATGATATTTTGTATAAGAACAATGCTGCATAATGTCTCAATGACTTGTAAAGAAGAAAATATGCATGTGTGTGTGACATGGGTACTTTACCCTTTCTAAATATATATATATATATGGGTGGCGTTCTTTTGACAAAATCCTAGATAACATTCTAGACAAAGCATTTTGTCTTATATGATGAGAACATCATTCTTACAAAAAATTAGCAAGTTCTGAAATTTCTAACCCTTGTTGATAAGATGAAGAATCATGATCCGTTATATATATATATGTAGAGAGAGAGAGAGAGAGAGGGTCAGGATCCATTGACTCCTTAGAATGACTCATGAAAAAAACAATGATTGAATTTTATCATCGGGATAAGTATCTCCGAGATTTGTGTTTTCAAGATACTCATAAATCTCAACCATCTGATTTTGTATTTAAAGGGTTAGGATCATGTGTTTTTTTCATGAGTCATTCTTAGGAGTCAACGGATCCCAACCCACACATATAAATATATAGGGTCGGGTTCAATAGACAACGTTCTAGACAACATATTTTGTCCTATATGGACAAAAAGTTTCAGAATGGGCTAATTTTTGTGAGGATGATTTCTATAGCAAGGGGATCATCCTCACAAAAAATTAGTCCATTCTGAAATTTCTAACCCCAGTTTACTAGTTGAAGAATTGTGGACCGTTCATTTTTATCGTTAGTTTGTAGCCATTTTTCATAGGGTTAGAAGTTTTAAAGCCGACTGATTTTTTGTGAGTATGATCTCCTCACCGTAAAGACCATCCTCACAAAAAATCAGCCCATTCCGAAATTATTTTTTTTTTCCATATAATACAAAACGTTGTCTAGAATATTATTTACGGAATGCGGTCCATATATATATATATAAAATACTCTAACCAGCATTCGGGGGTGGAGCTAGTAAGGAGCTGGTGGGGGTAATTGCCCCCACTGAACTTTTAGACACCCCTATATTTTCATCCTTACCTCCCTCCAAGTCCTAACCCCCCCCTCCTCCCTCCCCCCATCTCTTTTCAATTTTTTGTTGATGACATTAACTCTTGACCAGGCCTTCTCATATACTAATTGGAAATGACCTAAATATTATTTTCTTCTACTTCTAACCAAAAACCTCTGAATTTCTCCCTAAAACCATTCATCTTCAAGTTCTTCAACAATACAACTAACCATAGTTTGCTCCCACTACAAGAAAATCCTGGCTCCGCCCCTGCCAGCATTCAAGTGTATTTTCATTTCATTGTTCTAAATCCCTATATGAGTGTTGAGCTCCAACGTGTTGAATGGTTCTTTGTATTGTATTGATTGATTTTTGTTTCCTTGCAAAGTTAGTGGTGAACATATAAATTATCTCCTCATCCATTGTGACTTCACCTATATGGTCTGATCTAATTTTATCTCCTTATTTACTCTTAGTTTGTGTTTTCCAAGGTCGTCTCCTTTGTTAATAGTTGGCAAATCATGGGCCTAAATTCTACCTAAAATATTATGTGGAATTTTACCTCTTTTGCTGTGTGTTGGGGTATTTGGAAGGAAATGAAATGCTAGGCATTCGAAAGTTTGAGCATTTGTTCCAATAGATCATATTTTCCACTTTGGAGTGTTATCTTTGCAAATTTTTCTCTTTATCCTATATTTGTAGGTAGGTTTCTTTACATCCTTTATTTATAATTTTCTCTCTTTTTAATAAATTCATTTTATTTATTTTTATTTTTTTTAAAACAATTTAACTATAGAAATTATAACAACAATGATATTGTCTTCTTGTTGTTTCAGTTTATCCCCAACGAGAAGATCAAAGCGGAGTTGAACGACATCGATTGCCTAACAGAAGAGAAGTTGGATGAGCTGTTGCAAAGGTTTCTAAAGGATTTAAAGGAGGATATGTTGGAGGCTAATGGCTGGCCCATTACTGTATCTGCTTATAAAATCTCCAAAGCTGCAATAAATGCCTACACGAGGATCCTAGCCCGAAAATTCCCGAATTTTCTCATAAATAGCGTTCATCCAGGTTATGTCAAAACGGATATTACGTTTCAGAAAGGACTTTTGACACCTGAGGAAGGTGCAAGAGCTCCTGTAATGTTGGCTTTGTTGCCTGAGAATGGCCCTTCTGGCACCTACTTTAATCAGATGAACATGTCAACCTTTTGACTTGAAGTTGGTGTTTCAAGTTATATTTAGTAGAGGAAAGATGATCTAAGTGAAGATGGAGCTTAATTGTACTTGTTTGAATATATTGTGGAGCATTTTATTTTGTTGTGAATTTTCAAAATAAATGATGGAGTGACTTCATTTTATTAAAAGAATTGTTCTTATATATAAGCTTCTTTGCCGTAGAGTTGAGATTAATCTTTGATCCATATAACAAACCATGTCAGTCACCCATAGAGGGTATTCCTATGGTTTTTTTGTTTGTTTGTTTTTGTTTTGTTTTATTTTGTTTTGTTGGAATCATTCATTCATAATTTTATCTTTCGCGGTCATCCATCTTAGTATCTTCATATCTTTAACCTTAATACCATGTACATAAAATGTTTTGATTGTCAAGAATGCAACTCATTGGAGTGGCAAAAAATCAAGGAGAGTGACCAACATTCAGCCACATTATCTTTAATGATTGGAAAGTAGAAGGGATTGCTAGTCTGTCAGATTGTATTGATAGCAAGTCAATGGGACAACGGAAGACATGAGGTTCGGGAGGAGCGTTACGATGTGTTGCGATGTGTTCTCGGTGCAATCTTTCTACCAAGCTTTAGCAAGTCCCCTCGCATCCTGGTGGTGACGGTACTGTGGGATCCAAAGATACCATCCAAAATCTCGTTCTTCATCTGGTGCGTAGCCTTGAGAAAGATTCTAATGACGGACCAACTACTGAGAAGAGGTTTAGTGGAGTTACTTCTGTTGGATGTGTAAAAGGGCCAACAAGTCAGCAAATCACATACTTTTGCATTGCTCGGTGGATATGGTCTCACTTCATCACCTTATTTGGTATTTCTAGATGTTCTCCGAAGTCTGTTCGAGTCCAGGGGTCTCTTGGCTTTGTCATTTCAGATACAAAGAGAAGGTTTTCAAGCACCACTTTTTTTTTTTTTTTCTTTTTATTGATCAGTTGGGGTTGAAGGGACCCCTCCCTAAAAACCAGACTCATCGAGAATAGTTACAGCATTAATCCTCAACCAATATTCACGCTAACTCTTCGAGGAATAGAACTAGATTCCTCTACTACAAAACAATCACTGGAATGACTTTCCAATCTAGCCAAAAAATAAGCAGCCCAGTTCATTTCTCTCCATTGGAATTCAGAAACCCAGTTCGAGCACCACTTGATTTGCAGTTTGTTGGGAAATTGGGAGAGTAATCGTGTTTTTTAGTGCAAGGGGCATAATGTTCATGATATTATTTCTATATTTTGGGTTTCATGTTCTATTGGTCTAAAATCTAAATCTCCTACTCGTAGGTAGATGGGACTGGGTCTGTCACATATCAACTTTGTAATTCTTGCTTTCAGTCACTTGTAGTTTGGCTGGTCATCTCAACCAGCCTTTCCCCTATATCAATAAAATTTAACTCAACAATTATAAAAAAAACACACACACACACAATACGCAAAGGAACAGAAGCATGTCCATCACATGGTATTTGTCTAGATTTACAAATGGAGGAAGTAATAACATGTACACACTACAAGTACTGTCAAGGGCAAAACAATGTCAGTTAAATCGGTGGAACTAATTGCCAATACAAATGTAACTATTTGTATTGGTTTCGATTGATAAATCTCAATTTATAAATGTTGACTTAATTGGCCATAGTCGGAATCAGGAAGAAGCCTACTCCAGCCATTTCTGCACATAGATTGGTCACTTGCCTTATCCCAGCTGTTTCTGATCTAAAACTGTTCAGTTGAACAGTAAATGGGGTAACTAGACTTCTGGCATAAATTTCTCACACTCAAATTCCACATTTTTTGCCCCTCTCCCAAGAAGGTGAGTGGGCATTGGAGTAAAAGGTGTCGGGTTATGGCCAAGTGTTGTAGTGTTATATTGGGTCAATGGATATGAATTGCTTGGTGGTGTGGCATAGTATGACTGAAATTCAGAAACAGGGAAGTTCAGATTACCAGGGAATTGTACAAGGGAATGAGGTGAAAAGAGTGGCATATGGAGTGGTGATTCGAAAGATGACGGTAATTGTTTACTGGAGGAATCACCATGCCCTAAGAAAACAGACACGGGAGGTAAACCTATGTCATCGCTCTTAATCGAGGATGAATGAGGCTCAGGAAGCAATGATCCTGGTGGGCCTGGCCAAGCTACCTGAACAGGGCTATCTTGAGACACCACTGCATTACCTGTGTACTTCGGGAGAAGGCTAATGCCCGAGGATCCTGCTACAGGTGGCCGTCCTGCTACCTTAACTGCCAACGTTTTCCCATCAATCTTGTACCCATTCATGTGTGCGACAGCTGTAGCCGCACTGATGGGATTGTCATACTTAACAAAGCCATAGCCCTTACTTAAACCTGTGCTTCGGTCCTTGATAACTTTCACTTCCGTGAGCCTTCCAAAAGGAGAAAAGAGCTCCGTTAATCGATTGTCATCCACAGTTTGAGGAATGTAACCCACAAACAGATTTGAATCATCAGCTATTTTGTTGGATTTGCCGTCTGTGGTTGGAGTCGAACCAAGGCCTGGGCGAGGATAAGAACCATTGGATGGTGATGTACCAAATCCATTGTTGGCACCCCCCCAAGTTGTGCTATTTGTATTGGGTGAGGTACCGAAAGTAGCCCCTCCTCCAAGGTCTGCAAGAAAACTATGATATTGGTTATCAGAATTGCTACCCGGAGTGGATGCCGTCAATGGGCAATTGACAGTGGAATGGCTGCGGCCACCACATGTATCACAGGATAAGTCAACATTGAAAGTCGAATCTCGACGGGGGCACGAGTTCTCATCTCTAAGCACTCCATTCAGTTTGGCAAGCTCCCTTAACTGGGCACGTTTGTGCTCATTCATTCCCTCGGCCACTGGAATTAGTAGCTTTTCAACCATTCCAACTGCTTCATCCAGTGATTTCTGGTTATCTGCCTCTACCAAGACATGGAGGTCTTCATTATCAGAGGGATCAGGCTTCTGTGTTTTTCTTTCTTTCATAGACCCTTTACCCCTTAATAAAATCCTAGCCCCAGTTTCCTTCTCCATTTTCTTTTGTGTGTTCCCTCGGGGGCCAATTATAAGACCAACAAAATTATACCCAGGGTATTCTTTCAATGGTATATAAAGTTTCTTGAGGAACTTTGCGGGTTTGTAATCAGATGGTGCCTTGAACGTCGGGTTCTTCTGAATCAACCTCGAAATGATATCTTGTCGATCTCGAATCAGTTTCTCACGGAATCTTACTTCCCTTGAGTTTATTCTAATTCCCAAGTTATCGTAAACTGGCGGAGGAGAAGGAGATCTTTCTTCCTCTGGCCTGTCATCATGAACCTCTGCCCCCAAAAGCTTCCTGTTGATCTCTGTAAGCTTCATTTTCAGCTCCTGAATTACAGGATCCGTGTTCATTTCGACAACAAGTTCCTTCACAAAGTCGGGCAGTTGTATTGGACCCAGCATTTTCAACTGAGAATCAACACAAGTCCACCTGGTTTTCCTTATGTTTCTAGTCCTATCATCTTCACCTTCTTCAACATGACCTTCAGGCAGTGGACCCCATCTACTACGCTTTCGTTTTCCAGAACTTCCTGTGTGTTCCTGTTGTTCAGAAGCATTTCCAGCACAAGCAACCATTTCAGAACTCACAGACTTGTTCCCGGGATCTGTAACAGCAGTCCAAGCGTCGGACTCTAGTTCCAAGGATGACTCTGGCTTGCACTTCTTTGGTAACCGAGAATGTAGCAAGGGACCCAAATCACCTCCTGTTTCATCCAATGATCTCTTCTTTTTGTTTGAATTTACCAGAACAGATTCGGACTGGCCTGCAGTGTCATTATTTTCAGGGCTCGAGGATGGCTGAGATGCAGAATCTTCAAATGGCTCCTCTTCTGGTTCCTCTTCCGACTCTTCATGTGGTTCCTCAATCGATTGGTCATTGTTTTCATTGTCGTCGTATGAGGATGGCCTAGTCAAAGATTCTCCCAATGTCCCAATTAGTTCATCCCCCAATTCCTCGCCTGGACACTCAATTTGTTGTTCAGTGCAATCGTTGTCACTGTCTAAAGAAGGCTGAGGCACGGATTCTTCCGAAAATTCCTCAATGGGTTCCTCCTCGGTTGGCTCCTCACTTGGTTCATCACTTTCTGAATCAGATTTGGCATCCTCCACTTTGCTTTTATTCAGAGCATCTGAAACCCTTCGCTCCCCCATACTTGATTTTACACTGGTGCATCACAAATATCAAAATGCATCAACAAAATGGATAAGTAGATCTATGTACTACCAAAAGATGTCAACACAAATGAGGTAGGGAACCATGGAAATTCAATGTTGGCTTGGCCGTAAAAGTATTATGATAATATAAAACTATCTTGGTAATGGCTATTAGTTCATGAAAGCATTTAAGATTGTGAAACCATAAAAATAATACATAAATTCTCAAAAACCAAAATAAATACTTTTTTTTTTTTTTTTTTAAATTTTCAATATCATCTGTGTTTCATCTGGACAAAATGGAATGGAGTAACAGGATTTTTTTAGCTGAACCCCTAAATACTTTGGAGTTAGGATAAGGCTTTGATGATGTCTTTGACATGGAACTTCCATTTTTTTTTTTTTTTTGAAAATTATAAATTATATAAATGAAGAAACCGAGAAGTGGAGGCTGAGTTAGCCCCCAAATACAAGGCAAAAAACAACAAGGAGATAAAAAGTAGCTTCCCAATTAAAAACAAAATCTTGTAAGCACACTCCCTCAAAATCTTTACTCATCTTAGATCAAAGGAAAAGCAACCCCAGAATCTCTAAAATCACTGTGTGAGACGAACTCTCCTTGCTATGGAATACCCTGTTGTTGCGCTCTCTCCAGAGACCTCAAGCAATTGCAGAAGGAAGGATAGCCCAGAGATGCCTCTTTCTAGAAGAAAAGATATTGAAACTCCAACCCCCTGAAAGGGCAAAAAAAGACAAAGGAAGAACCCAATCCACCTAAAAACAAGAAAAAAAGAATATCCAAATAACACGGTAGAAGGTTTACTTGGTCAAAGGTATGTTTTAATTCTTTGGGAACTGAGAGAATCCGTTGTGACATTTGTGGTGAATGTAGGGGCAGGTTTTAGATAGTCTTGGAAAGAAGTTGTTTGGACATATAAGACATGTTTTTAGCTAGATTTCGGTTATTGTATGTTGTCCTTGGTGGCCTAATTTCCTAAACACCTCCTTTTCCCTAAACACCTCCTTTTCCATTCATTGATGATGCCAGTGTGTGATCTTCTTCCCAAAAAAGTCTCCACTCAACAATCCCTTAGGAATGGGCTTGTAATTGTTGCCGTACATCAAGTCAATGTTTGTGGTTCCTCCGCTCAACCCAAATGAAGCACAAAATCCATTGCATATATATAACTTTGAATATTTTTCTTATATGGAATATGGTTGTATGGTGATATTTTGATTCCTCCTTTGTTCATCAGTATTGTGCATCTTTGTGCTATCCATGGAAGTCTCTTCAACCTCCTAAACTTTTTTTTTTGTTTCTATCCCTTTTATGCTTCTAATACAATGTATATACTCATTGACAAAAAACACATAAACATATTTCTTTGATCATATTTTAAAACCTAAACCATACTAAGCATGGGATACTCAAATTTTTTGGGTGTTTCAGGGTTTTGGCCTTGTTTTTGTTTATTTTTTTTCTTTTGCCAAAGCTATATTCAAGTAACAATACAAGTGTAGAGAAAGATATCTCAAGGTTAGTAAAGGGTTCGAAATGAGGACAGGCAATACCTAGGTCTTTCCTCCAATCATATACAAAACTTCCAACTGGAAAACACACGAATTCAACACACAAATACAAAACTAGAATTCATAACCTAGGAAATAAATCCATCGAGGAAAAAAAGAAAGAAAAAAGCCTGGCATGATCAAGCTATTGCAAACACACTAATCAAACTTCAAGGAAAATGTATAGATTTCAGTATAGGGTGGCAAATAAAATAAGCATAACTATTAGAGGTCAACAATTAACACAGTTACACAACAATGGCCACAGCCCACAGAAGCAAAGCTATGCTGATTTGTCCACATTCCAATGCCCAAACTCAATTTCATACAACATGATTAATTTGATTCGGTCTTGGTGAACTAGGAAATCAAGAAAATGATTTCCAGGTCATACCCATGTTTCTGACATTGGAGCAGCTTTCAATGGAATCAAGATATAAGAACAAATGACTGCAAACTAAGCTGGGATTTCTCTGATTGAGAATAAAGAGAATTCCAAATACAACACAAGTGTATTCTGAGTCTATCAAAAAAAAAAAAAATTTCTTTTGGAAGGTATAAGCTGCGATGGATTGGGTTCAAAGCTAATCGATCAACCAATTGCATTGATCGCCACTGAAAATCTACCCAGAACAGAATAATTGCTCTAAAGTCAATCGGGTCTCGGAGAAAATTCAACACAATAATCAGCAAGAACTGAAATCATTAACGATTCTTGAACAGAAGTACCAAAGAAATTACAAAAACAAATAAACGAAATTCTACATTTCTTAGATTCTTGTGTCAAAAGAACCCTAAAAAACGAGATAAAATGCCTTTAAACAATTGAGATTCCCATTGAATGATTGAAAAGAACCTGTCCTGTATGAAGAGCTTCGGAAACTGAAGAGCTACGCGAACGAAGAGCAATCGTTCGAGCTTCAATGGCGAAGGAACAAATATCGAGACCTAATTGCAGAATCACTCTCTCCCTCTCTCTTTCTCTCTCTCTCTCTGAGTTCTTTGGACATCTCTCTGAGATGTCCCACAACTTAATCGAATGATCAGAGTGCCACGTAGGAAGCAATTAAACCATCTGATTCTCTACAAGTGGAATTGATAGATGTTACATAGATCCACGTGTACAAGGACACCATGCTTGCCAGATAGACAAATTAATTAGAGAATCCCTTTCCTTACTAAGATAGAGAGGAAAAAAGCCCTAATAAACCTCATCCACCGTCAAAATACTTCAAGATGCAAGAACAATATCTTGAGATTTATGTGAATCTCAAGGATGTATATTGTGAATCTCAAAGTCTTTTTGACTACGGAAGAGTCATAGGAAGGCCTTTTCTTCCTCACTATCTTAGTAAGGTTAGTAGGACTCAATTAATTATCACCCTCAATCTTCTTAATAAAATGACTTAAATGCTTTTGCCCCAACCTAAAGCAAAGAACCCTTAATTTTTCTCCATGTTTTAAGGTCAGGAGCAGCATGTCATTTCATTACTCATTGAGTGGTGATAATCTGACGCCTCCCACATATACCCCCTACGTCCCATTATAGAACTGTAGATCATTTGCCTTGGGATATACAAGAAAAAGATTTATGATTTTGCATATCCCAAGGCAAATGATCATGATTTTGCATTGGGACATATGTGAGAGATGTTCAAAAAATCGTTATCCTTACCCATTAATTAGACATAGAGGGATCTCTTCTATTAGGTAAGAGCAGGTCAATAATAAAGAGATGGTACAATCAAAATAATTCTTTTTTTAAGTTTTATTATGAATGTTTCATCAACACACTTAACAAAGTGACAGGATACATCTAGTGTGGAAGTGGACCAACATTTCTGTTGGCAAATAGGAGATGTTCAAATTCTTGCCCAAGTTTTTTTTTTTTTTTTTTTAAAGAAGATTAACTAGGTTAAGGCCAGACCCAAACCAACTACAACCTTAGGAACCGCGAACCACTACGATCCTTATCAAGGATCAACAAAAGATCAATAGGATAAGAGTTACAATTCATGCCCAAGTATTTATTACTCATTAGGTAGAAATTGCAATCTTATTAGGCTTAGTCACTATAGCTATTCAAAACCCTCAAACCAACAGTCAGAATTTATTCAAATATATTATTGAATTCATTTGAAACTTGAGCAGAACTTAGAGAGTAGAGGAATACGGTCTTCCGATCTCCTTGCACTGGCATATTTGGATGCAGATCTTGCCAAAAAAGGTTTTTGTTATTTCGATAAATCCATTCAACCAACTCCAATATTTTAACCAATTAAGATCCTAGAACATTTCAAGAAATCCTTGTTGAATAGTTTTCGACTTTTGGGGAATATATATTTACTGATGATTGGGAATATGTGAGTTGTCTCTTTGAAAATCAAACTAGACACCCATGAATTATGTGGTCACAATTGTATTGCACATCCTAAGCGAGGCTGAGATTAGAACATATAGATCAGAACCATAATCTAAACAGCTTATATAAAAAATGCATAGTGAAGCAAGAAATATAATTGATTGATTCTCAATGAGATAACTTTTGCAGAGGGAGTGCATGTTCCAACCCATACTTGAACTAGCAGTGTATATAAGTAGATCAATAATAACTTGGACATTTACCAGACCTCTCCCCTTCTGAATAGGATCCTCTTCACTCCAAGGTTTGAATTTACGAACCCAAAAAGGTAAGAAACATTTACTCGGTTCCCTGCATGAGTGACTGTACAGATAAAAAGAAGAAAGCTACTTGATTCCCAAAAAAATACACCCGCAATGGTAATCATCATGAATACAATTTGCCCATGACATGTACCCATAAACTGCAAGACCAAGAAATATAACTTCAATATTTTAGCTTCCTCTATTTCAGAAAATACGATACATATCATGTATCCAGTTTTTCAGTAACCGTCATTTCCCTGCAGAAACATAAATGGCTTCTAAGAATCAGAATAATCAAATTTGAATGGGTAATTAGTAGAAATAAGAAAAATGCCACAAATACAACACAGGAACAAGTGGAAATAAAATATTTAACCTGTTCATCATCTTCACTGCAAGATTATGAGCATACTTCAAAGGCGTCAAGCTTTTCACATGGTCAGCATCAACCAATAAAGATTTTAAGTTTAGAAATAGTTCATGGTAAGCCTTACTCAATTCTCTGAAGTCCTGTTGTTTGTCCACAGAGTAACCACCAAATTGGTCTCCATGGGGGCAATTAGAATGTTTCCAGATATTCTCTTGCACTTTATCTTCCTTTTGGATAGATCGTGTTTCCATCAACAATGTCTGTGTTAATCGGGATCCCACCCTGGTCCTGACTACTGCTTCCAATTTTGCAGCCATGACAGCAGCTCGAGCAATACATGAAGAAGGTAGCTAAAAAGAACTGAACAGTGTTAACAATTTGATTGACCAGCAGACTACCATAGTTAGCTCAGTTTTATAAAAGACATAGAAGAGAATATACATAGGGTGCCCAGGGAGGTGGGGTGGGGGTTATAAACTAAACTGTAGTCAGGAGGAAAGGCAATACTACACTAGTTCTGTAATATCAGACATCTTGCAATTAAGAACCTACCACGATGGTTATATGAAGAAAACAAGTAACCATTCCTACCCTATGCGACAGGAAGACTACATTCTCTAATAATTTTCCATACCTGTGCAGGTTGGACACAGGTTGTTTATATGATTTTAATGTAATTCATCTTACATGGAATACATTCTTTCAATGTTGGACACTTAAATCAGCATCACCCTCATCTACATCAAATGCCAATTATTAGAGTTGGCAACATGAATCCTATTTCAGCATTCAACTTCATCTTGAGTCATTCTCAGTTAAGGCATCTCTTGTACACTAGACATGAATTCATGTATTTTAAAACATAGGTCAACTGTACGGACGTATCAGCATATAACATTTGCAGGATACAGTTTGTATGACGCTTCATCAGTGTCCAACACTAACACTCATATCCCTGTCTTTGTCATATAGAAATCCAACTAAAGATTACTCACAAGCAAATGAAAATTAAAGGGGTTTTTTCCCCCTTATCAGAGAAAACAAACATTAGAGAAGGTCTGCTACAGTCTAGGCATTTTAACCCACTACATTTTTGTGTTTCCTACCTCATGTTGACGAATGACACAAACATGCATGTTCAGGTCCAACTGGCACTAAAAATTAACACACCAGAAAACATAGCATTTTAGTTTAGTAGACACTACCTGTGCAAGCCGGGCAACATTAAGACCAAAACTCTTGTCTGACATGCCAGGCACAACCTTATAAAGGAAAGTGATGTCACAATGGTCAAGATTCTCAACACATTGATCTGATTTAGAGTCCATAATTTCTGGAATATTCTGTGATGTCATATACGAAACATGGTAAGCCGCAACAGAGCCTGGAAATTCATTCTTGATATCCACAATTTTAGGGTAGTGAGTGACAAAGAGGACCATGCATCTTTTCTGATCGAGAAGGTAGCGTAATGTTGCATAAGCAATTGCAACACCATCATGTGTGCTCGTGCCTCGCCCAAGCTCATCAATGATTACCAGTGAGCGTGGTGTGCAGTTATGGAGTATATGAGAAGCTTCACTCAGTTCCTCTAAAAAGGTGCTCCTTCCTTGTTGGATACTGTCGGATGCACCCATTCGGGTGTAAATTCCATCTAGAACATGTAACTTTGCTGACGATGCTGGTACAAAGGAACCAACCTAGAGGGATCAGAGGGTACATTTTAATGAAGCAGTGCCATGCGAATCACATTCCACATAAGGAACTTAAAGCAATAATAGGCACAGTTTGTATGGATAAATCACAAACTTTTAAAACAGAGGTCGGCAATGTTGCATGGATGCATGAGTGTTAGGGACTGAAAAGGGTACAAAGTGTTGAATTTGGCAAACCCCAAAACTTCATGGACTAATGAATTATGGGATGAGATATCTTAAGAATGTATCATATACCCATTCAATGTAATATTTTGCTACAAAGAAAATCTTAAGTCGAAATGGTAGCACTCACTATCTATATAAATGCTAATATTACCTTGAAAAAAAATATTCAGTCACACAGGAGTCCATGGAAAGTTGGAACCCAACATACACCCAACATAGGTACTTGACCCATTATAGTCCATGCAACATAACAAGTATTTGATGAAGAAGAGAACTTGAACAGAATCATTTATTTGAGGACTCCTATATAAAGAGACACACATGCATCCATGCATACACATTAACAACCAACAGAGCTCATCACCAAATTAAAAAAATCACAATTGGTGCTCCAACAATTCATAGACAATTGACGTCAATTGGAGCTCAGATTGTACCTGAGCCATGATTGCGATGAGAGCAACCTGACGAATGTAGCAACTTTTTCCACCCATGTTTGGGCCCGTAATGATCTGACAGTATTCCCCATCTACATGCAAGTTGGTGTCATTTGGAACAAAATTGTCTTGTAATATCAACTCCAGAACCTGAATGAAATAATTTTTGGTAAGCAGTGAACAAACCAACCCCGACAGCCACTTAAGTAAAAAAAAAAACACCGAACTGGTAACAGATATTCTTATTTCAAAAAAAAAAAAAAATGGTTCAGTTGATGCAAGTAACTGGAAAAAAAATTTTGACATTAACAGAGCAACAGAAATCCATTTAGTTCCATACATTATAGACATATTGAATGTAGATCTATATGTGGCATACCGGATGACGACCAGAACAAATGTGTATCTGAACAGGTTCATTCTCATCCACAAAAACTGGACGGACATAATTCTGCAATATATGCTTTAAACGAATTAAATAAAATTCGAAAAAAGTTTCAAACTTAAGAGCCCAAGGAATTACAATAACAACAGTGTTACCTTATTTCTCGAAAGAATGGCAAGTGAATGAAGACAGTCTAAAGCAGCTAGTGCTTGAACAGCAGCTTGAAATTCTGCATAATATTTACCAAATCCCTCTAAGAAACTATTCCAGGCACTGCGGCAGACAACAGTTAATTCCTCCTTGGCCAGCAACAACTGATCTAAAGCTTCCAAGACTTCAGGAGGGTGATAGCGAATTGTCTTCTTAGTACTATTGACTTTGACCCAATTCGAAGGTACCCTTACCTCTGAGCGCAACTGTGATCAAAGCTATAATGATTCAATTCTCTGGGAACAAACTACTAATATATCCTTGGAATAATGGAAATGATTCAGCTACTTATTAAAAAAAAATACTAACAATGGTTCGACACCAAAATTTGGATCTCACAAATGCCCACACCTTTACATTTAAACCTAATACAATCAGGGTCATTTTGGTCAAAATCCAATAAAATTGTAGCATACGACCCTAGATGTGTGTTTGCACATGCCACCTTCTAGTAGAGATATAAATGGATATGTCATTACTTAATTGTAAAGAACTGATAATGCATGCAGGCTAGAGGTGATGACAAGGAGAAAGATCAAATAACGAATTATTAGTAGCTGAAAAGCATCTGGATAAATCGACTTCAATATAATTTTACCCTGAATTACCTCTATCAAGTGTGTTGATCCAGAAACACTCATGAATTCCAAATTCCGCACTCCAAGCTGCTTTCGATACAGACCAATCAAGGAATCCAACTTTTTGCTTGCCACCTGAACAGCTGTGCGAGCTCTTGCAACCTGTCCACAAATTGATATTTTTTATAAGCAAAAAAATCTTTTATTAACAGGGCATGGTTGAGATGACCAAACCAATAAAGAGAGAGAAAACAAGCAAGAAATGGGAAATTTTGCAAAATGAAAAGAAATCAATGTGAAATATAGATTATCTGCACACACACACCTCAGGGAATTGATCATTACAAACAATGAATAAGTTTTGGAGATCCCCTTGATTAGCTGCGTCCTTGTTCAGGATGGAAAGAAGCTTAGCAGCATGACCGACTACTGTGGAGGATGAGGCTGTTAAAATCAACCTCCTCAACAAAACCGATTGCACTGTCTTCCCTTGCACTTTTTCATTATTGTTCTCATCTTCAACCTGAAGTTGCTGAAGTTGTTTTCCAGCAAATAAAATAGCATGAATGACAGCAATGAACTGTAGCATTCAGACAGAAATCGTCAGCACACAATATAGATGCATGATAAACTGATAATATATCAAGCAAAAGATGTATTTTAAACAGACATAATTAATTTATGGGGCACTAAAGGCAAAATCATTATTTTGAACCCAACTTATTCAAATCTAAGAAGCCCCATCAGTTTTTTCTTCGAGATAGAACTATTTTATCTCCAAGTTGAACTATGATTCATGGTTAGTTCAGCCCACCTTGAATGCAGGGCACATAGACATAGTAAAGTAATTGAGGAAACTTTACTCGGCCATGGACAAGGTATCAGAAACGCTCTAAAAGTGAACCTAGGAAGGTAATTGTTACCTCAGCTGCAGTTGCGGTTCGGTGGAAAATTCTTGTTATTCCACGCTGAATATCTGGAGATCTTCCTAAAGTGGTTAAAACCAAAGAAAGCAAATAATTGACCTCAGGTTTTACAATTGCAACACATCCATCATCCACGTTAAACCCACAAACATCTTGCGAAGTGCTTGGCCCTATTGATTCTGCAATCTCAGAAACGGCGTCAAGCCGTGCAAATATTGAACTTCTATCACATAGAGGATGAGTCACCTGCATAATGCAGCAAACATGACAAGTCAAAACAAAAATGTTAAAAAATGAAGGCACAATAAAATAAGCATATAAGCCCACCTCATACCCAGTGTCTAAGAAGCCTTGAACCAAATATAGTGAGTGTATGATTCATCGAATGAAGTAAAGAACCAATCTCTGACCCATCAAAGTTATTTTTAAGAACCTACAAACATCAAGTAACTTATTTAGCACAAAACATGAGTAAAGATATTGGAAATAATTTTGCTGAATGCAAGAAAAAAATCAAATTATTATTCTCTTTGTGAAAATTAAATCACCAAGATCATCAAAGCTCGGCTAAACAAATCCTGTTTCTCCATTCAATTCTTTCTAGAGCTACATCTTTTGCTATGAATGTGTTTAATATTTGTTTCACTATGACTATCTCCTCCTGTATCCAGGCTTTGGACTGGCAATGTAGTGTAAAGGAAACATTACAAAGGCGGAGTTTTGTGAAAATAAAATAAATGCCGAAAAATTGTGGATTAGCAGTGATTCGAAGTTCATGAATTAGTCATAAAGCCTTATCATAAAATACTATTAAAGTTCAAAGCATTTTCAATCCATTAGGAAGGATTCAAAAAAGTATCCCAAGTTAAGCATGCAATTTGTCAAATATTACCTCTAGCTGTTGAAGGGCATTGGCCGACAAGGTCATCTCAATGTTGCTCGAGAAAGGACGAAATGCAGCACCAAGACGCATAATCCTTTCCAACCCAAACTGCCTTAGATGACGAATTGTCAAGGCCAATGCTTGGACAGCCAACCCAGGCATAGTTATAATTTCCTGTAAAGTCACAAAATTAATATTCAGACTTAGTTTAACAAAGTTAAATTAGCAGCTTAATCAACAATAGATAGCCACAAGATCCGTAGATAGAAGAATTCAAGCCTAAAAATAATTTATTCATGTAAAGAAGAACAAAATAGTCAGCATACCTCAATCCCCAGACGATGTTTATCCTGCTCTGCAGTCTCCGTGATGTGCTCATGAGGATCTCCAAAGGTATCTTCATCTACGCTCTCATATAAAGTCATTACTTCAGCAAGAGCACCCCCATCTTTGAAACAATCATGTGAAGCACGCTCAACTCTAACATTGGATGTAGGTCCAGCATACGCCAATAGTAACTAAATATTAACAATCCCAACTTCTCAGGAAGATGTAGAAAATGGGTGAAATCTTTAAGAAGACTCCCAACACAAAACGAGTATTTTAATGTTTGGCTGAACCGTGATTTAAAATAACCATGATAGTAATGTAGTGGCCATTCAAACAAAATGCCCACTAGTTGCTGAGTTGGCTCTCATGATATCCATTACAGGCCTATTTTACTATTTGTAATGAACATTGATGTCATAGTGACTTGTAACAATGTTATTTTAGTAATAAATGGTTCAAATACAGCAGTTTTAAACATAGTGACAAAACTCTGAGATTTTTTGAAAAAAAAAAAAAAATCACGATCTTAAATGTTGTCAAGTAAATCACAATTTTTTTCAAAAAAGTGTGACATTTTTGGGGGAAAAAACATGATTAATCGTGATTTAATCGATGATTTTTTGAAAAATACAGATTGTTTTTATGCTTAGCATTTTTAAGTGTTATTTAATTATTTTATCATTTAATTTGAGATACATAGTTTTTACACTTAAAAAAAATTATTTTAAAATTTTAATTTATCCGATGTTTTCCAAACTCTATCAATCTTTTGCCGACTTTTTCTGAAGCATTCTCTTGCCGAATTATTCCTGAACCCCATCTTTGTTACCATGTTTTAAACATTACAAAATAATTATTTTTATGTTTTCCAAAATGATAGGCCATTAATCGGTTTCAGATTTAAAATTCAATATGATCTAATCTGAAACATTTTATTTTAACCATTTTGTAATGGCCATTTTTTAACATAACTTGTGGGCACCTTTATAATGTAAAATGCCGCGATAACAGTTATAATGGTTGGGCCAACCTAAAATTAGAACATTGTCATAGCCAGACCCTTTTAAACCTCAGGTGACACATCAATATAGAAATGTAAGATCATTACTTCTTAATATTAATGTTTTCAAATGAGATATAAAATACTGTTCTTTGAATCAACTGACCTATGGATCAAAGCCCCATGTTAATATTAAGTTTTTCAAATGTTAATCGAATAGCAGAATACCTTCTCCGTCTGTTTCGTAATAGACTCCCCAAGAAGTATCTCCGCAGGAGACAAGCTTAAATCACCGTTTCAAGTGCCGATCTCATCACATTATCATTGAATTCTCCATGAACAACATCTCCAGTTGAAATCTCCACAGCAACAAACCCAATTCTCACATCAAATCCACCCTCCACACCACAATCCTTATTCCCAACCAAAACCCCCTTTTCAACAACACAAATAAGATAATTACTACAAGATCCACATCCCTCCTCTCCAGCTCCCATATCCTCAGCTGCTTCAAGCGTGGCTTTCGTATACAAAGCCGAAAGCCCTCTCGTAAACGGCCCCAACCGATTCGACCCATGAGCCTTAATCGCTGCCGTCTCCGTCTGCTTAACAACTCCAACCTTAAACCCAGCATTCACAAGTCTCCTCACATGAACATTTAATCGAAAAGTCGGGATACTTGCAGTCGAGAAATTGTGATCAACGTGAGAGTAAATTCCCAAAACCCTAGCTGCAACCTCGGCATCTTCACCGAAAAACCGATATTTATATCCAACTTCGATCATTAGAAGGACATCAGGGTACTTCGATTTAAGATCCAAGACTTGTTGTTCCAAAGGAGTGTACTTAGGGTTTGAGGAAGATAGGGATTGAGTGGGGAGAGAAGAGGTTGGAGAGGGTTCTAGAAGCTTCTGGAGGAATTTTTGGTGGAGAGAGGGGTTTGGGATTGGGTTTTGGGTGTGAGGAGAGAGTTTTGGTTTTTTGATTGTTAGGGTTTTGAGTGGTGAGGTTAGTTCTGTGGATCGAAGGCGTTTTGAGGGAGAGAAGGAAACAGTGGCGGAGATTCTTGGGGGAGGGGTTGGTGGGTTTGAATTCTCTGGAAGACTAGAAGATGAAGGAAGAGTTTTGGGTTTAGGGGCAAAAAAGCGGGAAATCACTTGTTGCTTCTGCTTCCCCATGTTTGGCGGTTTGACAGTGTTTGAGGGGGTTCAGAGAGTGGTAGTTATAAGGAGAAAAACAGTTGAATTGGCGCTTTTATAGTTGGTGATTTAGAACAACCTCCTCACATTTTGGGATATATTTGAGATACACTCCCTCTTTTTTTAACTGTGCATATCCCTTTGACCTAAGTCTCTTCTAGAAGACTAAGAAAATAACCTTTGAAAACCCTTGATTTTTCTCCCAAATCTTTAGCCTAGAATAGAAAACCTTTGATTTTTCTACTAAAACATCCATTAAAATATCTATCTTTTCTCTAGGTTGGAAGGTTGAAGGAGATAGAATCTTAACAGTTGAAGATGATAGGTTTTGTTAGGAAGAAAAATCAGGGTCTTCCTATAGGTTGAAGATCAGAGCATTTAGTTCATTTTCATTAGTCACTCAAATAAGACTGAGGTCAGGGAATATATCATCATTTTGAAAATATAGAAGCATCGAAAAATTCACAAAAACGTTAGGGATGGGTCTAAATCAAATTTTTTTTTAAGGAAATGCAGGTTTCTAAATGGACTGGGCTTAATAGGCCCAACTTTAGCATCACCGGATTAGATGTTTTAGATGTAGACATACACATTAATTAATTAATAGGATCTTTGTTTAGAGTCATATTGCAATCTTAAATAGGCACGTTTGCCCCAGATTGTAATCAAATTTAACATGTAACAACTCTGCCAGATCTCTGCATTATTTAATAGAAGAATCTAAAAAAATGGATTTTTTTTTTCATAATAATAACCATCTCAAGTGAATTGGTTTGGTAATCAAGGATTAGTTTCATTAGCTTTCTATCAGATAAGATAATGAGAGAAGAACCACAATTACTTATAGTTCTCTTCATTCACCAGATTACAATGGCAGCACAAGAAGTTAGATACTGCTCATAAATTTTTGTTGGAAAATCTGGGATTTATCCCAATATTTGAATGGATGTGAAAGTGGTTTATTTTTTACATTGTGGTGTAAATGCGTTAGTCCCACATCAGATGGAACAACTAAAGAGTGTAAATTTTATATGGAAACTCTCATATAAGATAGTAAATGTTAAAGAGATATGGGTAAAGCCCAAACACATACGAGGGCCATAGGTTCTAAAAGGGATTTGGACTCATTGGTCCAAAAACACCTTACTAGTTTCAAGTGAAATCTATATTCATTCAACTAAACAACAAAACCATTTTATAAATTGCACAAAGTATAAGTTTTTTGGACCCATTGGTCCGAAAAACCTTAGTAGTTTTAAGTGAAATCTATATTCATACAACTAAACAACAAAACCATTTTATAAAGTGCACAAAGTATAAGTTGTATTAGCTCTTCACATGTACGACTATCTGCAAAATTTGAAAGCCCCATTCAATGGGTAATTTAATTTGAATCACAGCCTGATAACCTGTCAGAACATGCGGAACTCAAAGCTGGACAACTGCAGTGGCATGGAGGAGATTACTGATCCGTACTTCTGCAACCAAGTTAATAAGACATGTTTCAAAGAAGACCCATGTTTGACACTTAAGCACACATTTTTGAACTTATATGACAAAAACGATGGATCTAACATTACAACGGTGATCCTAATGGCATAACAGTTTTAACACTAATAAAACCTTTTAAACCTTGATTTAGATGGAAGCAAACGTCTATAATGATCTATTTTCTTTAAAGCCAAAGGCGATTTCTGACAAACACTCATCAGTGTCCGACAATGACAGACAGGCTCACCTCCAAGATAACACAGAGAACATCATACCTCAGCGTTATCATAGAGATCAAAGAACGAAACAGCAATAAGATTAAAGTTTTTGCGTACTTCAAAGTACTCCCTCTCAGACAAGTGAACAAGGAAAAGCTTCTTACACTCCTGAATCAAAGTCCCCTTTTAACTTAGTAAAGTTATAAAATAAAATAAAAAATAAAAATAAAAAGGATTTAAAATGAAGTACGTAACCAGAGTTTTTCTAAGTTTCAAAAGACCCTACCTTAGGTTTTGTGATATGTGGAGGCAGTATGGGTACATTGCTGCATCAGAGTTTGGCCTCCACCAGATAGCAACACACTCTCCAATCTGCAATAAGGGAATGGGGAATGAAGTCTTCTATACAAAGATAAGATAATCCAACAACTATCCAAGCTTGTGCCCTTGGAACTAGTTAATGTCAGCTCAACAAAGGTCCAGCTCTGAAATTAACAACTAACAAATCACCAATCATACCAGGAGAGTTGATAACATTCACTATGGCATGGTTCAGACAAGTATTTTTAAGGTGTGTGAGGCTTACAACTCGACACAGCCTCGCGGTGAGGTTCATTAGACCAAAGAGGCAAACAAAAGGTGCATGCATTAGTGTGATGTCTGATTGGGGGGCATATGCTTCACACTTTAATTTGTCAGTTGGTTTTCCTTTTTTTTTTAGTTGTATTTTTGCAATAAATATACAAATTTATTTACTCACTTTCAACGACATTTGATTATGTGGATTTCAAACTTGAAAAAGTTGGAAATATGTAGCTTCTACCCTAAATGTTTTTATTCTTCAATGTTAGTTATTTACATATGTTACATTATTTATACCATGTGAGATTTACCACCCCTTATACCTCAAGGTGTTGGCCAGCCAAGTTCATCACCTTAGCTAATAATGTTGAAACATAGCACACATGTGCATGAACAATATGAAAGGAATAGTCTAAAATATTAGAGTCGTGATTTTCTTACACCCCTTCTGACACACGCCCCTGACGTGGCATGGGCTAGAACCATAAATTTTTTTCCCTCGGGATACATAACTGTACATCCCCATAAATATGTGCAGTTGTGTATTCCAAGGAAAATAATCTATGGTTCTAGCACATGCCACGTTAGGGGACGTGTGTCAGAGGGGGCGTCAGAAAGTCAATATTCAACATATTACCAAAGGTGAGAAGTAAGATGCCTTTAAATCTTCAAAGTACCTTAAGAAACTATACCTGCCAATCTGGCTGAAGAGAAGTGGCAGTAGCCCAAGTTTGCTAGTTAGTTTTCGTTTTAGGCCCTCAATTACTACAAAAAGTTCAAAAAAAGATAATAAATAATATGAAATTTGAAGCATACTCAGGGATCCAACGTACGAAGAAAAAACAAACATATTTTTTCAGGAAAAAAAAAAGGATAATTTCATACCATTCTCTCCAGGATTCAATCGTCCACCAGGAAGTTTGTAAGAACTGTTCCCTATTTTTTTCAAAACTAGCATGTGAGGGTGGTTATGCTCATGTGTCTGCAAGAAAAGCCAAATTGACAGGCCACAATTATATATTTTTTGCAAAGACAAAAATCATATAAAAAATTATTTCTCAAGAAATTGAATCTGTTTTAGAGCCCATTTGGAAACACTTTAAAAAAATTGTTTGGGTTAATTTTAAAAACTAAAAAGCTTAATTCTTTAAAAAGCAAAGGGAAACTACTTTCTACTTTTGAAAAGCTATCCACAAAAAAACTACTTTCTTCCACTTTCTTGCACTTTCTACTTTGTACTCAAACAGGGCCTTAGACTGCTAAGCTAGCATTCCTAAACAAAGATGCCTCCACATTATGTATCACATAATTCAAGAAATAACTGAAACAGAGAATCCCTCTTTGATCTACTCAAGACTCCCAATCTTGTATCCTAACAAAACAACAATCCAAAATGTTCAATTTAACCAAAACTAACATTTCACACCACGATCATCACGACGAGGAACACATGTTCCAGTTATGAAATCAAGAAACAGTTTTTTCAAATTTCGAATTTACAATAATAATAAAACAAAAAACGTAAGCATGCTCTTGAAATAATGATTTATAATGTTTAAAACTTTAAATTTCAAAAACTAAACCAAGAAATCAAAGAACTTGAAGAATGTCAAGAAATCCAAGATGATAATACTAACCACTAGAATTGCTTCAACGCTTGTCCTCATGCCTTCTTCCATGTATCTGTAGTTCAGAGATTACAGATTAATTTCTTGCTGTTTTCAGTTAATTTTGATTTGATCTTAGTTTGATACATTTGATTTCTTAGAAATAAAACACAAGTTTTGAGAAGTAAAATCATGAAAGATATGGTTTTTTGTAGGATTTTGAGAAATTAACGTTACTTGAGTTTCATTCGAGTGAGACGATCTGCGGGCGAACCGTCTTTGTCCAACTTCGGCTCCTTCGTTCCAAAGTGTAGCTCGAGAGAGGAAACGTATTTACTACTGGTGATGTCTGCATCTCTCTGTCTGTATCAAAGCTTAAGCACAGAGAATGTTAAAGTACGAGAATGTCCAAGCGAGTTTTGTAAATTTACGACGATAGAACGTGGGATGGAAGGGTCTTTCTATGGAAGTAATTAAAGAGGCTTCAAAGGGATCCGGAAGACTAGAACCTTTCTCTTTCCCACGCTCGTGCCTTTTTATTTAAATTCGATTCATGTGGTATCTATTTGGGTAATTTAGTAAAATCCCATGTGAAATTTAAGATATTAGATTTAACCCCAGAAAATAAAAGATTGGGTTTACTCAAGGGTCCTTTTTTTAGAGCTGCTATTGGCACCCCCAACTCTTACTTGTTACATCTCAATTAAAATTTAAAAGAAAAAAAAAATCAATAGATGAGAATAAGTAAAAGTTTTTTTTTTTTTTCTTTTTTTTTTTTTTTTCATTTTTTAGATTTATATATTTGTTAGATTTAGGATTATACATGGGTCTAATCCTAATTGTAAATAATTGGTGAAGTTTTTTGAATGTGTTATAATGTTTTGAAACGTTGAAGTAATAACTTAAACCTAACTTTTTATTATATTTGAATGGTTTGTTTTAATTTTTAATTAAGGTGTGGTAAATAATTTAAGAAATTGGGGTGTAATAAGTTAAAGTTGGGTGGCAATAGTATTTCTCTTTTTTTTTTTTTTCAAAAAGGAATTAAGGGTGAAGTATTGAAATTTTGGTTTTATTTTCAAAATATCCTTCAAAACTTGAATTATAAAATCAAAATTTAAATAAAATAAAAGAATATTTAAAAAAATATAATAAAAATAATGAGTCCAAATAAACTACTTACTTGACGTGGCATGTGCACATAATCATAGATCTTTTTTCCTTCTATATCCATAGATCTTTTTCTTCGGGATACATAAGAAAAAAAGATTACATGCCACGTCAAACGCGTGAAAAGCGAGTGGTTTTTTTCGATTCAATTTATTATTAGTTTAAAATAATATGTTAAGAAGTATTAACAAATTTTAGTAAATTATAAAAATCAACCCAAAACCATGGTTGAAGAGGCGTTGTTTCTATACTGCATTTTGAAAGGATAAACCTAATATCACTAATTTTGTAAAGGGATTTACTAAATTATCCTCTATATTTCCCAGTCTTTGGGTTTCAAGTTTTTAAACACTTCCTTAGAGTCGTGGTGGAGTGACTTTAAATTTTACATTGACTCAAACTTTGTTGACATATGAAGGTGTGCACAGAAGCATAGATGCTTTTCACTTTTGTATCAATGAAAAATATCTATATGGTTCTATACACATCCACATCAGCAAAGTGTGAATCGTTGTAAATTTTAAGGTCACTCATGTACATATTATTCCACTTCCTTATTACGGGGTTATGAATAGTCCAATGCAACAAAGTTAACTAGGAAAAAGCATTTAAATTTACAACGACAATAACAAAGCCGTATCACAAATATTTGGGTCAACTAGACAAATAATGTTCTCCTTTTATTTTGTCTAAATTCAATCTTCTATAATTGAGAGCAAGTTTTTTCTTCGATTCTCTTATTCTTTTGAATCTTGATCTCGCTCTTTTAGCATCTTGAACTTGAAAGCCCAGCTCGTTGAAGAATTCCATACGAACAAACTAAGAATTGTAACCATTATTTACATATAATGATGATTTTTCAAACGAAAATAAGGAAGAGCTTCAATAAATCAAATCTACAAAGCGAGCTGAGCCATAGGCCAGATGGCTTTTAGTACTTTCTTTCAGAAAAATTGGGAGACATAATGGTAACCCATGGGAACTTCATCAAGGAAGTTGTCATTTCAAAGACTGTAACTCGACTTTGATAGTCATTCCAAAAGATTAAGGGTCGGAGTGGATAAAAATGTAATTTATTTGAGTGGTTTTGATCAACTTTACATAGAGACCCAATCTCATAATATTTTCAAAGGGGTTGGGATCCGATGACTCCTAAGAATGAATCAGGAAAAAAGCACATGATCCCAACCCTTCAAACACAAAATCTAAAAGTTGAGATTTATGAGTATCTTGATAATATAAATTGCAAAGATATTTATCCCAAGGATTTCACGAGTCATTCTTAGGAGTCAAGGGATCTGGACCCTTTTTAAAGATATATAAAGAATAATGATAAATGCACATGGTCTTAATACACGGCTGACAGGGCAAGGGCACAAAATAGCACATCTTTTTCCTATGTATCTCAATGAAAACGATCTATGGTTTTGTACCTTTGCCATGTCAGCCGCCAACCAAGATCACATGCATTTATCTCAACTAATACAAATTATGTATATTTATAGGATCAGAATCAATGACTTATGAAAAAAAAACACATGATCCCAGTCATTTAAATTTAAAATCCAATGGTTGAGATTTATCCCAGAGTAAGTATCTCCGAGATGTCAGTTGCAAAGATATGTATAAATCGAACTTGGCTGTTTGACTTTGTATTTACACGACTGGAATCATGCATTTTCTCATTAATTATACTTCACGAGTCAACAGATCCCAACCCATATTTTATATTGTATATGTCCTACTTCTATGTTTAGATCAATTTGAAATAGATTAAAACAAATAAAATCTACAAATATCGATTTTCGGATCAGTCAAATCCAAAATATCATGTATTTTGTCGGATCAAGTCCAGAGCCTAAAATGACAGACCCAATGGGGTCTGGGTCTAATTTTTTCATCAGATTGGTACCATTTAGTAACAATCCGACAAGAACCGAGTCGTTGAAAGCCCTAATTTCCATAATATTCCCCATTAACAAAGTGTGGCCCTTAAGATATGGAATAATATCCTCCACCATGTCATGAACAGATCCTATAGACATACAATGACACTGTATTACTAATATTGGAGGGATATAATCAAGAGTTGACCCACAAATAGAACGGTCAAGATTGATTCATAAGTGGGCCATAAATATGCCACAACATGAATGGCAAACTCAAAATACACAATCATTATCAACTAAATATAGTAGAATTTAACGAAAGAAAACGAACTTAACTACCAACATAAGAATAGCACACTTGTTAGTTGTTCCCTCCCGACCATTTCTCATTGACTCGGACAAAATGTCTTTTCTCTCTCTCCATTTCTATTTTAAATGAAATTATGACCATAATTGCCCTTTAATCTCTACTTTTCCTAAATAATTGGACCTTCAATCACTTGTCCTTGATTTACTGGTTGAATTCTGCTTGTCTACCAATCAATCCATCCATTTTTTTTGTCCTTTAATGTACCTTCACTCATTGCAAGAGATGCCGAAGATCCGACACATTTAAATGGGTCTTCAATAAGCTTAATCAGAGTTCATTCTATCTCAATTTCCCAAAAGTATAGATAAGAGAAGTTTATGATTTCTCATTCAATTTGTATCTTCTAAGTTTTCTTCGATTCTCTCTACGTCCTAGTTTAGATTGGATTTTAATTTTTGGTTCGAGTTTCAGATACTCGCGAAAGGAAAAATGTCTTTCACTGGGACTCTGCAGAAGTGTAATGCATGTGATAAGACTGTTTATGTGGTTGATTTATTGTCTGCGGATGGAGTCACCTACCATAAGTCCTGCTTCAAATGCAGCCATTGTAAAGGAACTCTTGTGGTATGTAAATTATCCCCTTAGCTTCACATTTGAATGTAGAGAATGGATTATGATTCTAATGACCCTTCAACATTGATGACCTTATACTCATATCTTACTAATAACTCACAATTGGGATGGCTGAGTTGGTGTTGTGGTAGATGTCTTGAATCTAGTTGTGTGCATATGGCATGGGCATTATCTTTAAGGTAAAGGGGGTAAAAGAGAAAAATAATAAAATTGAAAGAGTATTATTGAAAAAGAGATAGAACAGGAAAAATAATATACAATTGGAGAGTATTATTAAAAGAGTCCAACTAGCCTTACTAAGGATCCTTAGTCTCACCTTGTGACATTCAAAAACATGATCCAATGCTTCATAGTTGTGGAGGATCAAATTCTATGAACTTTGAAAAAAAAATCCTAAAAAAATTATTTTTCATGGTTGAGTTTTAATTGAATCATGCTGGAGTACCATTAAAATTGACATTAATTCTCACCTTCTTGTTGTGGAGGTGCATACATAACCATTGATACTTTTCACTTATATCTCGATGAAACGCATCTATGGTTCTGTATATACAACCACGTCAACAATGTGAGAATTGATGTAAATTTTAGTGGTTACTTCAGCATTTTCCATTTTAAATTTAAGTTTTGGAGTTATGTAGAAGTTCGGTAGCTATCCATTTTCAAAACCTCAGATCAAGCTAAAAAGAAATTATTTTTTGATTTTTTTTATCTAAATTTTTCAATGAAACTTTTTTTTTTCTTTTGAGAAGTATAATAAAAAACAAAGAGGTCGAGATAGCCTCAAGAAGAGCAAAAAAAAAAACAACATCAGTGATTACATAAAAAATGCCATCTAAAAATAAAATCATCAAAAGTAGTCTCCGCAAACTCTATATTCTGCTTTAATCAAAAATTTAACAAACCCAAGATCTCCAAAAAACCTACATGAAAGCTTCTACTCTTATTATTGAACACACTATTGTTCCTCTTGTTCCAGACTCCCCAGAACATTAACTGAGGGAAGCATAGCCCAAAGAATCATTTTTTTGGTGTGGAAAGCGTTACTGGTCCACTCTACTAACAACGAGGAGAACTTATGAGGAGGGACCTAGTTAATACGGAAAAAATGAATGAAAATTGACCAAATATTATAAGAAAACGAACAATGGACTAAAATATGATCCACAGATTCCCAATCACTCAAGCAAAGGGGACAATAATTGAGCAAAACGACCCTTTCATTCGATGAAACTTAAAGGGTTGTGGTGTTGAATTCTTAATGTGGTAATCCATTTGAGCAAAATAACCCTTAGTAAAGCTTAAAATTTTTTTTTAAGTTAGTAAGGAGAAGAGGAAACAAAATATTTAGAGGCAATAAAGATAAAAGTTGTCCTCGAGATACATTCTTTTTTAGTATAATTATTGAGATTAAGGAGAGGAGATATATGTCATATTATATAGGGATTTTAATTTCTTTCTCAGTTGGTGAATTGCTCTCATCTCATCAGTGGATTTAACATAATCCGAACCATATAAATCTTGTTGTGTTTTGAGTTCATGCATTTATTTTTTATCGTCATTTTTTATTTTATATGGGGATTGACATTCACAGCTGATAAACGGCCTCTTAGAAGGGGTATAATTTAAAAATCAGAATGTCATGATAGTTTGACTCTTCAATGCATGTCGGGATGGTATGAAACAGATGAGCAACTACTCCTCCATGGATGGGGTCCTCTACTGCAAACCTCACTTTGAGCAACTCTTTAAGGAGAGTGGCAACTTCAGTAAGAATTTTCAAACATGTGAGTTTTCCTTTCTCTCTTTTTCAATAATTTACTTACTTATGTAGCCTTAGTTTATGGATATTGGTGGGCTAATATTGTTGCATTTGTGATGAAATTTAAGCTGGAAAGTCAGCTGAGAAGCTAAATGAGCTGGTACAGTTTTGTAACTCCATAAACTTGGCTATCTATATCTCTGTTACATTGTTTTATATTTTGTGTTTGATACTTGATTCTATGTTAATTTTTCCAGTCTAGGACTCCTAGCAAGCTCTCCTCTTTGTTCTCTGGGACCCAAGACAAATGCGCCACTTGTCACAAAACAGCTTATCCACTGGAGAAGGTTTGCAATGCCCGGCTTTTATCTATATTGATAAATGGGTCTCCCAATATTGAGATGGTCTTCAGTTGTGTTTTTCTCTATGACTGATGCCATAGTAGTAGTAGGAGTAGCAGATGCAGCACATATTGTAGGTAGAATGGCTAACCATTAGGGAGATTCATAAGCCTGAAATTGATCCAACCAAATGATCGTGTGAACATTAATGGACTTGATCTTTGACCCAGTTAAAGAAAAAAAAAACACTACTTCAACATAAAAATCGCAAAATTATCATCTATTTTTTTAATTTTTGTTGAATTTTAACAAATTTTTTAATGAAAATCCAAATTATAATAATAAATCATACCATATTTGTCTGATAGGTTACTGTGGAGGGAGAATCTTACCATAAGTCATGTTTCAAGTGTTCTCATGGGGGGTGTTGCCTTACACCTTCATCTTATGCTGCTTTGAATGGAATCCTCTATTGCAAGCACCATTTTGCACAATTGTTCAAGGAAAAAGGTAGTTACAATCATCTAATCAAGACTGCTTCAATTAAGCGAAATGTAGCACAAGTACCAGAACCTGAACATGCAGCTACACCAGAACCAGAAACGACACAGGAGCAATCATAAATGAGTGCCTTAATTCCTTGCCAATTTCTACATTCTTTCATTTTTTTTCCCCATGTTCTAACATATTTCTATGGAGGCAAACTGAGCTTTCTGAATTTGATTTCTTATCGTTCCATCCCAATTCCCACATCATAAGGGAATTCTTGTCTAACTGGGTATGCCCATTTTCCTTTAAAAGCAAATTCAAGGTGTTACTGTATTTTATTCATTTGAAATGCAAGGTAAACGAAAATTCAATTTATGATTCTCTGTCCCAATAAAAAAATAGGTTCTATTAGGGTCACCATTTTTCACAAAAATGTTCTTGCCAATATGGATGAAAAATAGTTTTGTTATCTGAAACATATCTAGTTTAACATCAAAGAATCTAGGATATAAAGTCATAACAAAATACTGGACATAACTGAGAGGTGGTGGGTCGATCTTTTATGGATTGATCATGAATACTGCATGTATTATTCACAACTGGATGATTACAATTTTTTTGCTAATTTCGATATAAAAAGCAGGGGTTAACAAACTCTACTTCTAACTTCACTGGAATCATTCCATAGAAGTTCTCAATCTCCATTATTAACAATTTCAAGAACACTACTACACCCGGCCTTCTTCCACATCCTTTTGTCATCTATCTTCTCTCTTGCAGTTAAAGCCTCTGTCCATTTCCCCACTGAGGCATAGATGTTTGATAGGAGCACATAAACTCCCGATGTGTTGGTTTTCAACTCGTCAACCTTCTCCATCATATTCTCTGCTAACATGATATCACTCCTAACTCTGCAACCTCCAAGAAGAGCTCCCCAAACAGCAATATCAGGCTCAAAAGGCATTTCCGTCACTACCAATTGTGCTTCTTCGAGTCGACCATTTCGGCCAAGCAAATCAATCAAGCAACCGTAATGTTTAAGCTTTGGATTGATCCCATATTCTTTTTTCATACAATAAAATATCTCCCGACCTTCTTCTACCAAACCTCCATGATTACAAGCAAACAAAACGCTAGTAAATGTGAAGTCATTTGGCTTCAATCGTCTTTTTTGTATAATTGAGAAAATTTTCATGGCATCTTGTATCCTTCCATGGATTGCTAATGATTTGATCATTACATTCCAACAAAAGATGTCTTTCTGACCAATTTTGATGAAAACTTTAAAGGCTCTGTCGACATCTCCACATTTGGCATACATTTCTATAAGAGCAGTCCCTACTATTACTCCCAATTGAAACCAATCTCTTATCAGAAAAAAATGTATCCATTTTCCAAACTCTAGAGCACCTAGATGGGCGCAAGCCGAAAGAGCAGAAACAAACGTAAACCCATCCAAATTTACACTTTCTGAGTGCATCCGGACAAATACATCCAAGGCTTCTTTATATTTCCCATGTTGCGTGTAATTTGAAATCATACAATTCCAAGAAACCACATTCCTTTTGGGCATTTTTTCAAAAATTCTTCTCGCAGTCTCAAAGTCCCCTGAACTAGCATAGGCTCCAACCATGGTAGTCCAAGACACAACGTTCTTCTCTGGCATCCGCTCAAACAAATCTCCAGCATTTTCCACATCCCCAACTCTAGCATAGCATGAAACCATTGAATTCCAAGAAACAACATCTCTTTCAGGCATCACTTCAAACAATCTTCTTGCACTCTCAACCTCGCCTAGATTCACATAGAAAGATATCATTCGATTCCATAATTCTATCGGTTTAAAATTCATACCGTCAAAAATCTTCCGGGCATCACTTAATTTCCTATTTCTCACAAAATCACAAAAACTATCTATCTTTATGTAGAAATTTAGAAGCGAATTTGCAACAGAAGAGACCCATTCGAATCCCACTTTAATAATCTGACAATGTACCTTTCTCCCATCTCTATGATTTCCGATTTCTCCAAACAAGTTCAAGAGATAGGGGTATGTGTAATTATTGGATTTGAGACCTCTTTGGGTCATTCTATCATACATATAAATGCCTTTCTCGTATGGACCATTGAAAGCATAACCTCTGATCATGGCATTCCAGAGAGATGTCTCTGGGTGAAACATTTGATCCATTTGGGAGAAGATGAGTTCAGAGTATTCCATCCCTCCAAACTCGGTACTTCGCCGAAGAAATTTAGATGAAATTTCAATATTTTGGTTTAGAGAAGTTGTGATCAGAATGGCATGTATTTGATTCAACTGTTTGAAACTGCATTGCTGCAAAAAATTTGAAATTTTGAATACTAAGAGAGAAGGCATAAATATGAAACAAACCAAAGAAAAGGAAAGACAAAGATAGCAGATTTACAACTGTGAAACCATAAATACCAAGCAATTTTGCATATAAAAAAAAAAAATACAAAGAAAGTGTCCTTTGTGCGTGGAAAAATATTAGCAAAAGGGCTAAATGGTTATATTAGAAATATCAGTTGGGTTCAAAACAGAGACCAAACGTGCCATTCTTTAGCAGAAAAAAAATATTAGTTATCAAAGGAGCAACTAATGCCATTGATTATACATGGTGCAATGTTAACGCTGATAAAGAATGAAGCATATTATTGATTGCCTTATTGAGGTACACTTCACTCATGTCTAAGTCATTGCATAGAAGGAAGGCCATAAAGCTATTGGAGACTCTAAACATCTAATTCGAAATAGCCAAGATATGATTATTGAATATTATATGGATTGCTTACCAACAAAAAATGTCTTAGCTTTCTGACCAATGATGATGAAAACGTTGAAAGCTCTATCAACATCTCTACAATTGATAAACATTAATTGTAAACAGTCCCTATTATTACAACTAATTGAAACCAATCTTTAATTTATTAGGAAATAAAATTAAGGTGTGTACCCATTTTCTAAACTCCAGAGCACCTAAGTAAACTGATGGGGGCAGAAACAAATAATAGTTTTAAACCAATCCATACTTTGAACTATAGAATCTACTCATTCCTTAGTTCAAATCGTCAATTGTACCCGATCAGCCTTCAGAAAGACTTTAGTGGTCTGATAGCAAATTAACCCAAGAATGGTTTTAGGTCACTGTGGTTGAAAAACAATATGAACAGTATCACAATTTTATTTAATGGCCGAATTAACGGATGATCATGATGATCCAAACCCAAATTCATGCATATTATGTGAAGGGAGCTTTGCAAGTTCAGAAAAAGAATAATTTATATCTGCACTTGTGTTCATTAATTGTTCTCAAACAAATGTAACAAAGTGGTAATAAGTTGTCTACAACAGCTCTTGGAATGAAACAGGTCACCCAACAAATAAGTATCACTGCTAATTACATGAATTATTAGAACAAACCAACACCATATTCCCTTGGTGTGGGATGGGAATCCATTTTCCCTCCCAGGCTAGAAAATCACTTAGGCAGAAAATTGAATTCCAAGGAAAATACAAAATCAAACACCTAAAATCACATTTTCCACGGAAATTCATTTTTCAACCATTTTCATGTGCAATTGAACAGATCCTTAAGTTCATTACATAAATTTTTTTCCCGGTCCAAGTAATGATGAATAGCTTTAAAATTTATTGCTAAAAAGAATTATTTTTATTGCTAGAGTTTGGAGTGCACTTGGGACTTTTCCCCTTATTTGATTACAAGGCAATCAAAATTTTGTTTTTTTCAGGTAAGCAAGAATTGAACCAACGACCTCAAAGTTCCTTTGCAATGTGTCAAACAAACTGGGCTATTGGTCAAAGTCCAACACTCGTAAATATAATTATTTTCAAAGCAATATCATCCATGCATTATTTCAAAGAAACTACAAAACAGAAACATAAAAGTTGTGCTTACAGGCAGAGCATAAAACTTTTCTCTAGAAATCAACATAAATCAATACTATGCTATTAAAACAGAGTGCAGACTTTGTCCATCACATCCTCGATAAATCGAAAATAAGCAAATCTCCAAGTGTTCTTGAATGCCAGAACACCAAACACACCCCAAAAGCCCACCACGACTCCGAGTGCCATGCTTATATAAAAGCTTTTCATTTCAATCCAATGGTCATCTTTACCTTCTTCTACTCCATCACCATCATTAGAATCTCGAGATGCTTCACCTCGTGTGCAGTTCACATTGAGTGGCGGTCCACAAAGTCCTTGGTTACCGGTATAGCTGGACTCGTTGAAGCTTTGGAGCTGAGTGCTCGATGGAATTTGACCTGACAAGTTATTGTTTGACAAGTTCAAGACGGCCAAAAAATTTAACTTAGCCATGCTTTGAGGAATTACTCCTGAAAGATTGTTTACTGAGAAATCAAGGGATTGCAGTGAACCCATGACACCAATCTTCTCAGGGATTTTTCCTGTCAAACAATTATCAGACAAGTTTAAGGATATCAATCCCAAAAGATTTGTTAGCTCTTCAGGAATCTCTCCAGACAAATTATTGCTTGAAAGGTCCACGCTAGCTACAAGTGTAAGAGTCTTGGTATATTCAAGCTCCATTCCTTTCATCACCAACAATATTTTCTCAACATATTCATTAACAGAAGTGCCATTATAATTTAGTGAAGTTAAGTTTGGCTTGGTGGCCATAGCACTGAGATTGCTGAAACATTGTGGTATGGATCCTGACAGATTGTTATGTGCAAGGTCCAATATTTGAAGAGAAATGAGATGACAGAGTTCTTGAGGAATACCACCATTAAACTTATTTGAACGAAGACCAAGAACTAACAGATTTGGTAAACCTTTACCCATCCATCTCGGTATGACTCCAGAGAATCCATTTTCGCTGAGGTCAATAATTAGCAAATTTGAGCAATTTTCAAAAGATGCACGAAATTCTCCCGAGAGATTATTGTTGTCCAAGTGCAATGAATTGAGCTCAAGTAGAGACCCCATGGAGCTTGGAATATTTCCTGTTAAATTGTTGGCCCCCAGATTTATGACGGAAAGATATGACCAATACATCCAGCAGTCAGGAATTTCACCCGATAGCTGATTTTCCGAGAGATCAAGAAATTGCAAACTATTTGTGTTGTTCCCTGAATTGCATAAGAAGTTAGAAATAGGTCCTGAGAATGAATTGTTAGAAAGATCCAGTTGTAGTATATTGGGAGAGACATGGGGTAGTGGGCCCTCAAAGTTGTTGGACTGCAAGAAAATCATACAAGCATAAGTATCATTAAACTTGAGAAACTTGGGCAACACCCCCTTGATATGGTTGTGGGAGAGGTTTAGAAAATAAAATTGGTTAGGCAAATTCCAAAACCAAGTGGGAATGGTATCTGAAATTCCAGAGTTAGATAAGTCTAGTTCATAAAGACCCTTCTGTGTACGAAGCCAAGCTGGAAATAATTGGGTAGATAATTGGACAGATCCCAAGTGTAGAAAATTGATTTGAAAAGGAGGAATCCAGTCTAAGCTCACATTTAAAATTAATGAGCTTGAATCCACTGCTAGTTGCCCTAATCTGGTGAGATTGGCAAAATGAATTTCAGACACAACACCCTCAAATGGATTACCAGAGAGGTCTAATATCTCTAGTTTTGAAAGGCTTCCAAGACTTTTGGGAATATGACCAGAAAATGAGTTGTGACGAAGAGACAGGTAGTCTAAATTTTTAAACTGGCCTAGTAGTTGATCAGGCAATGGACCTGAAAGTTGGTTGTCGGCCAAATCTAAATGCTCCAAACTACCTCCCATGCATCCAGATAAAAATCCAGATATCTCTCCTTTTAATTTGTTTCTGGACAAACTTAATCTCTGCAAATTGCAAAGATTTCGCAAGGTTGTTGGTATCCTTCCTTCAAGGTAACAAATGGATATGTCCAGACTCGTGATTGAAGTGATGTTACCGATAGTATCTGAGATTGTACCTTGGAGATCATTATCGCTGAGATCAATATATTCAAGACTTCTAAAGTTATTCAACCAGTTAAGATTGGTAGAGTTACAAAAGTTAGAAGAAAGATCAAGGGATCGGAGTTTCGTCAAGTTTTGAAGAGCTCCAGGAATTGGACCGTTAAAGCCTGTGTTCTGAAGTTTAAGGTAGACAAGATCAGTGAGACTAAACAACCAGTTAGGCATCCGATTATACCCAAAATAGTTTGATGAAAGATCAAGGACGGCAAGAGATGTAAAATTCACGTAAGGAAGAGTATGATGAAGAGGGCCATAGAGAGAACAAAATTTTAGGTGTAACACAGATAAAGAAGGGAGCATATTGATTACCTGCAACCAATGATCAGATGCCTGTCTGAGGTTTACATAATTCAAGTCAAGGTATCTTAGAGAAGATAGACGAGAAAGCCATTGAAGATTCTCAACATCTAATCTACCAGAAAATGAATCACAACTCAAATCAAGGTAACGCAAACTTGAGAGATTTCCAAGTTGATGAGGAATTGTGCCGCTGAAACCAGCTTGAGACAAGTTTAGATATCTCAGATTATCAAGGGATCCGAGGAACTTTGGAATGCGAATTCCACCAAAATCATTAAGGCTTAGGTCCAAGTAATTCAGATATTTCAACTCCAACAGAGAAGGACTTAACGTACCACCCAACGTTGATCCCTCGTAAACACCTTTCAGGTGTAGCCCAACAACACGATGGGTGGTGTTGTGGCAATGTACACCTTTCCATGTTTTACAACAATCTTCACCAGAAGACCAAGAGGAGAGCAGATTTGAAGGATCTTTGAGACCTTGTTTGAACCTCAACAGAGCTTGTCTCTCTCTTTGTGTGCCAAGCAAGTCTGGATTTGAAAATGAACCGAAACTGAACTTGATATTGGTGTTGGCAATGAAGAAAAGCCCAAGAAGAAGAAGAACTATGGATGTATCCATCATCATGAATAACTATTACTAATTAGAGAGATGAGAATGTCTCAATAAGATTAGTATTTCGTCCTATATATAGGCTAAAATGTTGATATATACAACTGTTGTATGTTTAGTCGGAAGTCCTTTCATAGTCTCAAAACATAAGAACCGTTGTTTGTATACTCGGAAGGACTTTCTTGGTCAAAAAAAAAAGGAAAACAGAATAACAGAATTTCCTGGGGATTAGTAAAAGTTTCCCATAGGTATTAATGCTAAATGCTTCTCTTTTGATAATATTCAGGGACATCACAAACTAGGACTTAAAATGGGTCAAAATTTATTAGAAATCTGAACCCAATTTTTAGCAAATTTGATTTTTTCAAGCATATCCGAATTAAAATATGGGTTGATGTCTTTTGACCCGAGTCGGATACAAACCCAATCATATATTTTCGTATATTGCATGTTATATTTTTTATTTTTTTTTTTAGTCTAAAATTTATCAACAAATAAGTATCAGGTGTAGTGGGCATAGTTTCTTCTCCAAAGGGGAGAACTCTTGAGTTCAAATCACATTTAAGCTACATTTTTTAATAAATTACTTTGCAATCATTTGAAATAATCTAACTCGAATCAATTAATTCGGTTGGATCGGATACGAAAATGTGTTTAATGAAAATTAAAAAAATCAGATATGGTTTGAATTAATCGGATCCAAATTCAGACCCGAATTAAAAATCCGGATATTGATATAACTAGGCACATATCTTGCCCGAACTTGACCCGTTTTAAGCCCTATCACAAACATTTTGAGTGGAGTAAATAGAACATTTTCCATTTGCTATGGTTCTTGTACATTTGAAAAATGTGATTTTCATATGTATGATCACACTTTATTACTGAATCATTCAATATATTGTCTTTAGAAATTGGATATGTCCCAGCACAACAATCATCTTTGATTAAGAGCTATTTGATTCTTTTAGTCACCTTCGAGTCATTACCAAATTATTATTTACTATGAACATTTTATGTTTTTTTGCATATACATACTTTGTCAAAGATATCTTCATTCTCTATATTAATTTCTCAACAACACCAAATAAGTCATCATTATGCCTTTTATACATATATATATATATATATAGAGGGTAGCTTTATTTTGAAAAAATCCTAGACAACATTCTAGACAAAGTATTTTGTCTTATGTGAGTTAAAAGTTTCGGAATGGGCTGATTTTTTGTGAGGATGATCTCATATGAGAAAATCATCCTCACAAAACATCAGCCAATTCTTAAATTTCTAAGCCTAGTTTATAAGTTGAAAAATCATAAATCATCAATTTTTTAACATTAGTTTGTAACCAATTTTTTAACAATTTCGAAATGGGGTAATTTTTTGTTAGGATGATCTATATAGTGAGCAGATCATCCTCACAAAAAATCAGCCTATTCTGAAACTTTTTGCCCATATAAAGCAAGACACATTGTCTAGAACATTGTTTAGAATGTTGTCTATTTTTATTTTTTTACATATATTTTTAAAACTAATTCTCTCTACTTACCCCTTTGAACTATTATTAGATTTACTTTTGTGGTAGCTCAAGAAGATCTAGTTATCTAAATTATTATAGAGAAATACTTTTCAAACATATTTATCAAAACAAAGCACTATACGTTTTATTTGCCATTTGATAAATATTTTATTTTACCAAAACGATAAAAATAGTAATTTTCATATTTTTACTATCGAAAATACATTTTTTGTCAGAAGACTCTTTTTAATATTGTATAAATTACAATCTGATCTTATGTCAAAAGGATCCTTCTAACAAAAAGAGTATTTTCGGTCGCAAAAATATGAAAATTAATGTTTTTACCATTTTGGTACAATAAAATATTTACCAAAACGATAAATTACCATTTTGGTGAATAAAATGTATAATGCATCTATTTAATAAATATTCGATATGTCACACATGTTTTGGTAAATTTGACATTATTATATCTACATTTTTTCTCAAATCGTATCGAACAAGTTAAGGGGAAACCCACTTTTTTCTTCAATCATAATTTGGAAGCAACTTAGCATAATATGGAAAGAATAATGATGAATGCACGCGGTCCTAATACACAGCCAACATGGCAAGGGCACAGAATTGCACATCTTTTTCCTGTGTATCCCGATGAAAATGATCTATGGTTATATGCCCTTACCACATCAGTCGCATACCCAATTGCTTGCATTCATCATGACGCATATGGAAAATGTCGGTTGATACACCCCCATCAACGTGACCATTGGGATGTTGGGGATTTCTGAGAAAAATATATGCCTTGAATAAAAAATGTATTAATCCCTTAATCATGGTTTTTAGGTTAGAAATATGGAAGTCTTTTATGTTAGACTCTTTGAATTTTTCTTTTACATGAGTATAAGACCCACCAAAAACTAGATAATTAAAGCTGACGCAACGCATTTGAGGACCCATCATTTGAAGGAACAATTGGAAGAAATTTAAGAAAAAAAATGGAAGGAAAATGCTGGAATGGTACAAATGGAGACACAAGGATGACAAAAATGATGTAGTGGCGTGCACATAACCGTTGATGCTTTTTACTCGTATCTCGTGGAAAAGCATGTATGGTAATGTGCACAACACCACGAGTTTTTGTCACCCTTGTGTCTCCCTTTGCGTCACCCCAGCACGACTCAAAATGGAATCACCAAAAGAAAAATACTTTTTTAACTTGTTTGATACAGTCAAATGGGACTAAAATTTCACCTTTTCACTATATGATATCTCACATTTTGGAAATTAGTTGCCAATAAAGAGGAGTCTTTCTAGGCTTTATTTTGATTCTTTTATCTTTTTCTTTTTTTATGATCATTACGAGTAAAGTGATATAAACGTAGTCATTGCGTGTTGAAGAAGATAATCATCTTAGACCCCTTTTTTTTTTCCATGGGTAATGTATAGGACCTGTAGATGCAGATTTTCAATCTACTTCGAGATCCTCCTCAAGAATTCCTAAGCTCGGTGGGTAGCCTGTAACTAAACCATTCCAATGATCAAGTTAGACTTTTTAATGCCGATCTAATAAAGTATTTTCTATTTGCTGCCTGGTATTTATAGAGTTCCTTACTTGTGGATTTCCTAGGATTCCCTCGGTGATTTTTTTCGAAGTAGTTGTTTTTTCGTTGCGGATTACAGATAATAAAATGAACAAGTAGAACTTTGGGAAAGCAAAGGTCGATTCATAGGGACAACGACCAATTCAAAACTTCTTTTGACTTAAAACCAATGCAGATTTTAAAAACCAATTTAAAACAGTGTTTGGAGAGAATATAGCTACGAAAAAGTGAAATTAAAGTAAGAAATGAAATACAAAGTAAAGGTTAGAGAAATTAAATCCACCATTGCAAGTTATCATAATATCTCGATGGTTCTAAGTTTATCTCAATCCATGCAACAAATCATTGCTCGTGGATCGGAAGGTAAATCTATAAATTTCAAATGTGATTCAAAAGTATGTGAATCCTTAAATAGGATGGGATTATTAGATTTTTGTCCCATGTTCATCACTGAGTATGATTAAGTTTGATCTCATCTAAGCATGAATCATCAAAGTTATAATACTAGATATATGGTCTGATAATTCCAATCTTAAAAGTCTTCACAAATACACAATTTAACAAAAGAAATATAACTGATTAGAAATAATGAAGGCAAACTAGCTTCAACTTCATTGACCTCTCTAATGGAGGGTCTAGCCGTTGATCATCGCAAGAAACAATAAATAAGAAAATAAAATAGAAATGAAAGATGAGAAAGATGAAAAGTCTTCTTCATTGATCTTGAATCTAAATAGTAGTTGGATCATCCTTCATTACAAAGCTTCAAATTAAAAACTTAAATTAAACGAAAACTAAAAGAAGAACAAAGAAGAAAGAGGAGAAGGGAGAGAGAGAGAGACTCCTTCTCCAAACCTTGGAGTTTCCCTTCATCTTCTCATCTCCCTAACAAACTAACAACACTTCTTATTTATAAAAAATTTCTAGGGTTTTCAGATCATATCTACTCCAGTTAATGTGAGACAGATTCATTAATGCAACGACCAAAAGGCTTAAAAGTTTCAACACAAATCTCGAGGCTTTTCTCACTAGGATCACCGTGGTGCACCACACCCTTGCCATGGCACGGTGACATGGAAGATTTTTGCTCCGAGTTTTGGGTGACTGATCCTCATTGGCTCAAGCATTGTATTGAAAATTATTCAATTTTCATTTATATCCGAATTTGACCTTTTTACCTACAATCAATAAAAATTCTTTTAGTTATCAATAACTTGAAAATTTTACATGATTTGTCTTTACTTGGGGAAAATAGCAATCAAGTGTGGGTAATCTCTGTGTAATTATAGACCCAAAAATGACTTTACAGGACTTGATCAGTTGTGCCTAATCCCTAATCTGTTAGTCTCAAAAGTGGCCACACCTAATCTGTCAATCACAGGAGTTGTTACACTTGATCTGTCAAGCTATAGAGTTGTTACACCCGATCTGTCAGTGCTAGAGTTTACCTAATCTGTCAATGCTAGAGTTGTAACACTTGATCTGTCGGGTCTCATAGGGCACACCCGACCTATGTATGTAGGGTACTTGCAAACGTCAATTTTAATGTAGCTCGATGCATTCATCACTCAACTCGTCGAGCCGGTTATGATTCTCCAAGATTGCCACGTGTCAATCGCTACAAGAAATACCCTCCATAGGACCCATCAACAATTGAATAATTAAAGTTGACTATTAAGGTTTATTTTTAGATTTCTTGATTCTTGGGATTTTCATGTATAATTCTCAAGAGTTTTGGTAGTAGATATATTTTTAAGTGATCCAACGGCCATCCCTCAAGAGTTATGAGCTTTAGGATTTGGGTACCAAAATGAGTCGACTCTATCTATAAGGATTCTCAGAGAGATTTTGACTATGACTAGATCATCTCAATGACTCATTAAAATTTTGAAAATCTCTATGAACTTCTAAAACTTGAATGAGTCAATAAAAAATCACTTTCCATTTTTTCGCTTGAAAATAATTTATTTTAAGATTTTATAAATGTTTGGAACATCTATATTTATTTTTTACTTTTTGGTTAAAAAGATAATAGATTTTATTATGAGTGAAATTGAAATCCCTACATGAGTAGATGAGTCCTCGGGACCTAGTTAGAAAGAAGGGTACGAGAAGCCAAGAGATGTGTATGGCTGTTAAGCGTTCTCCGTCATAGTCATTTTCAAAGAAATCTATTCTTAGAAAGAAATCTTCATACCTATATGCCCACTTCTTTGGCTCATGTGACTATCATCAAGTGAGAAATATATCCCTAGAATGAATTCCATGCTACCAACGTTTTCAAGCATTGTGCATGACATGAGGTACTTGATTGGACGTATAAAGCGTTAGTCTCACGTGTGTGGAATTTTTTAAATAAATAATACAATTAATTACTATTATAAATAGAAAATTTGAGTAGTCACTATATATATATATATATATATATCTTTTGACAAAATCCTAGACAAAGCATGTTGTCTTTTGTGGGCTAAAATTTTTAGAATAGACTGAATTTTTGTGAGAATAATCTCTATAATGAGAAAATCATCCTCACAAAAAATCAGTAAATTCTGAAAATTTTAACCCTAATTTATCGTGCATCATAAATTTTTCCCGTTAGTTAGTAACCACTTTTCATGGGGTTAGAAGTTTCAGAATTGGTTGAATTTTTTTGTGATGATGATCTACTCACTATAGAGATCATCCTCATAAAAAATCATTCCATTCCGAAACTTTTTAGTTATATAAGATAAAACTTTGTCAGAATATTGATTAGGATTTTGTCAAAAGAACGCTACCCATATATATATATATATATATATATATATATATATATATATAGGGAAATGTTCAGCACCCTAAGTTTTACCACACATTTTAACAAACGTTTTTTGTCCTACATGGGTTAAAAGTTTTGGAATGAGCTGATTTTGTGAGGATGATCTCTAGATAGAAATCATCCTCCCCAAAAATCACCCATTCCGAAATGTCCATGTTTACACGTTGAAAATCTGTTTTTGTAAGTCATTTGATGGGTTAGAAGTTTGGAATGAGCTGATTTTTGGTGAGGATGATCTCCTCACCATAGAGATCATCCTCACCAAAAATCAGCTCATTCTGAAACTTCTAACCCATGTAAGACAAAACGCGTTTGTTAAAGTGTGTGGTAAAACTAAATAAATAACTTATGAGCATTAGCCTTGGTCATGTTAGAGAATCAGTTAATGTATTGTATTATGGTATCAAAGCCATGGTCATGCAGAAACGGATTAACAGCAGGGGTGCTTGCCCTCAAAATAATTTTCAAAATTTATAGATTAATGAACTATTGTTACAGATATTAGCGGCGGATAAAAAAATATGTTACCCTTACAATGAGCCACTTTACTTGGATCCAACATCTCTTCATTAGGGGCAGCATTGTCACTTGGTACTGCTTTCTCTTGGCCTACTTATCCTTCTAAAGATCCTTCACCCAATGGACCATCACGTAATCCAAGAGATCAAACACTACAAATTAACACCCTTTTCATGTACTATCCTTGTTCATCAGACCCAAACTACTAATTACCTTGAGCTGATATGGTTGAAGAAATTGTAACTTCTTTGTTTTTCAAAAAACTCACTTAGGCTCCTTTATACATCTTTTTGTCCGGCCTTTAAAAAAAATTCTGATCTTTTAACCAAATTCCAATCACCAACACAAATTTTTTTTTTTTTTTATTGGATGATGCTCAACTCCAAAGTCTCCAACCAAGCCCAATTGAACATGGTCAGCCCATTAGTTTATGTTCCTCAAGCCTCAGCCCCTCTCTAGTGCACATCCAGCCTAAATCGATAATTGGCCCATCCGAGTTGTTCGTATCACTCCTACACAAAAGGACATATATTGCCTGTATCTCTCTCAGGAAGCAATCAAGAAGAAGAATTCTTTTAATCATTGGAATGGCATTGACATTGATATTCATTTCACGACAAGCATGATTCAATCATTGAAGTGAGGATTGTTCATAATGTAATCGATTGCAAGTTCTTTATTCACAGGACCATGCGATTGTGGGTGGGTGTTAGAGAATCAGTTAATGTATTGTATTATGATGTATGTAAAAGTACCAAATCATCATTAGCATTAGATCAAGTGGTTAAGGTAGTTTACTAGTTATGTAACCACCTTCTTTATTAACTAATAATCTCACCACCAGATATGATTGATCTTGGTGGGTTTTTAGTTTATCTCAATTCTTGTCAGATCAAAGGATATACACTTTAGTCAAGCCTTACACTGAGGTGTACATATGTTGAACATCTTGATTTTATTTGAAGGCATAAACCAAATTTAATGAGCCTTATCCTAAGATGCAAACCTCAATCAAAACATTGATCCTCACAATAAATCAATTCATCCTGAGAAGCCTGTCTTGAAATTCATGTTGGTGATGATGATCAACTTGGCGAGAGCCGAATAAGGGCAAGAAGAGGCAGCAGCTCCCCCCCCCACCCACATAATTTTTTTTATTTTTTGTTATATAGATACCCCTAAGCATTTGGGTGAATACTTGAGATACCTGTGTTTTCAATTCGATCACAGCCCTTTCCCCCTATGTTTCGGTGAATATTTGAGATACCCTTGTATTTTCAAACATGCCCCCTTTGACCGATAAAATTGATGACAGCCCTTTTGACCATTTTGTGCATATTTGAGATGATGGCCTTGCTTGGTACACTACGAATCATTTGTATTGGCAAATGATTTGCACTGACAAGGAATGATTTACTATTGCTTGGTAACCATTGAAAAATCTCTTGTGAATCTTTTTTGTGATTGGTTGATCTTTGCAATAAAAAATTTCATTGTGATTTTGCAAAAGATTTACAATACTTTTTGTGCTGTAAATCATTGGCTGAAATTTCTAAAGAATTTACGTGATTCATGCAAATTTTTGACAATGCAAATCATTTGCATTGTGTAACCAAGCATCAATAAAATAGATTTTAGAAAATTATTTGCATTTGCAAATGATTTGTTGCATGCCTAGCACGGCCAACATTAATTTTCAAATGTACCCCTTTGACATTGTTGCCCCTCCCCAAAAAAAATAATAATAATAAATAAATAAATAAATAAGACACAAAAACTCTTAGTCCTACTTCAAATGCATCCATTGTAAAGCAACTCTTGTGGTATGTAAATTATCCCCGTAGCTTAACATCTAAATGTAGAGAATGGATTATAATTCTAATGATCCTTCAACATTGATGACTCTATACCCATATCTTACTAGTACCCCACAAGTGGGATGGTTGAGTTAGTGTTGCGGTAGATGTCTTGAATCTTGTTGTGTGTCTATGACACGGGCATCCTCTATGGGGTTAAGGGGTAAAAGTGGAAAATAATAAGTATAGAGGGGCATTATTGAAAAAGAGAAAGAAGAGGAAAGACAATATAAAGCTGGAGGGTATTATTAAAAGAGTCTGGCTAGTCTTACTAAAGATCTTGGGCTCAATTTGTGGCATTCAAAAACATGATCCAATGCTTGACAATTGTAGAGGATCAAATTCTATGAACTTTGAAAAAAAAAATCCCAAAAAAAGTTATTTTTCATGGTTGAATTTTAATTAAATCATGCTAGAGTAACATTAAAATTGACATTGATTCTCACATTGCTGTTGTGGAGGTGCTTACATAGCCATAGATGCTTTTCACTTGTATTTCGATGAAACACATTTGCATCCACATCAACAATGTGAGAATCGATGTAAATTTTAATGTTTCTTCAGTATTTTCCATTTTAATTTTAAGTTTTGGAGTTATGTAGAAATTTGGTAGCCGTCCATTTTCAAAACCTTGGATCAAGCTAAAAAGAAATTTTTTTTATTATTTTTTTTTTATCTATGTTTTTTGATGAAACTTAAGAGGGTTGTAGTGTTGAATTCCTAATGTGGTAATCTATTTGAGTAAAACAACCCTTAGTAAGGCTTAAAATCTTTTTAAGTTAATAAGGAGAAGAGGAAACAAAATAATTAAAATTGAAAAGGTATTCTTGAAAAATGATAGAAATGAGGCAATAAAAATAAAAGTTTCCTCGAGATATATTTCTTATGAGTATAATGATTGAGATTAAGGAGGGGAGATATATGTCATATTATATATAGGTTTGACATTTATAATGTGAAATCGGGGATTTCATTTCTTCCTCGGTGAATCGCTCTCATCTCATCAGTGGATTTAACATAATCCGAACCATATAAGTCTTGTTGTGTTTTGTGTTTGTGCATTTATTTTTTATTTTAAATGGGGATTGACATTCACAGCTGATAAAGGGGCTCTTAGAAAGGGCATAATTTAAAAGTCAGAATGTCATGATTGTTTGGCTCTTTGATGCATGTTGGGATGGTATGAAACAGATGAGCAACTACTCCTCCATGGACGGGGTCCTCTACTGCAAACCTCACTTTGAGCAACTCTTTAAGGAGACTGGCAACTTCAGGGAGGCAGACTGAGCTTTCTGAATTTGATTTCTTATCGTTCCATCACATTCCCACATCATAAGGGAATTCTTGTCTAACTGGGTATGGCTCATTTTCCTTTGTAAGCAAATTCAAGGTGTTACTGTATTTTATTCATTTGAAATGCAAGGTAAACTAAAATTCAATTTATGATTCTCTGTCCAAAAAAAAAAAAAATGGTTCATTCGGATCACCACTTTTCACAAAAAATGTTCTTGCCAATATGGATGAGAAATAGTTTTGTTATCTTAAACATATATAGTTTGACATCAAAGAATCTAGGATATAAAGTCAGAACAAAATACTGGACATAACTGAGAGGCGGTGGGTTGATCGATATGGATTGATCATGAATACTGCATGTATTATTCATGACTGGATGATTACTACATTTTTTCTTATTTCAATATAAAAAGTGGGGGTTAACAAACTCTACTTCTAACTTCACTGGAATCATTCCATAGAGTTCTCAATCTCCATTATTAACAATTTCAAGAACACTACTACACCCGGCCTTCTTCCATATCCTTTAGTCATCTATCTTCTCTCTTGCAGTTAAAGCCACTGTCCATTTCCCCACTGAGGCATAGATGTTTGATAGGAGCACATAAATTCCCGATGTGTTGGTTTTCAACTCGTCAACCTTTTCCATCATATTCTCTGCTAACATGATATCACTCCTAACTCTGAAACCTCCAAGAAGAGCTCCCCAAACAGCAATACCGGGCTCAAAAGGCATTTCCTTCACTACCAATTGTGCTTCTTCAAGCCGACTGTTTCAGCCAAGCAAATCAATCAAGCACCCATAATGTTTAAGCATTGGATTTATCCCATATTCTTTTTCCATACTATAAAATATCTCCCGACCTTCCTCTACAAAACCTCCATGATTACAAGCAAACAAAACGCTGGTAAATGTGAAGTCATTTGGCTTTAATCGTCTTTTTTATATAATCGAAAAAATTTCATGGCATCTTCTATCCTTCCATGGATTGCTACTGATTTGATCATTGCATTCCAACAAAAGATGTCTTTCTGACCAATTTTGATGAAAACTTTAAAGGTTCCGTCCACATCTCCACATTTGGCATACATTTCTATATAAGCAGTCCCTACTGTTACTCCCAATTGAAACCAATCTCTTATCAGAAAAAAATGTATTCATTTTCCAAACTCTAGAGCACCTAAATGGGCGCAAGCTGATAGAACGGAAACAAAAATAAACCCATCCAAATTTACACTTTCTGAGTGCATCCGGACAAATAGATCCAAGGCTTCTTTATATTTCCCATGTTGTGTGTAATTTGAAATCATACAATTCCAAGAAACCACATTCCTCCTGGGCATTTTTTCAAAAAATCTGCTCGCTGTCTCAAAGTCCCCTGAACTAGCTTAGGCTCCAACCATGGTAGTCCAAGACACAACGTTCTTCTCTGGCATCCACTCAAACAAATCTCCCACATTTTCCACGTCCCCAACTCTAGCATAGCGTGAAACCATTAAATTCCAGGAAACAACATCTCTTTCAGGCATCACTTCAAACAATCTTCTTGCACTCTCAACTTTGCCTAGATTCACATAGAATGATATCATTCGTTTCCATAATTCTATCGGTTGTTTAAGAATCATACCGTCAAAAATCTTCTGGGCATCACTTAATTTCCTATTTCTCACAAAATCACAAAAACTATCTATCTTTATGTAGAAATTTAGAAGCGAATTTGCAACAGAAGAGACCCATTCGAATCCCACTTTAATAATCTGACAATGTACCTTTCTCCCATCTCTATGGTTTCCGATTTCTCCAAACAAGTTCAAGACATAGGGGTAGGTGTAATTATTGGATTTGAGTCCTCTTTGGGACATTCTATCATACATATAGATGCCTTTCTTGTATGGGCCATTGAAAGCATACCCTCTGATCATGGCATTCCAGAGAGATGTCTCCGAATGAAACATTTGATCCATTTGGGAGAAGATGAGTTCGGAGTATTCCATCCCTCCAAACTCGGTACTTCGCCGAAGAAATTTAGATGAAATTTCAATATTTTTGTTTAGAGAGGTTGTGACCAGAATGGCATGTATTTGATTCAACTGTTTGAAACAGCATTGCTGCAAAAAAATTTGAAATTTTGAATACTAAGAGAGAAGGCATAAATAACGGTAATGAGGTTTTGACAAAAAGGAAATATTAGAAAGAGAAGGGTTCAATAAGTAATTTTCCCTAATTGCTTTGAGGAATTACTCCTGACAGATTGTATACTGAGAAGAGACAACGGGACCAAGAAGGGACACCTCCAAGAGAAACAAACAAGAGAAAAGGAAAGAAAAAAAGGTATGTGAAACCATAAATACCAAGCAATTTTGCATAAAAACTACAAAGAAAGTGTCATTTGTGCGTGGAAAAAATATTAGCAAAAGGGCTAAGTGGTGACATTAGAAAAAATCAGTTGGGTGGTTCAAGACAAAGACCAAACATGCCATTCTTTAGCAGAAAAAAATAGTAGTTATCAAAGGAGCAAAATTGCTTAAAGAAAGATTAAGGATCACAAGAGATGTAAAATTCACATATGAAAGCTACATAACTAATGCCATTGAGTATACAAGGTGCAATGTTAACGCTAATAAAGAATGAAGCATATTATCGAATGCCTTATTGAGGTTCACTTCACTCATGTCTGAGTAATTGCATAGAAGGAAGGCCATAAAGCTATTGGAGACTCTAAACATCTAATTCGAAATAGCCAAGTTATGATTATTGAATATTATATGGATTGCTTACCAACAAAAATTATCTTAGCTTTCTGACCAATTATGATGAAAACGTTGACACCAATCTTTAATCTATTAGGAAATAAAATTAAGGTGTGTACCCATTTTCTAAACTCCAGAGCACCTAAGTGAATGCAAACTGATGGGGGCAGGAACAAATAAGAGTTTGAAACCAATCCATACTTTGAACTATAGAATCTACTTATTACTTAGTTCAATTCGTCAATTGAACCCGATTGGCCGTCAGAAAGACTTTAGAGGTCTGATAGCAAATTAACCCAAGAATGGTTTTAAGTCACTGTGGTTGCAAAACAATATAAACAGTGTCACAATTTTATTAATGACCAAATTAACAGATGATCATGATGATCCAAACCCAAATTCATGCCTATGTGAAGGGAGCTCTGCAACTTCAGAAAAAGAATAATTTATCTCTACACTTATGTTCATTGAAAACATAATTGTTCTCAAACAAATGTAACAAAGTGGTAATAAGTTGTCTACAACAGCACTTGGAATGAAACAGTTTACCCAACAAATAAGTATAACTGCTAATTGCATGAATTATTAGAACAAAGCAACACCATATTCCCTTGGTGTGGGATGGGAATCCATTTTCCCTACCAAGCTAGCAAATCACTTTGGCAGAAAATTGAATTCCAAGGAAAATACAAAATCAAACACCTAAAATCACATGTTCCACTGAAATTCATTTTTCAACCATTTTCATGTGCAATCGAATAGATCATTAAGTTCATTACATAATTTTTTTTCCTGGTCCAAGTAAGGATGAATAGCTTTAAAATTTATTGCTAAAAAGAATTATTTTTATTGCTAGAGTTTGGAGTGCACTTGGATTTTTCCCCTTATTTGATTAGAAGGCAATCAAAGTTATGTTTCTTTCAGGTAAGCTAGAATTAAACCCACGACCTCAAACTTGCTTTGCAATGTGTCAAACCAACTGGGCTATGGATCAAAGCCCAACACTCGTAAACATAATTATTTTCATAGCAATATGATCCTTGCATTATTTCAAAGAAACTACAAAACAGAAACATAAAAGTTGTACTTACAGGCAGAGCATAAAACTTTTCTCTAGAAATAACCATAAATTAATACTATGCTATTAAAACAGAGTGCAGACTTTGTCCATAACATCCTCTATAAATCGAAAGTAAGCGATTCTCCAAGTCTTCTTGAATGCCAAAACACCAAACACACCCCAAAAGCCCACCACGACTCCAAGTGCCATGCTTATATAAAAGCTTTCCATTTCAATCCAATGGTCATCTTTACCTTCTTCTACTCCATCACCATCATCAGAATCTCGAGATGCTTCACCTTGTGTGCAGTTCACATTGAGTGGAGGTCCACAAAGTCCTTGGTTACCGATATAACTGGACTCGTTGAAGCTTTGTAGCTGAGTGCTCAATGGAATTTTACCTGACAAGTTATTGTTTGACAAGTTCAAGACGGCCAAAAAATTTAACTTAGCCATGCTTTGAGGAATTACTCCTGAAAGATTGTTTACTGAGAAATCAAGGGATTGCAATGAACCCATGACACCAATCTTCTCAGGGATTTTTCCTGTCAAACAATTATCTGACAAGTTTAAGGATATCAATCCCAAAAGATTTGTTAGCTCTTCAGGAATCTCTCCAAACAAATTATTGCTTGAAAGATCTATAAAAGCTACAAGTGTAAGAGTGTTGGTATATTCAAGCTTCATTCCTTTCATCACCAACAATGTTTTCTCAACATATTCAATACCATAAGCGCCATCCTGATTTAGTGAAACTAAGTTTGGCTTGGTGGCCATAGCTATGAGATTGCTGAAACATTGTGGTATGGATCCTGATAGATTGTTATGTGCAAGGTCCAATATTTGAAGAGAAATGAGATCACAGAGTTCTTGAGGAATGCCACCATTAAACTTATTTGAACGAAGACCAAGAACTAACAGTTTTGGTAAACCATTACCTATCCATCTCGGTATGACTCCAGAGAATCCATTCTCGTTGAGGTCAATAATTAGCAAATTTGAGCACTTTTCAAAAGATGTATGAAGTTCTCCAGAGAGATTATTGTAGCTCAAGTGCAACGAATTGAGCCCAAGTAGAGACCCCATGGAGCTTGGAATATTTCCTGTTAAATTGTTGGCCCCCAAATTTACGATGGAAAGATATGGCCAATACATCCAGCAATCAGGAATTTCACCCGATAGGTGATTTTCCGAGAGATCAAGAGTTACCAACTTATTTCTGTTGTTCATTGAATTGCATAAGAAATTAGAAATAGGTCCCGAGAATGAATTGTTAGAAAGATGCAGTATTTCTATATTGGAAGAGACATGGGGTAGTGGGCCCACAAAGTGGTTGGACTGCAAGAAAATCCAACAAGTATAGTAAGTATTATTACACTTGAAAAACTTGGGCAACTCCCCCTTGATCTGGTTGTGGGAGAGGTTTAGAAAGGAAAATTGGTTAGACAAATTCCAAAACCAAGTGGGAATGGTATCTGAAATTCCAGAGTTAGATAAGTCTAGTTCATAAAGATGCTTCTGTGTATGAAGCCAAGCTGGAAATAATTGGGTAAATAATTGGACAGATTGCAAATGTAGAAACTTGATTTGAAAAGGAGGAATCCAGTCTAAGCTCACATTTAAAGTCAATGAGCTTGAATCCACTGCTAGCTGTTCTAATCTGGTGAGATTGGCGAAGTGAATTTCAGACACAACACCCTCAAATGGATTACCAGAGAGGTCTAATATCTCTAGCTTCGAAAGGCTTCCAAGACTTTTGGGAATAGGACCAGAAAATGAGTTGTTACGAAGAGACAGGTAGTCTAGATTTTTAAACTGGCCTAGTAGTTGATCAGGCAATGGACCTAAAAGTTGGTTTTCAGCCAAATCTAAATACTCCAAACTACCTCCCATGCATCCAGATAAAAATCCAGATATCTCTCCTTTTAATTTGTTTCCTGACAAACTTAATCTCTGCAAATTGCAAAGATTTCCCAAGGTTGTTGGTATCCCTCCTTCAAGGTAACAATAGGATAGGTAAAGACTCGTGAATGAAGTGATGTTACCAATAGTGTCCGAGATTGTACCTTGGAGATTAAAATTGTCGCTGAGATCGAAAGATTCAAGACTCCTAAAGTTATACAACCAGTTAGGATTGGTAGAGTTAAAATCGTTACCAGAAAGATCTAGGGATCTGAGTTTAGTCAAGTTTTGAAGAGCTCCAGGAATTGGACCCTCTAAACCTATGTTCTTAAGTTTAAGGGAGACAAGATCAGTAAGACTGAACAACCAGTTAGGCATCCGATTATACTCAAAAGAGTTTCCTGAAAGATCGAGGACGGCAAGAGATGTAAAATTCACATGAGGAAGAGTATGATGAAGAGGGACAGAGAGAAAACAAAAGTGTAGGTGTAACTCAGATAAAGAAGGGAGCATATTGATTACCTGCAACCAATGATCGGATGCCTTGTGAGGTTCACATAATTCAAGTCGAGGTATTGCAGAGAAGAAAGACGAGAAAGCCATTGAAGATTCTCAACATCTAAAAATTTATCAGAAAATGACAAATCAAGGTAACGCAAACTTGAGAGATTTCCAAGTTGATGAGGAATTGTACCGCTGAAACCCGCTTGAGACAAGTTTAGATATCTCAGATTATCGAGGGATCCGAGGAACTTTGGAATGCGAATTTCACCAAAATCATTAAGGCTTAGGTCCAAGTAATTCAGATATTTCAACTCCAACAGAGAAGGACTTAACGTACCACCCAACATTAATCTCTTGTAAACTTCATACTTTTCCCGAGTGTAAGGATCGAAGACATGATCAATGACAACGGAAACACCTCTTAGGTGTAGGCCAACAACACGATGGGTGGTGTTGTGGCAATGTACACCTTTCCATGTCTTACAACAATCTTCACCAGAAGACCAAGAGGAGAGCAGATTTGAAGGATCTTTGAGACCTTGTTTAAACCTCAACAGAGCTTGTCTCTCTCTTTGTGTGCAAAGCACGTCTGGATATGAAACTGAACCGAAACTGAACTTGATATTGGTCTTGGCAATGAAGAAAAGCCCAAGAAGAAGAACAACTATGGATGTATCCATCATGAATACCGATTACTAATTAGAGAGATGAGAATGTCTCAATTAGATTAGCATTTAGTCCTATATATAAGCTAAAATGTTCATATATACAACTGTTTTATGTTTACTCAAAAAGGACTTTCATAGTCTCAAACACAAGAGAGAAAAAAAAAAAAAAAAAGGAATTTGCCGGGGATTAGTAAAAGTTTCCCACAGGTATTAATTCTAAAAGCATATCTTTAGATAATATACGGGGACATTACAAAATATGACTTAAAATGGTTTGGATTTTATTCGAAATCTGAGTGATCCGAATTTTACTTTTAGCGAATTTGATTTCTTCAAGCACATCCAAATTAAAAATATCGGTTGATGTCCCTTGAACCAAGTCGGATACGGGATCGGATATGGACTCATCCCTATATCCAAATGATATATTATATGTTATATTTTTATACTTGTTTAATCTTTCATTCATCAACAAATGAGTATTGGGTGTAGCGCTCAAAGCTTATTCTCTAAAATGTATTAATCTCTAAAAGATTGAAAATGATTCCTAAGAAATTAATTTTTTCTTCGAATCCAAACGATCACGTTGAGGGAGAGCCTTAACCGTGGTTTTAAGGTTAGAAAAGTCCTTAGAAATGTAAGAAGTCTTTCTTGTTAGACTCTTTAGCTTTTTCTTTTGCATGAGTATAGGACCTACTAAAAACTGGATAATTAAAGCTGAAGCAACGCATTTGGGAACCAATCATTTGAAAGAACAGTAGGAGAAATTTAAAAAAGAAAAAATGGAATCACCAAAGGAAAAATACTTTTTAACTTGTTTGATACGGTCAAATGGGAATAAAATTCCACCTTCTCTCCATATGGTATGTCACATTTTTGGAAATAAGTTGCCAGTAAAGAGGAGTCTTTCTAGTCTTTATGTTGACTGTTTTATGTTTTTCTTTTTCTATGATCATTACGAGTACAGTGATATAAATGTAGTCATTGCGTGTTGAAAAAGGTAATCTTCTTATTTTATCATTTTCAGATTAAAAGCAGTTAGCTTTCAGACTAGCCTAAACCGATACTTGGCCCATCCAAGTTGAGCGTGTCGCTCCTACACAAAAGGACTTATTGTCTGTATCTCTCTAGGAAGCAATCAAGAAGAATTCTTCTTTTAATCATTGGAATGGCATTGACATTGATATTCATTTCGTGAATTATCATCAACAGGCAATTGAAATCAAGATTCGTCAAAATACACGCGGTTACCGTGACAAGCACGATGAACAATTCAATCATTGAAGTGAGGATTGTTCATATCTAATGTAATCGATTGCAAGTTCTTTATTCGCAGGACCATCCGGTTGTGGATGGGTGTTAGAGAATCAGTTAATGTATTGTATTATGATATATGTAAATGCACCAAATCATCATTAGAATTAGATCAAGCTGTTAAGGTAGTTAACTGGTTATTATTAACCACTACCAAAAAAAATTGCCAAATAGGAACAGACGTCTAAAACGGTATTAAGCCGTTTTTTTTTAAAAACGGTATTAAACCGTTTTACTTTATAAAACCGTTTTATTCGTAGTTTAAACGCCCCAATCACCGTATTGGAACGAACATCTCTCACAGTCTCATTCTCTCTCTCAGCCGCTCCCTCGATCGAGCTCTCTCTCTCTCTCGATCTCTCTCTCTCTCTCTCACAGTAGCTCCCTCGATCGAGCTCTCTCTCTCTCTCTCTCTCTCTCAGTAGCTCCCTCGATCGAGCTCTCTCTCTCTCTCTCTCAATCTCATCTCTCGATCTCCCAGTCGCTCTCTCAGATCTCATCTCTCTCTCTCAGTCGCTCCCTCGAACGACCTCTCAATATCTTCCCTCTTTAATTCGTTGCCTTCATATATCTCTCTCTCTCTCTCAGTCGGAGAACTCGAAAACCCCCAAAATCTTAAACTTCTCTCTCTCTCTCTCTCTATCAATCGGAGAAGAACTCCCCAAAAATCTGAAACATCTCTTTCGATCTCTCTTTAACAACATTTGGGATTATTCAAATTGAAAGGTATGTAATGCTATTATTTGATCTGAATTTTAATTTAATTTTAAAGTCAGGTATATTTATTTTAATTCAGATTCTTCTTTGATCTGAATTTTATTTTAATTTTTGAAGAATTTCTTTATGTGTGGTTGGTACAATTCTATAGAGGACTTAGTATAGATCATAATCCATGATCCAACATTTTGGAGACAGCTTAGACGAGTGATCTCTGACTTTTGAGGCGTCCAAGCGAGATTTCTACTATGAATCAGCCATCCTAATGACTGGTCCAAAACACTAGTCATCTTGTCCAAGAATTTGAAAGACTCGACCAGTATAGAATGGTTATATATGTAATTGATTTTTCAGAATTTAAATATTTGTGAGCTATATAAAATGAGATTTTGTGATTTTAGCTTCTTATATTAGTCTACATGCTGTCAGAGTCATCTTGGTCTCGATGGTTGCTGAGATGATTCAAAATACTAAGATTAAAGATGATGTCTTGAGATGTGTTTATGTTCTGTGCAGTCATTTGTTTCATTCTAATTCCTTTGTGAGTGATCAAAATTTACAATCAACAGCTTAACACATGGGCACAAACCACTCCATGTATCTGGTCAAGAATATAGTTACTCTTCTTATATATGACAAGGGCCTGATTTCCTGGTTTTTCTGCAGAAATACGTTCATTACCTAATTGGTTGACACTTCTGCACCCGTTGCGAACTATAGGAAACCATATACTTCTCTACTTAGAAAAAGAAGACACCTATTGAACCCCTCGAACAACTCCCCAAAAGAACAAAATACTCAAAATACTAATATAGAAGTTCTTGAAGAATGTTCCTTCCCATCGAATGCTTAAGAATTCCTTTCCTTCCAAAGGTCCCAACAAGCTGCAAAAGATAGTAAGTGTTGTAGAGTCCTTCCGTTTCTGTGGATTAAGGTATGATTGACTTGACTCCCAAAATGATTTGAATATGAAACAAAAATTAATTGAATCATACAGTGACATGTAAGATTGTCAATAGTTAGTATTGTATTTGCCAAGTCAGACAATCATTTAAGGACTGTGTTACCATTTCTACATTGGAATTACATGTTTCTATGACCCTTCAACAATAAAATTCTGTTGGATTTTTTTAGGCCATTTAAGGCTTCATTGGTAATCATTATCATTATTATCCAAATATATTTGAATTTCGTTATTGTGTAGAATAGAATATAATTTTTATCCTAAAAAGTAGCCAACTTTCGATGCCTTTTGTCCGAAGTAGCAATATGGGGATGAGGATTGTTATAGTTATCCTCTTTTTTTTTTCAACAATGATGATAATTTCTCACTAGTGTTTGAATATTAGCTTTAGTTTATATTAAAATTCATTATGCTTGATCTAAGTATGCGACTTATATCACTACAGAAGATGAAGCATCCAAATTAAGGTTTTATGTGGATGAGTCTACTTTTACAAATCTGCAATGAGTGAGTAACTTCTAGTCTTAGTCTTACTGTCGTGGGAGTAACTAACTTCTAGTCTTAGTCTTATTGTTGTGGGAGCAACTCTTAAGAGTTTTCCCTCTTTTCTTTAATTTGGTAGGCGTAGCATAAGTAATTTGTGAGTTAGTGAGTAACTTCTAGTCCTAGTCTTACTGTTGTGGGAGTAGCTAACTTCTAGTCCTAGTCTTTTTGTCTTTGGTCATTAAACCCTTCCATCTATAGATATTCCTTTGCTATGTACTTATATTTTTTATTCTAACATTTGTTTATAGGTTAGATGCCCTGTTAGTATGACTTGTAAATTCAATCATTTACTTCCTCATATTTGTTTGGAGTACCTTGACTTAATTTCAATTTGTTTCAGAATGTGAACAACATTTCAATGCTATAAATGTTGGATTTGTTATAAGCTTGTATTATGATTAGATACACGTGTATCCAAATGATACCTCTTTGGCTCTTTCAGATCTCCCCTACCTCGAACCCGAGTTTCCCATTTCGATTTCTCTCCTATAACACCGACAAATATATAAATCCAAAACCTGATATATGAAAATTGCCCTGGTTTTGATTTTCTATCATAACAAGTATTTTTCAGGCTAATTTCAATCTTGGTTCTCTTGTCTAGGAAGGGGAACTATTTTTGATATTTGGCCGAATTTAAAACAGGGAATGAACGTAAAGAAGTGGCAGATCAGTCACTCAAGGCCTATGAGGTCTCTTATATATATATATATATATATATATATATTATTTACGTTCTTTGTAATTTTTCAAACTTTACAAGTGGAAATGAGAGTGGTTACGGAATTGTTTGTGCTGATGTAGGCTGCCACTAGCACTGCTTCAGCAGATCTCCCACCAACTCACCCAATCAGACTTGGTTTAGCCCTCAACTTCTCTGTTTTTTACTATGAGATATTGAACTCACCCAAAAGGTTTGCAAGCTTCTCTATGTTTTCCTTTGTGTATTTAATTTGGATTTCTATTTTTAAAACTTTTGCTTTTGCCTTCATTTCTATTTTTTAATTCAAATTTAAAATAATAATAATAATAATTGAACTCTATTAAATTTCTTACTTTTAATCAATAATGATTACCCGTTAGATCATCTTATCACTTCAAGGTTTCTTACAATGCAGGGCATGCCACCTTGCCAAACAAGCATTTGATGAGGCTATTGCAGAACTCGATGCCCTCAACGAAGAATCTTATAAGGACAGCACCATCATAATGCAGCTTCTTAGGGACAATCTCACACTTTGGACTTCAGATTTGCCCGATGAGGGAGGTAAAGAAGAACAAGTCTTCTTTGTTCTTCATTTTTTTGGCAACCATCTTACATCGTCTTTTTTGATCAATAAGTTACAATTTTTTTCTCATTTCAAGTCATCTCACATGAGCTTCTTTTTCTTCTTTTGTGACCTTAATTTTGTTTATGAGCTTTTCTTATGCTTTGAAGAATAAAATTGACTTGTACGATGTTTATAATGGTTGGTTTTACTACTTATAGAGTGTGAATATCTCTAAGATCTTTTTCACCACATCTGACTGATTAGAATATCATATACATATACCAGTAATTAAGATGGCAGATTCATTATAATTGTGGAGACTGAAAATAGAATGTTTACTATTGCCTATGAAATTATATCCAATTGTTGCTCCAATGATTCTCTGAATCTGACTCAGGTTCAGATTGAGGTAGAAGACCAAATAGCTTGAAGGTTCCAAAAAGAGTGAGTAGACCAAAAATATTTCGAGTTTTGTTCATGTGCAAAGCACCTGCCTCTATGCCAGTTATTAGGTAAGCTTTGGTAAAAGCTGAAATATATTAGGATTGGGAAATTTATAAACCAGTTATTTTTTAGAGTTGAATTTGATGAAACATAATTTGATTATTTTTCTTTAACGTGATGTCCAAAACTGAAAACCGAAGCAATATTAACTTTGATACTTGGGACTTCGTGGGTAAGTTCATTTCAACTATTCTATGGTGTCTGGAAATGACGTAACTGTAGTGGGGGCTCGATCTCTGAATGCTTAAAAAATAGAAATAAGCATGTTAGGAACTTTAGCATGAAAAATAAAGAAGGCATTGTTGTTAAATTTTTCTCATACATCAAAGAAATATGGTTTCTCCATAATGAAAATAGTGTCACTTGAACTGGCAGGAGTACAATTCAAAGTTGATAATCTTGAAGCATAGGTAAGGAATCACCACAATTGAGAGGGTTGGTTCATGGATGGAGGGTATGCGATGAGAACTTACTACTGGTACATAGACTTGTGTGATTGTTGCTTGTATTTATTAGTGTTGGGAGAATCTTAAAACTCTTTTATGTCCATATTTACTGTTTGAGGGTCATCACCATATTGTGATACTAATAGTGTGACATTATAGAGAGCTTATAATGAATTTGTTTCTTGGCATACATGATATAGTCTCATAATTTAGATGACTAATGAACCAAGTTGGGATACAGTGAGAGGCTAGCCCTGCCAGGGCCAGAGGAAAAGGTATTGTGAGTTCAACCACTCCCATCGCAACAAACGAAAATCCAGGTGTGGGTATCAATCGAATGCCAATTCTTCAGCTAGAAGCAAATAAGCACTTAGAAACAAGGTCCATAATCAATAAGAGTGAACCGTTTATTAAATTACCAGCGAGTCCATAATCACAAGTATGTATGTCCCCTTGTTTCATTGTATTTCCCAAGTTTTCTATGCAGTTCTCATCATCAACCTTTTTTTCTTTCTTTACAAGCTTTATGGGTTATCATTTTAATGTTTGTTCCTCAGACCTTCTCTGCTAAAGTATCTATGTCTCTTTCTGTTTGTTTTGTGCAACAGTCTGGTTATGGTGATGCTGGGGGTCTGTATGCACTTCAACCTCCTGGGGCCAGGGCAGGTGCTTATTTATATATTTTCTTCGTGAGAATTATATATATACATATGTTTATTAGTTTTGCAATCTCTAACTGATGTAAACATTTTATATGCTGGGGGTTTGTATTCATTTGTCTTTCTTCTTGCTTTGTAGGGATATTTTTTGTTGTTATTGCATGGATATAGTTGTCATGGAAGTTGTACCAATGTTTTCAAATAAGTGATTGTGCATAGGTTCCACTGAAATCAAATTTTGTTTTATGGCATCTGTGAGAACTTCCTTGGAAACACTGATTGGCCTTGTCTTTAGCAGAACCAATGCCATCGTTGGATTCCATTGAAAATCATAATAACATTTCCTATGGAGGCTTGCCACCTTTGCCCACTTTGCACAAGCAAGAGACTTCATCAGGTTATGAATGGTTGTCTATTTCCAGCTAAAGTTACTGAAATATGATTCTAAGTTAATGTACATGATTGTGCAGAGCATAATAATCTTCAATTCGATTTTCCAAGTTTTCCGAGCTCAATTTAGCATTGATTTTCAATCTTTATTATTGCATTTTATCAAAGCATGTATGGCAGTTGATGGTAGATCTTGGATGTTGCTTTTTCTATTCAGACTTCAAGTATTCTAATTTAAAATTTTTTCAATCCTTCAATTCAACTTTAGGTCAGAATGGAGATATCCGGTCTCCAAAGAGAGTGTGTGGTGATTATAGAGTGTATTGATAGAACGTAATTCCTTTGCATCGCCGGTGAAGGATCGCCTAGTGGCCTTTAACAGTCCGAAACCAAAGTTACCACCACCTACTCTGCAGTCTGCCTTTTCCAGGTACTTTGATAATTTTGTATGGAAATAAAGCTATCCATTAGCCAATGTTACTATATTCTTTGTTCTGCCATGATAACATCTGCATTTGGGTGAACATTTTCAGCCCAACACGACCAAATCCTGGAGGAGGAGGGGAAACATGCGCCGAGGGGAAACTTTTGAAAGCAGCTTCTCATTGTTTTAGCACTACAAGGAATCTAAGGTTTCATCACGTAGACCGTAGTCCATTTGGCTGATCTCATTTATGAGATCTTTGCCAAAGGTTAATCTTGTAGAGTAATCATAATTCGAAACCATCTAATCAATATAGCTTTCTTCTGGATGATTGGAAATATATGGCGAATAATCAAGAAGAAAACTGTATAGCTTGGATGGTTACACTCGAATGGGTCGAGTTCTGGTGTGGAAGATTTCCTCAGTGGGTCCCATCAATGATGTGACCCACAACTGCTAGTTCCCCATCTATGCAGCTATAGGTACCTCTTTTATTTCCTAGTTAGTTTTTAATTCTGCATCTTGTTGACTTCATAGATTGTCAAGTTGGGTACTGTCAGAATCAATGGCTTGGTTGAAAGGCTAAAACTGTCTCAAGAACTGAGGGAGACTGTTTACTGTCTTATTAAAAGAATCCTTTGTCAGCAAACTGTGCTTTTCTTTAACCGACATATCGACCAGATTTTTATTTTTATTTTTTACATATTCTAAGCATGTTAGACTAAATGGTACCAATGTACGACAAGTGTAGGATGTGCACGCTTTATCCCCACAAAAGGGAACACAAATACTTACTATCTTACGGAGGATAATCTAAAGATCTAGAGAACATTTCCATGTGGAGCAAGTTAGTTTGGAATGACATTGCCTATGAGCAGTTATATTACTCATTCAAAAGTCAAAATTAAGAAGCGTTTTTTAGCAAGTATTAAGTAAAACTAAGAAACATCTTTAATGAAGGGGAAGTGAGATATTTCTCCACTTTGGCTAGGAAAAACTAATAAAGAATTGAAGCACATACAAGTTCTTAGATCCTCAAGGGTTGACTCTGTTGCAATATGAATGCTTATCCGATATTAGTTATTCTTGAGATACAGAAGTTGGAATTATTCACCTATAGAAAAATGTAGTAGTTTTAATAAAGAATGTTCGAGAGGATTTATTCTTTTGGAGACTTTTCAGCTGAATATAATAAAAAAAAACTTTTGTGGGTCAAGATTGTAGTTCACCGAATGAAACTGAAGGTCATAATTTTTTTTTTTTTTTTAAATGGAGTCCCAAATCGTATACACATCCGTTGCTTGATCATGACCTTGTTTTCACAGATTTCTAATTATCCAATTTTCTGAATAATATATGTGTGGTCTATAAAAGATGACTGCATTTTAAGTTTGGTTCCATTGTTGTGTTAGGTTGGTATCTGTAATGACTGTTAAAATATGTGTGCAGATGGATGCTTTAATCTCAAACAGTAGCTCTCGAAGCTTCTACGCAGGTGTTGGAGAGAGAGTACTCATGCATACCAAAGCCCTTCCAAAGACTTGACTGCCATTAATTACCGCTTGAACAGGTATGTTACACACTGGTGGCTTATATTAACTTAGCTTGTTACTATGTTTTTGGGCTCCCTTTTGGGTTCTTTCTAGGCTACAAATTGAACTGGGGAGTTGAGGTAAATCTCACTTTCATTGCCACATTTGCTTTCGGATAATATAACAATTGAAAGTTTTTGGAGCATATCAAGTTCTATACTAATGTGTAGTGCTATGGTTGTAGGGAATCTGGGCTGGCATACTTTGTGGAACTGCTCTACAGACCTTGATCTCTTGATAGTCATTTGGAAAACCAATTGGAACCAGGAGGTAACCAACATTTTAGTCTCTTCTAATGCCTATATAAATCAACCTAACAATTAAAAGCAAACCTCTAGATACATATTTACAAATTGGATGGTTGTAGTAGGTGATCATCTGCTTTAATTTCTTCAAGTTCTGACCTGAAAGATTTAAGTACTCAACCCATTGTATGGTAAGGTCTGAGCCTTTCATTAATTATTACTCTCAGATTGAGCTTAAGGAAAGAAAGGTCATTTCCTTCAACATAGGACCCTAGATTTTGATGAGTATATATTGTAGTGTGTAAGGAAAGAATGCACAGTTTAAGAGTTGTTTATGACTGTTATCACTTTTTCTTGTGACTTCTATCGTAGAGCATATGCATGTAAAGCAATAAGAGCTACGAATATGTTGTTGCTTTGATAACTGCCCTTCCACTATTTCTATTGTTTTATTGTTTCTTGAGATATTTCTAACTTGGTGAATGTGAGCAATGAGCAGTTGGTGGTTCATGCCACGGCTGGGGCTGCTGCTGGGGCTTTGACTACTGCATTGACGATTCCACTCGATGTGGTGAAGACTAATGGCTGATGCTGGGGGAGTATCATAAGGTGAAGCTTAATTAGGTGATATTTATCTGATGCAACTGTTCCTGGACTAATGGCTGCTAGGGAGGCAGCGTGTGCGTCAGTTCACGGCACCAATCGTCTTGGTGCAAATTCTTTGCTTGACATTGTTGTTTTTGGTCGAGCTTGTGCAAATAGGGTTGCAGAGATCCATAGGCCTAGTAAGTTTTATCTATGCTCTAAAATATTGCATCCACATTTTTTTGTCAAATCCCATCCATATTGGCATATATCTTTTTTTTTTTTTTTTTAAGTTTAGATATCGGTTTGTGATAATTTTAAATATCGGTTTGTAATCGATGTCTAAAGTCTCAACTTAGGACATCAGTCTTATAGACATCGGATTTTAATCGATGTCTAAGGTATATTTTTTTTTTTGTGTGCATTTAGATTTATAACGATTGTAAGCCGTTCCAAATTCCGAGATTTTGGAACGGTTTGTAACCGTTCCAAATCCTGACATATAGAACGGCTTCTAACCGTTTAAATTCATTAACGACGCCTTGATTAGAGACGGTCGTTCAACCGTTTCATAGCCATTTAGGAACGGTTATAAACCGTTTCTAATTTCCATTTTTGTTGTAGTGAACTAATAATCTCACCACTAGATATGATTGATCTGGGTGGGCTTTTAGCGTATCTCAATTCTTGTCAGGTCAAAGGATATACACTCAAGTCAAGCCTTACACCGAGGTGCACACATGTTGAACATCTTAATTAGATTTGAAGGCATAAGCCAAATTTAATGAACCTGATCCTAAGATGTAAACCTCAAATGCTTTTCAAAACATTGATCCTCACAATAAATCAATTCATCCTGAGAAGCCTGTCTTGAAATTCATGTTGGTGATGATGACCAACTTGGCGAGAGCCGGATAGGGGCAAGAAGGGGCAGTAACTCCTCTCCCGCACCCACATCAATTTTTTTTCTTTTGTTATATGGATACCCTAAGCATTTGGGTGAATACTTGAGGTACCCCGATGTTTTCAATTTGATCACAGCCCTTTCCCCCTATGTTTTGGTGAATATTTGAGAGGCCCTTATGTTTCCAAACATGCTCCCTTTGGCCGATAAAATTGATGACAGCCCTTTTGACCATTTTGTGAATATTAGAGATGATGGCCTTGCTTGGTACACTACGAATCATTTGTATTTGCAAATGATTTGCACTGGCTAGGAATGATTTACTATTGTTTGGTAACCATTGAAAAATCTCTTGCGAATCTTTTTTTGTGATTAGTTGATCTTTGTAATAAAAAATTTCACTGTGATTTTGCAAATGATTTGCGGTATTTTTGTGTTGCAAATTATTTGCTGAAATTTCTTAAGAATTTATGTGATTCATGCAAATTTTTTGCATTGCAAATCATTTGCATTGTGTAACCAAGCATAACTAAAATAGATTTAAGAAAATTATTTGCATTTGTAAGTGACTTGTTGCATACCTAACACAGTCAACATGTATTTTCAGATGTACCCCTTTGACATTGTTACATCCCCCGAAAAAAAAAAAAACAAAAATCACAAACTCTTAGTCCAGCTTCAAATGCAGCCATTGTAAAGTAACTCTTGTGGTATATAAATTATTCCTTAACTTACCATTTGAATGTAGAGAATGGATTATGATTCTATCGACCCTTCAACATCGATGACCCTATACCCATATCTTGCTAGTAACCCACAATTGGGATGGTTGAGTTGGTGTTGTTGTAGATGTCTTTAATCTAGTTGTGTGCCTATGACACAGGCATCCTCTTTGGAGTTAAGGGAGTAAAAAGGAAAACAATAAAGTTGGAAGGACATTATTGAAAAAGAGGAAGAAAAAGAAAGACAATATAAAGTTGGAGGTTACTATTAAAAGAGTCCGACTAGCCTTATTAAGAATCCTTGGGCTCACCTTGTGGCATTCAAGAAAATGATCCAATGCTTCACAGTTGTAGAGGATCAAATTCTATGAACTCTAAAAAAAATCCCAAAAAAAATTATTTTTCAAAGTTGAATTTTAATTAAATCATGCTGGAGTAACATTAAAATTGACATTGATTCTCACATTGCTGTTGTGGAGGTGCATACATAGCCATAGATGCTTTTCATTTGTATCTCGATAAAACGCACATTTGGTTCCATACATACATCCACATCAACAATGTGAGAATCGATATAAATTTTAATGTTACCTTAGCATTTTCCATTTTAATTTTAAGTGTTGGAGTTATGTAGAAGATCGGTAGCCGTCCATTTTCAAAACCTTGGATCAATCTAAAAAGAAATTGTTTTTTGAATTTTATTTTGTTTTTTATCTAAGTGTTTAGATGAAACTTAGAGGGTTGTGGTGTTGAATTCCTAATGTGGCAATCCATTTGAGTAAAAATACCCTTAGTAAGACTTTAAAAAAAAAATTTAGTTAGTAAAGAGAATAGGAAACAAAATATTTAAAGTTGAAAGATTATTCTTAGAAATGAATATAAATGAGGCAATAAAGATAAAAGTTGTCCTTGAGATACATTCTTTTTTAGTATAATGATTGAGATTAAGGAGGGGAGATATATGTCATATTATACATAGGTTTGAGATTTATAATGAGAAATCCAGGATTTTAATTTCTTTCTCAATTGGTGAATCGCTCTCATCTCATCAATGGATTTAACATAATCCGAACCATAAAAATCTTGTTGTGTTTTGTGTTTGTGCATTTATTTTTTATCATTTTGGTAAATAAGATGTTTAATGCTTCGTTTTGGTAAATATTCGATATGTCACGCATATTTTGATAAATTTGTCATTATTATATTAGCATTTTTTCTCAAATTGTATCGAACAAGTTGAGGGAGATCCCACTTTTTTCTTCAGTCACAATTTGGAAGCAAGTTAACATAATATGAAAAGAATAATGATGAATGCATGCAGTCTTAACACGTAGCTGACATGGAAGGGGCACATAACCACGCATCTTTGTCCTATGAATCCCGCTGAAATGATTTATGGTTCTATGTCCTTACGACATCAGCCGCATACCCCATCGCATGCATTCATCACGACTCATATGGAAAATGTAGGTTGATACTCCCCCATCAAGATGACCATTGGGATGTTGGGCATTTCTGAGAAAAAATATGCCTAAAATATATATATATATATTAATCCTTAAGAGATTGAAAATGATTCCTAAGAAATTGATTTTTTCCTCAAATCCAACAGTCACGTTGAGGGAGAGCCTTAACCGTGGTTTTGGGGTTAGAAAAGTCCTTATAAATGAAGAAGTCTTTCATGTTGACTCTTTAACTTTTTCTTTTCCATGAGTATAGGTCCCACCAAAAAACTGGATAATTAAAACTGACGCTACTCATCTGGGGACTCCATCACTGGAAGGAACAGTTGGAGAAATTAAAAAAAAAAAAAATGAAATCACATAAAAGAAAAATACTTTCTAACTTGTTTGATACGGGCAAATGGGACTAAAATTCCACCTTTTCCCTATATAATATGTCACATTTTGAAAATAAGTTGCCAGTAAAGAGGAGTCTTCTGGTCTTTATGTTGACTTTTTATATTTTTCTATGATCATTACGAGTAGAGTGATATAAACGTAATCATTGTGTGTTGAAGAAGGTAATCTTCTTAGAATTCTACCCCCATTTTATTTCATGGGTAATGCATGTGACCCATCAACAATTGAGTGGTTAAAGTTGACTGTTAAGGTTTTTTTTTAGATTTCTTGATTCTTGGGATTTTCATGTATAATTCTCATTTCTCAAGAGTTTTGGTAGTAGATATATTTTTTAAGTGATAACGGCCATCTCCTGAGAGTCATGAGCTTTAGGATTTGGGTACCAAAATGAGTCGACTCTGTCTATAAGGAGTCTCAGAGTGATTTTGACTATGCCTAGACCATCTCAATGACTCGTTAAAATTTTGAAAATCTCTATGAACTTCTAAACCTCAAATGAGTCAATAAAAAAATCAGTTTCCATGCTCTCGCTTGAAAATAATTTACTTTAAGATTTTATAAATGTTTGAAACATTTATATATATATATATTTTTTTTTTTGATTAAAAAGATAATAGATTTTATTATGAGTGAAATTGAAATCCCTACATGAGTAGATGAGTCCTCAGGAGCGAGTTAGAAAGAAGGGTATGAGAAGCCAAAAGATGTGTCTGGCTGTTAAGCTTTCTTGTCATTTTTAGAGAAATCTATTCTTAGAAAGAAATCTCCATATCTAGATGCCCACTTCTTTGGCTCATGTGACTATCATCAAGTGAGAAATAAATAATATATTCTTGATTGGAGGTATAAAGCACAAGTCTCAACGTGCGTGGAATTTTTTAAATAAATAATACAATTAATTACTATTATAAATAGAAAATTTAAGTAATCACAATATATATAGTTTCAAATTTCAAAATTTAAAATCACAGTACAATTTTTCAATAATTTTCTCTATACAATAAATATTGCAAAAATATATTTATAAATTATGTCAATTGAACAACATCTTTTACACATATTATTGTTTTATATTCATATTTATGTTTAAATGCTTTAATCATATGTTGCATGTTATGGGCGAGAAAAAAAAGGACAGAAATATGATTGACAAATATTTTAAAAATAAAAAAATTAAGAAAAAAAAATACTAATAACTTATGAGCATTAGCCTTGGTCATGTTAGAGAATCAGTTATCATACAGGAGTGGATTAACGGTGGGGGGGGCACTTGCCCTCAAAAGAATTTTTAAAATTTATAAATATGCAGCCCTTATAATGAGCTGCTTTACTTGGATCCAACATCTCTTCTTTTCGCGCAGCATTGTCACTTGGTACCGCTTTTTCTTGGCCTACTTATCCTTCTAAAGATCCTTCACCCAATGGACCATCACATAATCCAAGAGATCAAACACTACAAATTAACACCCTCTTCATGTACTATCCTTATTGGGGTTCACTTCACTCATGTCTAAGTAATTGCATGGAAGGAAGGCCATAAAGCTATTGGAGACTCTAAACATCTAATTCGAAATAGTCAGGATATGATTATTGATTATTAGATGGATTGCTTACTGACAAAATATGTCTACTTTCTGACCAATTATGATGAAAACGTTGAAAGCATTCGACAATTGATAAAGATTAATTGTAGACAGGCCCTATTATTACTACTAATTGAAACCAATCTTTAATTTTTTTAGGAAATAAAATTAAGGTGTGTACCCATTTTCTAAACTCCAGAGCACCTATGTTTGGATTGAGAGAAATGGAGAGGAGAGAAGAGGAGAGAAAATAAATGAGTTTCTCTCCATTTATCTTGTTTGGATTGTTAAGTGGGAGAGAGAAGAGAAAATAATTGGAGAGAAAAAGAGAGAAAAAAAACAGTTAATTTTCTCTCTCCAAAAGTAGAGAGAAGAAGAGAGAAAAGGAGAGAAACCCATATAAAATATTTTATAATTCCAACTCTGCCCCTAAATCTCTTTTATGATATTTTAAAATTGTCCCAAATCTCTCCTATCAATCCCAACATGGTGGAGAGAAATTGAGTTTCTCTTCTTCTTAATGAGTTTCTCTTCTCTCTACTTCTCTCAATCCAAACATATAAGTGAATGCAAACAGATGGGGCAGAAACAAATAATTGTTTGAAACTGATCCATACTTTGAACTATAGAATCTACATATTACTTAGTTCAAATCACCAATTGTACCCAATCAGCCTTTAGAAAGACTAGAGGTCTGATTGCAAATTTACCCAAGACTGGTTCTCGGTCACTGGTTGCAAAACAATATGAACAGTATCACAATTTTATTTAATGGCCGAATTAACGGACGGACATGACAATCCAAACCCAAATTCATGCCTATGGGAAGGGAGCTTTGCAAGTTTAGAAAAAGAATAATTTAATCTCTGCACTTACGTTCATTGAAAACATAATTGTTCTCAAACATATGTAACAAAGTGGTAATAAGCTGTCTACAACAGCCCTTGGAATGAAACAGTTTACCCAACAAATAAGTATCACTGCTAATTACATGAATTATTAGAACAAAGCACACCATATTCCCTTGGTGTGGGATGGGAATCCATTTTCCCTCCCAGGGTAGAAAATCACTTTGGCAGAAAATTATATTCCAAGGAAAATACGAAATCAAATGCCTAAAATCACATTTTCCACAGAAATTCATTTTTCAACCATTTTCATGTGCAATCGAACAGATCATTAAGTTCATTTAATTTTTTTTTTCCTGGTCCAAGTAACGATGAATAACTTTGATTTTTCCTCTTATTTGATTAGAAGGCAATCAAAGTTGCTTTGCAATGTGTCAAACAAACTGGGCTATAGGTCTAAGCCCAACACTCGTAAACATAATTATTTTCAAAGCAATATCATCCTTGCATTATTTCAAATAAAATACAGAACAGAAACATAAAAGTTGTACTTACAGGCAGAACATAAAACTTTTCTCTAGAAATCAACAGAAATTAATACAATGCTATTAAAACAGAGTGCAGACTTTGTCCATCACATCCTCGATAAATCGAAAATAAGCGAATCTCCAAGTCTTCTTGAATACCAAAACACCAAACACACCCCAAAAGCCCACCACGACTCCGAGTGCCATGCTTATATAAAAGCTTTCCATTTCAATCCAATGGTCATCTTTACCTTCTTCTTCTCCATCACCATCATCAGAATCTCGAGATACTTCACCTTGTGTGCAGTTCACATTGAGTGGAGGTCCACAAAGTCCTTGGTTACCAATATAGCTGGACTCGTTGAAGCTTTGGAGCTGAGTGCTCGATGGAATTTTACCTGACAAGTTATTGTTTGACAAGTTCAAGACGGCTAAAAAATTTAACTTAGCCATGCTTTGTGGAATTACTCCTGAAAGATTGTTTAGTGAGAAATCAAGGGATTCCAGTGAACCCATGACACCAATCTTCTCAGGGATTTTTCCTGTCAAACAATTATCAGACAAGTTTAAGGATATCAATCCCAAAAGATACGTTAGCTCTTCAGGAATCTCTCCAGACAAATTGTTGCTTGAAAGGTCCATGCCAGCTACAAGTGTAAAAGTGTTTGTATATTCAAGCTCCATTCCTTTCGTCACCAACAATGTTTTCTCAACATATGTAACGGTACCATCACCAGCAATAAAATGCATTAACTGTAATTTTGGCTTGGTGGCCATAGCACTGAGATTGCTGAAACATTGTGGTATGGATCCTGATAGATTGTTATGTGCAAGGTCCAATATTTGAAGAGAAATGAGATGACAGAGTTCTTGAGGAATACCACCATTAAACTTATTTGAACGAAGGCCAAGAACTAACAGCTTTGGTAAATAAATCATCCATCTCGGTATGACTCCAGAGAATCCATTTTTTTTTAGGTCAATAATTAGCAAATCTGAGCAATTTTCAAAAGATGTACGAAGTTCTCCAGAGAGATTATTGTTGCTCAAGTGCAACGAATTGAGCCCAAGTAGAGACCCCATAGAGCTTGGAATATTTCCTGTTAAATTGTTGGCCCCCAAATTTATGACGGAAAGATCTGACCAATACATCCAGCAATCAGGAATTTCACCCGATAGATGATTTTTTGAAAGATCAAGAAATCGCAAATAATTTCTGTTGTTCCCTGAATTGCATAAGAAGTTAGAAATAGGTCCCGAGAATGAATTGTTAGAAAGATTCAGTATGTCTATATAGGGAGAGACATGGTGGGGTAGTGGGCCCTCAAAGTTGTTGGACTGCAAGAAAATCCTACAAGAAGTTCCACCAGGATCACACTTGTAAAACTTGGGCAACTTCCCCTTGATCTGGTTGTGGGAGAGGTTTAGAAAGGAAACTCGGTTGGACAAATTCCAAAACCAAGTGGGAATGGTATCTGAAATTCCAGAGTTAGATAAGTCTAGTGTACGAAGACCCTTCTGTGTACGAAGCCAAGCTGGAAAGGTAGATAATTGGACAGATCCCAACTGTAAAAAACTGATTTGAAAAGGAGGAATCCAGTCTAAGCTCACATTTAAAATCAATGAGCTTGAATCCACTGCTAGTTGCATTAATCTGGTGAGAGTGGCAAAGTGAATTTCAGACACAACACCCTCAAATAGATTACCAGAGAGGTCTAATATCTCTAGTTTTGAAAGGCTTCCAAGACTTTTGGGAATAGGGCCAGAAAAGGAGTTGTGGCGAAGAGACAAGTAGTCTAGATTTTTAAACTGGCCTAGTGGTTGATCAGGCAATGGACCTGAAAGTTGGTTGTCGGACAAATCTAAATACTCCAAACTACCTCCCATGCATCCAGATAAAAATCCAGATATCTCTCCTTTTAATTTGTTATTGCTCAAACCTAATCTCTGCAAATTGCAAAGATTTCCCAAGGTTGTTGGTATCCTTCCTTCAAAGTAACAACGGGATAGGTCAAGACTCGTGATTGAAGTGACGTTACCGATAGTGTCCGAGATTGTACCTTGGAGATTATAATTGAAGCTGAGATCCAAGGATTCAAGACTCGTAAAGTTATACAACCAGTAAAAATTGGTGGAGTTAAAATCGTTATTAAAAAAATCAAGGTATCTGAGTTTAGTCAAGTTTTGAAGAGCTCCAGGAATTGGACCCTCTAAACCTGTTTGCGTAAGTTTAAGGGAGACAAGGTCAGTAAGACTGAACAACCAGTTAGGCATCCGATTATACTCAAAAGAGTTTAATGAAAGATCAAGGACAGCAAGAGATGTAAAATTCACATAAGGAAGAGTATGATGAAGAGGGACAGAGAGAGAACAAAATGGTAGGTGTAACTCAGATAAAGAAGGGAGCATATTGATTACCTGCAACCAATGATCAGATGCCTTTCCGAGGTACACCTCATTCAAGCCAAGGTATCGCAGAGAAGAGAGACGAGAAAGCCATTGAAGATTCTCAACATCTAAATCACCAGGAGAAGTTGACGACAAATCAAGGTAACGCAAACTTGAGAGATTTCCAAGTTGATGAGGAATTGTGCCGCTGAAACCAGCTACAGACAAGTCTAGATATCTCAGATTATCGAGCGATCCGAGGAACTTTGGAATTCGAATTCCACCAAAATCATTACCGCTTAGGTCTAAGTAATTCAGATATTTCAACTCCAACAGAGAAGGACTTAACGTACCACCCAACGTTGATCTCTTGTAAAAACCTCTTAGGTGTAGGCCAACAACACGATGGGTGGTGTTGTGGCAATGTACACCTTTCCATGTCTTACAACAATCTTCACCAGAAGACCAAGAGGAGAGCAGATTTGAAGGATCTTTGAGACCTTGTTTGAACCTCAACAGAGCTTGTCTCTCTCTTTGTGTGCAAAGCACGTCTGGATTTGAAAATGAACCGAAAGTGAACTTGATATTGGTGTTGGCAATGAAGAAAAACCCAAGAAGAAGAATTACTGTGGATGTATCCATCACGAATAACTATTACTAATTAGAGAGATGAGAATGTCTCAATAAGATTAGTATTTAGTCCTATATATAGGCTAATGTTCATACATACAGAAGGACTTTCATAGTCTCAAACACGAGAGAGAAAAAAAACAAACAGGAAAACAGAATTTCCTGGGGATTGGTTAAAGTTTCCCATGGGTATTAATTCTAAAAGCATATATTTAGATAATATTGGTGGACATCACAAATTAGGATTTAAAATGAGTCGGTTTTTATTCAAAATCCGAGTGATCTGAATTCAATTCTTAGCGTACTTGATTTCTTTAAGCATATCCTAATTAAAATATGGGTCGATGACCCGAGTCGAATAAGAGTTGGATACCAACTCATCCCTATATCCGAATGATATATTATTTTGTATATTATATGTTATATTTTAATATTTTTTTAATCTATCATCATTAACAAATGAGTATTAAGTGTAGTGGTCAAACTTCTTCTCAAATAGTAAGATGTTTTAAGCGAAAATCACATTTTTTTAATAAATTACTTTGTAATAATTTAAAATTATCCGATCCAAATCAATTAATTTAGTTGGATTGGATCCGAATTCGGACTCGAATTAAAAATCTATATATGAATATGAGTAGACACATATCCAACCAGAATATTTTAAGTCTTATCACAAACATTTTGGATGGAGTAAATAGAACATTTTCCATTTTTACGGTTCTTGTACATTAGGAAAATATGATTTTCATATATATGTTTATCCTTTTTTCATATATTTTTGGATGCTTTATGGTCATAGACACTTAAAACGAATTCCCTATACTTACCCATTTGAACTATTATTAGATTTACTCTTGTGGTAGCTCGGGAAGATCTAACTATCTAAATTATTATAGAGAAATTTATCAAAATGGGCAATTTTGCAAACTTATTTATCAAAATGGAGTACTATACGTCTTATTTACCAAAACAGTAATTTACCATTTTGATAAATATTTTATTTTACCAAAATAATAAAAATAGCAATTTCCATATTTTTGCTATCGAAAATACTTTTTTTTGTCAAAAGTATCCTTTTGAAGGATTCTTTTGACAAAAAAAAGTATTTTCAAAGGATACTTTTGACAAAAAAAAGTATTTTCGATAGCAAAAATATGGAAATTGCTATTTTTATCATTTTGGTAAAATAAAATATTTACCAAAATGGTAAATTACCGTTTTGAAAAATTAGATGTATAATACTTTGTTTTGGTAAATATTCGATATGTTGGGCATGTTTTGATAAATTTACCATATTATATCTGCATTTTTCTCAAATCATATTGAACAACTTGAGGGAGAACCCTCATTTTTTTTCAGTCACAATTTGGAAGGAAGTTAGCATAATATGGAAAGAATAATAACGAATGCACATGGTCTTAATACGCAGTTGATGTGACAAGGGCACAAAACCGCATATCTTTTTCTTGTGTATCTCCGATGAAAATGATCTATGATTTTGTGCCCTTACAATATCAACCGCATGCATGCATCACGACTCATATGGAAAATGTAGGTAGATACTCCCCCATCAACCTGACCATTGGGATGTTGAGAATTTCAAAGAAAAATATATGCCTAGAAAAAAAAATGTTAAGATTGAAAATGATTCCTAAGAAATTGGTTTTTTCCTTGAATCCAAACGGTCGCATTGAGGGAGAGCCTTAGCAGTGGTTTTGAGGTTAGAAATGTAGAAGTCTTTCATGTTACTCTTTAGCTTTTTCTTTTCCATGAGTACAGGACCCATCAAAAACTAGATGATTAAAACTGACACAACGCATTTGGGGACCCATCATTTGAAGGAACAATTGGAGAAATTTAAAAAAAAAAAAAAAAAAATGGAATCTTCAAAAGAAAAATACTTTTTAACTTGTTTGATACGGTCAAATGGGATTTAAATTCTACCGTTTCTCTATATGATGTGTCACATTTTGGAAATAAATTGCCAGTAAAGAGGAGTCTTTCTAGCCTTTATGTTGACTCTTTATCTTTTTCTTTTTCTATGATCATTAAGAGTATAGCTATATAAACGTAGTCATTACGTGTTGAAGAAGGTAATCTTCTTAGAATTCTACCCTTTGTTTTTTTGGTCCATGGGTAATGTACGGGACCATCAACAATTGAATAATTAAAGTTGACTGTTAAGATTTATTTTTTAATAAATTAGTTTGTACTGATTTAAAAATATCCGACTCCAATCAATTAATTCAGTTGGATCAAATTTGGATATGGGTTTAATGAAAGTAAAATAATAATAATAATAATTTGGATATGATTTGAACCTAAATTAAAAATCCAGATATGAATATAGGGTAGACACATATCTAACCCTAACCCGACCCATTTTAAGCCCTATCACAAATATTTTTTATGGAGTAAATAGAATATTTTTCATTTGCTACGGTTCTTTTGCACTTGAAAAATGTGATTTTCATATGTATGATTGCTTGTTGTTACTGAAATCATCATGATAATTCTGGTTTATCATTCAATATATTGTCTTTAGAAATTGTTACATCCCTGTACAAGAATCATCTTTGATTAAGAGCTATTTGATTCTTTTAATCATCTTTAAGTCGTTACCAAATTATCATTTACTATGAACATTTTATGCTACTACATATACATACTTTGTCAAAGATATTTTCGTTCTGTATATTAATTTCTCAACGACACAAAATAAGCCATTATTATGCCTTTTATATGTATAGGGTAGCGTTATTTTGACAAAATCCTATGCAACATTCTAGACAAAGAATTTTGTCTTATATGGGTTAAAAATTTTAGAATTGGCTGATTTTTTGTGAGGATGATCACTATGATGAGAAAATCATCCTCACAAAACATCAGTCAGTTCTAAAATGTCTAATCCTAGTTTATAAATTGAAGAATCGTGAACCGTCAATTTTTTACCATTAGTTTGTAACCACTTTTCATAGGGTTAGAAGTTTTAGAATTAGGTGATTTTTTGTGAGGATGATCTACTTACCATAGAGATCATCCTCGCAAAAAATCATCCCATTCCGAAACTTTTTAGTCATATAAGACAAAACTTTATCTAAAATGTTATTTAAGATTTTATCAAAATAACCCGACCTATATATATAATTGTCCTACATGGAAAGACAGTTTCAAAATGGGCTGATTTTTTGTGAGGATGGTCTCTATGGTAAGTAGATCATCCTCACAAAAAATCACCTAATTCTAAAACTTCTAACCCTATGAAAAGTGGTTACAAACTAACAATTAAAATGAACAATTCACGATTCTTCAACTTGTAAACTGGGACTAACAATTTCAGAATGAGCTGATTTTTTTTATTTTTATGATGATCCCTTGCCATAGAAATCATCCTCACAAAAAATTAGCCCATTTTGAAACTTTTTGCTCATATATATTCTTTTAGTAATTTTCATCAAATGAGCATTTGCCTTCTTCTTTTTTTCATGTATTTCTGGATGATTTGCGGTCATAGACACTTAAAACGAATTCTCTCTACTTACCCCTTTGAACTATTATTAGATTTACTTTTGTGGTAGCTCAGTAAGATCTAATTATCTAAATTATTATAGAGAAGTTTAATAAAACATACAACTTTTCAAACTTATTTATCAAAACAGAGCACTATATGTCTTATTTACCAAAATAGTAATTTACCATTCTGGTAAACATTATTATTTTACCAAAATGATAAAAATAGTAATTTTAATATTTTTGCTATTGAAAATATTTTTTTTGTCAGAATGTTTCTTCTAACATTATATAAAATGCAATCTGACTTCATGTCAAAAAGATCCTTCTGACAAAAAGAATATTTTCGATAGCAAATATATGAAAATTAATGTTTTTACCATTTGGTATGATAAAATTTTTATCAAAATGGTAAATTATCATTTTGATAAATAAGATGTATAATGCTTCGTTTTGGTAAATATTCGATATGTCGCTCATATTTTGGTAAATTTACCATTATTATTGTAGATACGTGATTTTCGTCATTAGGATGGTCACATCTACTAAGATTTGGAGTCGCCACCATTCATGTTGTAAGTGGGTGTGAATGGTTACCCCATGTCCATTTTTCAAAAAATGACATTTTTGACATTTTAGTGGCTCACGATGGATAAGGGGTAATCAAACCTTGAGATTCGGGATAAGCGGCTCGGTTGGAGAAAATGGAAGATGTTAGGCACCATTTTCTCCCCGCCAAGTGACGGTAACCTCAAAGAACTCAGTCATTTTGATTTTTTAAAAAATGAAAATAAAAGTACCACGTGTGTGCATTTGTACCCTAAATAAGAGCTTACTTTCGGCTCGATTATAGGATCATTCCATTGATGGAAATGATCCTTATAAACTTTTGCCTTGAGGACTATTCACCCAAAGTCCATCTAAAAATAAAATGAAGAGAAGAAGGGGTAATAGAAGAGGGTAGAGAAGGAGGGAGGAGGGGGTGTTCTTTGAACCCACCTTGATGTTTCACCATTTTCTTCCCTTACTTTTCCTCATCTTCTTCTTTAATTTCTTCTTGAGTTGAGTCCTTAATGAGTCATGAGAGTATAATTCTTTTTAGATTAGTATGAGAGAGTAGAAAAGAGATGAGTAGAGAGTTGAGAGTAGAGAGTAGAGTGATTTTTGTGAGACTTTGTAAGTGATTTTTTTTTAGTGAGAGTTGGGAACCATTTTTAGAAAGAGGATGGTGGTATTTATAGATGTTGAAAAGTTATTTTAGGGATATAATGGGGTAAAGTGGGGAAGAATAGAGAATGACATATGTTTTAAAGGTGGAGGGTATGAAATTAAGAGTTGAGAGAGGGGTAAATATGAATGAGGGTAAATGGGTTGTGTTTTGATCCAAATGGTTTGGATCTTACTCAAACCATTTGGGTGGAGTGTTTGGTGAGGTGAGATGATGGGTATTTAAGAGGGTGATTAATTGATTGAGTGGTGTTTGGTTGAAGAGAATGGAGGGTGTAAGAGGGTGGTTGGGAGGATGAGGGAGATGGTGACATGTGACAAGATATGTGGATGTAAAGGGTTTAGATTTAATTGATGGAAGAGATTAAATATTTAATTTGAGAGAATGAGTGTAGGTTTAGGTTGTAGAGATGAGTTTATAAGAAATGATGATGGTAGATTAGGGAGATGTAAAATGATGGTAGGTTAGGGGGAGGTGTGGGTTAGAGGCGTTTGATTTGAGAGAATAGGGGTTAGGGAATTATAATAGTAGGTTAAGGGAGGGTGTGGGTTGATGTGTTTGATTTGAGAGAATAGGGATTAAGGAATTATGATGGTAGGTTAGGGGAGGGTGTGGGTTGATGTGTTTGATTTGAGAGAATGGAGGTTTATAGGGACTAATGAGGGTAGGTTAGGGGAGGGTGTGGGTTGATGTGATTTTTTAGAGAAAAAGTGATGTGGGTAGTTAATGTTTTAAAGAAAGGTGATGAAGTGGGTGGTTTGATGAGGGAGGTAAGAGGGAATGATGACATGTGTCATCTTTTGATGATAAAAGAGTGATTGGTTGGTGTGGGTTGTGATTTATGGGTTAGGGTTATGGATTGAATAATGAATTTGATATGGATAATTATTTGTGGGCTTTGTAGTGTTGGGCTTGGATTTTAGAAAAGGTTTTGGATTTTAGGGATTGATTGAGGTTTATTTTGGAATGGATTTTGAAGGTGTAGATTGGTTTTAGATTTTAGGTGATGTGGGATTAGGTTTAAGTTAGGGTTAAGATGAGGAAAATAGATTTTAAAGAATTGAGGGTTTATGGGCCTTAGGTGGGCTTAGATTTTTTCGGATTTAGAGATGGAGCGGTGAAGGGATAGGCATGGTAGGCGTCCCAAGTCTCGTTTTTTAATTTTATTTATTTTTTTGTGATTTTTGAAATTATTGGTTTGATCAAGATGCCACGTGTTGGCAAATCAGGCTTTTTAGGGCCTGTCAGTAAATTTTATTGAGAATTCATCATTTTCGATTTTGGGAATAGTGCGACGAATATTGAGAAAGCGTAGGATAGGCCAAGCCCTTTTGGTGGGTCTCCTAGACCATAAAGAGGTCTTAGGGGCATTGGTTTGATCAAAAAGTCACTTTTTAGTGATTTGGGCCTTTGAGGTCCGTTGGCGAATCCTATTGAAAAATTAGTATTTTTGGATCCTTTCGAATGTGGGCCCGCCCAATTTGGGGTGTCTACAATTATATCTATTTTTTTTCTCAAAGCGTATCGAACAAGTTGAGGGAGAACCCACATTTTTCTTTAGTCACATTTTGAAAGTAAATTAGTATAATATGAAAAAAATAATGATAAATGCACGCAATCTTAATACGTGACTGACATGTCAAGAGCACAGAACCGCACATCTTTTCCTATGCATCCTGATAAAAATGATCTATGATTTTGTGCCGTTACCACATCAACCGTATGCATTCATCATGACAATACTCACCCATCAACATAACCATTGGGATATTGGAGATTTTTAAGTAAAATATATGCCTAGAAAAAAAAATGTATAAATCACTAAGAGATTGAAAATAACTCATAAGAAATTAGTTTTTTTCTCGAATGCAGACGGTAATGTTGAAGGAGAGCTTTAACCATGATTTTGATTTTGAGGTTAGAAAAGTCCTTGTAAATGTAGAAGTCTTTTATGTTGACTCTTAACATTTTCTTTTCCATAAGTATAGGACCCACCAAAAACTGGATAATTAAAGGGACCCATCATTTGATGGAACAGTTGGAGAAATTAAAAAAAGAAAATGGAGTCCATAAAAGAAAAATACTTTTTAACTTGTTTGATACGGTCAAATGGGACTAAAATTCCACCTTTTCTCTACATGACATGTCTGCCACTAAAGGGGAATCTTTCTAATCTTTATGTTGACTCTTTTATCTTTATCTTTTCTATGATCATTACGAGTAGAGTGATATAAACGGTAGTCATTGCGTGTTGAAGAAGGTAAGCTTCTTAGAATTCTACCCCTTTGTTTCGATGGGTAATGTATGGGACCCATACTAATGATCCTTCACCCATCATCACGTAATCCAAGAGATCAAACACTACAAATTAACACCCTCTTCTTGCACCATCCTTGTTCATCAGACCCAAACTACTAATTACCTTGGGCTGACATGGTTGAAGAAGTTGTAACTTCTTTGTTTTTCAAAATTCTCACTTAGGCTCCCATGGTTTTAAAACTTGTCCGGGATCGAGATGTATTATCCAAATTAACTTGGTATCTAAGCTGAACGAGACTAACTCACAAAGTCACTTTTTTAATCGAGATTTAGGATTCACGTTCAATTTTTTGATTTTTTGACCAAAACATCTCAAACGTATCAAAAAATTCATCCGAGATGACTCAGTTTCTAGCTTAGATGAGATGCAAAACCGAGTTTTAAAATCATGTTTAAACCTCTTTTTGTCCAGCCCATAAAAAAAAAATCTGATCTTTTATCCAAATTCCAATCACCAACTCATTACTTTTTTTTCAAGCAAGGAAAAATAGTTTTGTTGGGATGATGCCCAATTCCAAGGCTCCAACCAAGCCAAAGTGAAAATAGTCAGCCCATTAATTTATGTTCCTCAAGCTTGAGCCCCTCTCAAGTGCACAGGTCTTAGTCAGCCCATTAATTTATGTTCCTCAAGCCTGAACCCCTCTCAAGTGCACAGGTCCAAAATTTTCAAATATGTCTGCGCAAAGCCTATGGTCCAATGAGTTGTGCACATAATATCTAATATGTCCCTATATTTATTTGTGTAAGAAAAACAAAAATAAAATGTGAGAAATTTTTCTACCATTGTTGGTTATGGGAATCACAACTTAAGGCCATTGGTTCAAGATGAGCCCACTAGAGCCCAATAAAGGTCATTGCCAATGACTATTCCTACAAAGACGTCAGCATTGATCTTGTTTGTTCTGGTCCATTGTAGACCATTTCTTTATTTTATCATTTTCAGATTAAAATCAGTTAGCTTTCAATCTAACCTAAAATCGATAATTGGCCCATCCGAGTTGAGCGTATCGCTCCTACACACAAGAACATATTGTCTATATCTCTCTCAGGAAGCAATCAAGAAGAATTCTTCTTTTCATCATTGGAATGGCATTGATACTGATATTCATTTCATGACAAACACGATGAACAATTCAATCATTGAAGTGAGGATTGTTCATATCTAAATGTAATCGATTGCAAGTTCTTTATTCACAGGATCGTGCGATTGTGGACGGGTGTTAGAGAATCGGTTAATGTATTGTATTACAATGTATGTAAAAGTACCAAATCATCGTTAGCATTAGATCAAGTTGTTAACCACCTTCTTTATTAACTAATAATCTCACCACCAGATATGATTGATCTAGGTGGGTTTTTAGTTTATCTCAATTCTTGTCAGGTCAAAGGATAGACACTTTAGTCAAGCCTTACATTGAGGTGTACATATGTTGAACATCTTGATTTGATTTGATTTGATTTGAAGGCATAATCCAAATTTAATGAGCCTTATCCTAAGATGTAAACCTCAAATGCCTTTCAAAACATTGATCCTCACAATAAATCAATTCATCCTGAGAAGCCTGTCTTGAAATTCATGTTGGTGACGATGATCAACTTGGTGAGAGCCGGATAAGGGCAAGAAGGGGCAGTAGCTCCCCCCTACACCCACATACTTTTTTATTTTTTTGTTATATAGATACCTCTAAGCATTTGGGTGAATACTTGAGATACCCATGTTTTCAATTTGATCACAGCCCTTTCCCCCTATGTTTTGGTGAATATTTGAGATACCGTTGTGTTTTCAAACATGCCCCCTTTGACCGATAAAATTGATAACAGCCCTTTTGACAATTTTGTGAATATTTGACATGATGGCCTTACTTGGTACACTACAAATCATTTATATTTGCAAATGATTTGCACTGGCAATGAATGATTTACTATTGCTTGGGAACCATTGAAAAATCTATTGCGAATCTTTTTTAATGATTAGTTGATCTCTGCAATAAAAAATTTCATTGTGATTTTGCAAATGATTTGCGGTACTTCTTGTGCTGCAATTTCTTAAAAATTTATGTAATTCATGCAAATTTTGTGCAATGCTAATCATTTGTATTGTGTAACAAAGCCTCAATACAATAGATTTAAGAAAACTATTCGCATTTGTAAATGATTTGTTGCAGACCTAGCACGGCCGACATGTATTTTCAAATGTACCTCTTTGACATTGTTGCAACCCCCCTCCCCCAAAAAAGAAAAAAAAAAAAACACAAAAACTCGTAATTTTTCTATCCGACTCATACTAGTCAATTTCAATTTCTTCGACCTCTATAATAGATTAATTTTAATCTATTTAACCTTATCTTCAATCGATCACTTTGAATCTCACATTAATCCTTTATTGGAAATCGTAGAATTTTCCTTCAAATAACGTCATCATTTTCTATATCAAAAAATCAATCTTGTTATTTAGGTTTGATGATTAAAGTAGATTAATATTCAGGTTATAGACGAAGTTTAAAAAGAAAAAAAAATTACCCAAAGAGTTGTGTAGACACCCAAATTTGAGCGGGCCCTTGACGCAAAGTGCCCAAAAATAGCAAAAATCGGAATGGGCTTCGAAGCCCAAACCTACAAAAATCTAATAAATTTTGTCATCTTATTTTTAATAAACGACCCAAGGCCCTTCACGTGGCCCACGGACCAAATCCCTTACCCAACTCAACTCAATCCAACATAAGCCCAAATCCATTATCCAAACCTATTCAACTCGACCCAAACTCATTCCTATTCAACCAACAACCGAAGCCCAACCAAACACTCTACCCAAGTCCAAACCATTTAACCCAAGCCCAATTCTCTACCCAAGCCCAACATCACAACCAATCACCACAATCATCAAGGTGTGATCCATGTCATCACCCCCTTTCACCTCTCTCATCTAATCAAATCAACCAACTCCATTACTTCTCTCCAAAAATTAATTCAACCCATAACCCTATCATAACCTATCATATCCATTCTCTCAAATCAAACACTTATAACCTATCACCCTCCCCTAATCTACCCCCATCATTCCTTACAAAACCTATCTCTACAATCTACACCTATACCCATCCTCTCAAATCAAACACCCATCCTTTCATATCAATTCATCTCAACCCTTCATTTCCACCCACTTTGACACTTGTCATCATCTCCCTCACCCTCCCAAAATATCATCAACCACCTCATTAAATCACTCATTCTCTTAAATCAAACATCATTTAATCACAACTACTACCTTAAACTCACCTCACCAAACACTCAACCCAAATGGGTTGGGTTGGATCCAAACCATTTGGGTCAAAACTCACCCATTTAACCTTCTTACACAAATACCCCTCAAGCCCCATCAATTTACACATACCCTTCTCTTAAACCCCACACCATTCTACCACTTCTCATTATTTCACCCAATTCTACCCCTCAAAATAACTCACAACCTCTATAAAAACCCCATCACTCTCAACTCTCAATCCCTAATGAAAATTTGACAAAAAACTCTAAAAAATCACAACTCACCTCAACTCTCTACTCTTACTCTACTCTCAACACCCAACTCTCAACTCTCAACTCTCAACTTTCTCTCAAACAAGTCAAGCAAGGAAAAAAGAAATCAAAGAAAGTCAAAGGAAGTCAAGGAAGGAACAAGGTGGGTTTGGACCAAGAACACCCCCCTCAACTTCTCTCCTCTACTCTTCCCTTTCTCTACACTTTTGCACACACCACTATGGTCTAAATCACCCAAGGGCCCCTTCTTCATAAGGGTGCCCTCAATGATTTGAACCTATATCGAAAGCCCCTTACACTTGAGGGCACACATCAAATGTTTTTTTTTTCTTTTTTTTTTCTTTTAATTTCATTTTCTTTATTTTAAAAAACTGAATCCGAGGTTACCACCTATGGTGGATGGAGTAAGGTGCCTAACACCTTCCCTACTCCATAAATGGACCCCCTTACCTTGAATCAAGGTTGGACCAAATGTGCTCTATCCATATGTGAGTCATCAAATGTCTAAATGACATGTTTTTCAAAAAATACAAATTCGGGTGACCATTCACACCCAATTCCGCATTTGAATGGTGGCGACTCCAAAACACCCCAAAGTGGAGGGATGTTTTTAAAACTTTGAAAATCCCGTGTCCACAAGTTGAATATGACTAGTGTTAGGAAGAGAAATCAAAAGGTTATTCGTTTCAAGTTAAAGAAAAATGTGTTGTGATCATTTTACATTAATCATTTAGAGAAGACCGAGATCAAAGGGCCATGTAGGAGTTTTGGTAAATATTTGAGATACTCTATGGTGCCCCCTTGAATTAGGTCTTCTCTAATAGACTAGTGAGAAATGACGTAAATTTTATTTTCTTCAAACTCTAACTAAAAGTCCTTGAATTTTCTCCCCAACAACCCCCCATCCAAAGGGTTGAAGATGACTAGTGTTAGGAAGAGAAATCAAAAGGTTATTAGTTTCAAGTTGAAGATAGCATATTGTTATCATTTTACATTAATCTATTAAAGAAGACCGAGATCAAAGGGTCATGTAGGCGTTTTGATAAATATTTGAGATACTCTACTGTGCCCCTTGAATTAGTTCTTCTCTAATAGACTGGTGAGAAATGACGTAAATGCTCTTTTCTTCAACTTCTAATCAAAAGGCTTTAAATTTCTTTGGGTTTGCAATTTTTAATGAAAATCATTTTCTCACCTGTTCTCCAAGTCAATAAATATATTCAAGTCAGGGTCGGTTTCCAAGTTTTAAAACATAATATCAACTATTAACTTAATAGTTGTGTTGCATAGGATAGTAGGATACCATTGTTAAATTCTTAATTATATTATTTAATTAACATTATCTTTTAAGTAAGTAAAGATCGATTCAAAGGGAAAGGACCGACCAATCACAAAGGGGACTAAAGTCTTAATAGTGTGTGCCTTTTAATAATTTGGGATCATCCTCTTGTACTAAGTAAACAAAAGAGTTTAATTAACTAATGATTCAGATACCTCATATATGTACTTTGATAGGGGAACACATCAAAGATCTCCAATTGGAGGATTATATCAAACAAAAATTGCCACCAATGCCGTATTATTTATAATAATAATACAAAGTCTTTGAATCCTTTTTATTATTAATAATTAATAAAATAATATGTATCGAATGATTGTGATTCTTGAAGAACCACGTTTTCTTGCTTGCATATGAAAATTTAAAGGGTTACGTACTGAAGTATACAAGTTGCCATTAACGTTATAGAATGGCTTAAGATTAGATTCAAAAAATATTTATAAAGAAATTCCAAACTATTTACTTATCAACAACAAATGTTCAATTCCACCAAATAAATAAAAAGAGTCGTGATAATATGACGCCCCCCATTAAAACATGGTACTATCACAAAACCGTAGATCATTAGTCTCGAGATACACAAGAATTTTTTTTTATGATTATGTGTATCCCAAGGTAATTGATTTACAATTTTGTGATGAGGACGTAGGGGGGTGTGTGTCAAAAGGGGACATCAGAAAATCATTACACCAAATATATATATATATATATGTAACTGATGCCATGTTATGCATAGTCATAGATGTTTTCACTTGCATCTCGAGAAAAAGCATCTATGGCATTGCCACATCAACTCAGTGTCGATTGTAGTGTCTTGCGAAGTCACCCTAGCACTCTTCAAACTATTTAAATTAATAACAAAAATGTTTCTTTCTAAATGGTAAAAAACTATTGGTAATTATCGGAAATACCCCTAATATTAATTTGGTGAAATATAAATGTTTCCCTTGTTATTTAACTGTTTATTTTTAAAATAAAAATAATTTTCACGTATAATGAAAAAAAATGTGATTTGGTAAACATTTTGGAATGTGTACTGCGCTGAAAATTTCAACATATCTCATTAAAGAATTTTGGGATAATAATTTTCAATATGAAATTCCATAATCTCTCTCTTCAATAAAACAAAGGAAAAAGGGAGAAGAATCCATTTATCAGTGAGGATGTCATAAGAAAATATTAGTGTGGCAATAGAATTTTTATAAATTTATTAAGATAACAAATGTCCTGAGATTTTTGGTGGCAGTAACAAGCTTGTAGTGTACTTGCAAAAATTCCCGAAATACTTCATATTTCCATCAAAGAATATAAATGAAGAGGCATCAACTAACGATTTGATTTTACTTTAGATGGCTATAAGCCTATAACATGTATGAGAATTGGTGTGGCTACAAGGAAAATTTCGTCTATTCTCCAATAAAAAAAATTACAATTATAAATATTTATTCCATTAATGGATGCTATGTCAAAGGGTTTTCTTATTGGATTGCTTAAGAAAAAGGTTTTCGTTGAAGAATTAATCAAAATAAAACAAATAAAATAACTCCACTAAAAATTGTCTCATTCTGATAATTATAAATAAAGAACAAACAAAAGACCTTTATTTTAATGGGTTGTTTTATAAAGGAATTAGTTGACATTGGAGTTGTCCTCTGAAGTTTAAACTTCTATGCCAAATTTCTTTACTAATTATTTTATTAATTTAAATAAATAAACTAATTAATTTTGGTTATAATTTTTAGTCAGCTTGTTTATTTTTATTTATTAAAAAAAAAAACACTAGTGGTATCGCACATGAATCTTAAATTCCATGGGAATTAATCATGACATAATAAAAAATGTGACTCGTTTGATTGTTTTGTTTAGAGGATGTTTTACCAAAATGGGCGAGTCTTTTGTTGAAGTTAATTACCGGCATAAACTTATTTTCAAAGTATGTATCAATAAGAATATATATATGTTTGGGTATTTATATATTTTTACCAAAAGGGTACTTATTGTATGATCACTTTTGTGGTTTTATTTTTATACACTTACCCTTTTAGAAAAAATCAGTCCATTTGTATGAAATTTAGAAGAAGGTATAAAGGTAAATTCAGTCAAATATACCCATTTTGATACAACTAAATAAATACAAAAAATGCATATACATATTTTGACTAATACTTTAAAACCACATCTAACCATTAATTTGAGAATTATACATGTCCATTCTATATTTTCCCCTTGCTTATATATATATATATAATAGGTTGTTCTGTAGCTAAGATTCCTCACCAAAGTGTTTTGTCCTATATAGTCTAAAAGTTTCGGAATGGACTGATTTTTTTGTGAGATTGATCTCTATAGTAAGGAGATCGTCATCACAAAAAAACAAGTCTAGTATGAAAACTTCTCACCCCATAAAAATTATCTACAAATTAATGATAAAAAATTAATGGCTTTAAACTATTTTTATGGGGTTAGAAATTTTAGATTGAGCTGATATTTTGTGAGGATGATCTCTATGATCATATTCACAAAAAATCAACCCAATCCAAAACTTTTGACACATATATGATAATTTTTAGTTCTCTATCATTGACTATCAAACTAAAATCTTAAGGTATAAGGAATGCTAACATCCAAGACCTCATGTAGACATTAACATTATTTACCATATTTTTTTCAATAATACCCCTACTCATTTTGTCTTTTAGTGAAAAAACAATAGTATATTAGTCTTTTTAGATAATAAATGTTATAGATACTTATTTGTTAGATTTAATGTTTTGTTTATAATAAGTACTTTTACAATTAATGTAAACAAACATTTATTATATAAAATACTAATATATTCCTATCTTTTTTACTAAAAGACAAAATGAATATAAGTATAATTGAAGAAAAAAATTATGATGGACAACATATGCAACTATAGGGGAATACTAATGTTCGAGACATTTATTATATTGGTATTGATTACCAAAATATTTATTGCAAATAAGACATTTAAATTTAAAGATTAAAATACTTCAATATTTATTGTATTAAAAAATAATATAGTCTTATCTTTTTTAATAAATATTTTTTAAAAAATAATTGATATTATTGAAAAGTACATGTGGTAGAGAGGTAAAAGAGGGACCTTAGCTAACATTGTTCACTACATTCATTGTCCAATAATACTCTTCCCTATATTGTCTTTTAGTAAAAAAGACAAGGGAATATTGATCTTTTAAATATTTAATAATGAATAATGCTAAAGTCATTAAAATGTACATTGATTTTACATTTTGATATGGTGATGCACACATAACCATAGATATTTTTCATCGAGATACAAGTGAAAGCATCTATGGTTATGTGTGTGCCACCACATCAAAATGTCAGAATCAATGCACATTTTAATGTTACTCCAACATGACTCTTAAATGATTGTTAACATAATATATGCTAATAACCTTTTAGTCTTTTGATTTAAATATTTTTTTCTACTAAATGTTATGCCAATAAATATCAACATAATAAATATATTTATTATATAAAAGACTAACATACCCTTATCTTTTACATTAGTGAAACAAAAATTGTGATAGAGAATGCTAACATTAAGAGGTAAAAAAGGAAATACAATAAAATTAGAGGGGTGGAGAGGAAATGCATTAAAATATGTCCTGCAAAAAGTATAGTTCAATCGAATGTTTAGTCCCCCTTAAAATTGTAGTTGATGGGCATTTATCTAAACAAAATTGTAACAACCGTGAGACCCAACAACTGTGTTTTATATATATGAAAAGATATCAAAGGTGAGAATAAGTTTAAATTCAACAATCAAAGCTTTGATTGACCCCACAATATTTGGTAGGTTCATTGGTTGTTTTCGCTTGATCTTTATGAGATTTGCTAATCTTTTTCCAGGTTCAAATCCTCTTCTCTAATTATTTAATTTATATTTTAAGAAAGATAATCAAATTCAAGTTGATTATTTTTCTCAACATCAAACAAATCATTCTACTTTTAAATTATTTATAAAAAGTTATTTTGCATAAATTATTTATATATATTTGGAGGTTATTTGGATTAACTCCAAAGGAAAAGCTTAAAACAACCTCTTTGGTACTTCATAAAAGCAAGTTTGGAGCTCCCAATAAGAGTTTCTAATCAAAGTAGCCAATCCATACTTTACTTGATCATAAGTGAACTTTAACAAAGTTTAATTTTATTTTTGAATTGGTATGAAACACATTATCATGCAAATTAAAATAAATGTTAGTCTTGTTGATCGGGTCTTTTAGAGAGAAAAATAAAAGTGACGAGTGTTTCTAAAGGGCTCTTGTGTCTTTTTCTGACTTGACCAATTTCTATCTTCAAAGCCCACACAACTACTTTTTATTCTGTTTGAATTCTTTACTATTTAAGGACGAACTTCAATTAGCAGTCCTTATCAAACAATAATTGACATCTTATGAATCTCTCACATTCCAGAGCTGCCACATCATAAATGATCAATGGCCATCTTAACTCCACGTGTATACTCCATTATAAGGACAGTTTTGTTTGATCGTCCCTATTTGTTAATTCCATGTGTACAAATGGGAGACAATGTTGACATACTGATTTATTAGTTAAATTTTTTAGAATCACGCGATCCAACAATTTTAAATTGGGAGCACCTACTACGAAGAGAGTAGTCCACTTCTTATTTTTAATTGTTTTACTTCAAACTTGTGACAATCTTACACAATGACTTAACAAGAAGAACAAACCACAAAAACAAACAAGCATAAAAAAAAAAAAAAGTCAATTGTTTCACATTATTAATGTAAATTAATCAACAATATAAATTATTGTCGGCTCTTGTAAAATTTGTAACTAGGGATATTCAATCAACAACTTTAGCAAAATTGGTTTTTCCGTGATGGAAAGATTAATATTATTTTACATGAAATTGCTATGTTTATTAGCATTTGACTTTTAAGTTTAGCTATATGTTCACAACTATTTAACATTAGAAATAAAAGCTCAAAACAAGTCAGATGTTGAGAACATTTGTATTTGATTTTGTTGGACAATCGTTTAAGTTCGTAATTGGATTTAGTTTGCACAAGAGAGTGACTAATAGAAAAGTATAGAGAGAGAGATGTATAATAATAAGGATATTTTGAATTTTTTTTTTTATTATTAAAAAAAAAAACTAATAAGTTGGTTTTTGAACTTTCACCTAAATCATTTAAAAAAGTTTACTTTAACAACAGTCAATGACATTGATATTTGTTAAATGGAAGACCACATCAAGCATTTGGCACGAGGAATTAAAGCAAAAAAAAAAAAAAAACCTTTTTACGTGCAAGGCTATGATTTTGTCTATGCAAGGGCAACTAAGACCCTTATCGTTAGTTTGAGAAAAGAAATGTTGGGAGGGGTGGAGGCAATAGTGGTGGATTTTATTTTTTCGCCACTCATAATAGCTCATATATTCTTATAAATTTTAAAAATTCTTGTGGGGGAAAATACCCCCATTGTTCACTGTAAATCCACCCATGTTTGTCTATGATCAGATCCCCTAAGTTGAGACCCATTGATTATTGGGTCGTGAACCCTTCCATATGCTTATTGTACTCATATTTTATATTAATAGATGATTTTCCTATCAATCAAGCATATTTATTGATTTATATTCATCCCCAATCTGAATGATTGCGTGTTCTCACAACACTAGAATTAGATTGATCTCAGTAATTCTATTTACAAACTACCCAATGTGATCCATTTTTATTACCTTTAATTATTTTCCACTCTTTGGTGAGGTTTATGATATCCAATTCCAATTAGGGCTGCAACTAATGCGGGCTGAAGGGTAAATCCAAGTTCAACCCTAACTTAATCTTCTAAAATCGGGTTGAACTCGGATTAGCCCAAGCTAGGTAATTTTGATTAGTTGGACGGGTTGACTTTTTGAACATCTCTAATTTTATTTTAATCAATAAATAAATTTTATATCTTAGAAAAAAAAATACAATATAAAAAACAATTCACTAGTAAATAAAATCACATGCAACCTCCAAATCCATCATTGAGATAATTTTTAGACAAATCATGCTTAATCAAAGCCCACGTTAATAATATCCAATTGTCCACAAGCCATAATAATAAGATGAAATCAAAAAGTTAAATAAAAAATATATAATTACTATAAAAATATTTGTATATTAGTATATAGGCATTGGGTTCGGGTTGAGTCTGGTTGCTCGATCCCTCAATCCGAATTGAGGTCGAGTTGAGATATTTTAACCCAGACTCAACTTGTTTTCTACATAACTTAGCCCAAGCTCACCCATCAATCGGGTTGAGCCTAGATTGAATTTGGACCAACCCGTCCTGGTTGCCACCCTAATTCTAATCACACACAATTTTTTCATGGAATTTTTTGTAGCATCACCTATAGACCAATCAGATGGTGACACATAGAATTCGGGGTCATATACCACTCACAAAATCCATTTTTATTTTGCAAGAGAATAAAAGAACAAGAGAGCATCGATTGCTCCATTGACTCATTTGGATCAACTCTCCGATTTTGAGGAAAGAGTGAGCATAAGTTGTAGTCCCTTTAGAAGGAGCTAATAAGTGAATTTGGATTAAATTGGTATTTGAAAACCATGTTGGATTGCAAATTTACTAGAAGTAGTGGGCCAATCAATTACAGATGAGGCTGGGGAGTTGGCCTTCAATTCAACTCCTAGGTGTACAATATCCAGCCATATTCAAATTATAATGCTTGTCTCTCTCGTGCCTCACATTGATTCCCCGACTTGATAGTTTGATTCCCATAATTTAATACTAATTTGACTCTAAAGCTTTTTAAATTTTAATAAATATGTAATTTGACCAAGCTTGTTAAAATGTTAAATGATACCAAACCAAACAAGCAAGAACCGTTATCACACTGATACTATCTTGTTCGGCTTGTGTTGTGTGTGCTGGGATGTAACACGTCATAATTCATCATTTCTTTTTAATTTATTTGTTTATAATTTTGTTTAGTATATATGTCTTTTGAGTTCTGCCTTGCATGATTAATAATTATTATTAATCATTTCTTATATATAATATTAAAGACAAGTTCATCATATAAATTAATTAATAAACAAAGTACAACTAATCTCTCTTTAAATTCCACTCTCCATCTACTCCCTCCCTCACATTCACAAGTTGAGAATTCTTCCAAGTGGTGGACTGATGGAGTGCAAGTCGTGCGAAAAACCCAAGATGAAGCACAGGAAAGGGTTATGGTCCCCTGAAGAAGACCAAAGGCTTAAGAATCATATCCTCCAGTATGGTATCGGTTGCTGGAGTTCCATTCCCATTAAGGCTGGTGAGTTTGTGGTGCACAATTGTGCCTTATGCACTTATGTTTATGTTATAATTTGTGTCTCATTAGCATCCATGATAGAACTGTTACATACAAGATAGAATTTCCATGATGGAAGAGCGCATTGGGCACCCAACGTAACCCCCTTTCTTGTTTATCAAATGTTTGATAAAATCAGTGATTAATTTAGATAAATTGTCAGGCATTGTGCACCCACTTAAAACACATTTTGAGGTGGGATGCATAGCGAGTGGATGCACTGAGCACAAATGATGGGTGCATATAGCCTAGACCTTACATTGGCAGTACTTTGAACAAAATATTTACTCTACTCCTCATTTGGGTTGCGATTTTTCATTTTCGAGACTAGTGTTTTGGAGAAAACAAAAAAATATCACATTCTCATTGGTTTACGTGTATTGAAGGCATCCCTAATTTAAAAAAAATATCCATGTTGGATGCCATCTATTTGCATGGATCAATGAGTGTGAGGTTTCTTGCAATCTTCAAAAACGTCGATTTTCATACTCGATCTTTTAAAAGACCAAAGTATCCTCAATGGTTAACCTTACTTTGTCTTTGTTATTGTTACACAAACATCAGGTTTGCAACGAAATGGAAAGAGTTGTAGACTACGGTGGATTAATTACTTGAGGCCAGGTTTGAAACGAGGTGGGTTTACCGCACAAGAGGAGGAGACGATCCTTGCCCTCCATCGCTTGCTAGGCAACAAGTAAGCACCACGGATGCACCATATGACACTAAACCTGATTGTACCAGAATCATTCATTTTAGTTTTAAAAAATGGCCACGTTGAAGAAAGATTAAGGTTGACTTGTGTAAATAAATAATTATGTAATTGGATTAGACTAATGAAGTTGTTTAATATTTTGATCAGGTGGTCCCAAATAGCACAACATTTGCCTGGAAGGACTGACAATGAGATTAAGAACTACTGGAATTCTTATCTTAAGAAGAAGTTAATGAAGCTTGAAGCATTGGAAGTTCAAAGCAACACCCAATTATCTCCACAAAGCATGGAATCTACACCCAATCCTAAAGTACCTAACACCCAATTTTCGAGTTTCGATTCTTTTGAATCGTTAGAACAGATGGAAGGATCATCCACAGAAACCGACCAATCCGTTCAAGACAATTTCGATCATCAGCCCATTAACACAACCCATCAAAGCTCCCTCCCTAAGATTTTATTCTCCGAGTGGCTATCCCTAGATCATGTCCAACACCAGAATTCTGTAAATTCGGGGTCGGTTCCTAAGGAGAATTGGGATGATTCGAACATTGTTGATGTGTTAAACCATGGTTACTTACACAATGAGGGACCATTTGCTAATGATTTCCATCATGAATTGAGCGATGGTGTCTCATCGTTCAAGTTCTCGTCACAATTTGAGTGTCAGAATCAGATTCCAATGGGCGATTTCTTCGATTTTGTTCCAATGGGTGAAATTTATAATGATTTCACCATGACTCATGATGTAATTTACTGATGAAAGCATTAAACCTCATATGATTTGATGTTGCAGTTGTGTATATGAAATTGGTTTGTTTTATTAGTTCATGTTTCATCAAATGTGTAGAAAATTAAAAGATTTGGAAAAGTTGGTATTAAAAGTTTATTTCAAAGTCACAAATATTAATGGGTCACTTTCATGTGTTCAACTTTGCCTTGTGGTATAAATTTATTAGATAGTAGATTTTGTGGTTTTGGGATCAAATTTACAACCATGCCCAATAAAAATATAAGATCATCAAAGAAAATTCCTTCGTAAAATCCTCCATAACAGATTTTTAATATCTATGATAATATTTTAGAAATTCTCTTATTTTTCTTCGAAAACTCTATTATTTTTTTCTTTCTTTTGAAATACTCTGACATATAGCCCAAAAAATATTCCGTCCCATAGTTATTGACTCATAAATATTTGCAAATCCTTTTCATGCACACAAAAGTCATTCATCCATGACTTTGTCTTTAAATTTGAGCATTTTTGTACAATATGTAATGTCTTTTAATCAAATTTAATGATTTTAAATCATATAATATTGGATTTTTTTTTTTTTTGGTTGTAAAAGTCCACTAAGAGATAGGCCAAATATTCATGAAGCTGTGAATAAAAAAATATAAAATATATTGTTTTCTTTTAGTAAAAGTCTACTAACTGATAAGCTAAAATATTTGTGGACCAGTGAATTAGAAAAATGTGATATAGGGCATTTATAAGATATGACCTCAAGCAATTTGTATCATAGTTGAATAACACATCGAAATGTTCAAACTTCTATTTTCGGATTTAAAATTTGATGCAAGCCTTCGAAATAAAATTATATTCGAAAATGGCAAGAAACAAGATACACTCAAAATGCAATTAAGCATGTTTTTCTCCCAAAACAAAAGGTTTGATGTCAGTGTCACCATGGTTTAAAAACTCCACACTGATACCAAGTTGATTCGTCCAAGTTAGGTCTTTTTTTTATACTAAGTTTCCGAGTTAAGTAAAATCTTTAAATTCCTTTTAAAACTATTCGTTTATATATAAATAGACATAATAAAATTTTAAATCGTATTTTTCTTATTATAAGATAGTTTAGTAGATGCTCATTCGCAAAATCTTATTTAATAAAATTGTTGTACAAAAACTACAAAGTCCACTTGACCACATCGATAGCATGGTTTTAAATCTCGTCCGAGATCGGGATGACTCACTCGAGTCATCTTGGTGTTCTTCGGCGATATGGGTATAAAGTGTGTCCCAACTTTCGCATTATCTCGCGAGACAAACAAGATGTCTCGGACGATATTTTGAAAATCTCAACCGAGTCAATTGGGATTTTGTATATTTTAATTCAAATAATTTTAAAAAAAAATTAAATATTTATTATATAAACAAAACATGATTTTGTGACTAAACATCTTCTACTCTGCCTTATTTTTATTAAAAAAATTCAAATTATTTCAATTTAAATATGGAAAATGTTGGAATGACACAAATGGAGACACAGAGTTGACAAAAATGATGTGGTGACGCGCACATAATCGTAGATGTTTTTACTCATATCTCGAGGAAAAGCATCTACGGTAATGTGTGCACCACCACATCATTCTGTCACCTTTGTGTCACCCAAGCACGACTCTTTAAATATGTGTAAATCAATCATTTTAAACCAAGTTAAATGGTTTGTCTTGTCTAAGACGAGTTGACTCGTCCATGAACTAGACGAGACATCAAACCAAGTTTTGAAAACATGGTCGATACATTAAAAAAAGGAGAAAATTACTTAAGGGACCCCACTCTTAAAGAGGGATTTTTTTTTTTTTCTAAATAGTCCTTAAGTTTTGGACGGTAACTAAATAGTCCATTTAGTAAATATTTTATTTCTTAATAGTCCCTCAACCTTATCTCACATTATAATATTTTTTAAATACCCAAACTACTATTCTTCTCATCTTTTCCACATACTTAGGTTTTTCAACAGTGATTGCAATTATTTATGGTCATTTTTTATATTGAATGACGAATGAAAATGATATACTTCTTATTTTGAACATTTAAATGTATTTTTTGATTTTTTTTGACGATTTAAAACAAAAATGAGATTCAAAAATTTATACAGTGTCGAGCTCATCACTTTTTATTTATTATCGAGTTTAACATTTTTATTGTTGAACTTACCACATTTTACTAATTGTCGAGATTACCACTTTTTATTGTCGAGCTCGACATTTTTTATTGCTCAATGTGACAATTTAAAAAAAAATGTCAAACTCAACAATAAAAAGTGATGAGCTTGACGTTGGTAAAACCTATCCGGTTTTATTTTTCAAGTTTTTTCAACTAAAATACATGGAAAAAGTGACTAAAAATTTGATATAATGACTTGTGTAAATGATTTCAAACCAAAAGAATAATTCTCAATCGATTTTCATCCAAAAAAGAAGTAAAAAATTAAAAAAAAAAAAATCCTAATTTTTTAATATACATGTTCAAAATATTTGAAAATTAATTTAAAATAACTTTTTCTTCATTCTCAAAAGATTTTTGTCAAAATTGATTCTTTAAAACTCGATTGGAATGCCGAAAATTTATTTTTATTTTAGGAAAATGATGAGTTTAAAGGATTATGGCAATTTCAGCAATTCAATCTTGAGAAACACGGGGAAGAGTGGGGTTTAGGGACTGATTTTGAAAGAAAAGTTTTACTAAATAAATTTTTAAGACAAGCACTAAAACCTAAGGACTAATTAAAAAGAAATCCCTCCGCTAAGGTCTTTTGAGTAATTTTTCCTTACAAAATACCTATATGACAACACATGTTGCATCCAAAAATATGATTGGATAGTAAACCTATGTAAATCACAAAATTTTAAGAAATTAATAGATCAAGCTAAAAAAAAAAAAAATTATTTTATGTAAATCTGATTAATACCATGACATGCAGGGGGATTGAGGTTTTGATTTTACCACTTTAGCGATTCATGTGCCCCCAAGTTAGTTAGGCTAGCCTTACTCCTCTCCAAAAACCTTTCATGACAATTTATTATTTTTTTTCTTGCACATTTATCCAATTTTCCACCTGTCACTTGTTGCCCTACTACAATTTCTCAGTTGGATACAGTACCCAAACTTTTGATAAAGACGTCTTTATACTTATCCACTCCTGACACTTGACTCAAGAGTTATCCTCATCTGACGAATCAATTTGCGTTTTAATCCAATCGAAACTCAAATAGTTATTTGTAATGTGCTTCTTCTCGTCTCGTTAGAGGAAACGCGATTTCTGAACTCATTTTAAAGCATATAAGTTCAATTTCAATCTTTGAATTGTTAATTGGAGCTTAAACTCAGTTGCTCAAGTAATTGAAACTATTCTAGAACTCAAATGAATGCTTGTAAATTTTTATAGTTTCTCGTTGATTATCCCTTAATACAGTGTTTTTCTTTTCTAAATTATGCAGTGTGAGAATTGTGGTTCTTAATTATTCTAATTGATGAATCTTTGGTGTAGAAATGTTTTGTTGTGCTCCTGAACTTGAATTATTGTAGATTCAGTAGACAATCAGCAAGTTTTATTTGATTAAAATGCCTTTTTTTCATTTAAAAATAAAAATCACTGCTTTAGAAATGGTTTTATCTTTTAAGGAATCAAACTCAACAAATCCTTTCGAAATGAACTTCATTTTGATTGTTTAGTGTTGTTTTAAGTTCTGGGTAGAGCTAATTTTGACTTTTGTGATCGATTTTGTCCCTGCTTTGAGCTAGCTAAGTCACAGAGTTTCTCAAGTAACCGACTTTTTCACTTCAAGATACTTTTTTTTGGATTGTTTCAAGCTTGAAATTTTGTTCTCAAACTCTTTATTTAAAATGGTTTTGTAATTTTTAAATTTTTTGTTTTTAAGCTTTTTGTGGGTATGATTGTATGTATGCAGGAATGTGACAATGGAAGTTCAGTTCTCATTAGCTTAAAGAAACTTTCACGTTTCGTAGAGATTAGGCTTTTGAGATGAGTTTGATATCCCCTTCAGTTGGAATTTGTGGAGGAGGAGAAAATAGGGCCTTTGTATCAAGATCACACATTTGTTTCGGCAAGGAATTCTTTGGCAGTAATCTCCTTAGGAGTTATCTTAAAGGGATTAATGGAGTTGGGTTGGAGGGTATCGAACGCTCTAGGATTAGAAGCCGGTGCAGATTTTGCATTCTTGCTCAGATTAAGAAGGGGAGGAGGCATGACTACCCGTGGCCCGATGATATCGATCCAAATATCGAAGGTGGACACTTGACCTACTTGTCTTATTTCAAACCCCTATCAGAGAAACCCAAACAGGTGACACTTGCCTTTGAGAAACCGCTGATTGATCTGGAGAAAAAGATCGTTGAGGTGAGTTGCTTTCGGGATGTTAATTATACTTCATTTTGTGAATTAATGTGACTAAAACTGCCAAAATCATAAAATGTGTCCGTGGGGATATCCTGAGGATAACCAATTTTCATCAATATGAGATTCAATTGCTATCAAAGTTAACTTGATTCGATTGGCTACTTTGTTGTAAGATAACTAATATGCATGATATCCCGACAACATTCTTATTAGCAAATCACGTGCGGTCAAAATAAAGTTAATTTTGTCCCATCAGCATTTTTTGTTAGAACCATCATCAATTATTGTGTGACCTGGTTTCTACCAGAAGAATGAAAGAAAATGCTGATGTGGCAAGAGAAACTTTTTCCTAACAATGTGCAGAAGTCACTCGTTAGAAAGCTGTTGGACATTTAAAATCTCATCTCAAGTTATCTCGATCAGGAGAAAACTAAGAATATCAATTGACATAATTCCAGAGACATTCCCTGATGCAAAGAAACTTTCAACAATTGGTATCATACATGTAAAAATTATATTTCATTTCCCGGATCAAATTGTCAAAGGAATGTGCAGTACAATAAGCTAATGGATCCAAGTGGCTAATTTCCTACCCCACTCTGCATAATTTTATAATAGTGGATTTCATAATTTTTGTGCTTGTGATGTGTTTCATTTTTGTTCATCATAATCATGTTATGGTCCTAGGATCACATTTTTCTCTTTGTTGCAGTTCCTTTTAGCTACTAATACTAATTCAATTTCTAAACCAAACTAGTATTAGAGACCTTATGGTGATTGTGGACCATGTTTTTAGTTGATTGATTTAGTATTGGACTTCTTTGTAATTTAGATTTGGTTTTTTAATCAAATATCTTTATTACAGATACGTAGAATGGCTGATGAAACTGGTCTGGATTTCAGCAGTCAAATTGGTTCTTTGGAAAACAAGTATCAACAGGTATTTTCGACAAGGTTCTGTTCTATATTGTATATTATTACTTACTAGAAGTAAGAAAAAAATTATTTTCTTATATTTATCTTTCTGAATGTGAATGGTAGTTGGAAATTAGAACTAGGAAAAGTAGATAGAGTCCTGCTTAATCGAGCACTCTCTAATCTGAATATGATTTATAAATTTAATACAAATTGCAAAGATTTAAAGGGGGTGGAGTCGTATGAACCTTGGCATAATTCACTATTTTACTTCTCCTAAGAGCCATTTGTATTGGGAGTAAATTAGTTTTTCCCTTTTCTTATGTTATTTTTATGTAGCTGTAGTTGTTTATCGTGTACAATAATATCAGTACAACACTTTTGAGTTTGAGGAGAGATTTGTCTATGGCTTATCTACATCGTGGGCTCAATGATTTTCTCCCAAAATCCGAGAAAAGAAACATTTGCCATGACAGATAACACATTTAACTTCTATATTTTTATCCAGAAGTCTGAAATAAATATGCATAACAAAAGGAGCATATAACAACTCTATGACCCAATGCAATGGAAGTTCAACGCTCAAACTGTCCCACTATTATCTTCTAATCTGCACAATGACAAGTGGCTGTTGTGGCTCTGCAGTTCATGTGACTGATTTGAGATTTCCTCAATTTGAGTTTTTCAGGCTCTGAAAGATTTATACACACATTTGACCCCCATACAACGCCTGAATGTTGCTCGTCATCCTAACAGACCGACCGTTCTTGACCATATACTAAACATGACAGAGAAGGTAATTTCGCACATCGTTGATAGTTGCATTCAATAATGGCTAGCTAATGTAATTCTGTTACTCCTCATTCTTTATTTCTCAAAGTGGGTGGAGCTCCATGGAGATCGTAAAGGCTATGATGATCCGGCCATTGTGACTGGTATCGGTACCATAGATGGTAAAACCTACGTGTTCATAGGCCATCAGAAAGGTAGGAACACAAAGGAGAACATCGCGCGCAACTTTGGAATGCCTACTCCTCATGGGTATGTTTCTGCAGATCTGTTTAAACATGCATAGGACCATCAGTTGGATAGTCAAAAATTTCTCCTAAATTTTTAAGGTCAAATTTTTAGGATGATAAAACTGGGCTTCTCTGCTTGTAATTTGTTCAATCTATTTGAGTTGGGTTTTATTTGTTCTTTCTCAACATATGACGGATTTCAATCCAGTCCCAAACTGGTTGTTGCTTGGGTTTTATGGGCTATAAAATGAAATAATTGCCTGCCTTGTGCCCTGCTTTTGGTTTTGCTGGGAAAAAACTGTTGTGTAAATGTCTTGTATTCTGTTGGCGCTAGGCAGAGTTGCGGGGGTGACAGGGGGCAGTGCCCCCGGCCCAAATTTTTTAGGTTTACGAAAAGGGAAATTGTGTAATATTTTCTTAAGGGTTTTCTATTGTTTGGGGGGTTTCTGTTATTGGGTAGTTAGATGCATTTAGCAACTCTTGGTCTTATAAATAGAGATCTCTAGGGCTGTAAAATTTAAGATAAAATAGTGATTGTTCTTGATCTGATCCGTGAACGTAGGCACACTGACGAACCACATAAATCTTTGTGTTTGTGCTATTTTTGTCTTCTTTGCTGTTTCGTTTTTTCACAAAAACAACTGATCTCATTGAGGGAATTGGCTGCTGGACAGCTATCGGAAGGCTCTGCGTATGATGGAATATGCTGATCTTCATGGTTTTCCCGTCATTACATTCATTGACACACCAGGGGCTTTTGCTGATCTCAAATCTGAGGAACTTGGTCAAGTTTGTATCCAACCATTCTTCTTATGTTACCGGTGTTCCTGTGCATTGTTAATTGTGCACCGGAATGAATACATATGGTCTAGTGTACTATATGCAGGGGGAAGCAATAGCCTACAATCTGCGGACTATGTTTGGCTTGAAAGTTCCAATTGTTGCTGTTGTAACCGGTGAAGGTGGCTCTGGTGGTGCTCTTGCTATTGGCTGTGGCAATAAACTGTTCATGCTGGAGAATTCTGCGTTTTATGTTGCCAGGTAGTCTTCAATCCTATTTATATCCTGTTCCATAATCTTGTCGAAAACTCCAAATTTCAAGAAAAAGTACACGAATTTTGAAATTAGTCTTGCTCATTCAATTATGGGTTATTTCTTTACAGTGAATAGTTTGTTATGCATTGTAAATTGTGCACTTACAATTTATGAGCATAAATTCATTCCATTTTGTATGAAAAATTGTTATTGATTCTCCTGATCCTTGTTTTGAGGCAACCAAATGAAACAACTTAGTAAGAAAATGTTGGTTTCTAACTCAAACTGAACACTTTAATTATTTATGCTCATCGGTTTATTAAGCGGCTTTTCTTAAATTGTTCCTCTTAGTTTCCCATATTATTTTATGTCATGGTTTCTTGTAGTATTTTCTTTTGACTGCTGTCTATTGTTACTTGTGAGCAGTCCTGAAGCATGTGCTGCGATCTTGTGGAAGTCCTCCGAAGCAGCACCCAAGGTATTTGGTTCATCATTCATCTGATTATTGGGCTCCCTAGAGTGAGACTCGTATTTATTGAGACTCCGCATTGTTATGAACATGCTTAGGCAGCTGAGAAACTAAGAATAACAGCTGTAGAGCATTACAAACTCGGAATTGCTGATGGAATCATTCCTGTAAGTATCTTTTGTCTTGCATTATGTTTTACCAATCTGTTAGTGTTCTCAAAATGGGACACGGCTGGAATTACGGATTCAAAAAATTCAATGGTGTCTGTCCATTTCATTTTAATTTTGTTTATTTTAATGTTATTATATAATTAATCACAGGAACCTCTTGGCGGTGCGCACAAAGATCCTGCTTGGACTTCTCAGCAAATAAAGCTTGCCATCACAAAGGCCATGGAGGTAACATGTTTCCACATTCAGATAGTTTTGTTTACTTTCATGCCCCATCTCACTGGGCTACACCATTCTATTTGATAGATATTCATTGTCTACGCCTTACCCAGTTACTATGGTCAGCAACATGAATCGTATTTTACCACTCAAGTATTAGAGTATTAATCGATACATTGTATTAAGGTGTATGTAGATGCACCTTAATACAATAATACTCTAATATTAAGTATAGCATGGACCATATCTTCAGTCAAGTCATCTTTTCTTGCTACTTTCATCCAAGAAATTCTCAGTCTTCCTCCTGTCCTTTTAGAGTCCTCTACTTGTACCAAAGCATTACTTCTCATCGGTGTTGTTATTGGTTGTGTTTTTTGGCATACCATGTTTACCAACCGACTACTCCAAAAGACTGATCTGTTGGAGAGGGTGAGAAGTATGAATATAAGAGTGTCACGGGGCTTAAGTGGGATATGACACACCCGAGGGTGGAGGAAAATATACACTCAACATATAGTGACTAATTCTCTTACTCCTAAACATTCTAACAAGAGTCCCATAATCCCTTGACTTCAGTTTTCAAGAAAACATCCATTCAAATGATTTGAAAGGTTTTCAATTGTTACTGATGAAACAGTTCTTTTTACTCTTGTTTTTGTTATTTACATGGGTTTTGTCCAGTTTGATCTACTTGTCTAAAAAGTGGTATGCTTTCTTGAAATTCTACTTTTTGAATTTTTATTGGATATAATATTTTGGAGACTTTAAATTCATGGTGAAAATTTTTATTGTGAATGAGTGCTCAGTCGAGGTTTGTGTTGATCAGGTTCTTGGATTTTGTTCTAAAATGACTTATCACCCATAAGTCTGTAACCCAGAAAAACACTTTTTAACGATTATTTTGTTTTACAAGTCTAAAACTGAAAGCAATCCGATAATAAACCCAGGAGCTGACCAAGATGGATACAAAGGAGTTGCTCCACCACCGTATGCTCAAATTCCGAACTATCGGAGGCATTAGCGAAGGTCTCCCAGTGGACCCAGAGAGGAAACACAACATGAAGTCATCTGACATTGACACGTTACCAACAATTTCTGGTATAGATTCTGAGATTCAGAGCCTCAAGAAGAAGATTCTAGAATCGAAAGGACCATCAGATCCAATCACCAATGAGACAATCGAGAAACTCAGGAAAGGTGTAGACCAGGAGATAACCAATGCTTTCAACTCCATGGGTTTGCAAGAGAAACTAGAATCCTTGAAGATGGAGTTATCCAAAGAATCAGATAGCCATCCTAATCAACCTCTGAACTCCAAGTTGAAGGAAAAAGTGGAGAAGCTAATTCATGAATTTAACCGTAACGTGTCAACACCTGGGGCCTATCTTGGGCTAAAACAGAAGCTCAGAAAGTTGAACTTGGTTAACAAGATGATTGAGCAGAAGCAGAAAAGTGATAGACTAAAGGCAGAAATCAACCAGAAATTCCAAATGGAGATAAAGGAAAAGATGGAAGCTTTGAAAAATGTGGAGGAAAAATTAGCTAAAGGAGAACAGTTGGACAAAAATGTTGCAGATGAAGTGGAGAGAGTAAAGGAAGAGCTGAAGGAAGTACTGAAGTCGGCCAATTTGGAGATTGTGGGAGTGAGTAAGAGAAAGATTGAGACTTCCCAGACAGATTTGGAAGAGAAGATAGTAAGGGAGGCGAACGAAGAGATTATCAAAGAGGTTGATAGAGTAGTAAATATGGCGGGCTTAAGTGATAAAATGGAGGAGTTGAGAGGGGAGATTGTGAAGGGCTTAAATCCAGAGAGAGTAAACAAGTTGGAAGCAGAGATTAAGGAGCAGATTGTAGCTGGAATGGATTTAACAACATTGAAGGAAAAGTTTGAGAATCTAAGAGTGGAGGTGGCATCGTTGCCACCGTTGGAGACAGTTACTGAAGGTAATATGGGAATTGATAATGGTAGACGATGAGAGTGTAACTTTAAAGGTTTGATGAATGAGGTTTTGGGTTTTTTTTTTTTTTTTTTAAATGTATTTGTTTTAGTACTTGGTGGTGGTGGTGTTTAATGTAATTGATTTAGTTCATGATGAGTTAGGACTTGTGATTAAGATGGGCTAGGGATATTTTTTTATACTTAAAGGTGCATTTTCTGCATGTTTTGAGGAAAATTGTATTCTTTTAGAAAAAAAAACTCTGTTTGAGATAAATTTAGAGAGCTTTTATCGTCACACTATTTTCTTTTAGCACACAAACTGATGAAATTATGTATCTCTCACATGCAATAAGAACATGGTCATAAAAATAATAATAAAAAAAGGTTGGTTGTGGGGATTGGGGAGGGATTGAAAGGGGAATTTCACAATTTTCAGCAAACATTTTGGTAAATCACGTTGTCGTTTTACAAAAAAGTAGTTGGTGTGGTAATGTACCCTCATGGTTTCATCTGAATGGCCAAACGAAATTAGAATTGATCCGACTGAACTAAAGAAATCTGAAATGTCTGATGTAATACAAATCACGCATGGAAATCTATCATCAAATACTGATTCAAACTAATTTAAGGTGAACATTTTTTTCCCAAGTAGTAGAGCTTTCATAGGAATGGCTCTTGAGGTGGAATCTATAAAGTTAAAAAACCTTTTTTGTTGGGGAGACTTGATGATGGCTTTTGAGGGGACGAAGCCAAGCAACCTTTAGTGCTTCGGCCCCCATTTGTTGTCTATTTTCGTTGGGCCAAAGCCATTACCCAATGTGGGAAAGAAGTCCTCGCCTCCATTTATTTAGAGATAATAATGCGAAAGATTCCAAATTCAAGATCCAAGATGACAAAAGAATAAAGGATTGTTGGTCTACTTTTGAGATTTAGCACATCGAATGAGTGGCCAAGAATTGGACAGATCGAATTGACTCGATAGTCCAATAATTTGATGGCAGGTGATTGTGGCATATTATGCATTCAACTTCTCGATCTCCTTTTCCAAATCCTGTTGATCTGAAATGTTGGTTTTCTTGGGTAGTTTAATGAGCGCATTTCTTTGGGTAGTTTGAAAATGTGTTAGCTCCAATGGATAGTAAACTAGGGAAAAAAATCTAAAAATTGATTGAGATGGATTAATCACGTGTAACAAAAACCTGCAACAACTTCAATTAGAATGAACTTGAAAGTAAAATGTTTTAAAATGGTAAAAAAATCATAAAGGGTGAGAATTGTAAAGCGAGAATGGATATGAATGTATTTAATGAAAGAAATTGAGAAAATTGATAATTTACTATTAACCCCAAAATCAATTAGTATTAGGAAAGACATCTTCTAGTATTATATGAGAGTCATGGGAGACAAGTGGGATACGTCACTATTTGAGAGTGGAAGAAAATTAACACTCAACAAAAATTAGATTAATTTAGTTGGATTGGACCTAAATTTTTAGATCGAGGCTTTGACAATGATGATGATGAAAACAAGGAGAAGCTATGTATTCATACCGTTCACTTCGAAAGCTGAAAAGCTTAAAGGGTTACAATGAAAAAGTTGTTACGAGATTTGAGGCAATAACGAAAAGCTATTTGTAAAAAATTAGGAGTATGAGGGGGACTTGGAGATGAAGTTATCCCTTATTTTTGTAAAGGATAAAGGAAAGTAAGGTGGATGGAAAAAAGCTTAGAGAATCAAAGGGTTAAAATGTGTGGCCCAAAAAGATGAGAAAGTCAATTTCATTTCTTATATCTTTCTTTTGTCATTTCATTTCAACTATTGCTTTGTTAAGGGATTTGTATCTAATAGGAATCCTAGGCTACAAATTTTACTTCATTGAATCAATGCTTCATGGCACAGCCAAACCCAACCATAAGTTATCTCCTTATTACCTTTTAAAGTAAAAAAATCATTATGTTACTTTTTAAGGGTATTGTCATGCGAAGGTTAATATGAAATCACTTTCAATGATAGAAGATATGGTTCTAGGTAAGATTGAAACCACTTTCAATATATATATATATATATATATATATATATATATATATATATATATATATATATATTTATATATTTACTTATGGTGAGTATCCATGCCCTTCGGATGAAACTAATCTCACGGTCACACGCAACACTCTCTCAGAAAGTCCTACATGCAATTGGTTGAGTCGAGGGTCAATCGGACCCTGGAGGGTTGCCCCAAGGAATTCATTTGCTTCGTGGGGTTTCGAACACTTTACCTACCCTTCCTAAGGAGCTTATCAAGGCTCGGCTTGCCACTATCTTTGGGATATGACTCCAATGATGATGATGAAAGTTAACAAAACCTAATTCAAGTAGTCTTCTCGTTTTTATTCTGAGTAGGCTTCCATTGTTGATCCCAAGAGGGTTCCATAAGTTGACACCTAATGTAAACATAATGTTAAAATCCTTAACAATACCAAGTACATAGGTTCTAACTTGTGCCAAGGTATTGTACAAGGGTTAGGATAGAGTTAAATGGTGAAATAGGATAAATGCTATCAATCACAATGATTAAGACATAAATGTTGACTATGAAATGTGTGCACAAACAAAACTCACCCTTAAAAATAAAGATCAAGCTTTAAATATAGGTGAAATCACTTGATGCATCATGGTTGCATTGCCATGTGTATTACTTATGTGCTGGACACTTATTTGGTTAATTGTAGGTTTAAAAAAATGCACCTTAAGTCCATAAGAAAAATTGGAGTAATAAAGAAGAAAAAGGAAAAAAAGTAAAATGCAACCACACACACCTACGAACACAAAGATTTTACATGATTCTTTCAAGATTTGAGGTATATTCTTTCACTGAAAAATAAAATATTAAAAATATATATATATAATTAGGGTTTTACATAATACCAATATAATGATTTGTTTTGATGAATTCAAACCAAAAAAATCATCTTTGACCAAATTTCATCAAAAAACAAAATAAAAAAAATTTATTTTTACATACGTCTTTAAAATATTGAAAATGATTTATTCTTCCTTCTCAAATCTTTTACATCGGGATGGAGTTTTTGAAATTTGATTGAGACGCTGAAAATTCAAATTTTTTATTACTACGAAGATGATGTGTTTGAACAATTAGGGCACATTCAGAGCTTCAATCAAGAGACATGTGGGGAGTGAGGTTCAAGGGTTGATTAGAAATAATATTTTTACTAACTGAACTGTTAAGAGAAGCCCCAAAACGGAAGGACTAATCAGAAAGAAATCCTTCCACCAAATTCTTTTAAGTAATTTTCCAAGATTATATTCAGTCCTTACTATTGCATTTCCCAATGAAACGTGTTCAAAGTATCGGCTAACGTCCAGCGGACTGACGTTTTGACACGCGTCATGGAAGCGACATTTGCTCTTAAAAGAAGAAGGGAGGTTTCTCTAAATTAAAACAGTAGAAATGGGGTTTATGTAAATAAATAAAGTTTAGAGACGTTTTAAACATTATGATAAAAACATGGTACTTTTTGGCAATTTAAACCATTATTCACCATCAGTAATCGATGATGCCCTATAAGAATTAATAACCTTTCCCAAAGAAAAAAAAAGACCCCTCTTTCCTGAACTTTGCCTCTCTATGTAACTAGGGCACCAAATTAGATCCTCACTCACTCACCTAAGAAATCTATAATCTTTTTCTGCTCTTCAGATCTTGTGAAACCGAATCTTTCTCCAATCATTCTCGTCTCCTTTTCTCTATATTAGTTCTTGATTCACTTTATTTTCTGTATTTCTTTACGATTTGGGCGTGAAAGATTTTAACAGAGCGAAAAAAGTGATTTTTCCTCATTTTTTCTCTGATCCAATCTTTCTTCTCTAATTTATTGAGAGTCCGTGATTTTGTATATCCGTGTATTTATCTTCGTTTTGCTAAAATCGAAACTTTTCATTTGGTTTGACCAATCGTTCTGATGAATACGAGAGGTAGGTATCCTCCTGGCATCGGTAACAGTCGTGGGGGATATGTTAATTCAAACCCTAATTTTCAACCCAGGAACCCTCAACATCAATACGTGCAGAGGAATCCTGTGCAGCTGCAACAGCAACAGCAGCAGCAGACTCATCACCAACAGCAGCAACAATGGCTGAGAAGGAATCCAATAGGGATTGATTCCAATGCAAATGAAGTTGAGAAAACAGTACAGTCGGAATCTACGACCGTTGATTCGAGGTAGGGTTTCTAGTGTTGCAACGTTTCTTTGTTCTCTGTTCTGTTTGTTATTATTCATGTTTTTTTGGGAGTTTAGATCTCTATTGGGTTGTTTAGTATAAATGTGAAAAAAAGTTAATTTTATTGGAAAGAGAAGAGAAAAGCCCTTTTTCAGATGAAAACTGAGTTAAAAGTTTTGTATATGTTGAGCTAGCATTTGTTGGTTGAAATTGCTTTTGTGAAAATTTGTGCCCAGAATTAGTGGAAATTCAGAAGAGTGGAACTGGACTAAAACCATTTTAAGTTCAGAACAAAATGGGCATGAAGTAAGCTCAGAGGTTTGATATGGTGATCTCAAAATGTTAGATTGGATGCATCCGTGTGATAATTAATGTGTTGATAATTGAAACTTAATAGACAAAAAATAGATAGGATTTTATTTTGAGACATTAGGATTTTTGATAATTGACGACAAATTTAAATTTAAGATGATGTGATATGCCAATGTTGCGTGATTGCCACTCTGGTAAATATATATTAAATGGAAATCATATTCTAGGTGATTAAGGAAAAAAAAGAACAAGAAAGACAACAGAGGTGAAAAATTGAAGTTTTGTGTAGGAAAAATTCTTAGATTTATATTTTATACAAATAATAAAAAAAAAAAATTTCAAAACCTGGTAAGTCAGAGAGACTCGCCTATTGATCTTGTGCATTGATGGATGGGTGAAGGCCCACATCCTTGTGATTACAAAGAACAATCTCATTAAAAACTTTTCCCTATTTCTTTTTGAGTCTCTCTGTGTAATGTTATGAAGGCACATAAGGAACATGGAAGGCTTGTTCTTTTGTTGTGTTGCGCAGCCCATGCCAGCTTCCAAAAGAGAATATTTAAATTTTTTGGTAGATGAAGATAGAGTAATTACATTGTCATGTATTTTAACCTTTTCTCATCACCAGTACCATCTACAAGCTTTCAACCGATCTCATTTTTTTTCTTTATTTTTTCCCTCTTGTTCTCTTTTAGTTCTCAAGATTGGAAGGCACAGCTAAAAATACCACCAAGTGATACACGCTACAGGACAGAGGTATGTCCAAATGGTACTCTTACTTTATGTGCATGACTTTATATTCATGAAATTGAAGTTATGAATCTTTCAACAGTGGCATCTGATCAATTAACATTATCAAAGAACTTATGTGGTACTTATTTGGGCAAATAAAGGTGGAAAACAATTCTAGCGATGAGTTGGAGAGGTTTATTATTTATCCAACTAAAATAGATCCACAACTCATGAAGCATTATGGTACCCTATATCCTCCACATTAAACTAAACATCCTTTTGAGCGAGTGAGGGAACCTCTGAACCCCTAAAACCAAGGTGTCTTGGCTGGGACACTCAGAGACAAACTACACTTTTAGCCTAGTTAAATGATTATTTTCTTCTTGCTTTGCACCCTGCTACTGACACAGCCAGTCTGGAAACCCAGATTCTTTTTGTGTTTTTGAAATGATATCTTATATAAAAAAAAGAAATATCCACTTGCTTATTTCACCAGCTCTCAGGAAATTATAATGGTTGTTTTTTTTTTGGTTGGGGGTGGGGAAGGTTGAGCTCCGTAGCTGACACGGCAATGTACACAGCCTTGACTTACAAGTTTGACCTAGACTGGCCTAAAGATCAAAGGTTCATGAATTTCTAACGTGGCTTATCTTGACATGGATTTTGATGTGTGGATGTGGAGCCCACATGGATTTGAGTGGATATTTTTGGCGAGGATGGTTCTCTCCAGAGATATCTTTCTCACAAAAACTCGGCCCATTCTGACATCTCTACCCTATGAAGAATGGGTTACAAATTGGAAAGTTTTGGATTGTCTGTTTCATGTTACTTGGGTGCACCTTTGATAGGCTCAGAATTTCTGACATGGATTTTGATGTGTGCATGAGGAGCTCACATGAAGAAGGCCTGTTTTTTTGGTGATGATGATTTCCTCTCCATGGAAGTCTTCCTCATGAAAGTTGTCCCATTCTGACATTTTGTAGCCCTGTGAAAAGTGGAATGGATTGTAAGTTCACATTAACTTGATGTGCACATTTGATTGGATTAGAAATTTTGGATTGTTTTTTGTTTGAGGATGATGATAAGTATGAAAAATCTATTTTGGAGGGCCCTTGATTTTATGTTCTAATTATTTATTTCACTGAGTTTGATTCAAATGACGAAGTATATCTGAGTCATGGAATTTCCATTGTACTTGGACCTTATTTATGGAGTTGGGGCGGCATTTTATACCCCTTTTTAGTATACATGTCCTGATTTAATATTTTCTGCTTTCTTTCCAGGATGTGACTGCCACAAAAGGAATGAATTTGAGGACTATTTTCTGAAACGTGAGTTGCTTATGGGAATATATGAGAAGGGGTTTGAAAGACCATCTCCCATCCAGGAAGAAAGCATTCCAATTGCTCTAACTGGAAGTGATATTCTTGCTAGAGCTAAAAATGGGACAGGGAAGACTGCTGCATTTTGCATTCCTGCATTAGAAAGAATTGATCAAGATAACAATGTCATTCAAGGTTCTGATCTTCACTATCTCGTTGCCATTGCTTATGTAGAGCTCATTTAGTCAGTAAGAAATATTGAGATAGTTGCATAGAATTAGACGTGTATGATAAAGTGCTTGGTAGTATCTGCTGTCATCTGGAACAAGTGTTCTAATTGCTTCAACTGGAAGTGATATTCTTTCTTTCTGGAGCTAAAAATGGAATGGGGAATATACATTTTTTTTTTATATTTTTTATTTTGATTTCTGCTTAGGTTCTGTTTTCTACCATAAGGGCATTTTTGGCTGCAAAGGTTAAGGATATTTCCTAAGTTAGCTTCTTGTCTTCATTCTTCCACGAGAAAAGCTGTTGGTATACTCTTTTCTTGGACTAGAATGGAACTAACTATCCACCCAAGCACACCCGGCTTCCAAAGTTTTCTTGACTTGGTCGCAGTAGCAAGAATCTTCTGCCTATGGTGCTGCTCTTGCTCCCACTTCTGATCATAAATAGTTCATTTTATAGTTTTTGATGATGCTCCTACTCCGAACATAAAGCTGCTACCTAGAATTTTTGGTTACTAAGGTTTGGGCAGAATGATCTATTCCGTACAAAAAGAATAATACCATTAACTTACCTTCATTAGTGACCAACTGCCATTCTGTATATTTATTTCTTCAAAAACTATATGAAACAATGATTTTTTGAAATCTTGCCCATTAATCCTAATAATATGTTGCTAAAATAGTCAGTGCCATAAATAGATTTCTTAATGTGCTACCTGTATGAATTGATACCATCGATCAACGATTTAACAATTAACTAATAACTGATTTCTTTTAAGATTGTCCCAACTTGCTAAGTTGGTGTAGCTTATGACCATATGACAACCTCTCTAACTACTAGTAGTAACGTGCTCGCCTATGAAAGAAAGGAATTAAGATAACTACAGGACAAAATGTTTTTTATTTCATAATTGGACCTTGCATTTACCCTTATATTATAATCTAAATTTGATTACATGAAATGATAAAATTATTATTTTTCTATTTACAGTTTATATTGCATTAATTTGATTATGATCCCAACCAACCAGAAAGAATGAATCATTACGGTTGGCTTCGCTAGTAAAATCTTAATGACATCCTAATATAAAGGGGTTTGCCTATGCCAGATTTTTACTATTTGTGCAGGGCAAGCTGTGAATTGGGGAGTCATATTTTACTTCATTGTCCTTTTGGTGTGAATATCTAGAGTCACTTTCTTTGCCTCTTCCAAATTGACTGTGTTTTCCCAAATTTGGTCCGTTCTTTGTTCTTGGGTTGGAGCCTTAATGTTTTCTCATGCAAGAAAAGGCATCGTTGATCCATTCTCCCCTTTGCTATATGTTGGAGGCTTTGGAAAGAGAGAAACAAAAGGACCATCTAGGGATGTAGAAAGCTTATGATGTAATTTTGGAAATCTTGTGTTTGCTTTTCTTTTGGTGCAAGTTGAGCAAAAGACTTTGAGGGTGTTTTTTTCGAGGACTTAGTCTTCAAGTGGGAAGAGCTTTGTGGTTTGTGATGTCATTGGGCGGGTTTTGTTGTATCTTCTTTTAGTTTGTTTAGGTTTTGTGCTTCTTTCTTTTTGTTTGTTTTTTTTGTACCCTTGGGGACCACCTCAACTTCCTTTTCTTCTTCGTCCTTTTCTAATATTATAATACTTAGAAAAAAAATAGCTCTTTACTAATTTCTTTTGGTTCCAAAAATAAATGCATTTTTTGAAAGTTTTATATAACATTTTAAGATTTTTTTGGATCGGTAATGACCTTTTAAGATTACTATGCATATAATTTGTTCAAAATAAGGGTCCATTGGAGAGCTGAAAGCTATCTTGTACTATGTTACCTGGATACACCATGGATATAGCCTTGATATGGCATGAATATAGGTTTTACACTTAATTGAAGTATCCCACATGGATAAGACCATGATTCAAAATTTTGTGCTTTTTTGGAATGGTCAGCTGTACATTCTCTGGTTTTGGTCAAAATTGAAGTGGAACTTCAACATCGAAACATTAAATGTCAAAATGTTTCAATTGAGAATCTTTGGTTTTTCTCTTGACCGAAATGTTGCCTCGATTTGAGATTCGAAACCTTGGATGTGACATTCCTTTTGAAGTATCCAAGTAATATAATCCCAACCATGTTGATATTTTTGGGAATTTAAATATATTTATGAGAAAGCTATTTCCTTTTAATAACAAAAATCCTAAGATATGCTCAAAGAATAAAATCTTTAGGATTTGCATGTGATTAATGTGGAGTTGATGTGTTATATAAGGTCAATTTAAACATTTTAATTAGGGATGAAAATATTCCTAGAACACTTTGTTAACAGTAGTTAGTTTAGTTATTTTAGTCTATGTTTATTTTAGTCTTTTCATGGTTATGTCATTTTCTGTCTCTTCCTATTTATTTGTGTAAGTATATAAACAATACACAAGGAGAAATAATCAATCTGATTTTTTTCTAGAATTTCTTCTCTTCTCTTTCTCTCTATCTTCTCTAAAACCCTAGATCAGTTTCTACATGGTATCAGTGACGGCCTTCTCTCCTCCACGTTACCCAGTTCATATCTCCACGTGCTTTGACCCAGTCCGGTCCACACGTGCGGGACCGTGTTGAGTTTAGTCCCACATTGGACATAAATTGCCTCGTCTCCTTATAAGATTGTGGGCCTCTCTACTCATTGCCAATTAGTTTTGAGTTGGACCCCTAAATTTATCACACTCTTGCCTTCCAATTATGGATCTATGCATTTCAAGTGGCCGACCAACGCTCGGGGAGCCTAATTATCAATTCCAAGGCTAAAACTCAGGTAGCCACTATAGAGAGGTTAATTTCCTAAGATAAAAAGCACAAATTGTTTGGCTACTACTATTTAAATGGTTTGATGGATGAGCGGTTTGATTTGTAATATTGTTATTGTTTTTCACAATTTCCACTATGTTCGGGGCAACTGTAGCATTTGACTTCTCGTGCATCACATGTGCCACCATTATGTCTAAATTTTGAAATAATTGCTTGTTATTTGGGGCATCAATTTGAACATTGATTATCCCTTTTGTATAATGCAGTTGTTATACTGGTTCCAACACGAGAGTTGGCACTTCAGACATCGCAAGTCTGTAAGGAACTTGGGAAGCATTTGAAGATTCAAGTCATGGTCACCACCGGGGAACCAGTCTGAAGGACGATATCATGCGTTTATATCAGCCAGTCCATTTACTTGTTGGGACTCCTGGAAGAATACTTGATCTTGCAAAAAAGGGTGTTTGCATCTTGAAAGATTGCTCGATGCTTGTTATGGATGAGGTAGGATGTAACGATATTTTAATTCCTCTAAATCTGTCTAGCTTGATAGATTTAACTATGATTAATTCCTCTAAATCTTTCTATTTTGGTAAATTAATTAAGACAATTTAGAGAGACCGCTCATTTCTTTTCTTCGTTTGACAAGTGGTGAGTGTTGTTGCTTATGTGAGAAACTGTGTGATTTGCATGTGCTATAATATTGATCTTCCTGTTTGATGTTTGTTGTGTTATATTATTTGTTTATGCCTCCGTGTTAGTCTGGGGAAGGCTGGGTTTTTGCTCTGTTTTACAGTAGTGCTTCTTTTTCAGTAAGATTCCTTTGAGCATTTTCAGTAATAGAAATGGTTAGAATTTAGGTTTAAGAGTAAATACCATCTATGAAGACATACATCAAATATATGCTTTTGTCACTTGGGAATTAGAACATAGGAAATGGGTTTTGTGCAAGTTGCAGACAGTGATTTCACAATATCTACGGTCCGATTTTAGCTCTCATTTTTTTTCTTTGGAAGTTGCGCCATCCCTAGTGAGATCTCTTATTAATTGTTGAAATAATGTTTGGTGGAAGTAATTAATTTAGGCGATTGTGTTTTCTCTTTGGTATTCTGGTTGTCTTTAATTCTTATTACGGCTTGCGAGGTAAGCATTACAAGAGTGATAACATGTGCACTTTGTGTTTCCCAGGCTGACAAACTCTTGTCCCCAGAGTTTCAACCTTCGGTTGAGCAGCTGATTCGTTTTCTACCTGCAAATCGGCAATTTTTGTTGTTTTCAGCAACATTTCCTGTAACTGTTAAGGATTTCAAAGATAGATATTTACAAAAGCCGTACATCATTAATCTCATGGACGAGCTTACTCTCAAGGGTATAACACAATACTATGCTTTTGTAGAAGAAAGACAGAAAGTCCACTGCCTAAACACTCTTTTCTCTAAGGTTTGTCCTGAACTGATATATGCGATGTATCATTTTTCATGTTCATCTATATATATATATATATATATATATATATATATATAACGAGCTTATGGGCCCTTTATTTGATCCATTTATTGGTTCATTTCCAGCTTCAAATCAACCAGTCGATCATATTTTGCAACTCGGTTAATCGGGTGGAACTATTGGCCAAGAAAATTACGGAGCTTGGCTATTCTTGCTTCTACATTCATGCTAAAATGTTGCAAGACCATCGTAACCGAGTTTTTCATGACTTCCGAAATGGTGCTTGCAGGAATCTTGTTTGTACAGGTATGATGCTAGCTTCCTCTTCCGCCACGAAGAGGCTCTTTAATACCGTTATATGCAAAAAGTAATGGATATGGTTGAGAAATACATTTTCAAAATATTGTAGCTCATATCAAGTGTAAAACATAGAAAGAATTTTTTTAACAATCTGATACGTTTAAATTATATTAACCAATGCATAAATAATAGATGGAACAGAATATTTGAATAGGCTAGTTTTTGTTTGAGAAAGTTTGTAGGCATGTGTCCAACACATGCACACGACACAGCGTCTGAGATGGCTAATTCGTGGAAGTTAACTTTCACGATTGAGGCAACAAAATCTATATGTGAAGTTTTGATTTCAGGAATTTTCAACTCTAAGATGCTACTTGTATCTATACATCCTAACTTCCTCATTCTCTAACCAACATCACCATTTTTATTCTTCTAAGACCACCTTAGCTCAATCAGTTGCATAACACATTGGTTCCAAGAACACAATCATTGAATAAAATAGATCCTTTTCTTTTCCTTGTGGTATAATACTCAAAAATATAAATAGCGTATTTTAATTCTTGTAACATAATTTTACATGGAATCTTGGACATGCTCCCGTTTCCTTGTACTTTTAATACAGCCACTTCAGATTTGAAATGGCTCACTCTTCATGGTATTTCTTTTTCTTTATTTATAAAGGCTTTTCTTTTCCTATAAAAAAATTGAGTGCAACACAACTTTTGGTGCTGTCAAGGGAAAATTACAGGCAAATGACAGTTCTTATTCTTGAAGAAAGATGCATTTTTTTTTTTAATACAAAAAATGGGAGGTTACTCTTTTTGGACGTGATATTAACTTCTGTCTCTTGGATGAAGTAGCTATTTTAGTATTTTGGAAGCAAATCCTAAGAGACAATTGGAAGATGCATTTCAGATGCTAATCTCTTAATTTTTTTTTTTTTTACTTCGGCAGATCTGTTCACTAGAGGGATAGACATTCAAGCAGTCAATGTTGTTATAAACTTTGATTTCCCTAGAAACTCAGAAACGTATCTGCACAGGGTATGTTAAATTCTATTTTTATATATGGTCACTCTAGCTACTTATTTCCAGATGGATATAAGTTTCTTTTTTACAGGTTGGTCGATCAGGAAGATTTGGACATCTGGGGCTAGCTGTGAACTTGATCACTTATGAGGATCGCTTCAACTTGTATGTATCTTGGTTCCTGTGACATTGTGAAGTATACAGATATAGAACCGATTCTTGCAGTTATCTTTATTTCATTGATCAAAGAATGATAATTTCTTGGTTTCTAACAGGTATAGGATTGAGCAAGAACTTGGGACTGAAATAAAGCAAATTCCTCCACAAATAGACCAGGCTATTTACTGCAGGTGACCTGTGATTGTACTCTCTCCATGCTCTCAACAATGGTGAGTAAAAGCAAAGATCTGGCTACATGTACATACCGGCCTGTGAAGTAAGTCCTTATTTTCTAACAATACGTGCTAAATATTTATTTCAGTTGGACATGAATGCCCAACATCTATCACCGCTATGTTGTGCCCACTTTGTTTTGTTTTTGTTGTATCAAAACTCAACATGACCCCTCAGTTCTAGGCATGCACAGATAAAGTTACATGTATTTTTAATCTGCTCTTTTAACCCAAGCCCATTTCACATTTTTTGAGGTTTTGGTTTCTGTTAAGTTGTGTGGGATTTCCCCTTATTTCCTAGGATATGCTATGGCCAAGGTCGTTTTTCGTATTGCTGCGTCTATATTTTAATTCTCTGAAATAATCTGTAATGCATTTTAGATTAAGGATTTCATATCTTTCTTGTGTCTTTTTTTTTTTTGTAAAAAAAAAAAAATTTTTTTTTAGAGGTTTTAGTTACTGTTATGTGTGAGATTTCCCCATATTTCCTGGGATATGCTATGGCTAAGTTTTTCATTCTACTGAAGTGATTTTTATTGCCTGTAATAGTTTACATTGCATTTAAGATATTCGGAGTTTTTCATTTCTTTCTTGTGCCCTTTAATTTCTTCTGATTGGATTTCTATGCTCTCTAAATAGCACTCGAAGTATAATAATGCATGATTTTGGTGTAGACTAGATTTCTTGAGACACTCCATCAATTTGAACTTCTTTTATCTTCATCTTTTTCTATTTATGTCGGTAGCAGTCTTAAAATTGAAACTGGAAATGCACATCCGTCTTAATATAATGTGCCTGTAGCACTTAGTGGGTTCATTTCTTTAGTCTTAAGATCACTGAGATGATTGAGTCATTCTTCATGAATTAAATTAAACTTGTGCAACTGCCCTGTTTATCGTTGGAGGTCATTGACGATGCTTTGGCACTCACTACCTATGTCATGTGTTCCAGTGATGCTGAAGCAACACAACTCATAGAAAAAATTGTCTTTATTTATCCCAATAGTTTGGATGAGTTATGAGATCTGTTCCTAATATTCCGAACTGCAAACCAGTACTAAGCAAACCAGTTTGTGGTTTGATTCATACTGACAATGAACCTGTTACAACCCTGTTTTTGTCAAATATTGGATCCTCCCCACAAACAAATCCACCACCGCATTTTGGTCAAGGTAAGAGATAACCCGCCCCCCCTAGCACACTGTGTTTTGGTATGTATTAGAGATACCCTGTTTTTTATTTTGCTCAATATTAGAGATACCCATGTTTTCAAACCAATGCCATGCCCCCTTGATCTAGGTCTTCTTCTCTAAGGCTTCAGTGAAGTACGTAAATACTCTCTATGAAACTACCTCTACAAACTGGGTTCATTTTAGAGTGGCAAATTTTTTTTTGATAAGTATAATATATTGCAAAAAGGAGAACTGAATACAAGGAGGCCGAGAAGGCCTCAACAGAACAACAAGGAAAATAAACAAACAAAAACACTAATTACATAAAGAGTCCCATCTAAAAATAAAATCATCAAAAGAAATCCCTGCAAACTCTATGTTTTGCTTAGACCATAGGTATAATAAACCCAAGATCTCTAAAAAACCTGCATGAGAGCTTCTGATCTTATCGTTAAACATCTTATTATTTCTCTCAATTTAAATCCCCCAAGCAATAGTCGAAGGAAGCATAGTCCACAGGTAACATTTTCTGGTGTGGAAGACATTACTGGTCCATTCATCCAACAATGAAGAAAACTTACGAGGAAGAACCCAATTAATACGAAATAAACCAAGGAAATTGGACCAAATTTGATAAGAAAATGAACAATGAATTAAAATATGATCAACCGATTCCCTTTCCAATAAGCAAAGGGGACAATAATTGGGAGTGATCCAACCCCGAATAATTAAGTTATCCATTGTAAGAATCCTACCAAGGGACGCCAACCAAACAAAGAAGTGATTTTTGAGGGCACTGACCTTGACCAAATGATAGAACTTGGGATGGCTCGCTCAGCAAGAGGAGTGAGCCACTTATAGAATGACCTTACAGAGAATCTCGAATCCTTCGCTCTAGTCCATTCCCACCTATCCTGTTCGCTTTCATTGAGGTGACATGTATGCAGGAGATCAAGGAAAGATGTAACCTCAGTTAGCTTCCAATCATTAAAATTTCTTCTGAACCTCAAATCCCAAGTAGGATCAGACTCGTTGCGAATCAAGCACTGCTGAATTGAACGGTTCTTCTTAATAGAACAAGTGTATAAGGATGGGAATTGAGTCGCCAGAGATGAAGAGTCGCACCAATTAGCTTCCCAAAATCTGATTCTGTCCCCCATGCCTGCTTTGAATCTAATCCCTTGCTTGAAATCCTTGCTAACTTCCAAAATCCCTTTCCAAACACTACACCCATACGAGACTTTAGACTCGTCGTTGTACCAATCTAGACTCCTGTCCCCGTATTTAGCCTTAATCACCTTCCTCCACAAACTACCCCTCTCCTTACCAAACCTCCAAAGCCACTTCCCTAGAAGCGCTTTATTGGTTAATCTAAGACCCCTAATGCCCAGACCCCCATTCTTCTTGGGCATGCAAATCGTCTTCCATCTAACCAAATGATACTTCTTCTTACCGTTCTTATCATTCCACAGAAAGTTCCTCATGAGCCTTTCCAATCTAAGTTCGACGGACCTCGGAAGAGTGAATAGAGAAAGAAAGTAAACTGGAATACTCGTTAATGTGCTTTTTATCAAGGTCACTTTCCCTCCTTTCGACAAATAATTGGCCTTTTACGTACTCAACCTTCTTTCCAGCTTCTCAACCATGTCATCCCAGATTTTGGACTATTGTAAGGTGCTCCCAACGGTAAGCCCAAATAGGAAGTGGGCAAAGTATCATACCCACAACCAAGAGTTGTGACCATCAAATGAATATCCTCTACCTCCCCTACTCCGAACAATTTACTTTTTTGCAAGTTAGCATGTAAACTTGACATGGCCTCAAAACAGCACAACAGCACACGGAGCACCCTCATTTGATCCCTCGAATGCTCCAAAAACAATAGGGTATCATCGGCAAATTGAAGGTGAGAGATCAACGGTCCTTCATTCACCCTAAACCCCGAGAGTTTACCTAAGTCGACCGCTCTTCTAAACAACCTCCCTAAAGCTTCAGTAACAATAAGATACAAAAATGGAGATAACGGATCCCCTTGCCTCAAACCTCTTGACCTTCTAAAAAAACCCGTTTGGCTTCCATTGACAAGAATCGAGTACGATATCGTTGTAACACATTTCATTATCCAACTTATCCACCTCAAGCCAAAACCCATCCTCCCCATCATATATTCTAAGGACTCCCAGCTCACATGGTCATAAGCCATTTGTAAATCAATTTTTCCTATCATCCCCTCTTCCTTATTTTTAATCCTAGAATCTAGACACTCATTAACTATCAGAACGCCATCTAAAATTTGTCTACCCTTGATAAAAGCTCCTTGCTCTAGAGTGGCAAATTGTGAAACCAAATTCAAACTTAGCTGAATCATGTAACATAGTTTTGGATGGTGGTGATTTTTTATGCTATATATTCTAATTGGTGTGATGATATATCTTGATATGCTTTCCTTATCTTCTGCTTTTTATCAACAAATTGTATCAACATGTTTGGCTTCTCTAAGCTATTTCTGACTCATGATTTTGTATTGACCTTCATGTTGTGTTTCTTATTAGTTGTTCTTAGTAATCAATATCTTATTCTCTTTGATGTCTTTGTCTAGTGCCTACTAAGCTGTGTCATCCTTGAAAGCATCTAATTCTGAGATGGAGAGGCATTTTGGGAATCAAGTTGATTTTGTGGAACTCTCTACTTGATCCACTTGGTGTGACCTTTTCTACTTCATACTGCTAGTGTGTGTAGATTTTCATAATGCTGAAACCTTTATGGTCATGAGAAGATACTTTAGAATGATTTGATAGAGAGTTGGATTTATTCTGTTGGTTTAATTTTACTTTCTCTTTGTCGTCTTCCATCCAAATTTTATTTGCACCAGGCAGATTTAGTTTCCAAAAATGAGATATTTTATATATAAATATATTTTACTTTATCTAATGTTGTGGTGTTTAAGCTTTTTGAAGTGTTGTATGGCTGATTTTATATTATCAAGGATTCTCATCGGCCTTAGTATTTTCACAACGCATGACTAGCCCACAATGTTTTGAGGAGATTAGAACATTGAGGGATGTTGTGAAAGTAGGTAAATAACGTGGAAGTTTAGCCGACCCAAAATCTTTGGGATAAGGCAAGGAAATTATGCTTAGTTTAGCAGTCAACTGCATCATTCACTCTATGACATCTTTTGGCACCTAAGATTTAAGATCCCATTTCAATTCAATTTTTTTTCCTAAAAAAGAAGTGAAAAATAAAAAATTATGATAATTGAAAAAATCTGAAACATTCAATTTGTTTTGTTCTGGTCTGAACTTGGTTGAGATCACGATATTTTGCTTAAGCATCCTGATACCTTTGTCCAATGATGTCTTCTGGGATGGGATCCTAATCTTTGGGATCTTCTTTTAGTTTGAACGTTTATATCAGAATGGTCCTCCCCCCCAAACGTATGGTCAGAGTTTCTTAGGTAATAAAGTCTCTGTATATCCATATGAGGATTGTGGACCTCTGACCACGCTTGCGTTCTGACAATAAAAATAAATGTCTTAGTTTTGCGTGGCAGAAACAAAATGATTGTGTGAAGTAACTCATATTCCCACTTGTTTATTTCTTTTTTTCCGAATTGATCTGGTATTTCCGTTTTGAGAAACCTTATCTCAATTCTCTTGTTTCTCTCTTTATTTTTTTTTTTCCCTCCATAAATATGAGAGCTTCGTTGACAAATTTTCAATTCAAACTATGTGCCGTGTTAAAGTACAAACATATTAAATGGTTCTATTTAAACGAGTACGAGTGCAGAAATTTCTCACAAAGCAACCAACAACTACTCGAGAGTTGAGACACCCACCAACATGCACAGTTCCAACGTAGTAGTTAGTTGAGGCGTTGTGGGATAAATGTGCCTACTTCATGCACTGATATTTTGAACCCCACTGTACTGTACATGCGTCTGTCTTGTGTCCAATCATCCTATTTAATATTGTCCTCTTCTGTAAATTATTATATTATTATTATTAAATGGCTTCCACTGTCCCCATTTGCCCTTGACCTATTGAGCGATACAAGGTAGCTGAACGATCATTAAATGTTACCCATTTAATGGTTGATGAAATAAAAACGACGAACTTGATGTGGTGCAGCAGTATCAAATACTTTCTACTATATGAAGTAGAATGATAGGGAAATCGATGGTGCACACAGCTTGTGGTAGGGCCCATTTTTAAACAGTCAATCTATAGCTGATCTGATTGGTGGTTAGGTTAACATATTTCAGCTGGGTCATAACTCCTATCAAATGAACGATAGGATACCACATTGCATCAAATCAGGATTCAAAGCAGGTATTTTGACTCATTCAGCATAGTATTCCCTAAAATATTTGCAGCTAAACTAACCCAACAAAGGAGGTAATTTTTTTTATCATCCCTGAAAAATGGTAACGTAGCTCCCCTAACAAGAAAAATAAATGAATGATCAAGAAAGTCTCAAAAAAATTATCAATAGAAAATTAAACTAATTTCTCAAACATGGAACTTATGTTTTAAAAACATTTATGATTTTGACACACGTACACATCAGAAATGTCCCCTCTTGATGTACATTTCAATGTTTATCGCACTCTTTTAAAAAAAAATCTATTCGTAGTACTGTGTGTTCCTGATTTTGTGAGATCCTGAAAGTTAAATCTGCATGAGTTGGCCCCATTGGACCATACACAACAAAGTTTAAACACCATACAATCTCGTCGTTGGAGAATGACTCCATTATATGATATTATGCCTCATCTATCTATCGTACATGTGGAATATACCATCTAATATGATGGTTTTACATTTGACTGTTTAACAATTATTTCCAATTTCTTTACATATTTTTTACCTTTCAAAGAAAAAAATTATTTATCAATTTTTATGGTTGAAATTACATGTAATGAAATACCAATGAATACTTAAGTCCATTTGTAAGTGGGTAAAAACTCAATTCTAGTCAAATTAATTTTAAACAGTAAAGACTTGAGGTGCCTATAATTTTCAAGAAAGTTAGATCGCTAATTTTTTTTTAATCTTTAACAAATTATTAAATGATCAATTTTTGATGAATTTACAATTCCAACTCACTGTTCATTTTAATTATCAGAAAGTGAACAATCATGAATTTAAAGGTTTTAAAGTGATTATTTCACAGGTTTAAAGTGATAATTTACAAGTTTGTCACTTAATCTTACGAAATAGTACTTTAAAACCGTCGAGTTCTAAATTTATTACCATTCTCAATTTTTTTTAACGAAAACATGCTCATTCACATTTTGTTAATTAAAAACAGTTAATCGAAATAGTAAATAACTCAGTTTCAGCTCACGAAATGGTAATCCAGCCTCATTCATTTTTGGCTTTTTTAAATATCTCAACCGTCCTGTTGGTTTCTATTTTATTACACTCTGTGATTTACGTTCCAAGCAATGATGACATGAGTAGCACCCACTTTGACCATTTTCAAAATTTCTTTCTAAAAGAAAACAGAAGACCAATTTCGTAACTTTCACGAAAAAATACGGGTATTTTCGTAAATTCGTATTACTTTTGCATGACAAAGTTTGACATCATTTAATTAATTCTACTTTATAAAAACTCAAATTTTCGCACCATTTTTGCTTCTTTGTAGAAACAGAAACCCAAAACGGAAACATAGAGAACTTCACGTCTGAGTTTTCTGGAAAATTTCGCCCTAATTTTTTTTTTTTTTTTTCCAACAACCTTGAAGAAAGAGGGAGCGGACATTGGAAGACAAAATCGCCATTTTCATGGCCGATAAGAAGTCTGTAACTATGGTGCCAAGCATTAATGGTTCTCTTTAATCCTACTCTGACGGTAAGAATCCGCCATTAATGCATTGGATTCTATCTTCTCTGCAATTCCTGCAAGTCTGCCCGTCTTTCTTTTGTACGTTTCTCAAAAATCTCCCTAACATTTCCATTTTTTTTTCTGGTTTTTTCTCTAATTATTCTTCCAGTTTTTTGCTCCTTTTCACATCAAGAAGTCTGCAAAGTACTTAAATCACTCAGTTTGATTTAAGTAGATAAATAGAAGCATTTAAAGGTTTGATTAATCGAAAAAGATCGTTCGATTCGTAGATCGATCTTTTCGTCTCTCTCTGTCTCTGTTATAAAGTTGGAACTTTTGATCTCTATCTCTCTGTTGGTGCTTCATTTGAGAGTGAAGGAAGATGGGAAGAACACCTTGTTGTGATAAGCAAGGACTGAAGAAAGGACCTTGGACTCCAGAAGAAGACGAGATCCTCGTCGAATACATTAAGAAGAATGGACATGTAAGCTGGCGACATCTACCTAAGCTTGCAGGTTCGATATTTGTCTCTCTTTTCCCGCCATTAACAAACAAGTTGAACTTTTAATTAAGCTTCTCGATCAGATCCTTTTCTTCACTTGCAAACACCATTTTTTGAACTATTTTTAAAAGGATCGAGCTTAAATCTTTTTTTTTTTTTTTTTTTACTGCTTGTTGTTGATGTTTTAATGTGTTAATGAAGAAACATTTTCATAATTAACTCGGTCTCTGTTGAGTCGTTTGTGGTATTGACATGGAGTCGTTCGAGTCGTCGGACATGGCTCACTTTAGTAACCACAAACGAGGTTTGAGATTCTCCATCTAACAAGTGGTTCAGATGTTACGCGCTAATGAAAGCAAAATGTTAGCCAGAACAGCCTCAACGATGTTTGAGGCAGAACATCAAACGTACGGTTGAGATGGAAACAAATCTTAGGGATTTCCCTTACTACAGATCCCTCGAAAACCTGTACTGATCTTTTGGGAAACAGTGTTTTATTTGTTTTGTTTCTTTTTAGTGTTTAATGATCAAGTGTCCAACCAATAAGAGTATTCTTCTGTTGTTTTCTGATAATTAAATAAATAGGCGAGAAATTCATGACATTCGTCTGGAAAATGAAAGGGGAGTGCTATTCACACCCACTTACTCGTTTTACCCACCGTCCTTGTGGCTTTATGCAACAAATAGTAGTTATGTACTAGTTTCACCCACCAAAATTTTTTTTAACTATTTTTTTTTTTTTTTTTGGATAACTGGGTATTTTCCTTAGACAGAGGATCGACTGTGTGCACAGTCCATTAACCACACACTAGGTAAGTGAGGGTGCGTCCTTGCGGGTGACCCTTGAGGAATTAATGCTCATGATTCATTTGCAAAACGATTAAGAACAATTCCAAGAACAAAAGACTGATAAAAATAAATGATAAAAACACACCTCCATCAATCAAAATACTTATACTAAATAATGATAAAAATCAGATTTTAGTGAACAATGACTCCCACAACTGAAGCAAAACGCAATTTTTGATGTCTAAAAAAAAAATTGTTCGATTATGTGAATTTGATTGAACTTTGATAGGATTTAATATACTTTGAATTGGTAGAAAGGAAAATTTGCGTTTGTTCGGTGAGTGTATGCAATAAAAACAATACAATAAAAAAAAAAGTATTTACATATTTACACATTATTGGGTGTGACAAGTAAAAAAAAGGGTGTCAATAACGCGTCCCAAAATGAAAGCTTTATATGTTCTTTTTAGTAGGGGTGCAACTTGGTCCGGTTCAAACCGAGAACCGATCCAAACCGATAGTTTTGGGTTGATTTAGTTCCGGGTTACAAAAATGAAGATCCAATTAATTTGGTTCGATTATTGGATTAAACTTGTATAGAACCGAAACAAACCGAGAACCGAATCCCTATATCAAAAAAAAAAATAAATAAATAAATAAATATATATGTATATAATAATTATTATGAATTATTTTAGGAGTTAGAAAATAAATTAGTGACTTTTTATGGAAAGATTATTGATTATTGTATGAAATTTTAGATTTATTTTTTCATTAAAAAATATTAGCAGTCTAAAGAGTATAACTAAATCAAGCTGACTTTAATTTTGTTTGATTCCAATAGAATTTGGTTCAATTTTAATTTTTATTTAGTGGAACTGACCTATATTGGTTCGTTTCAATTTGACCTCAAATCAAACCAAGTTGCACTCCTACATCTTAGCGAAGCCTTAAGTCACAGGGTTTTAATTGAATAGAAGTAGTAAAATGTAAAAGAGTCTTTTTTTAATTATTATTATTTTTTTAAAGATAAAATGTAAAATGTAAAATGTAATGTAAAAGAGTCCATTATTCTAATTATGGGTATTTTGTGGCTTTTTAAGGTCTGCTTCGTTGTGGAAAGAGCTGTAGACTTCGCTGGACGAACTATCTACGACCAGACATAAAACGTGGTCCCTTTACTTTGGAAGAAGAGAAGACTATTATCCAGCTGCACGGCATTCTCGGCAACAGGTACTCTGCTTGCATTTACTCATATTTTCAGACTATAATTCATTTGAGGCCACACTTACTCCCCTTACAGTCATCCCTAATAGTCTGTATTTGTGTGAGAGACACAATTATCATCTATTCTTACATAAGAAAAGATTAATCCATAGATGAAACAATGGTTTGGAAAAGGTATTGCACATTAAATTTTATTTGATTGAGTACCACCATGCATGGATGTTAATCACTCTTTGGCAATTTTTTTTTTTATTGCTTGTAGATGGTGTAGTGTTAGAAGATTCTAATCAATCATTACTTGACTTATGAGTTGCATCTGCTACGTTCTTGGATGTCATTATAAGAACACTTGTGTCAAGAAAAACGGAAATAATTGAGAACGAAGAACAGAGAAACAAGATGCAATCACACAGAGTAACACAAATTTTACATGGTTCCCTTAAGATTGAGGTACGTCCATGGACCACATCGATTTCACTATGAAGAGAAAACTTGCAGTTACAGATTACACCCTTTCACCCAAAAAAAAGAAGATAAACATATATATCCCCAATAAAACATAATTAGGGTTTTGCATAATATTAGTGAAATTACAAAAATACCATTGGGAAAAAGATAAATATATACCCCAAGAAAATATACCTCTTTATTAATTGGTACCATCAGGCTCTGCAAATCACAACAACTTGGCTAGTTTATATAGAAAATTACTAGAGCCAAAATATAAAAGAAAATGATATCTAAAATTGACTTTCCTAGTTTAAAAAATCCTAACTGATAATATTAACTTTCTAAGTATCTAATAATACTAATTTTCTCAATATCATTCTTAAGCTCTACCACAACCTTTCATTCATCACAACTTGCCATTGGTGAGGAGATAAACTGAATGTGGATTCTGTATACTCATATGTTGTTGTGTGGAAGCGAAACATGAGCCACAAATAAATCAAAACAAATACAGAGAACACAAGGATTCAAGTGGTTCGGCAAATTGCATACTTAACCCTACGCCAGGAAAGGGCCCCTTTTACTTTTGAATTAGCATCTGCAAACCCAAGCCAAACTTAGAAATGCTAGACATCTCAGAACACGTATCATTATATTGTTATATTTTACGCATTCAAAATCCTGAAACATAACCTTAATATGCTTTGATTTTTCCCAATAGGATCTAATCTGTCACATATCTTAAACATACTATTCATTCCATGTAAAACGAGTTAAGGGTACTTGCCTTGTGCCATTGTGAAATCGTTGATTAAAAAACGTTGGAGGTGTGTCTCTCTATCCACGTGTTCCTCGAAAGTTTTGAAACCCCAATTAAATTGATCCTTTCTTCTATACTCACCTTCTCCCTTCTTTCTATATGGATTGGCTAGGTATTAGTGATTGATGGATATCACTCTTATGAATTCTCTACTTTATGTGTTTTTCACACATATGTTCTTTCTATTCGTACCTTCCAATATGGGGTCGTCGCTGACCCCTTTTTATAGATGAAGGTTGAGGGCTTAGCTTTATTCTTTTAGTAAATTTCCTATCCATCAAGGTCTCTTACTGATATCTATAATGTTTATTGAATCCTTGTGCAACTAAAACAACAAAACCGTGAGGTCAATTGGGCCACACGACATAGAATTCTAACATATATTACATCATATACTCTTATCAATACCATCGGTTGCTTTCATTAGCATCATTTGACTCCAATCCTGAAACCAACAAAAATGGATAATCTTGATTAGTATTACAAATAGGATTTGGCTACGAATGTAAGGCTTATGCCCAATTAGGACACATGGTGACTTTTTAATCATGCGGAAGCTGTGAAATGTTTGCTTGTATGAATAAAGCTTACGCATGATTTCAGGTGGGCCGCCATTGCTTCCCAACTGCCAGGAAGAACCGACAATGAGATCAAAAACTTCTGGAATACCCACTTAAAGAAGCGCCTCCGCTGCATGGGTCTTGACCCACACACCCACTCTCCCTCCTCCACCTTCTCTGGTCTGTCAGCAGCATCATCTGCTGCACCTTCAACACGCCATATGGCACAATGGGAGAGTGTCAGGCTTGAGGCAGAAGCCCGGTTATCAAAGGAATCACTATTGTTCGGATCCCAATCCAAACCGCCATCATCTGGGAATCCCAATTCTGACTACTTCCTCCGGATTTGGAATTCTGAAATTGGCGAATCATTCCGAAGATTCAACGGGCGAGACACCATGACAAGTCAGAGCCCCATCTCTCAAGCATCTTCGTCAACAAAATGCGAGTTAGGCTCAGGGGTGGGTGCAGAAGTTAAAATATCCACTATAGATGCTTACATGGAGAATGATCAACATGAGGACATGGAGTGTATGAGCTGGAGGTCGGATGGGGACAATATGGTTGTTGGGTCAGACTCATCTAGCTCAAATGAGATGGATTATTCTTCAGATATGTCGTTGCACCTGCTCCTAGATTTCCCTAGTGGTGACGAGCTGAGCTACTTCCAAGGACAGATGGGTAATTTCTCTCTGACCCCCTAATTACATATAGACAGAAATCTCCTTGAATTTCTCTGTTTGAATTGCCCTGAAGTTGATATCCTTAAGAATTGTTTGTACAGATTCAGAAATGTTGGTTTCGAGAGCGTCATAGTTCGCGTTAGTGGTGCTTTTGGGGACTCCTTTGTTTCTCAGTTCTTTATGGATTTCACATCTTTGTTTTGTAGCTGGTCTTCTGTTCTTTCACCCCTGATAAAAAATAGCAATGGAGGCTAGGCTTAAGGATCTTTTGGTTTGGTAAATATAGTTGGAAATGGCTTCTGATTTCATTTTAGAAGCTTAGGATGGTTTTGGGGTTTCATCGTAGAAATTCAGTTAAACTTCTGTTATAGTTCAATATATAATCATTGTTAATATCATCATCATTGTCTTAATTATCGAAGCCTTATCCCAAAAAATATTGTTATTGACTGGTGAATCTCGTTTCTCTATTCAATTTCTGCCTAAAACTGTGTCACGTTAATTCAAATACCTTCCACCTATCATATTTTTTGGTCGTCCTCTCTGTTGGAACTGTCAAATTCATCTTCTTTCTAATTGGGACTCTTACTTTTGCTACTTTTGGACTGATTGTAGTGAATATCAATGGTGTTATTAACACGACTCAGGATCCAATATGGTGTCCTGTTCCTATAAAATAGGAACGATGTCTATGTGGCACGCTTCAATTGGAGTTTAAAACCAAGCCGTGTACGCAGCCCAATGTGTATATTCTCCAATCCAAATGTGCCATGTAGACAGCATTCCTATGAATAGGAACGAGACAACATTCTTGATGGCGACTATTAACATTTGCTAATGACATCTATATAAATATATATATTTTTGGGATCCTGTGCTGTATACGAATATGTAATTGAACTTTAACATAACTATCAATTGCTTGTTTTCATAATTAGAAGACATTTCAAATGGGTCCTATTGAAAAAAGAATGATTTTTTGGAGGTCACTAACATCCCATACTTGCATTGGATGTTTGTATTCCTCCATCTAAAATAACTTTTATTTCATAGCTCAGGTTCTTGCACATTCTTTCCATCCCATCTCTTGAATGCTTGGCCTAAATCATCATTTTTCATTTAAAAATTTGAAATGTAATGTACTTCACAACCCAACGGTATAGATCATGAAGGAAAATATGGAAATACGAGCTCTAGAAATTACCAATTAGAAAAGATTCTTGTTCGATCCACCTGAAAATTCCTAGGATCAGTTGGCCCAAAAGAGTGCTAATAGGCACTTTTGGTCATTGATCGCAATACCACGTGCAAGATGCCATTTGCTACTGATTTGGCTCCCCTAATTAGTGCAATTAATGGTCGTACGTTGTTGTTGGCCTAGCCCGGTTCTGGAGTTGACCGGGTTTGGGTAATGCTGATTGGCCCATTTATTTATTGGGTTGGGCTTAATTTGATCCGATTCATGTTTAAGGTGGGCTCTGACTTGGGAGATAGGCCTGTCAGGTGTATAACATGAAATTAGAAAACTACGTGTGAGTCCATCTGGGCTGGGCTTGATCAAGATTTTTTTTGCCCAATTAGCACAGGCTGTTCAGGGGTTGAACTAATTCTGGCCCATGATCTTTGGGCCCACTTTGGTTAAACCAGTTAACCAGGGTCCGTGTTAGATTAAGTTGTTTATCCATATTGGATGCATTGGAATAAGGTGTACTAATATACCAAAAAATGAAATTGGATTTATTTGGAGAATGGTGGTATCTCCATAATCAATAACATAAATGGTGGAATGTTCAGCAATCTATATCAAGCGAGGAACATTGAAAACAAGGCCAAAAGTAATTAATCCTTCTCAACTATAAATAAATAGTAAGTCCTTTGGTGAATCTTACTTGAGAGGAAGTCCAAGGAGTTGCAAAGAGTTCAATCATATTTGAAAGAGTGCTGATTTTTGAACTAGAAAGTCTGTACTCAGTCAAATACTTGGCTGATGTGGCATGAAGACGGAACGATATATCTTTTCCTCAGGATACACAATTACGCATCCTCATAAAGAATTACAATTGTATATCTCGAGTAAAAAGATTTATGGATCGATGTCCGTACCACATCAGCCAAGTATTGACCGAATGAAGACTTTCTAGCTAAAAAACATTATTCTATTTGAAAATTTTTAAGTCATTTACTTAGAATATTTAGTATACTTAGGGTGATGACAAACTCACCCACTATGTTATACTTAATTTCATAAGGACAAACAACTGTCTACCAACTCTCATATGGTAATTGGTTAAATAGTGGAATCAAATGGATAATTAAATTAGAGATTATTCTTTAAGTGGGAGGTGGGTATTTGGTATGGTTTGATTTCTTAACCACTATAATTAATGTGGGATTAGTTAAGATTTAGTCTAATTACTACTTAGTACAATTAATTACTTTGTCGTGGAGGTTGGGGGGGGGGGGGGGGGGTTCCGTACATTGTGAAAAAATGAAATAGCAAAGATAACTCAATTGCACAAATTACAACGATTTATATGGTTCGACAACGTGCCTACGTCCACAAAACAAAATAAGAATAATCACTATTTTCTCACAAGTTTTATAGACCTAGAGATCTTTATATATATAACTGAGAGTTATCAAATATGTAAAACTCCTCAAAACAAAAAACCCCCCAAAAATATAAGAAAACATTACAAGATTGCTCTTTCCATACCCCTTAAAAAAATTCGGACCGGAGATGCTTCCCCCTTCACCCCTGCTCGTTGATTGGGCAATGGGACCCCCGACGAGGGCGCTGCCCCTGGACCTTCACAGCTCTACATGGCGCGACATAATACAAGACATTTACACAACAGATCTTTACATTGCGAGATTAATACCATGAATTGTTGAGATGTAGTTCCAAAGGCCTCCAATTACATGGTATTCATGTGGTAGTTGCTAATTCTACACTAACGCTTAAGTAAGGAGTCACACATGAAGCTAAAAAAGAATACGGATTACAAAAGACGACAACATTAGATAATGGCTGGATTGTTACAATCCATATAACTAGAGCGGGCTAACCCAAACTCAACCCAAGCTCCATCCGATTGATTGGTGAGCTTGGGTTGGGTTATATGGAAAATGAATTGAGCCTGAGCTAGGAAATCTAAACTTGAATTGAATTCGGATTGAGACTCTAGGCAACCCGAACCAGATGCTATATATTTATATATAACTATTTTTATTTATTTATTTTTAAAAAATATTAGTTATCTCTTCTAAAGTATATTTGTAAAATTAATGAAAAAAAATTATAATATAAAAATGGGTCTTGTAAAGGGCACATGTTAAAATGCTATAAATACACTTTGGAAATTGGAATCTGAGGATATTTGATAAAACACAAATTTTTAAGGGCATTTTTGGTACAAAATCCAATTTCCAAAGTGTAGTTATTGCACTTTAACGTTTGCCCTTAGGGCACACATTAACAAAATCCTATAAAAATTAATGAGTTTGAAGGTTGTGTGCAAATTTATTTATTAGTGATTTTCTTTTTTTATATTGTATTTATTTTTAAGATATAAAATAAAATTTATGTGCTGATCAAAATAGCATTAGACTTACTAAAATAAAATTTATGTGTTTGAGATGTCTCGTCCAAAAATGCATGTGGGATATTAAATCTCATTTGAAAAATTGATTTGTTTGTCTCGTTCATGCCTGATACCGAGACGACTCGGACAATATGTTTTGATCTCAGACGAGTTTTGAAACCATGTGCAGGAAGTGATGGAGGGACTATCCCACTTGATTTTTTAAATAAAAATTCATTATCTTCCACATTTTCAATCTTTAGGATGTAAATTTTGAATAATTTTGCAGTTATTCTTTTTTTGTCCTCCAAATATATGATATTCCAAAAACCAATCCCATTCAAATGTTAATTTTTTTTATTCATCAAAGACAACTAGAGTAAAAAGAGTCATGATAATTTGACACTCTTTTTTTATAGGCCCCTTTTTTGGTGCAGATTATCAATAAAAATAAGAGAACAAAAATCTATAAAAACCTTGGTAAGCAAGGGGTCAATTCACAGAGACAATGTTGATCCGACAATTATTCTTTTGACTTAAAACAATCAATCAGGTTTGAAGTATTAAAGAAAACTAAATTAAAACTAGTCTAAAATAAATATAAATGTAAATCACAATGTAAATAATTAGATTAGTCAAATCCACCAAAACACGTCACCTTATCAATTTATTTGTTTACTTTTTATCTCGATCCAATTAACAAAGCTAATGTTATTGAATTGGGAGATGAAATTTGTTTATCCAATTAGTAATCCCAAACTTTATGATAATATTTAATAAAACGAAATCAAAGGTAAAACATTAAATCTCTAATCAATAATAGTTTATCTTTAATTTATCTAAGTTTAAATTATCAAAATCATAAGACTAGTTATTCTATTCAATGATCATTACTTAAGAAATAGGTATCATAATAAAATATGCAAGCCTAATTGAAATAAATAATTATCTAAGATAATCTTGTTTGGGTTTCATCAACCTCTCTAACAAAGGTTTAACCACATATCATAGCAAGAATAAAAATAAAATAAAAGTAAAAGAGAAGAGAATATGGGAGAAAATGATGATTTTTTATTAATCTTGAATTGAATCTAGTAAAATACTCATTCTGTTTAGAAGCTCCAACAAAAAGTAAACCTAAAAACTAAGAAAACTAAAAAAATAGAGATATTGAATTCCTTTCTGTAGTTCTTATTTGACATTTTATTTATAGAGGCCAGATTAGGATTCTTTCTAAATTCAAAATACTTCAATATTTTACAAGGACTCAAAAACTTAACTTGTTACAATATAAATCACGTCGTTTTATTAGTGCACGAATCTCAATGAACATCTTGTTGTCTTCACTAAGTTGCTCATGGGGTTCACTGTGTTGCGGTGCTTATGAACCCATTGGATTTGATTCTTAATCTATAATCTTATGTTGGGTCTTGAATTGTGATGTACTTCTTCATTTGTCCTGGTTTATCCTTTTAGATCTTGTGATTTGACCTATTATATATAAATAATCATAATTAGTCCGAAAATTCATAATTTATTAAAAAATAATAATAAATATGGACTATCAACATATTATGTCTATTTAGGAGATTTTATGTATTATTCACCCTTAAAAGTCTCTGTAAATAAGGTTCTAGAAACAACTTTCTAGACCCTGATCACCTTTTGTACACCCCCATCATAGAACCGTAGATCATTTGCTTTGGTATACACAAGAAAAAGATTTATGGTTATGTAACCACCAGGTCAGGGAGCTTATGTGGGGTTGACAAAAGAGCATCATATTATCATTAGTTAGAGTAAAAAATATTTATTTTTTCTCATTAATTTAGAAGATAGAATGGTAATAAAAATCGAGTAATTAATCCAATTGTGAGTAACTAAATTGTCACCAAAACTCTAGGTTAAAGACCAAGGGTATTGATGATCAATTTAAAAACAAACGGTATTTCAAACATTCACCAAAAACCCAAGAGGCGCATCAAAATTACACTAGAAATTCACAAAAAGTTGAGGGACCTAGACATATATTCTCTCTCTCTCTCTCTCTCAAGAGGAAAACCCAAGTTTTAACCACAAAAAATACATGTTACATTTGGTGCTAATGCCAAACATTGCACATGGCATACCTTCTTGGATCATTGCAACCCTGCGAGTCTCTGTATTAGTTTATTGGATCCCTACTCTCAAACACAAACTTACTAATGAAGCTCTAGCTTTATTTCTCTCTTTTTCAACTTTCTTTAGTTATTTCTATGCATCTTTAGTCACATGAGTTATTTTGATTTTTGGATTTTCTAGCACGTGATCTCTATGCATCTTTGCATCTATTTTTCTTCTTTTTTTTCTTTCCTTTTTGGAAATGAGGTCTTACTTTAAAGGATCACATCAGGATCAGATCACGGAAATGCTTGATAGTAGAAGAAGGTTCGATCCCTTACCACTTGGACATTGGGGAGTAGCTTGTGTTGTCTTCTTTTGTGGATGTGTTGTCTCCTGTTTGTGCACATGTGCTCGTCGTAGTCTTTCAATGTTGGTGGACCAAAGCCTTTAATTATTAGGGGGGAGAGGTCTTATAGATTGTAGAGCACCACCATCTGAGCCATTTTCTTGTTTTCTTTATTTATTATTAGTGTTTTTTGTGGCTAAGCTCGTGAGCTTCTTGTGTTGTCTCCCGTGGACGCACATGTGCTCATGATAGTCTCCCCATTGTTGGGTCTTTTAATTTAGTCTATTAATATAAGTTAACAGTTAAGGAAATGTTCATATTATAGGAAGGGTCGGGTCATCCTACAATCTACATGTTGTTGGTGAGATGACAGCCACATAAGGCTCCACGTGGTCACTTCATTCTCCTCCCATGTCACAAGCTTCATTTCGATTGCCAGATACATCCCATGTGGTAATATGATGTTGATTAATTAAAGTATTAGGTCTTTCGAAGTTCTTTGATTGAAAATTAAGTATCAATAATAGTCTGATGTTATAGCAGATAAGTATCAGAAAAAGAGGTCTAATTTCTCAAGGTCTAACTTATCTTTCACAAAAAGTAATTGAGATTTAAGCTTATTAGGCATAAGAAGGACAACTTTTAATTTTATTACATTTTTTCTCGCTCTCCGTCTTTTCAAAAATATCCTTTTAATTTTAATTATTGTCTATATGTTTTTTCTCCCTTTTTTAATAATACACTTCTAACTTTATTGTTTTTCCTCTTCTACCTCTTAACCTAAAGAGAATGCTCGTGAGCAATATATATGGTGACAACAATTTTTGAGTTATATGAGCTAGAAGTTTCAAAATGGAGTGATTTTTTGTGAGGGGAGATCATCCTCACAAAAAAATTAAATCCATTTTAAAATTTCTAACCCCAATTTACAATGTTAAAAAATTGTGGACCATCAAAGGCATCGAGTAATTTTTGGGATAAATCCCTTAGGGTGATCCTTAAGGGGCGATTCGAACTCAAGACCTTCGTTTCTTGAGGCGTGGTCCTAGCCATACTCTTATCCCTTTGTACTGAAAAAGTGAAAATGATGAAAAGAGAATTGGTGACTTGAGGAAGGAAAGAGCAAAAGATAAAAGTTTGCTATGAGATAAACGCTTAGATGATTTATGAATTTTATTGATGTTTTAGGGAAAGATTACTGTAATCATTTGATATATGTAATTTCAATTCTTTAAAATGTTATTAGATAATCTACAATTTTTTTTTTTTTAAATCTTTATTTTTTAAGACTTCGACAAATGGTTAATTTAGTTGAATCAACTCTCAAACCCAAACAAGCCCTCTTTTGAAAAATGGTTTTAAGTACTCATTACCTCTTTTTTTCCCTCTTTGGTTGTTAAGATCTAATTGGTAGAGGGCCCTTCTTGGTATAAATCAACATAATACAAAAAACAAATGCCATTTTCGAGGACCTAATTGTCTATCTGCAAAATCATAAGGTGATTGGTTGCTATCCATCAACCGCAAATCTCATCAAAATTTCGATCCATGCATTTGATGTTGCTTTGGACAAAATTAATTTTCTCTTAGATTGTCTAACTAAGAGTTAAACTACATCATGATTTCAAATGGATTTATCCTTTTTAGTATATTATCATTACCTACCTTTCTTATCTTATCACTTTGATTTCATTTAAAGATCAGATTAGGTGAGGCCGAAAGCATGTTATTATTCTCAATTCCTCACAGATTTTCATACTGATAGCCTAATAATAAGAACATAAGCTTTCTTTTGTAATTTTGAGCTATATGGATATAATTTTATTTGCCAAATTAGGTAGAGATAAAATGCTTATAAATTATAAAGATGTGAAAGAAAGGGATAATGAAAGAAGTGGATAAAGGGTCCCTCTCATGACAATGTTTCCAAATGTGAAGGGATCTTGTGTTGGAAACCATTTTCTCCTCTATATTCATCATTACTGGCATAACTATCTCTGCTCTTTACTTTTTATGAAGTGGTTTCCTTTATCCAAACTCTTTACATAATTCCTAAATTACCCTTTTCCCTTTCCATAAATTTAGTATATGACAAGAGGCTATGCTTTTGTAGGTGGGCTAGCCAACCACACTTAAATGGTAAGAAATATTTAGGGTGTGTTTGGTGACAAGAAGTTCTACCTTCCCAATTTGATCGGCAACAAAGGGCTTCTATGATAGATGGACATGAGAGAGTCGAAGTTGCAACTCCTTTGACTCAACTCCACTTCTACCATTTATATAAAAAATCCTTAGGAGTTTCCCACAAAAAAGATTACCTATGCCATATAAAGAAATCAATCCAAAAATAATATTAAGAAAATAAATAAAGATGCAATCACATAAAGAAAAATTAACAAAAAGATTTTATATGGTTCTTTTAATATTGAAGTACGTCCATAGATTAACACTGATTCCACTATGAAGAGAAAACTCTCTATAATAGATTACACCCTTTTACCAAATAAAGATAAATACATTCCCTTGAATACTATGGAATGGTTAATAGTAACTCCTTAATAACTAGTTGTTTAGAAAATAGGGGTAATTGAACTAAAAAAACTAATTGAGAAAAAGAAAAATAAGATGTAATCACACACAGAAACATAGAGAGTTTACGTGGTTCCCTCAACATTGAAGTACATCCACAGATCACACTGATCACTAATGAAAAGAAAACTCATGGTTACATATTATACTCTTTCACCGAAAATAGGTATTTAAACCCCCCAGAAAACCTAATTAGGGTTTTACATAATACTAATGCAATTATGAAAAAAAATCTTGAAAAAATTTCTAAAAGAAAACCATAGATTGACCGAAGTCTTCACTACGTATAAAGATGAACAATACTCCTTCGTGACCAATACCATCAAGCTCCTCAAACAATAACACTAGTACCTATCTTTAGGCTCCTCAAACCATAACATGCCACTTATGCTAATATCAAATGATGACTCTAGATCCTTGGACAACTAAATGCTAGAGTTTCTATACAAAGTTGCGGACATTTCTCAATATCCAACCTCAACTCCTATAAATCCACCTTCCAAACATACCCTAATAGGGGTCTTACATAAAAGCGTCAACTTGTTGAAGTCTTATCATGATCGCTTCTCACCTCCCATAGGTGCATTGGGAGCCCTGTTATATGTTATAGAGCTCTAGCTACATACATATCCAAGAAAAAAGTACCTCCTTTTGGTCCATTAAAAGAAATTTTTTTTTTTAAGGGTAGATCAAATGCTTAGTAGTACAAGTTTTGGGTGAAAAAACAAAACAAATTTTTTATTCCCACCTCTTGAATGTTTGAGCCCTTCCATGTCAATGTGCCAAACCTTGAGAAGGTGACCATCTCTTACAGCAACATACATTAACTACCTTGTCATAATGGTAATAAGGCTAGTAGTGGCCCACCAAGGTTTCTGAACAAAGTCATAGCCACAACTGACATTCCAATGTGCCCACAAAGCTTGGGCCAGGCCCATATGTGGGCCACCGACTGAGGTCCACTTACACTGGGGCAAGATACTAAAAGCCTTTTTGACAGCTATGTGTGACAAGTTTACAATCTTTTGGTTCCTACCATGTGTTTAGGTTCTCTTATTTGAGCTAAAGAGGAATGGAGGAGCTGAGGATTAGTGGGACCCACTCCCAACATCGGGTGTGGAGTCACGAGGGCAGTTGGATTGACAGTTATACAATATTGAAAACTGCAGTAGTAAACTCGTGATGCTGTTACCTTCTATTTTAATTGGGAGCGTGGGTCAAGTGCTACAGGATGTTGGGTCTCAATTCAACTCCACCATTGTGAAAAATTCTCCACTTTAACTCCTTAGAAAAGAGAGCTGCTATTGGCACCCCAGATTTTCCTTTCCCAAATAAAAGTAAGGACAATAAGTGAAGGATTTTTTCCAAAAACATGCTCAACTTAAGTTCAAATTCCTGTTTCGATACAATATTGTTCATTTTAATTCTCGAAACATGTATTTCAAGTAAATTCATCACTTCTATAATCAATGTATTTACTAGTACATCTATGGATTCGTAGATATTAAAAATGACAAACTCTTGAGTTCGTAGGTTATAAAAATTACGAATAAATGTTTTAGGAATTAAAATGAACAGTGTAACAAATTCGAAATTTCATCATATTCAATGCACCAAATGAAGATTCACTCATAAGTGAGTGATTGTGAATAAATAAAGATTGGGGGTGTCGATAATGTTTTTTTTTAATTTTTTTTTGTTGCTACATTTCTATTTTTTGGGTTTAGGATTTTATATGAACCTAATCATAATTGTAAACAACTATTAAAATTGTGTTATAATGTCTTATTTTTAATGTTAAAATAATAATTTGAGCCAAACCTTTGTAATATTTGAAGAGTGTGTTTTAATATTTAATTAAAGTGTGATAAATAATGTAAGAAAATGACATGTAATAAGTAAACGTTGGGGTGTCAATAGCAGCTGTCCTGAAAAATCAGACCCTGATTTTAGCTTTGATGGATGAGCGCATGAAAAAACATTCAAGGGTCAGTGACAAATGAAGTGCCACGTGGAAGGCAAAGGAGGCCTGGAGTTCATTTTCAAGGCAACTCTGGCGAGTACAAAGATTGGCACGCTTTCGCTTGGCTTGGGAAATCTGAACATCCACGCTACAGTCCACATGGTTAATTGAGAAACTGTGGTTAAGCCCACCTCACGCCCAACAGGAGCAGCTTTAAAGCCAAGTTAAGGCAGGAGCCAACCATCTCACCTTACTGTGGGCCCCACCTATTCACTCTCCAGCGTCTCTTACAGGGGAAGCCCAACTAACTTAAAACTTTTTCCTTTTTTATTTAGCATTTCTTTATTTTATTATAAAATGTACTAAAAAAAAAAAAAAAACACTTTGAGAATGTTTAAAGAATCGTAATCGGACCAATAATGAGATCGAAAACTTGTTCAATTGGTCGAACCATGATAGATTTTGGTTGGATTGATTTTCATATATTAAAACTTTCTAAAAATATCTGTAATAACATACTTAGAAAATAATCAAACATTTAAATCTTACCTTAAAAGATAACTTTCAAAAATCTATTAACAAATGTATTGATTTAGACATCAAAAATTCTCCTGAGATAAACATTTCCAAAATCAATTATCAATAACTTTGATAGTTTAGATTGTACTGAATTAGATTGTGAGTTACTTTTTAACGATCTTATCTCTGTTATTTTTTAGGATGCTTTTAGTGTCCTGGTTCTTCAGTAGTAGCTGGTTTGGGTCTGCCTTAACCTGTTGACCTTAAAAAAAAAAAAAAATCTTCCCTAATTGAATTTTTTTCTAAATTCAATTAAAAAAATTGAAATAGATTTATTTGGTTCGACAATTGAACAATGGACATTTCATAGAAATTGGCATTTTTTAGCAAAATCCAATTAGACCTGGTCAAACTTCGATCCAATTTTCAAAATACCACTTTGAGATTATTATTATTAATTTTCTTACCTCAAGCCTTCTTAGTTGTTAGGTTTTAAAACACAGTCTTGTTGTTATATTTTATAAATTGAGTGTTAGATCATCTTGCATTGGACTTATGCCACTTGACACGTGCAACTAGATTTTATAATTTGTATAAAACAGTAACACATGAGATATGAAACTATTGTTTATTAAGTATGACTCCATTATGTCAAACTATAGGATAGCACATGATACTTAAGAAGTACAATTTGCCTTGGAATCCAGTGGCTATAAATTATTAATCAGGCTGTATTTTCTTTTTTAAACGTCCACTAAGATGTGGTCAAAGTTAAGAAAAACACTATTACATCCTTACTAACTTAGTAGAGAAAATTTTGTAACTTTATCTCATTGTAAAGGACAACAGTATGAGAAGTTAAAAATAAAAAAATAAAAAAATAAAAAATAAAAAATAAAAGTTAATTTTAATGTTTAATTTTAATTTTAAAATTTGGAATTCGGTAGTTGTTCATTTCAACTTTCTACAAGAGGGTGAAACTGGAGAGTTGAAAAAAAAGTTTAACAACTAAAATGTAATTTCTCCAAGAAGTTAAAAATTTAAAGATTTGGATAAAAATCAAAGAATTTTGACTATAGATCAAAGATAAGGGCATTACAAGTAATTTTCTGTTAATCATCCAGTGTAGATTGATATCAAGGACACGTGTCATCAGCTTTAAAAACACAGGACATCTCAAATAAACAGCTAAACGTGGAAGGGTATTGTCCCTTACAGGCAAAGATGCGATGTCTAAAAAAAAAAAAAGTGTTCCCTTACTGTTTTATATGGAGCCTACTATATTTTAAGAGACTACGTAGAGAATCTTTTTAATCTTAATTTTATTCTTGAACACCTAACCCTATTGATTCGAAGAAGAAGTCAATCTCTTTTACCCTCAATTAATTAAGAGAGTTACTATTGCCACACCACCTTTAACTAACGCCATACCAACTGCATGAAATTTTTTGGTGATTTACATAGGAATTGATGTGGCATTAATAAAAGTTGGGGTGGCCATCTTAGCACTCTTAATTAATCCTTCGTCAACCCTAAAAGAGTTTACCCCCAAAAATCCTATATATATTATTCGAGTCGTGCTGGAGTGACCTTAAGATTAGATCTCACATTGCACATCTCGACTTGAAAGTAGATAGGAATCATAAATGCTTTTTTAGTCGTATCTTGAGGATTTGCATCTATGGTTTACCTACATTTTCATATTAAGGTGTACGATGTGAGATCCAATTTTGAGGTCACTTCAACATTATTCAAAATATTCCCATGAAAATGTTGAAGTAACATTAAAATCGATATTGATTCTCACGTTGCTAACGTGGATGTATGTACAAAATCGTAGATGCTTTTCATTGAGATACAAGCATGGTTTTTAAACTCGTCTGAGACCGAAACGTATCGTCCGAGTTAACTCGGTATCGAAGCAGAACGAGATCAACTCACAAAGTATTTTGAGATAACTGCGTATTGTGAGACAAATGAATCGTCTCGAACGATATTTTCCGATATCTCGGACGATACAAACAAGACAGTGCAGAACATGATTAACTCACGAGTTAAACAAGATGTAACGGACGAGATTTTGAAAATCTCGTTCAAGTTAACCGAGACAAATGAGTTAAAGCCTCAACCCTCTATTCTTACACTTCCAAATCAATTTGTTTAATTATATATATATATTTTTTTGGATTCATTTTTTAATAAGAATAATTTATAAAATTTTCATATTTTTTAAATGGTTAAAAATCATTGTCTTATTATCAAACGAGATAACTCGAATAAAGACGAGACATATCATCCGAGTCAACTCGGTATCAGAATTGAACGAGACGAGACGTTATACCGAATTTAAAAATCATGAATACAAGTGAAAAATATCTATAATTATCTATGCACCTCCCCATGAGATTAATGTGAGAATTGAAGTCACTTTTAATATTACCAGAACAGGAATCTATTCCCATTCAATTGTAACCACCGTGTATGATACGAAGGGTATCAATTAATGTGAGACATTGGGCCCACTACATAGTCCATCAGTGGTCTTGTAAAACTTCAAAACGGACACGAGTACTTGAAGTAGGCCCCAATACACCCTCCTGTACATCACCACGTGTACCATCATAAAGTGCTAGACTGCTATTTCGGTCCACAATTAGACAACCAATTTCACTTTCGAATGTCTGTTTTCTAAGATACTCATGTAAGAGTACTAACCAGATAAGGTAAAAAATCATTTTTGAAAATAGAAAATATTTACTGAAAATTAATGACGTGGAAAGTTGACCAATTTAAGAGTCAAAGTAAGAAGCCGGCAATAGCTTAGGTAAGCCGGCGGCTTTTTTAGAATATTCTCCTATCGATCATGTAGGATCTAGCGTTCTTATGCTTACTAGATCTTTAGCTTGCGAGCCGTATCGCGCAGCGAGAGCAAAATTTTAACAAAGCGTAGCCATCAAGACCAAATTACTACAATGCCCTTCAATGGGCAACGGCTGAGATGGAAAGAGAAATACAAGTTTCACAGATCGGTTTCATACGTAATCCCAAGGTAATATCTTCCTACCACTAGCTTTTGTTTGACACTGGTGTCTTACTTTGCTTACTAAAATTTTCCAAAAATTTGTCTAGCATTGAAGCCTCCAGCTCGAACATGGACAAATATTTGTACGAAGGGAGGACCACATTTAAGCCCATAAAGATTGAATTTGAGCAATCATGCATAGTTGGAGGTGATGATGCTGTTGCTCATGCTGTGTTTTTGTGCAAAAATGGTGGGGTTTGGGTTTGTCTCACATTTCTTATACTTATTGAGTGCTAATAGTTCGTGGATTAACTACGTATTTTAGCAAAAAGCTCACATAATTTGACTTTAAGATGGAAAAAGAGAGAGCATAAAGAAAAAGGAAAAAAAAGGACAATCGAAAAGGTAGGTATGTGTGTCATTAGGGACTACTACTATTATCTCCATTTTCAATTTGATTTGTATGTGTTGTTCACATCAAGTGTGAGGTACAAAAGCACACACGATTCCTAACATAAACACATCTTTACACTGATTGTCCACGATGAAAGACAAATGTTGTAAGAAGAAATTTGCAAATGGACATGGTAATTGAGTTTGACTCCTCTAGAAGAGGGTTATCTTGGGAGTGCATTAACGAGGACTATGGAGAATAGAATTGTATGCATGGGCTACGCAGACAAGAATAAATTCTTTCCCCTAGATCAACAACCACCCAAAATAAACAATTTTTGTGAACGTTATAGGCAACCCAGAAGAGAGGGCATAAAATATTGCATGTCCAAAGTCATCAGCCACAACATTCAAATGATAATAATTAAACTCACGAGCAAGCATAGTGATATATTTAAGTCATTTTCATCATTTCATTTCAGCTTGACAAAACATGAACCCATATATATGCTTTTCTAAAACACACCATCCCATCACATGTGACTAAAATTTGGCCATGACACATGTCAACACCTATCCGACAATACAACCTAGTCAACATGCTATAACCAATTACCCTAATTTTCCCGGATTTCGATTGGAGAATCTAATAGAGACATTATTATTGAGATTCTTACAACAAAAAAATGAGACATTCCATGCCCTTTGAGAGTGCTTTATTGTTATAGTTAGATTTATTAATAAATAAAGATTGAAAACAAACGTATTCAATTCCCATACTCTTAAGCCAACCGAACTATTTATTAATTTGATCGTCAAAGCGTTTTTTCTTAGGAAACATCGTAATGTAAGGGAGTCCTAATGTCATATTCCATTAAGCTAAGAAGGAAGAAGTAGAGACTTCCAATTAATTGAACAACTATTTCAACTATTGGGTACAATGAATCTCTAATGGGTAATTCGATCTTCATCTTGTCCAAAGTATGTCTCAAATCCTTGGTATTGTGATTGTCACCAACATAGTTTAAAACCATATAACTACTTAATGATCACGTCATGTCCTCTAGACATGATAAAAAAGAGAGTTAATTATTAGATTATGTTTTCTTTAATGTGATTAAAAAATTGTTAACCTTCATCACATGATCCTATATTATATAAAAAAGAATGTGGCAATTTCTACCATGTCCAATGCTTATAAAAATGGAGGCAAAAATAAATCTTTAAAACGAAAATTAAAATCAGTACTTTATTAAATTGAAAATTGACTTAATCACTGAAATAATATTACTTGTATCCTGATCAAAGAAAATGGAAAAAAGAACCTCATCATCCATGCCATCAATCGCTATGGATTTTTCTTCCACAATAACCATCACCAATATCATCTTTAACATCATTGTGATCGTAATTAAAATGTTCACGGTAGATTAATTAAAAAAATCTTGTTCTTCCATTCAATTCTATCTAAAATCATGTATCTTAATATTGATATAACCCATAATAGCAAAGAAAAGGATAAAGTGATTTGAAATAGCCCATAAAACATACTTGAGTATGTAAGAACATCACTGCTTTTACTTGAGATACGAGTATTATATATTTAAGGAAAATCGATGGTTCTCTTGCACACAAAGTTATACGTAGAATGTTATTTAGAGTAACTAGGCTCTAATACTAAATCAAATCAAACGAAATTAGGAAAAATAAATTGTCATCGGGCTCAAATAAGATAAGGTTGAAGTGACTTTCCTTGTTTTCATAGAATTTCCCAATCAAAGACCAATGAATTATCTTACATGTTGAGGTCATTTCTGTCTTTTCAAACCCTAATTTAGTGCTCCTCTCACGCAACCTACCGGCAGAACTTTTTGGCCTAATAGAGATTTGTTTAATAAAATATTTCAGCGAAGCTTCTTTTTCACCTTTTTTTTTTCTTTATTTATTATTTTTTTTAATTTAAGTCATCTCTGTCAAGGACTGTTACAGAGAGAAAACAACGGTAAGAACACTCGGATCTGTTTGGTTGTTCTCTTCCTTCCAACTCTCGAATTCTCTTTTATAATTTTATTATCTGTTTATGGTGAATTTCATCTCAGAACTTCACCTACTCCTCTCTAATGGATCTGCAATCACATTGACCGATCAACTACTCATTCTCATTTCCAACTATCTACAGTTTCTGGTTTGATCTCTTCATCTCCAAATGAGGTTGAACTAGAGATAAATTAAAGGTCTTGCTTCGCATTTCAGGAAAAACTAAGTTTTTTTGGTTTTAATTCTGAAAAAATTGAATCTTTTACAGAGCAAATTGAGATTGGAGATTTTCCTGCATTTGGTAGTTGAAAATTGATGAGGTGAGTGTGATGTTAGCTAGGGTTTCTGGTTGAAAGATCGGAAGCTTTGTTTCGATGAGGAGATGTTGAAGAACTGAAGCGGAAAGCAAAGATGTTCAAGTCGGCTAGATGGAGGATCGAGAAAAACAAGATCAAAGCTGTATTCAAATTGCAATTTCATGCAACTCAGGTATTATTTCACTATAATGCAAGTAAATTTCTCAACTTTTTATAGTTGAATCCTTGTAGATTATTAGTTTAGATTGTTAGAAAGTAATTTAATTCGAATTTTCAAGAACCGATTGAGATCGGTGGATCCAGATGAAGAATGTGAATTTCATCATCATTGTCAGAGTCTTATCTCCAAATTTGGGGATTGAATGAGTTCGGTTCCTTCATTTAATTCTGTATAAAATCATGTTTTCGGTTAACTGAAGTGTGTTCAAATTGGCAATGTGATGTTGTTTAATGTTCTCTCATTCAATTTAGGTACCACAAGTAGGATGGGCTACTCTGATGGTGTCTCTGGTTCCTGTCGATGTCGGAAAACCAACTGTAAGATTGGAGAAGGCCATGGTTCGTGATGGAATTTGTCACTGGGAGAACCCAATCTATGAAACAGTAAAATTCGTCCGGGAACCAAAAACAGGGAAAATTAATGAGAAAATTTACCAGTTCATTGTTTCAACCGTAAGAAATGACGATATCTCTTGAGTTTTCTTCTCATTTTTCTCTCTTTCTTCCTTCTTGATGGATTTCTGTTGGTTTGCTCTATGGGTTCTTTAGGGATCATCGAAAGCTGGACTTCTGGGAGAAGTCAGCATTGATTTTGCAGATTATTCTGAGGCAATGAAACCGTCTTTGGTTTCGCTTCCCCTTAAAACTTCAAATACTGGCGCAGTTCTTCATGTTAGTGTTTTCTTCCATCCTGATTTTGTAGTTTATTGAGAGAGACTAAACTGCAATTTTGATTAAGATATGTAATTCAAGCCTAAATGGTTGTAGAGATTCCTGATATTTGTGATTATGATTTCCGTGACAGGTTACTATTGAGCGAATGCATGGTGCTACTGATGAAAGGTGAATATGAGGTTTAGTTTTTTTTTTTTTTTTTTGATTTGTAACTATGAATTAGGATTACGGTTTTTTATTTCTTCCTTTTATGAGAGATTTTGCAGAGAGATTGAAGACAATGGAGATGTGACGGTTAAATCCCAAGATAGGAGCTTGAGGAGCCAGTTCAGCAATTGTGAAGTTGATGGAAACTCTGACGGCATTTCTACTGAAGTAAGGTCTCATCTCATCTTCAACATTTGTTACTATGAATTGCGATTATGATTCCTTTAGACATTTGGGTTTTTTCAAGCAAAAGTTATAATAACATAGGTTTGGTTTGTGTTTCTGATTGTTTCACAGAATGGGGTTATTAACAAAACGATATCTCAGAGAGTTGAGGCCACCAATGGCATCCTTGTAGCATGTAGAAGCTCTGATACTACATCAACAACGGGTTCAGAGAGCAGCTCTGAGAGAGACACCCCAAGAGAACTTGGATTGAAGAATAATAATGTACATCAGGACCCTACCAGCTTCCTATCATCTCTGAGCCACGTCTCTATTCCTCAGAAATCAATAACCAATGCCACAGCGACAAATGGGCAGGAGAACTGGAGATCAAACGCGGAGTGGTCCGTAGGTTCTGCTCCAGATGGAAGTACAGATGACTCAAACAGTTCAGAAGACAATCTTACAAAAGAAGGTCACCACAGTCTTCCGATATCTCTGTTGGAAAGCTTAAGAGTGATCTTGTTATTTTGGCAAGACAGGTGGAAGTGTCGGAGCTGGAACTACAGACTCTCAGAAAGCAAATTGTGAAGGAGAGCAAAAGGGGTCAGGATTTCTCAAGAGAAGTTGTTAGCCTGAAAGAGGAGAGAGATGTGCTTAAAAAAGAATGTGAGCAACTCAAGGCTTCACAGAAACGTAATGATGCGGCAAAAGTTTCAAACAAGTTGCAGTTTGAGAGTGAAGATCCGAGAGGTCTACTGCAAGAAATCAGACAAGAATTGAATTATGAAAAAGATCTGAACGCCAATCTCCGGTTACAACTGCAAAAGACACAAGAGGCCAACTCGGAGTTAATTCTTGCTGTGCAAGACCTAGATGAAATGTTGGAGCAGAAAAATAGGGAAATATTCGCTCTTTCCAACAATGTCCAACAGGAAACAATCTCCAAACATGAAACAGAAGAGGATGAAGAACAACAAGCACTGGAACAACTAGTGAAGGATCATGATGAAGCTAAGGAATCTTACATGCTTGAGCAAAAGATCATTGATTTGTACAGTGAAATAGATGTATATAGGAGAGAGAGAGATGAGCTCGAGATGCAAATGGAACAGATTGCCTTGGACTATGAGATTTTAAAACAGGAAAACCACGATCTCTTGTCAAAACTAGAACAAAACCATCTGCAAGAACAACTTACAATGCAATGTGAGTACCCAGCCTCTTTGAATATGATGAATGAACTTGAAGCCCAGGTTGAAAGCTTGGAGGAGCAACTCAAGAAACAAGAAGCAGAATTCTCAGTCTCTTCGGCTACCATAATTGACCTTGAAAACCAGGTCAAGAGCTTGGAGAAAGAACTTGAGAACCAAGCACAAGGATTTGAAGCCGATCTGGAAGCTGTGACGCTAGCTAAAGTTGAGCAGGAACAAAGGACCATCCGAGCAGAGGAGGCGTTGAGGAAGGCACGATGGACTAATGCTAACACGGCTGAGCGGCTTCAAGAAGAATTTAGAAGGCTTTCCATACAAATGGCATCTACATTTGATGCAAATGAGAAGCTCGCTATGAAAGCACTGATGGAAGCAAATGAACTGCGTATGCAGAAAAGCATTCACGAAGAACTGCTCGAGAAAGCTAAAGAAGAGCTTGGGTTGGTTAAAGATCAATATGAAGGAAAACTGAAAGAGCTTTCAAACCAAATAGATTTGGAAACAAAACAAGCTGAGCAGATGTTGTTGGAACTCGAAGATATGTCCAAGAAGCTTCAATGTCAAAAGAAGCATGAGGAAGAAATGCATGAAGGTTTGTCAAAGGAGATCCTAATGCTCAGGTCTGAAAAGACAGAAGAGGTAGAAAAATTGAGAGTTGAGATGGAAATAATTAAGACATCGATTAACGAGGCAGAGATGGAGCTTCGAAGAGGAAATGCAGAAAGAGATGAATTGGTGAGAATAATTGATTCATTGAGGAAAGAAGCAGATAAGTCATTGGAGGAATTTAAACATATGAGGTCTGTAAAGGAGGAAAAGGAGACAATGATCGGAATTATGCAATCGGAGGTTGAAATCCTTAGAGCTCAGTATAATGACTTGAAACATTCCTTGTTTGAGGATGAGTTAGAGAAAGAGGACCTGAGAAAACAGGTCTTTAACTTAAGAGGTGACCTACAAAAGAAGGAAGACATGATTGCTGCGACTGAGAAGAAGCTAAAGGACAGTATTGAACGAGTTACAGATGGGACAAAACCAAATTCAAGGAACAATAAATCAGCACCAGCTCCTCGTGGATCTAAGGAGGTTGCTGGTTTGCGGGAGAAAATCAAACTACTTCAGGTAAATTTGCTACTCCATTGAGTATATTCTATTAGATGTTTAAAGCATAATTAGTTTTGTATAAAAATCAATTGTTTGAGAAGTATAGAAACGGTAGAATCCTTTGTAAAGTATCCCAATATGTTTATATAGTCTCATACGCATGATGTTAGCCTTTGTATATAATTTTAGATTTTTTTATTTCGAGTTTTGTTTATTGTGGATTTGGCTTAGAAATACAATGATTCGTTTTGCAAACTCTAACAGGGACAGATAAAACTCAAGGAAGCTGCCCTAGAAAACTCAACCAATGCATTTTTAGAGAAGGAAAAGGATCTGCATAACATAATAGAAGAACTTGAAAACAGGATGGTAGAGCTCAACCAGAATGGTACAAGTTGTGAACATCAGTTTCAAGAGGTTAGTATCTTCTCACTTACATGAAATACTATTCAAGTTATACACGGCATAAATAGTCATAATCTTTGGTAAAGCTAGCAACAGGGTTTTGCTCCCTCTGGCTCTGGCCATGTGTTCGAAACTGGGTGGTCTCCTGAGTTACCTTGTTGCATATTGGGAAACTTCTGTGAGGTCAGGGTCCCATCCCAAATGGGGTGTTGGCTAACCCTGCATTACCAAAAAAAAAAAAAACCCCTCATTATACTTCAATGAGAAAGATGTAGAAGTGGAGGAATTTCTTTAATACATAGACCACTGTCAGATTCTTTTTAAGTTGCTGTTTAACTTAAAAATCAAGCAAAATTCTTCTTCTTCTTGGTAAGAGCTAAATCTTTTTGAGTCTCAAATAAGGCAACTTGGGTATTTCACTGGGCCTAACTTCTGAAGTTAACTTTTATGGCCATCAAACTAACTTATGCAAGGGTTTGTTTTCTAGATACAGAAAGTTAATGATGCCGAGAACGTAACTGCAATTGCTAATAAGTCTGGAGGAAGAAATATAGCAGAAATTTTGTTGGATACAGAGATGGGCACTAAAGCTTACTTGTCTGATTCGAATGGCACTACAGAAGCAATCAAAAGGTATAAGATGGTTAATTACAAGTTCATTTTCCTGATTTCAAGTTTTTTTTTTTCCTTCTATTTTTTGCATCTAAACACTTATTTATGGGTTAAGGACATATTATCTTAGTACTAATGATGATAATTATTGCCTTTTTTTTTGTGTCTCCACAGCAACTGTGAAACTTTCTCAGAAAAAGAAATGAAAGTTTCCATTTCTGGTATCTATGATCAAGGCACTTAGATGAAGTGCTAAGTCAAATTGCATTACTGAAGGCGAAGAACAAATCTATGGAAGGTGAGCTGAAAGATATGCAAGAGAGATACTCAGAAATAAGTCTCAAGTTTGCAGAGGTAGAAGGTGAAAGGCAACAGCTTGTAATGACCGTTCGTAATCTCAAGAATGCTAAGAAGAACTAATTAGTGGTCTTGAAGATGCTCGAAAACTGGATCGATATGATGCACAGATGGAGCAGAGAGGTATCTTAAGTGGCAGATTGATATTAGAGCTTTGTCAAGGAAAATATAATATGTATATCAATTCTTCATTCTTTCTTCATGCTTCTTTATCTCTCTTCTGAGAACACAAAATTTCCAATTAGTTTTATAAGGTAGCTAAGTGTTCTCCTAAGTGTGGTTTATCTAGGTCTTGCAGTGCCATATGAGTCGTTATAAAAAATGTAACATAGCTTTCATTAATATATTCTTTTACATTATGTGATTCTGAGGTTTTTACCAAGTGAAAATGATATAGATTATGAAAAGGTACATTTACTAGACAGTGATCAATGCTTTTAAATACAAGAAATTGAACGCCGAACATCATTGATGAAGATTAAAGATGATATGTGAACACACACAGAAACACATAAGAAAGCATGCATTCTTGACGTTCGAGAGTTCAAATTTTGGACAAGTCACATTGGGTTGGTTCAAGGCAGTTTAAACTTTGTTAATTTAAACATCTCACAAGTTGGCCTATTGTCTTGTATGGGTTTCAGGTTTCGCTGAAGTCAACCATGTGGCTCGTGGATAAGACCTTGATTATTATTAAGTGGTGAACAGGAAATGACCAGAGGAAGGAAGAGGGAGGTCAAAGCTCAACTCAAGTTCTTCAATGGAGAAGAGTAAAGGAGAATATCTCTCTCACTCTCTTAAAATATTTTTTCTTCTTCAAAATAGCTAAAAGAGTGTCCTGAAGAGAGGTAAATATAGCGAACTTGAACCAAAAGAGTGAACCAAGACCACTGGATTAACACCCACATTGAGAAAAAATGATGAAAACATCTGAAAATAGTAAAGATTTGTGCTGAAATACTAATGGATGTTATGCTTATAATCATAGAGCATATAATCGTATGGCTGAATTCGTATAGTCTTCATCGAGAAAACAAGCACACTACTAAACGAGAATTATAATGACCCCATAATGTATCACAAAAATTGCACAAAAGTATGTGAAGTTTTTGGCTTTAACAAAGTAGCCATCTACCAAGAAGAAATCTAGTCTGGGTGGGTTCCGGATCTGTTTTCTTTACAGCTTCTTTCATCATCTCTTTGACAGTCGATTCACATTCGTTTTAGGACAAACATGAAATTCAACAAAACTTACTACATGAAAAAAGGGGTAAATTTGACGCCAAGGTTCATCAAATTTAACCCTTTTTCACGTAGTGTTTAAAAGAGCCAAGGAAGACAGAAAGGGAAAAGAATCCATCTCAGATACTATTGGTCAAGACTGAGCAAAGACTGCATCAATTATGTTAAAAAGGTGTCTAGTGTGCCAGTTGCATTCAAATCTAGATCGACTCCCAAAAGATCCACCCTATGAATCCTTGCTTCTGGGGAGATTGATCCGAAGCTCGAGTACGGTCAGTACGCCATTTTCCTTCTCTATCATGACGAATCAATTGATTTTATTTAGGCATCATTCTTTCCTTTGTCCTTCCCCACAATTTGCGCCCTATTACTAATGATTACTCCCGAGGTGTAGGCGCTTTCCAGAGGTGGAATCTTCTAGTTCTTCCTATTTGACCCGAAACCGATCGATCTAGCCATGAGCAGGTTGAAGAGAGCTCTAACAGGCCTTGGAGGACCGAACCCACGTATGTGGCAAAATACGGGGATGACTTGTGGCTAGGGGTGAAAGGCCAACCAAGATCGATGGGGATTTGGTGATGGTGAAGCTCCAACCCCAACAATTCAAAGTATTCATGAAGATACACAAGGAGTTGATACGCAAGTATGAGAGTCCCTTTCCCATACTAAGAAAGGTAGGCAAGGTATCATACCGACTTCAGCTCCCTCCCAAGCTGAAGATTCATCCTATCTTCCATGCAAGTTGTCTCATGCCCACTCTTATAGTTCGCAGGGTTTGATCGCAAGATGTGTGTGGCTCAGGCGTGGGTTCTTAGCTTGGCTCACGAATTAATTCGAAGTGGAGTTCCGCGAAAGGTCGGGGCATTTGACAAAATCAATATATTTCCATATTGAGCGTAATTCATCCATTAGACTTCGCGTTTTGTCTTCAGTTCCAATCTCATTGCACGCATCTCGCTCCCTGTGATGTTCAGGTGAGTTCACGGATATGCTTACGCTAGAGCACATGTCAAACAGCCTAAAACTTGCCCCCATACCATATGAAATGTGAGCGGAACCACTTTCGCTGGGTTAGCTTAGTAGCGGTGCTTTAAACACTACATGAAAAAGGGATAAATTCGATGAATCTTGTCATCAAATTTACCGCTTGTCATCAAATTTACCGCTTTTTTCACGTAGTGTTCTTAATGCATTTAAACAAAAGAAGGCCGAGTGGATGGTTGTTAACACACAAATTCTCTTCCAAAAATGTCCTAGTAATACATTTAAACTTATAATGAGATAAGTTTTTGGTGTAAATTCAAATTCGCCCAAATTGATATTTTATATTATAGAAATATTTTTATAAGATATGAAATTATAAACTATGATAAATTAGCTTATCTATTTAAATCTTTTGAAATAATAATTTAAGTTAATTATAAAAAAATATTCTTATATAAATATTTTTTTTTATACAAGTGCATTTACGCTTACCTTATAAAAAAAATAAAAAAAATACTATGATAAAGCTGTTTAATAAATAGAAGTGATTTTTTACTCACAAATTTTTTTGTCATTGTTCGGTTAATAATCTCTAATTTTTTTATATACATTTTTAAAATATTTGAAAATAATCATTGAAAATGACTTCTTCTTCTTTCTTAAAATTTTTCTAATAGAATGAAGTCTTCAAAATTCGATTGAAATGTCAAAAATTCAATTTTTAAATAAAAATAATAAATTCAAACAATTAAAGCATTTAATTGTAAAAAATGTGGGACTGAGGTCAGAGACCATTTAAAAAGAAAAAGTTTACTAAAAGTCCACTAAAATCTTAGGGAGTAATTAAATAGAAACCCTTCCCCACGGGTCCTTCAAGTAATTTTCCTTTCAAACAATAAAATTGGACTCCGTTAAATTCATGCTCGATTTGTCTAGTTCGTTACAAATAGTTACTCCAACCGCGGTAAAACGGTTACTTTAGATTCCATGACCTTCAACTTCTGAAAAGAATTAGCTCCCACATGGCATAGCAAAGTTCCATTTCTCACATCCTTCTAAAGCGCCACGTAGCTCATCTTTTTTTTTTCAAGCTCACTTATTTGAGGATCGATTTCATCTCGAAATTAAATTATGATTAATCATAAATGATCTTAGCCAAACAACTGAGAACAATAATTAAAAAAAAACACCAATCACCAGATCAAAGAGCAGTAGAAACAACTCCTACAGTGGGACCAAACAAAGTTATAGGCGCTGTGGTTAAAGGGACTGGACGAGCAAACTTTGCTGTTCGAGTAGTACAGCAAACTTTCTTTCCTCTATTTCTTTTAGATAGATAACGCCTTTCCCACGACTAGGTGCCACGTATGGAACTTCGAGATAATACGAGTTCAGAGAGAAGACACGTTTCTTTTCATTTTACACGTGTCACAATAATGGAAGTATAACGGTCTGCCAATTGCACAGGTGGCAAAACCGTACTTCCATTATTCCTTTTAAAACCATGAAGTTCAACTTATCTCCTTCATAAAGATATCTATTCTGCAAGTCAATCAAAGATGTCTCTTGAAGCTTTTGTGCTCAAGATGGATACTCAAATGGCACCTGTACATCGTCACGAAGATCCTCATAGCGTGGGAACGCACCATGGTAAGAACCCATTAATGTTCTCTATATCTAAATTGGTCTAACTTATGTTAGATTTTTTGGTTCTGTGGTTTTTTTTTTTTTTGAATTTGTTTTGCTTTAGTTGTTGAAGGTGAAGATGAAAACCATGATAAGGGGTCGGTTTTGAAGAAGGTTAAGGCTAAGGCAAAGAAGATAAAGGACGCACTTGGGATTAAAAAGCACGGCCATGGTCACGAACAAGATCGAGATCAAGATCAAGATCAAGATCGTGATCAGTATCACGAGGAGGAAGAAGAAGATGACGAATATGAAGAAGAAGAAGAAGAAGAACCAGAAGTTCATGGTGCACCAGCGAGTAAGTTTTCTCATTTCTAGGATAACAATAGCCTCAACGCAGGATTGAGGGTTTCCATCAAACAGACGGTTAAGATGCTAGGAATTCCCAAGATAAATGTATCCTAGAAAAGAATGCACTAATCCCTAGAAGGATGCTACTGATCTTTAGGAAATCTTGAGATCAGATTCCTTAGTAAAACTAATCCCAAGGAAATCTTGAAATTACTTTCCATCTCAGGCATTGTTGGTCACTAGAAAAGTACGGCACTCCAACATGACCGTGGGATTTGAAGAAAACAAGAAGCAGATTTCCTAAAGATCAGTTCATAGGGATACACATTTGGGACTTGTTAACATGTGCCCTAATGGCACACGTTAAAGTGCTATAAATACACTTTGGCAATTGGATTTTGTATTGAAAATGACTTTGAAAAAATTATTTTTTACCAAAATACACTCAGATTCCAATTTCGAAAGCGTATTTATTGCACCTTAACAAGATCGTTAGGACGGAGGAGAGGAGAAAAACACAGTTTTCCTCTTGAAATAAGTTCCGTACTTCTAGGGATGGGTTAACACATAATTTCCTAGGATACATTTTCTTGGGAATCCCTTCCATTCCAACTGTCAATGCGATGAAGAGTCTCAACTTGTTAGTGAGGCTAGGATGTTCGATTAAGAAATGCTTACTATCATGGGTTGGACCTGGGTTTCGATCTGATTTGTTGAATAATGGGGACACCCTAGAATTTTGATAAAATTAAGTGTATAAGTCCACCGCTACTAGTAACATAGTCACAGGTCAGGAGATAAATCCAGGGCAATCAAGGATCGATTTGGCTCACAAAAAACCCTTCGATGAGGATCTAGATGCACCCAAGGACCCATCTCAAGCGTTTTCTCCTTCAAATTACCAGACTAAAGTAATGGACCCCACAAACGCAAGTAAGATCATCAAATCACAATCAACATGAATTCGAAGGGCATGCTATAATGTGCTTTTATTTACTATCGTGCCAATACTAACATGCACAAGTTATTGCTCACTTGTACAATAGGTGGTGGAGGAGAGGTAGGGATCACTCCTATTATTCATTCCTTTGGGAAGATGGAAGTCTTCGATCAACCATCAGAAGGTCAACAAAAGTCGCACACTGATACTGGACGTCACAATCAGTTCTTTCCAGACTTATCTTCTTCCACTGAGACCAAGACCATTCCTGAAAATCCCCAATCAATCGTAGAAAATAAAAATGTGGGAGAAACAATACAGCAAAGCAGTTACACTCAGAAAATTTCTTCAGCTACGTCTGCAATTGCGGATAAAGCAATTTCTGCTAAAAACATTATCGCAACAACAGTGACAGAGAAGCTAACACCAGTGTATGAAAAGGTTGCTGGGGCTGGAAGTTCAGTTGTGTCCAAAGTGTACGATACAAGTATGAGTACTAGATCGGCTATGGATACCAGTATGGGTACGGGTACGGGCACGGATATGGAGACAGAGGGTGGTGGTGGTGGTGTGGAAAAAAAAAGGCCTGATAAAGGAGTATCAATGAAGGAGTACTTAGCAGAGAAGTTGAAGCCAAGTGATGAAGACAAAGCGCTTTCAAAGGTAATTTCAGAAGCCTTGCACAAGTGGAAGGATGATGGTGAGGGAGATAAAGAGAACAATAAGCCGATGGGGATGGTGACGGAGTCGCCCGAAGTGGCAAAACGATTGGGCACAAATGAGGAAGTGGGGGGAGGGAGTGGGAGCCCTGGAAAGGGAATGGTCAAAATGATTAGAGGAACGGTTTATTCTTGGTTAAGGAAAGGTACAGGGGAATCTCATGCTTCACAGGAGTATCACAGCCCCTCTCATGGTATGTATGTTACAATATGTTGTATTTTTATTAGTTTTAGGATTTACAATGGTACACCAATGTTGTATTCTCTTGGTGCATGCAGGAGGAGAAGAACAGGTAAGAGGAGATGAGGTTGGGCAGGCCAAGGTAGGGGAGGGGAAGCTAGAAGAATCGATCAACCAAGCAGAGGATCAATAGTTAGAAAAATGGGTTTGTTTGTGTGTTTCTTCTTGGACCAAGAAGGTTAAAATGGTGTATCAAGTGAGAAATAATATTATGCGTGTATCTATAATTAGTTTTTTTTTCCTGTAATTTGGTTGTGTGCGTGTGTGGATCTACTTTTAAGAACTTGTCAAAATCATTGGGTAGCTTTTTAAGCTTCATATCAGAGGCATTCCATAAGGCTACCCTTAGAAAAGCAAGGAAATTTAGGTTACCCCCATTTTTAACCCCCCCCCCCCCCCCTTTTTCCCTCTTTTATCCTTCACGTAAAGAGGGGTTGGGATTTATCTTACTATGAATCTCGAGCACAATTTTCTTACCTTTTATTGTCTTTCTTAATCTCTTCCTTTCCAAGAATACTCTTGTAACTCTATCGTCTTTCCTCTTACACCTTCTTTCCAATTTTATTGTCTTTCCTCTACTACCTTTTTATGATAATACACAACTTTATTGCTTTTCCTCTTTTATCACCTTAACCCCAAAGAGGATGCCCATGCCGGAAATCCCATTGTTTTGTCGAAACTATCTTGAATAATCTTAATGGGTAGTTGATCTTTCAAAAATCTTTCTCATGGGAAATAGCTCATGATATTGAACAAATTGACCTAAGTTAAGGCTGATTCAAACCAATACATCGGATGTGAGTCTGAAGATCAGAATGGTGGACCTTTGCTTGCCAGCAAGACCAACATTGTTTTTTTTTTTTTTTTGGGTAAGTGTAAGATATTAATAAAGGGGGAACAAAATACAGGGAGGCCAAGATGGCCTCTAAAAAGAAGCAGAACAAGGAAAATAAAATGTCAATGATCTAAAAAAGAGTTCCATCTAAAAACGAAGTCTTCCAAAGTGATCTCCGCAAAGTCTATGTTTTGTTTTGACCGAAGGTATAAAAGGCTCATTATCTCCAGATAATCGTCGTGAGAACTTCTGCTCTTACTATTGAAGACCCTGTTATTTCTCTCGGTCTAAAACCCCCCAAGCAATAGCTGATGGAAGCATCACCCAAAGGAATATTTTTCTGGCGAAAAAGACATTAGTGTCCCACTCTGCTAACAACGAGGAGAACTTACGAGGAAAGACCCAATTAATACGAAAAAAATCAAGGAAGTAAGACCAAATAATATAAGACTAAGAACAATGAATAAAAATATGATCAATAGATTCCGCATCCCTAAGACAAAGAGGACAACAATTTGGAGTGATCCAACCCCGAACAATCAAGTTATCCATCGTAAGAATCCTCTCAAAAGATACCAACCATACAAAGAAGCAGATTTTCGAGGGAACTGATTTAGACCAAATGAGGGACCTCGAGGATGATCGCTCGTTCGAAGGAATGAGTGATCTATGAAAGGATCTAACAGAGAATCTCAAATCCTTTGCCCTTGTCCATTCCCACCTGTTCTGTTCGCTCTCGTTGAAATGAAACGAATGCAAGAGATCAAGGAATGATGTCACCTCAGTTAACTCCCAATCATTAAAGTTTCTCCTAAATCCCAGGTCCTAGGTAGAGTTGGACTCGTATCCAATCATACACCGCTGGATCGAGTAGTTCTTTTTCAAAGAACAGGCGTACAAGGAAGGAAATTGAATTGCCAGAGGTAAAGTGCCGCATCAACTATCCTCCCAGAATCTGATTTTGTCTCCCATTCCCACTTTGAATCTAATCCCTTGTTGGTGGCATTGGCCTTCAAATTATCTGCACATTTGTAATAGGTGTCTCATCTCCAAGAACTCGCTTTGTTAGTTTCTTGATGTGAAGCTACACGAGGGATTCAAGCTGTTCTTGCTCTTCTTCCTCATCCGTAAGAATGAAATCCATGTCTGGCACATACCCAACCCACTTCATCTCTATGATCAACTCTTTTAGTCTCTCATATATCTCTCGGCATCTTGGGTGAGCCTTGTCGCCCACAAGAAACGTATGCACCTCACTCTTTACTTCAATCCAGCTACAGCCAGGCTCCTTCTTTAGCCCATTCTGCCTCATCATCTTCCTCATCTTTGAAACCTCACCCCACATTCCGGCTTCAGCGTAAACATTAGAAAGTAGTACATAAGCAGCAGAATCTTGAGGGTCCAATTGTAGAATAGAACTCGCCGCACATTCTGCCACCTCTACATTCCCATTGATCTTGCAAACACTGAGGAGGGTTCTCCATATTACAGCATCAGCTTCAAATGGCATCTCGTTGATAAGCTTGAAAGCCTCAGTGACCCGACCTGATCGTCCAATTATATCTACCATACATGAATAATGCTCCAACTGAGGGTGTAAACCGTAATCATTGAGCATTGAATGGAAGTAACGTAACCCTTCCTCAAAAAGGCCCATAAACCCACACGCTCGAAGAACAGCTACAAAGGTTGCATGGTTTGGTTCCACATTCTCATGTTGCATCTTTTTGAATATATTAAGGGCATCTACTCCAAGACCATGTTGTGCATACCCAGAGATCATGGCATTCCATGACACAAAATCCCGCTTGTGCATCTTCTCGAACATTAGCCGAGCATCTTCCATATTCCCACACTTAGAGTACATGTCAACGAGAGTGCTAGATATATACACATCGGACTGCAACTCTTGCTTTATAATCTGAGCATGGATTTGTTTTCCGAGTCCAATGGTTGCCAGATTTGCACAAGTGTCAAGAACTGTTGCGAAGGTAAAGTTATCAGGCCTTTGGCCCATGTCCAACATTAGGTTTTATTTTGTCTTTGATATTTTATTTTTAATTTAGGTGCTTGATAACCGTCCATTTTTAACGCCTTATATTAAAGTTGAAAAGCCTTCAATTTTGAAATTCTCTTTAGTGAATATGGTTTTTTCCTAGAAATGATTGTGAAGTTAAATTTTCATTGTGGTAACCTACGAGGGCTTGGCAGCAGAGGACATGCTGACACAAGAGAGATTATCTCTCTAATGCTCACGTCATATGTACCAAATGTCAAGCAGCTGTTGCATTGTGAGAAAAAAAAATTATTGAAAATAGTAAAGATTTGTGTTTAAAGAGCGCCACATCAATGATTAAATCTCAACAATATTGAGAGTTTAGTAGTTGTGAAACTTTCTTTTATATTTGTTTGATTTTTCATTTTAAGTCATGATTACCAGAGAGAGCCAAGGTGTTAAAATTTTCATATTTGACTCTCTCATCTATTGAAAATGTGCTAAAAAGACGATCCGCTTCCAACATAGTTCGAATCCTCACATCTTCTAAAGCGCCACGTAGCTCACATTTGTTTCGGCTCACTTACCCGTAAACTACCAAAAAATCCCGACCATAGGTCCCTGCCATTTATTTGAGGATCAATTTCATCTCAAAATTCAATAATTTATGATTATAGTAATTATGACTAATCATAAATGATCTTTGCAAAATAACTAGGAACGGGTGGATTTACAGTGAAGGTACTTGCCCCCTACAAGAATTTTCAAAATCGTCTTTTAATTAATGAGATAACAAATATTAGCGGTTGATAAAAAAATCCGTCACCATTGCCCTATAATTATTATTATTATTTTTTTTTTCACTTTTTATTGTCTCAATATATATATATATGGGGGCGGTTCGTGGGACGTCTTCGAAACCAACTGAAAAACTGATGAAAGTCAATCGTTGGATTTTTAGTTTTCAATGGTTAGATCTTGTTTGAAAGCAGAACATGCGGTCAGCTGGAAACACAGTTTGTTTTAAACTTTTTGAATTATTTTCAAAGACCTCTCTTCATCATTTAGTTTATTAAAATTAAAACCATCTCTCTTCTTTCTCAAAACTAACATACGGACTTTATCTTCTCTCTCAAGTCTCTTCTCTATAAAAATCACAGATTCAAACCCTTCTCTCTCACGAGTGTCTTACGCTTGTAATAAGAAAGCGTCCCAAAATTCAAATCCACAGGCGGCCGACCTACCACTGATCAATACAACCATGGTGTTCTTGGGCATCCAAGATATAAGCGGTGCATCATCCAGACACGTGGCACACCAACAGTTCGTCGCTAGTGCCTTATTTTTTATAACAGCAATTTGGAGATTGTGACAGTTGTAGTTCTAACGTTATCAATCATCTATAAACTTTATCGCACTCTTCCAAATTACGCTTCTAACTTTAGCTGAAGGCGGTGTTATCTTGCGGGGCCACATGATGTCTTTCTTCATTACTATTGCTATTGCTATTATCGAGGCAATGGATGGTGGGTGGTCCCCACGATTTTTACTGAGGTGACGAGGTAATGACTCAGACAAAAATGACCCTTCTCCCTGTGCACCCGCCCATGTTCCTGTTGTCTCCATCCTTTTACAAGAAACAACATTTAATTCTTAATTATATATATGATAGAGAGATGGTTCTCGTGAGAGAGAAGGGTTTGAATATGTGATTTTTGTAGAGAAGAGACTTAAGAGAGAAGATAGAGTCCATATGTTAGTTTTGAGAAAGAAGAGAGATGGTTTTAATTTTAATAAATTAAATGATGGAGGGAGGTCTTTGAAAATAATTCAAAAAGTTTAAAACAAACTGTGTTTCCAGCTGGCCGCATGTTCTGCTTTCAAACGAGATCTAACTGTTGAAAGTCAAAAATCCAACGATTGACTTTCATCAATTTTTCAGTTGATTTCGAAGATGTCCCACGAACCGCCCCATATAAAATATATATATATATATATATATATATATATATATATATATATATATATATATATATATATATATATATATATATATTCCACTATAAATTGTCCTCACAATTTTTTTTTATATTCTTAGTTTTTCTCACATGAGTAAGATCTTGGCTTCACCCCTAACTAGGAACACTAAAAAAAAATACCAATCAACTTAATCAAATAATCGTGGAAACAACTTCGACAGTGGGACGAATCACATTTGTAGGACCTCGTGGTTCAACGGGTTGGATGAGCAAATTTTGTTGTTCAACTACTATGATAAACTTTCGTTTCTTTTAGGAGTATGGATCCTATGCACGTAGGTCCTAAGGTGGAGGATTGAAATCCTCAGTAACACAAGGTTCCCGTAGCACCTATTGGGGTAATTATTTATGTTACATTTGTAATATGATGTATACCGGTATACCGTATCATATTTATTGAAATTAAAATAATGTTAATTTGATTTGATTGAGATTAATTAAAAATAAAATCTATCTCTAGATATGATTTGATTTCTATAAAATTTTAGTAAAATTATTATAATTATTATAAAAAAAAAATCAATAATATCTCATTCTTCAATAGCATCCAATAGTGCAAATACAACATAAGAGACAGCTATGTTAGAAAAAAAAAAAAAAATACAGAATCTCAATCTCATGTAATCAAGATTTATATTTAATTAAAAAAAAAAAAAAATCAAAAAGCAGTTTTTTTACTGTAGATTGATGTGGCGCTTTTTCAACCATGCATTTGTTCTAGAACTTGCTAGTGGAACCGTGTGCTGCAGAGGATCCGCTTCACGTCGGCACATGCCACGTTAGCCATAATTGAAGGGTTCCACCACTAAAATAAATATCTGCTTTTTAAAATATCTCCTTTCAAAATATCTCCCTTGAAAATTTCCTTGGACCGTGGCTTGCCACGCATGTTGAGTAGTATTTACACGTATCACAATAGTAGCTTGAAGTTCAAGTGGCAAAAGGTGGCAATACCATGCTTTTAAAACCTTGAAGTTCCAAGTGTTCAGCCCATCTCCTTCGTAAAATCATCTATTCTGCAAATCAATTAAAGAAGAAAAAGATCAATCTTTGAAGGTTTTTGTGCTCAAGATGGATACTAAAATGTCAGATCCTCATAGCGTGGAACCGCACCATGGTAAGAACCCATTAATGTGCTCTGAATCTAAATTGGTCTAACTTTTAGAATTTTTGTTTCTTTGTGTGTTTTTTTTTCTTAATTTGTTTTGTTTTGTTTGAGTTGTTGAAGGTGAAGATGAACAACGTGATAAGGGGTCGGTTTTTAAGAGGGTTAAGGCTAAGGCAAGGAAGATAAAGGACACACTTGGCAATAAAATGCACGGCCATGGTCAAGATCAAAATCAAGAACAAGATCACGATCACGATCTTGATCACGAGGAGGAAGAAGAAGATGACAAATATGAAGAAGTACCAGAAGTTAATGGTGCACCGCCGAGTAAGTTTTCTCATTTTTAAGATAACAATAGCATCAACGTAGGATTGAGGGTTTCCATCAAACAAACGGTTGAGATGCTAGGAATTAATTCCCAAGATTCCTAGAAAATTTTGCACTAATCCCTAGAAGGATGCTAACTGATCTTTAGGAAATCTCAAGATCAGATTCCTTACGCAAATAAATCCCAAGGAAACATAAAACACTTTCCATCTCAGGCCTTCGTTGGACAGTAAAGAAGTACGTAATTGGACCTTGTAGACTCAACCCACGGTTATGATGCGAGGAAAGACACAGTTTTCTTTGAGAGTAGTTCCATACTTCTAGGGGTTAATACACATTTTCCTAGGGATACCTTCTCTTGGGAATCCCTACCATCCCAACGGTCGTGTGGATGAAGCCTCTCAACCTATTAGTGAGGCTAGCATTTTCCATTTTTCATATGTGAGTATATCAATATCCAGATCCAAATTTCTTATTCTGATACCCGAATCAGTAGTTCCTATTAGCTAAAATCATATCTGAAACATTTTGCTTTTGATTAAGACTGGATCCAGATCCGACCGATCAAACTATTTGATTCAGATAATTTTGGATCGTTCAACAACTTTTGCTATAATTCTTTTCTAATTGCTATACTATTCTATTTCTTTTATTTGATAAGAATTCAGTTTATATTAAAGGTGTAGGGAAAATATATTTTAAAAAATATAATTTTTCAAAGCAATATATCGTTCCGAAGTCCAGCGACGTCAACCCTTGTTCATATTCAACCCATTTTTTATTCGGGTGTATTCCTAGGGTTCAAACGCGCTAAATTCAGATTCAGATCACATGTTATGCCCGATTTCTAAGTGATTTAAAACTTACAAAATCATTGACTATGAAATTTATGATTAACTTGTAAATCACCTTTGATGGGGTTTATGTTGTTTTAAAGATTATCCTCATAAAAAATCAGTCCATTCGATATTCCTGAATTTAAATTCATATGGAAGGAAGGTTTTTAACATTAAGTTGGACCTAGGTTTTTATGTGTGTGTTGAATGATAAGGATACCCTTGAAGTTTGATAAAATTAAAATTGTTCAAATTTAGAGTACGAATCCGCAGCAACTGGGAACATAGCCACGGGGCAGGAGATAAATCCAGGGCAATCGGGGATCGATTTGACTCACAAAAAGCCATTTGATGAGGAGCCAACTGCACCCAAGGACCAATCGCAAGCATTTTCTCAGACAAAAGTAACTGATCCCACAAATGCAGGTATGATCATCAAACTGCAATCAACATGAATTCGAAGGGCATGATATAATGCGCCTTTAATTACTATTGTGCCAATGCTAACATTCACAAGTTATTCCTACCTTGCTCAATAGGTGGAGAAGAAGAGATTCCTATTTTCCATTCCTTTGGGAAGATGGATCTGTCCGATCAACCATTACAACACCAACAAAAGTCACATACTGATACTGATATTGATACTGGAAGTCATGATCAGTTCTCTCCAGATTTATCTTCTTCCACTGAGCCCAAGACCATTCCTGAAAATCCCCATTCAGTCCCACAAAATTCAGAAGACGATAAAAATGTGGGAGGAATATCACAACAAAGCAGCAACACTGAGAAAATCTCTTCAGCTACGCCTACTAAAAACATTGTCCCGGCAACAATGTATGAAAAGGTTGTTGGGGCTGGAAGTTTAGTTCTGTCCAAAGTGCGCGGTACGAGTATGGGTACGGGTACGGGTACAGGTATGGGTATGGATACGGGAACAGAGGGTAGTGGTGGTGTGGAAACTAAAAGGCCAAATACGGATACCAGTATGGAGACAGATGGTGGTGGTGGTGTGGAAACTAAAAGGCCATATATGGATGCCAATATGGGTACGGGTACAAATATGGGCACAGAGTCGCTGGAAGTGCCAAAGTATGATGATGAGCATATGGGGAAGGTGACGCAGTCGCCCGAAGTGCCAAAGTGTGATGATGAGCATATGGGGAAGGTGACGGAGTCACCCGAAGTGTTAAAGGATGATGATGAGCAGATGGGGAAGGTGATGGAGTCGCACAAAGTGCCAAAGGATTATGATGAGCAGATGGGGAAGGTGATGGAGTCGCCCAAAGTGCCAAATGATGATGACGATGAGCAGATGGGGTCGCCCGAAGTGCCAAAGGATTATGATGAGCAGATGGGGAAGGTGATGGAGTCGCCTGAATTGCCAAATGATGATGATGAGCAGATGGGGAAGGTGATGAAGTCACCCGAAGTGCTAAAGGATGATGATGAGCAAATGTGGAAGGCGACGCAGTCGCCTGAAGTGCCAAAGGATTATGATGAGAAGATGGGGAAGGTGATGGAGTCGCCTGAAGTGCCAAATGATGATGATGAGCAGATGGGGAAGGTGACAGACTTGCCCAAAGTGCTAAAGGATGATGATGAGCAAATGGGGAAGGTAACGCAGTCGCCCGAAGTGCCAAAGGATTATGATGAGAAGATGGGGAAGGTGACGGACTTGCCCAAAGTGCCAAAAGATGATGATGAGCAGATGGGGAAGGTGATGGAGTCGCCTGAAGTGCCAGAGGATGATGATAAGCAGATGGGGAAGGTTATGGAATCGCCCGAAGTGGCAAAGTATGATGATGAGGGGAGAGGTAAAGAGAGCGATAAGCAGATGGGGAAGGTGACGGAGTTACCCGAAGTGGCAAAACAATTGGGCACGGAGAAGGAAGTGGTGGAAGGGAGTGGGAGCCCTGGTAAGGGAATGGTGAATATGATTAAAGGAACGGTTTATTCTTGGTTAGGGAAGGGTACTGGGGAATCACCCACTTCACAGGAGTCTCATAGCCCCTCTCATGGTATGTATGTAACTATATGTTGTATTCTATTAACTTAGGGTTTACATTAGTATAACTTGTTGTATTCTATGATGCATGCAGGGGAAGAACAGGTAGGAGGAGATGAGGTTGGGCAGGACAATGTAGGGGAGAAGAAGCTACATGAATCGATCAACCAAGTAAAAGATCCATAGGTAGAAAAATGAGTTTGTTTGTGTGTTTGTTATCGTACCAAGAAGGCTAAAATGGCGTATCAAGTGAGGACTGATACTATATGCATACGAATGGTTATTTTTTTTTTCATGTAATTTGATTGTGTGTATTGATTTACTTTGAAGAACTTGTCAAAATCTTTGTGTAGCTTTTAAGCTTCATCTTGGTGCCATTCCAAAAGGCCATCTTAATTTATAACGATGGAATGAGAGTTTGATCCCATAATTCAGTGGCAACAACTATCTGTAAAAGGGTGTTGGGGATGTTGATACAGGGATATCTTGAATGCCAACATCCCATGATGTTGGAATTGACATTTCTTCGTAGTGTCCCAAATTATAACACTCTTCCATTGGTAGGGTTTGGCGTTAGGTGGTATTTGTAACACAACAATTGAAACAGCAATAGGCGGCAATAGGTAGTATTAGTGTATATTGGTACAACTCATGTACAAATGTTTATTTCCATTGTTAGATGGGTAGATAATTCTCTCCTCATGAGTCCTGCTCTTCTAATTTTCCTCTTTTGATTCAGGTTCACGTTCATTGGAATTTATGGATCTAAAATTTTGAGACTTTATGATATGAAAATGCCGCTTTAAGTTAACATTGACAATAAAACTATTGCATTTTCTCTAAAATATAAAACAAAAATATCTTTTTTAAGACGTATTTATGGAAGATGTTAGCATCCCCTGAATTTATGAACATTTTTTGTTGTCGTTGTTGTTGATTACCGGGTATCTTTGTTGACAGTGAACGGGGCCTGTATTTGGGCTTTGCCTAGTCCATAGACTCTGGTGTTGTCTAAGGACTAGTCTTAAGGCACATGCAACGTGGGCACATCACACACACCAGGTAAGTGAGGGTACACCCTCGCAGGAGGCTCTTGAGGAATTTAATGCCCACACAGGGTATTGAACTCAGAACCTCCTGGCATTAACTGCTTATCGGTCAGAAATTGCCATTGAGCATTCCTCGATGTTATGAACATTAATATATCCATATAAATAACGTAAGTTGTTCTAAGGTTGTGAAAAGTGAACTAATCACAAGATCTATTTAATTATTACTTTTGCTCTGGACTCGGGCCTGCAGATAAACCCAAATAGTTACCGATTGGATCTGGCCAGTGTTGGACATGGGCAGTCCTATTCGACACATCCATTTAGACAGTGCAGGCTAAAGATAGGATTCGAACCCCAATCAGGATTGGGTCAATGTAAGCATGGCCCATTCCCAATTCCATCCCCGCACAGCCCATTGAGAGTCATGCTCTACCGCTATTTTATTTTGAACCATGATAATACAACGCTCCCCTCTGACAAACTCCCCCAGCACAGAACCGTAGATCAAATGCCTTGGGATACACAAGAAAAAGATTTATGATTCTACATATCCCGAGGCAAATGATCTATGGTTCTATGATGGGGGTGTTTGTCAGAAGGAGGCGTCATATTATCACGTAGGGGCGGAGCTAGGATTTTGCTCATGTGGGGGCAACCAAGAGTAGAAATTTTTTTTTGGGGACAATTAAGAGTGAAAAAAATAGTTGTGGAGGCAACTAAAAGTGGACAAAAAAAATTGTGGGGGCAATAATAGCAGATTTCGTTATCCGTCATTAAAATCTATTTTAGTAGCACGTAAGATCCATAGAATTTGAAAACTCTTGTGGGGGCAAGTGCCCCCACAGCCCCCATTCTAAATCCGCCCCTGTTATCACGACTCTTTTATTTGATCAATATTAAAATATGGTTATTGAAATCAACAGGCATGCGTTTTGCTTCGATCAGTATTCAGTAAATGCCCTTTTGTAGAAAAATTTGGGTTGAACCTGGGAAGGGTACTACTATAGATTACTAAAATTAAAACAAGTTGGTAAAGGCCTGATTATTTATTCCTATTTCCCTACAAAAGTCAAAACCAAAGGTGGTATATTGTTTAGTTTAATATAATTATTAAACTATAAATCACCTATAAGATTAAATATGGACGTATAGACTTCAAATGGCATGGCGCAAAATTCTTCATGCCGTTGTGTATAGTTGAGTAGTCTCTCTTATGGTTTAATAATACCAAAAATGGTGTTGAGTCTGTCCTTATTTTTATGTTTGTTTTTGTTCTTTTTTCAACTCCTTAATTTTGGATGCAAAGTTTAAGCACAGGTTTTGGATCCTTAAAAGAAGAGTCGTGCTGGAATGACCTCAAGATTGTACCTTGTATTGCACATCCTAACGTGAAAGTGTGTAGGAATCATAGATGCTTTTTGACTTGTATCTCGATGAAAATCTCAATGGTTCTTACATACTTTCAAGTCAGGATGTGCGATATGAGATACAATCTCGAGGTCATTTTAGCGATATGAGTCATGTTGGGGTGGCTTCAAGATTGGACTTCATATCACACATCTTCACGTGAGAGTGGATAGGAACCATAGAATCTTTTTTACTCAAATCTTGAGAAAAAACATCTATGATTCCCATATGTGCGATGTGAGATCCAATCTTAAGGTCCCTTGAGCATTATTCAAAAACCATATTGGAGCTGAGGCCAACAACTTTAGCAAAGGTGATTGGCATAAAACGTCACTAGGTCTGGTCGTAGTGGATGTGGCTTACTTCACGCTTTGGTCTCTTAACTGTTTGTTACTTTCAAAATGATAAACGAATGCTGGAACTAATTAGTTTAATCATGGGCCCACTCTCTCGTGATTGATTTGTCAGCATTGACGTCACTTAGTTTCATGTTTATCTACGTGTGTACCACAACTGTTCGCAATAAGTTCTATTATTTTTCGTAGTGTAATTTGTCTGCATTTGCTCATTCCATCGTCCAAAGTCTAAATAGTGGTCCTCAAAAGACAAATCTCATGGGTGTCCAACAACAAATCAATGAGATAGTTAATATGGAAAGAAAATTACAGTTTATTTTTATTGGAAAAATAACTACAAAAATTGAAAGATATAGAACATAGGATAATAGGAAGAAAGTAAGTCAAAAGTTGGGATGAAAAGTTACATACACACCTTACCATCAAATGAATATAATTTAAGGATAAAAATTAAAATGACAATTAGTACAACAAGCACCATGGCAAAAATGCTCATAGCTTATTGATAATGGTTTATGAATGCTAAGTTAAATCACGCTTTCAAATCATATTTATCATTTTTTACAATTTACGGATTATAGTATTTTGATAAAGCTTGAATTCTAATTTATTTTAGAAGCTCCTTATTAAGCATCTTAAGGTTTGTAGAAAAGTTTTAAATGAGAGTTTTTACTATTTTTTAAAATATGTTATTTTGAATGTGTTTTATTATTTTGATAAGTTTAAAGAGTCGCAAAGGAATGTCCTCAAGATTGATCTCATTTCACACTTTTCTAATAATGAGATGTGCACAAAACCATTGATGCTTTTCACTTGTATCAGAATGAAAAACATTTATGGTTCCTGCACATTTTCACTATAGAAAAGTGTGCAATGAGATTAATCTTAAAGCCACTTCAGCATTATTCCAAAAAAAGGAAAGCGAGATTTACCCGATAGGCCTAATTGTTGCATTTTATTACAAAAACTCCCTTAGAGTTCTAACAACTCCAAGAGAATCTATTTTATAAAGTTTGTTACTCACTAAACCTGAATTTATCAAATTTTTTACCGAGTAAACCTTGGAGTGAGATCCACATCATAACATTCAAATTTAGAAGGTTAATTTGGTACTTAATATATCTTGGAGTGGATTCCAACCTCATGAATTTGTGCCATCCAAAAACATGATCCAATGCTAGAGGGTTATAAAGGGCAAGATGATAAGAACTTTGGAAAAAAATTCAAAATATATATATATTTTTAATTTTCATTGTTGAATTTTAGTTTTAAATCTGGGAGTTTACCAACCATCCATTTTGAACACTTACAATCAAGCTCAAAAAGGGTCTCTTTTATTATTATTATAATTTTTTTTTATGTTGATTCTAAGTTTTTTCATGAAATTTAGAAGATTGATATTGAATAGCTAATTTGATAATCCATATAGGCCCAACGACTCTTACTAAGATTTTAAATCTTACTAATTAAGTTAGTCATGGTAGCTTAATTTATACAGTAAGATTTGTTCACGTAACAAACTTGATAAAGTAAGGGAGTTTTTGTAATAAAATTGCAACAGACAGGTCTGTGTCTGATTAATCTCTTTAAAAATAAAAAATATTCATATAAACTCAACTAACATGCAATGTGCACATAACCATATATTTCTCTTTTTCTACATTGTCTCTTCCACCATGTGCCAAAGTATGAGAGGTACCGTGAGCAAAAAAATTCCACTAATTTCACTTATACTAAGTTGGTCTAGTGGGAGTCATGGTTTTTAAATTCAGTTTCATGTCTCGTCTCGTCCAGACCTAATATCAAGTTGTTTTGGACGAGTTTTTTAATATGTTTGAGACGTCTCGTTCAAAATCTCAAAAAATTTGAACATGAGATATTAAATCTCGGTCAAAAAAGTGATTTGTAAGTTGATCTTGTTCAACCCTGATACCGAATTAACTCAGATAATACATCTCGATCTTGGACGAATTTTAAAATCATGGTGGGAGTGCAGGACTGGAGGAACACCGAGAAGTTCTTGAATCTGAATTTCTTACAACAAACGAACAGCCACCACAATGTGAACGTAAGACATAATTTGGATTGTTGAATATACATATAGTTAGGTAGTCAATTTATGCAGCTAAAAATACAGCTAGGTTCCGTGTCGAAATGGGCTTTAATTAATCCCTACACCAATCAACATCATCATCACTTCACTTTACTCTATCCTTATCATTATCAAACATCATCGTGAAAGGATTTAGATATCATGATTGCAAATCTCGAGGATGCATATGATCCAAGAAATGTTCTCAAAGCCCTTTTCTTCTTCTTCTTTTTTTCTCCACAGCAAATCACTGAAATTGTGCGTGGTATCACTTCTCACGCACATCAGTTTCCAGAAGAAAATGATGTTTGACCTTTCTAAGACTATATGGGGCGTTCGATTTTGTTAACAGGGGACCAATTGAAAAGTAAAATCGATTAAGTCAACAGTTGAGGATCGTTCAAGATATGGCAGACGCGTGTGCGTTGCAAAGACAACCATGCACCCTTAATAATGCAAGAAAATCAAAAGATAATATTCCTGGCTCTCAAGGCAGACAAACTAGCCATCCGTCACATTCCAAATAATTTCAGTTTTTTTTTTTTTTTTTTTTGATAAATAGTATTGTATTCAAGAAACAAAGCTAAGTCGATCGAGTTGATCAACTTGGCGAGACCTTACAAAAAAGAGATACTCACGCATAGAACAACAAACCCATCCCACCTGTACAAAAAGTCCTCAAACTTTTATGTTCTTTAAAAAAAAAAAAATTTCACCTTGACCCAATTATTGATACACAAAAATGTGACTTATTGAATGGAAGAACATGATTCATAATTAACTTATTTCAAATCCTTCGGCGTGATGTTAGTGATCATTTTCTAATCTTACCTATTTGTGTGAATTACAGACGAAACATTCTTATCTACTTATTTAATGAATGTTGGGTGTGGTGGTCATGGCTTTCTTTCATAGAGAGAAGGTGTAGAGTTCAAGCTCTCTTGTGACTACTAATAGGAGTTTTTCTTGATTTATTTGGTATGTATGATTTGTGGGTTATTGCATGTACTCATGGGATCTAGGCGAGATATAGTGCTATAAGAGACCAGTTGTCTTGCTTTTACTAATTAGACCTATGGGTCCGTACATCCCATCATAAAATATAAAAAAATTTCCTTAATATTAAGAATAGCTAATCATTTACAAAGTCACTTAAAAAGTGTTTTTAATAATTAATTTTTTCAAATGATTAAAAGATTATTAATAAAAAAATCATTTAAAAAAATAATTACACAATAGTAAAAGAATGTGATTTGATAATTATTTTGAAATGCTTCTTGTCACATCCCTTGTCTTAGAAGTGATAAATTTCTCCACTTTATTAAGCAATTGAGATAAGTTATTAAAGAAAATAATTTTATTGAGAATTCATGAGTCCTACTAAGATAGAAATTACATCAACTCTAAGATATAAAAAATAATCAAATCTAAATAATCTAATTAACATAAATCAGTCTTAAGATTTAAATTTAAATATCTTATTACAAATCATTCTTAATATTAAAAATATTAATTTTAAATATATTGTTCTCCATCACAATCTTCCATTTGCGATGATATGACCATGTGTGGATATGCCTCTCCGCACAAGAGCAGAAATCCTATGTAAGAGAAAGTTTTTGGAATTTCTCAACAAAGAACATTAAACCTCTTTGCATAAGAGCAAAAATCTTTTTGAACAAGAATAAAAATCTATACAAACGTTTGCTAGCTCTCAAGAGAATAAATCGTCAAGAAGCTCTATTCAAATACAGTGATACACATTAATACAATACATCTAATTCTTTAAAAATTGTTTCTCCAAATTGTATAGATACTTGTCAAAGAAGTTTTGACCATAGAGAAAGACAAAAAGGGATTAGAAGTATAGAGTTAAGAATGCATATTCTCAAGTAGAGGAGATGATTTCTTGTATCATTTTTAATAAATATAAATATCAAAATTAATGAAGTACTGTAAATGTACTACTCAAATTTTTACAAAAATATAACAAGTTTTAAGAAACACTGCTGGTTACAACTATTTCTTTTCATCCTTCTTTTCTTCTTTCTTTTCTTCTTTTTTCTCCTCTTTCTTTTCCTCTTTCTTCTCTTCTTTCTTCTCTTCTTTAGCTGGTCCCACTGATATTAGATCTATCTTTCCTATCTTCTTTAACTTCTTGGCAATTGCAATTGTATCCATATCTCCTATTATGGTCATCTTCTGCTCTTTCAGATCCGCCGCAATGGAATCAACACCTGTTAATTAAAATATCAAAAGTGCTAAAAAAAATATTGGCACTCATGTTGCCAGTAGGGATTATAAAATGTATTGTGGGTCTGATTTGGCGATTTAATTCCCTAAAAATAAAGTGTTTGGTGGGGGATGAACTAGGAAAAGAGAGACCCTTCATTAAAGAAAACAAGTAGGTGGGAAAAATTAGTATTTATTTAAAGTTAGAATTGTTTTTATAATTAACAATTTAAGATATTATATAATTATAAATTGCAAAATAGTAAATAATAATGTGGATTTGTAAAAATAATACTCACCCTTATCTCTATATTAAATAAAGAAATTTTATTATTTATTATAACTTGCAAATATTAAATAATATGGATTTGGGTCAAGAATACTTAACCCTCCCCATTATATGAGTAGTAGAGATAAATCAATATTTTCCACAAATAAATTTTTTTTACTACCAAAGTTCCTTAAAAAAAATAGTTTATGTAAAATGACCAAATCAATCTCTCTCTTTTTTTTTGGGATTTTTCACATAGTTGTGAAAATAAATTACTAGTAGATGTAAATATTTCTCTTCAAATTAGAAAACCAATTCGAAAGAACAAATTCTTTAAGAAAAAGATGAATAAAGAAATAAAGAAATACCATAAATATCAGCTACGGCCTCCATAGCTTTCTGCTTCGTTTTCTCATCTGTCATGGTCAGGATCTTCAAAATCACCTTTTGCTACAAATTCACCAAAAAAATAAGGAAAACAAATTAAAAATTAAAATCGGGTAATAGTCTAAATAACTAAATCTCTAGATATATCAACCATAAAATAAAACATGGTTATAAAAGAATGATAATGAAGAAGATCAACCTGAGCCATTTAGAGAAGGAGAAGAAGAAGAAGAAACAGAACAAAGAGAGAATCAAACAACTTGTAAAATGGATGGAATTATAGAAGTGGTGAGAAGGGGAGGCTCTTTGCTGTACATATTTATGGATGAAAACAATGAGTCTTTGTCAGCTTTGGCCCACCACCACTTCAACAGGGCGGCTTTTCAGATTCTCTTCTCGCTTCGTAAAGGAAAAGGGTTGGTTTTTTTTGTACTACCAGGAGTCGTGTAGCTATTCTACTCCTAACCTCCTATTCATTTATAGGCAAACATTTTCAAAGGATAATCATGTCTATAAATATGATCAATCAGGCTGATTATTCGATCCGATAGTTATCGTGGGCTGGCCCACACTATTTGATGGTCGGTGGCACAAAAGAGTGTGATGTAGTGAGACCATGGTACAGGATCCGCACTACAAGAAAGAAAGAAAAAAAAAAAAAAAGCCCCTACTTTGTCCAACCTTTTCTTCCATTCTAAAGTTTTAATGATGGACAGATGGACAACTAACGTGCTGTTAAAGGAGAAGAACACGTCTTTTCAAAAGAAATTCAAATATCCAGATTTGACGAAAACTGGGGCTTTTAAGTTTTAATGGATGGATCTCGAATATTTGGATTCCAAGAATTATATATAATCCGTTATTTTATAGAACCAGTTTTGGATCGTTCACGTCTTGATCTAATAAGGACCCGTTAAAATCTGAGAGAGTATGTGCATGATTGTGTATATTATATGTCTTGTTTAAGAGCAATGATTTTCAGACTCTGCCACGTGACATACTCAAAATACTCTCTTTATGTGATATGTGCTAGAACATAGATATTTTTGTCTTGGGATACACAACTGTATGTATTTATAAGGATATGTATCTCAATGAAAAAAATCTAATAAGGACCCATTAAAATGTGAGAAAGTATGTGATCATGTATATTATATGTTTTGTTTAAGAGCAATGATTTTCAGACTCCCTGATGTAGCATACTGAAAATACTCCCCTAATGTGACATGTATTAGAATTATAGTTCTTTTATCTCGAGATACACAGTTATACATTTTTATAGGGATGTGTATATGTGCATCTTAATGCAAAAAGATCTATGGTTCTATAACATGCAAGTCAGGTGAGTATTTTGAGTGTGCCACATGGGAAAATTTTGAGTATTTTGAGTATGTGTATCACAATTTTTTGTTTAAATATAAGAAGTTCAATTATATTTTGTATTTCAAATCAGTTTTGGCTAGATCATACTTTGGTCAAATAGTTATTGGATATGGTTTGGAACCTATAATATGGATATCCAATTAAAATCTGAATAAATAAAAATCCGATTCAATACTTATCGAATCAATTATGATCCAAACCTGACCTATAGATAGTCCTAAGTTGATAACCTTTTACTTTTTAGAGCTTATGATGATTTAATGCTCCTTTTGATTGTGGAAGGTTGAAACTCCTTCCAAATCGTACTTTTTCAATTTTATTGACTTTATTGTCACAAGTTTTATTTTTAAATACCAATATTATCCCTCTTATAGATGGCTGAGATGTAATTTCTTTCTTGATAAATATAAAAAGATAATTATATAGCATCTTGTGGAGTTTATTTCTGTCATACCAAGAGATAAGGACATGTGTCATTACAATCCCGAGAGACAGAGAATCCATTCCATTTGAGTGAGAAGAAGCACGTAAGAGTAAGGGTTGTTTAATTAGGATAATGAGATAAGAACCTCGTATCACCAGGGGCATGATTACACATCAAATCCTTTCATTTAACGCGAAATTCATGAGTGCACATCAAAGTTACACTGACAATTACGTTACTTGACTCATCACTATTAATAAGTTAATTTAGTAATCAATGTAGTGAGACACCTAAAATTGAACTTGAGTGCTAATATTAATAAGGCGTGGGTGGAAAACCTAAAAACATAGCCAACTCATTATCTACTTGACTTAAACACTTGGATAAATCATGTGGTGACACTTATCTAGACTTAGGGTTATAAAATCCCCACTCAAAATAAGAGACGAAGAGATTTTTTCTAGAAAAAACAAATACAATCCTAGGCATCTTTTTTAAATTTATTATTTATCATCTTTTTCATTTCATCATGTTTTAATCTATCATTCATACTTGATTGTAATTTCTGACTTAATCTTGGAAGGATCTTTAACAGACATGACATCAGACCTCCAACCTTACCCCTTCAAACCTTTAGAAATAGGGAATCAACTGCATCAATAAGAATCGAGGCATATGGTAGAAAAAGCAACCATTGAAAAAGAAGAGTCGATGGGTCAAGATTTGTCAATCTTGATGATCAAAGACTTTACTCATCTCAAGGAGTGGGTCTAAAAAATCTTCCACACATCTAATCACGTTGAAAACATTTATTTATTTATTTGTTGTTGTCAAGATTGTGTCTGTCATCTGTATATTTTTGAATAATATATTTAAAAAAAACTATTTTAATCCGTTAAATAAGTAAAATTAAACATAATCTTATTGATGTCTTTGGTATTGTTCTAGAGTGCCATAGGTCCATAGTGTAAAATAACCCATCTAAAATTTATCCGAGTCAGAACTCAGAAGATTAAATGGGCCAATTCTTTCATTTCCGATGCTAGCTAGACCCGTGAACCATGGCGAAATAAGAGAATTGATCGATTGTAATGCTTGCAAAAGAGATGCAGAGATTAAGATTAAGAAATGGACTTTGGGTAAGTCGAATTCGTTCCACAGGGACAACGAAGATTCAAATATTCATTCGATTAGAAACCAAAACAAAGCTTTGAAACAGATTGATTTAAAAACAAAACTGATTTGTTGCACAAATAAGATGGAAATAAACTTGCAATTCTATTTAAAACAGAAACTAGAGGTTGAAGATAAAAGAAAGGGAGATTAGAGAGTTCAATGTAGCCTTCACAAACTATCCATAATGTAGATCAATTCCAAGAATAACTCAATCCATGTAGCAAGTCATTGCTCATGGATCGGAAGGTGGAGCGGTTTAATTATTAAAGGTAACCAAGAGACATTCATGAAAATTCAGATTTAATTGAGATTGCCTAGCTTATATTCAGATTCTTCACAAAGCATAGCCGTTCTTGAGCTTATCTAAGTAATGGCTATCAAAGTTTGAATAAAAAATATAAGTAGATCATCTAATCAAAGTAGAATTTCTAGAATAGTAAACATGTAAGCAAAATAAGGAATTAAAACTACATTAGAGGGATAAACTTGCTTCGGCATCATTGATCTCTCTAAAGAGGATCTAGCCGATCATCGCAAGGATCATATTGCAACAATACTAAAAAGCAAAGAGAAGATGGGAGAAGAAGATGAATATGCAACTTGATTCCTTCTTGAATGGATCTCTCAAAAGAGTTACAATAGAGCCAATGGCTTACTCTTGATGTTCTCACTACACTCAAGATCTCACCAAAAGGAAAAATTACAGAAAATTAAAAGAAGAAAAAATCAAAACTTATGGAACAAGAGAAGAAGAGAAGAGCCCCCAATTTATAATATTTGTATTCGGGTAATCGGGTCAACTTTTCGGATGATTTGCTTCGAACTACCCAATCAGTTACAACCACCGAAGCTTCTAGAAGTTTCTGTAAAAATCTCGAAGACAAATTCCTCGAGATGACCGCGGCGCGGTCATGCCTAGCCGCGGCGCGGTGACGTGGCGCCCAAATCGACCGAGATTTTTCTGGAAACTTCCCTTCGACTCGTGTATTGTAACCGTAATTGTTTCACGATTTGTTAGCTTCCACGTGCGCTACAATTAACACTAATATATCATTAGCTCTATTAATTTGGATAAATAAAATAATTTTGCAATTATTTAAATGAACTAACATTTATGTAATGGTAATCTTAGTGCAATTGTGGTCCCAAAATTGAATAATTGGGACCTTATCAAGAATCCTGAAGCATTGGATACGTTCAGTCAGAGTTCAGAGTTCTGAGTTCAGAGTTCTGAGTTCAGACCATTATGGCAACTTTAGTCACCATTCGAAGTACGCAAAACCAGAGAGCGTGGTTAGGGGACTGATTCAGGAAAAATGCTAAAGTTTCTCGAGATACGACATACACATGGTTCTCTCCACACCGACTCAAGTGCTACTTCCAGTGTTATTTTTAGTCACTGTAGCAAGTCAGTTGATTCAATCACCTCTGTGATCATGCAATTTGATTGGTAGAGCTGAAATTGAATAGCCTGGGCTGATGTACTGTAGAGGCACCTCATCAATTTTATTTTTTTAAAACTATGGTCTTGGTGTCATTATTTTTTCTCACAAAGAATGCACAATCTAAAATGATAATATTTGAGACACTTAGAAGTGGCTTTCTTAGTATATGCAACAGAGGATATGGTTCAATAATCAATAATATTGTAGCAGAATTTGATTATTAGTTCAGCCCCAATGATTGGCAAGGTTTGGGCCCTTTAACAAGACCTCTAAATCTGTACTTATGATGGATGTGTCCTTCTTGAAGCTAGGTTTAGACTTAGAAGAAATAATAAACCTGGCTCACAACAAAATTGGGTTCTCTCAATGGGCCTTTTAGGGCCAAAGTATCATTTGAAATTTTATATGCCAGAGTTCTTAGGCCTTGATATAGATCTGGAGCTCACCTTGAAGTCTTGAACTAAACCCATGGATGTCTTATATTCTTGTGTAATATTTTCTTTAAGTATTTTCTATTTTTTGGGGGTTTCTGTTTTAAGGAGTTTTACATGATTTGGTAACTCTCAATTTTATAAAGAGAGATCTCTATGATAAATTTGGGGGTTCAACTCAAAATCAATTTGCAATGAGCGAAGAGCCTAGAAGCTTATAAGGAAAGAGACAAGGCAATGGATGTTTGATGTGGGACTAAGCTCAACACACCCCTGCACGTGTGGGTCGGATTAGGTCAAAGCATGTGGAGATATGAACTGGATAATGTGGAGGAGAAAAAGACTCACTCTGATACCATGATAAATTTGGGATTTCAACTCAATACCTATTGACAATGAGTGGAGAGGCCTAGCAACTTATAAGAGAGAGACAAGGCAATGAGTGCCCGATGTAAGGGTTGTAAAACTGATGAGAAAATGGTGATTGTGCTTGTTCTGTTTCGTGATTGTAGGCACAATGACGAACCACATAAATCCTTGTGTCTTGTGCTATTGTGTTATCTTCACTATTTCATTTTTCTCACAAACTGATCAACTCATTGGTTTCTAAAATAATTTGTTCAGCCAAGCAAAGAATTAGGGAAGATCCTATTCATCAAACAACAAAAGCACACAAGAAGTTCAATGTTGAAACTAAATGAATCAAGAAGTAATCTTGAACTGGACTTGGTCTAGGTTTGTTCATGACTGGATTAGATTACTCTAAACAAGATCCGAATAATTAAAAATGAATAAAATAACAATGTCTTTTGGGGTTGGGATCATTGATATGAAAGACCTCTATTAAGATCTGAAGCATGGATTTATTGGAATCGAATCTCTTGTTTTCTTAATTGACTAACTTTTCAGTTGTAGCATCATGTCAAATTTTTTTATTTTTAAAGTTACTTGAACTTATTACAATTTATTCTTCAATGAGTGTAAAAAATCTATATTAAGTGATTAAAAATATATAACCAAGACCAATTTTCTTGGCCTGAAAATCCCATCAATCTTAATCGATTCCCATTTGAATCTTTAATTGAATATCTAAACCCTTTTGGAAAAATTCCTAGACTTAAGAATGCTCTCCTAAAACTACGAACGACCCTCAATTGAACTCACTCTTGCTGTCTTCAGACCTTCTGATTTGTCCATACTCACCTAGTTATGAAAGAATTCAACTCAAAGTCATAATGGCACAACAAGAAGGATTCTCACTAGTTGATAAGGATTAATTAGAGGCATGGATCAGATGTCCAATAGCTTATTCTTAGCATGGTTGGATGGTAAACAATTGATCACAGAGACTTTGCCTATCATGCTATTTAGAGTCATTTAGAAATTTTCTCTCAAATCAAGCCAATTACACAACAACAATATGATCCAATTAGAGTAGAACTTGTTTGTGATAGATGTCTCAAATTTGGTTGGAATGGTACATAAAAACAATCATTGTTCTAGGATTCCTAATTTTGAAGTTTCTTTTGTCAAATTATGTAGTGAATTGTTCTCATTACATTGTGGACATATATATTTTTTGGAACAAGGTATCTCTGAGTCTAGTGGGTTGACCATGGTACATTGGACTTTGCTCAACCAGCAAGACAACTTTATCCATCATAACTGGACATTACACCATTTAAGTAGTGACATCGTTGTGGAGAGGCATATAAAGACTCGAAGTCAAGACCTGAGTAGCATACCCATTCCCTCTTACCATCTCAGCTAGCTCCCAGTGGGTATTTGTGGATATATATATATATATATATATATATTGTTGAAGGGTTCCGTGTTGGGAACTTACAGTAATAGTTGGATCTCATTCTCAGGTCAAAGTCATTAATCAAGTAAATAAAATATACTTTTAAACATTCACTTAAAACCTGTAGTTGTTATAGAGAAAGATAGAATCCAAATTTTCGGAACTCTGCTTCTCAAATAATGTAGAAACACACTAGCCTAACACTCACAACCAAGAAGAAGAACAACAACAATTAAAAAGATGAAAAAAAAATTATTAAGTTAATTCAAAAGAAACTTTACAAGTTGAAAATGAGACCTCCACTTATACAAGATATGGAATTTGGAGTGTTATGATATCTTATTCACTTTCTCTGTTCTCAAGAGCTATTTAAAGGATTTGATTGTGAATGAGACTTTCTAATATATTAAAATACTTGTTCAAAAAATTTCAAGAAAGTTTCTAAAAGGTTCAAGAAGGAAAGCGAAAATGCATTGATATTTAAGGTTGGTTGTATGGAAAAATAGTGATAATTGATGATAATAAGGTTCATCAATAAAGGTGGAGATTTTAGAACAGTACATGAGAAAAATTGATGAGCTAGAGAAGAGAGAGAAAGTGACATGTGTCAATCACACATGTGAAGTGGGGCCCATACAAATTACATAAATACCTTCACTACAATCCTTAAAATAAAATAAGACTTCTAAAAAATTAACTTTAAAATTTAACAGTTGTGACCCTACTTTCAATTTCCTTTATCGGCCTCACTATTGCGAGTTGGAAAATTGATGGATAAATTGAGCGAACTGTCAACGATTATGGGTCTCAAATCATTAATAGACCAAGATTGAAGATAGAGTTGAATGTACTGGCCTTGAATTGAATTTAGATCAAAGAAAAAAAAGATTCAAAAGTGGGGCTTAGTGATCATTAATAAACAAACAGCTAAACTTTGAAAATTCATGATTTTGAGTAAGCATACGCAACACATCTTTGAACACTTAGCCTATAATGTAACTACTCTATTGACATTTTCTCTAATTGAGGTGTCGCTTAGTATTTATGGATACATCCATAGTGTCTCTGAGTCTAGTGGACTGATCATGGTACATTGGACTTTGCTCAACCCACAGGGCAACTTTATCCATCAAAACTACACGTTACACCATTTAAGTAGTGACAATGTTGTGGAGGGGCATATAAAGATTCGAAGTCAAGACTTGAGTAGCATACCCATTCCCTCTTACCATCTTAGCTAGCCCCCAGTGGGTATTTATATATATATATATATATATAAATTGGGAACTTACAGTAATAGCTGGATCTCATTCTCATGTCCAAGTCACCAATCAAGTAAATAAAACATACTCTTCAACACTCGCTTAAAAGCCTGTAGTCATAAGAGTTAGTTGTGATCTTGCTTTCAATTTCTTTTATCGGTCTCACTATTGCAAGTTGAAAACTTGATGGATAAATTGAGCGAACTTTCAACGGTTATGGGTCCCAAATCATTAATAGACCAAGGCTGAAGAAAGAGTTGAACGTAGTGGCCTTGAATTGAATCTAGATCATAGAAAGAAAAAAAAAATTCAAAAGTGGGGCTTAGAGATTATTAATAAATAAACAGCTAAGCTTTGAAAATTCATGATTTTGAGTAAGGATGGGCAACACATCTTTGAACACTTAGCTTCTAACTATTGACATTTTCTCTAATTGAAGTATTGGTTAGTATTCATGGATACATCCATGGTTCTGCTGGTTGCCTTGCTAGTACTTTTCTCCATTGCCAACACTAAGTTTAGTTTCGGTGATGGAGGGTCATATTCAGTAATGGTTTGCACACAAAGAGAGAGAAAAGCCCTTCTCAGCTTCAAACAAGGTCTTAAAGATCCTTCAAATCGGCTCTCCTCTTGGGCTGGTGAAGATTGTTGTACGTGGATGGGCGTAGGTTGTGATAACACCACTGGACGTGTTGTTCGCCTTCACCTCAGAGGTAGTGAAGACGGTTATTATCATGATTACAAAGATTTTGAAGCATACAAAAGATCAAAATTGAGAGGTGTGATAAGTCCTTCTCTATTGGAGTTGAAATATCTCAATTACTTGGACCTAAGCCTCAATGATTTTGGTGGAATTCGTATTCCATCGTTTCTTGGATCGCTAAAAAATTTGAGATATCTAAACCTATCTAGAGCTGGTTTCGGTGGCACAATTCCTCATCAACTCGGAAATCTCTCAAGTTTGCGTTACCTTGATCTGATTCATAACAATCCCTATATTTACCATTTTAGCTATCCATTTAGTTATCATGAAGGTCCATATCCTGATTGGTATGATCTAGGTGTTGATAATCTTCAATGGCTTTCTCGTCTTTCTTCTCTTCGATACCTTGACTTAAGTCAAGTGAACCTCGAAAAGGCATCTGATCATTGGCTGCAGGTAATTAATATGCTCCCTTCTTTATTACAGTTACACTTAAATCAGTGTAATCTTCAAGGCTTTCTTCATTCCCTTCCGTATGTGAATTTTACATCTCTTTCGATCCTTGATCTTTCAGGGAACTCCTTCGGTGATCATTCGATGCCTAACTGGTTGTTTAGTTTTACTGATCTTGTTTCGCTTAAATTTAGTTCCAATGCCTTTCAGGATCCAATTCCTGGGGCTCTTCAAAACTTGACTAAACTTAGAGCCCTTGATCTTTCTCATAACAATTTTAACTCTACCATACCTAACTGGTTGTATAACTTAAGCAATCTTGAATCTCTCGATCTTAGTGGCAATGATCTTCAAGGTTCAATCTCACTTGCTATCGGTAACCTCACTTCAATCACGGAGCTCGACCTGTCCTATTCTAACCTTGAAGGTGAGATACCGACAACTTTGGGTGATCTTTGCAATTTGAAGATATTAAGATTGCCCGAAAACAAACTTAGGGGGGAGATATCCAGATTTTTAACATGGTCATCTGGATGCATTGCAGGTAGTTTGGAGATTTTAGATTTGACTGATAACCAACTTTCAGGACCCATTCCTGAGAGTCTTGGACACCTTTCAAAACTAAATCATTTACGCTTATCTTATAATCCATTTGAGGGTATTGTGTGTGAAATTCACGTTGCCAATCTAACCAGATTAGAATCTCTAGAAATGCATTCAACCTCATTGATTTTAAGTGTGAGCTCCAACTGGATTCCTCCTTTTCAACTCAAGTATCTATCTTTGAGATCTGTCAGAGTAGCAACCCAATTTCCAGCATGGCTTCGTACCCAGAAGGAGCTTAGTGAATTAGATTTATCAGACACGGGAATTTCAGACACAATTCCCACTTGGTTTTGGAACTTGTCTTCCCAATTTGCATACTTAAATCTCTCCCACAACCAGATCAAAGGGGAGTTGCCTGAGTTTTTGGAGTCTCATGTTTCGTATTTTTTCGGCCTCTACATGCAGTCCAACCACTTTAAGGGTCCACTACCCCGACTGATCTCTCCTTACATAACAGAATTGGATCTTTCCAACAATTCAATTTCGGGACCTATTTCCGACTTCCTCTGCAATTCATTGAATGGAACAAATAGGTTGCGACTTCTTGATATCTCTGAAAATCTTCTATCGGGTGAGCTTCCCGATTGTTGGATGTACTGGCCATCTCTGGTGATGATAAATTTGGGGACAAACAAATTAACAGGAAATATTCCAAACTCGTTTGGTTCTCTATTTGTGCTTGAGTCCTTGCATTTGCACAATAACGATCTCCTTGGAGAACTGCCTCCTTCATTTGAAAATTGTAGAAATTTAATAGCAGTGGACCTCAGTGAGAATGGATTATCTGGAGACATACCAACATGGATAGGGAAAAGCATACCAGATTTGTTGGTGATCAGCTTACGTTCAAATAACTTCACAGGCGGTATTCCTCCAGAACTTTGTCATCTCACTTCTCTTCAAATGTTGGACCTCGCACATAACAATCTATCAGGAACCATACCGCGATGTTTCTCCAATCTCAGTGCCTTGGCCACCAACCAAATCAAACTTCAACGCATTTTTCAATACTCCATGTTTTGGGGTAGTTACGCACTTAAAGCGTTGTTGGTGACGAAAGGAATGCAACTCGAATACAGCAACACTCTTACACTTTTCACAAGCGTGGACCTTTCAAGCAATAAATTTTTTGGAGAGATTCCCGAAGAGCTAACAAGTCTCTTGGGGTTGAGATCCTTGAACTTGTCTCATAATTGTTTCACAGGAAAAATCCCTGAGAAGATTGGCGCCTTGAATTTACTGGAATCTCTTGATTTTTCAGTAAATAAACTTTCGGGCGTAATTCCTCAAAGCATTTCTAGTTTAACTTTTTTAGGCACCTTGAACTTGTCTCACAACAACTTGTCAGGAAAAATTCCTACAAGCACTCAGCTCCAAAGCTTCAGTGAATTCAGCTATATCGGCAACCAAGGACTCTGTGGACCTCCACTCAAGGAGAACTGCAAAATAGGTGAAGCATTTCAAGGCCCTAATGATGGTGATAAGGTACAAGAAGATAAAGATGGGCATGGGATTGACATGGAAAGCTTTTATATGGGTATGACACTGGGAATCATTGTGGGATTTTGGGTAGTGTTTTGTATTTTGTTACTCAACAAGTCATGGAGATTTGCTTATTTTCGATTCATTGATGATGTGAACCACAAATTCTGTACTCTGTTTAAGTAACAGCAGATAGTTTGGGTAGGTTGGTGAAGAACGATTTAATCCGTCTTTTGTATCTTTGAATTATAACTTGTAAGATTTTATTCTATAATTGCTGTTGAATAATACCCCCAAGATCTTAATTTATTTGATATTAATGAAAATCTTGAAGAAATTCGGAAAAAAGTAAGAAAAGTCCACCAATGAAGAAAATGTAAGGAAATCAATCCAAGAACAATATAGAAGAGTAAACAAAGACATAAGCACAAAAAGAAACATAGAGATTTACATAGTTTCCTCAAGATTGGTATGTCCACAATGATAGATTAGATTGATTAGTTGTATTTCTATACTGGAGGATCTACTAAATCTATAAATAAACCTGATGGGATAGTGTAATCATCGTCCATTTTTTTCTAATGAAGTTTCATCTTACATACCCCTAAGATTACATCTTGTAAACAAGTTCTTGCAATCGAATGTACTCTAAATTAAGTTTAAATGTAGAGAGTAACTTTCACTCTCATGTTGTTAGCCTATCAACTTCAAACTTTATAATTAACACAAGAAAAGAAAGTGAATTATTATTATTATTTTTTTAAATTTTAAAATCGTCCAAGACGAGCATAGTGTCACCAGAAAAAAAAAGTATAAATGAGGCTGAGGAAAACGATTCGACATCCTAGTTTAGGGATTGGATAAGTTTGCACTCCATATTCTATTAGCACCAATAAATTTTGAATATGGATCAGGTAAATTGTCCTGTTGTCCACATTGCACATTTGGTTAGAGTTTGAAACATAATGTCTCCTAACCAAGCCATTTTTTATATGGCATGCAGTTCAATGTATTTATTCTCCAATAAAAACATGCCACGTAGATATCGTATGTTACGGTAGGAACAGAGCACCATTTTGGATCGCGATTGTTAAATTATTTAGCTTATAAAAAACTTTTGAGTAGCTTGGTCATTAGTCAAAGTATCTGTGCTACGAACTCTATTAGAGGGAAACAAATTTGTTGGTTGAAAGAAGTATATACATACTATAATCTCCTCACTTCGTTGTCCCTTCACATCCCCTTAGTCAATCGAATCATGGAAAAAATTGTAGTATTTAAGTAAAATAATGACCAATTTTGAAAAAAAGAAATGATATTTGAATTTTAATGGATGTATTTTTCTGGATTATTATTTTTTATCATCTGGATGATTCCACATCTTGAATTTTTTATTTTGGGTGAGTACTTTCATCATTTGACTTGGGACAAAAGAAAAAAAAAGTGATCGAATTAAAATGTTAAAAGTGAATTTCTGGATTATGAATGTTTGTGAACAAAAAGGTAAGACCTCGCATTAGTTACAGCAACCCAATTTATATGATACTCAATGAAGAATTAACACAACTTTCTAAAGAAAAATGCTAAACCGAAAAGCATCTGTGGTTCTGTACACGCCACTAACTCAACACAGTGTTGTAGGAAGTCAGAACGGCTCAAAATGGAAAAGTGCTGAACTGACTTCCTTTGACACTGCACTGGTGTGGCAGTGGGTAGAGAACCATAAGCATGGAGGAAATCAGTTTACAACGACTCAAATAAAAATGCATAGGAAAAGATAACGTGGTTTATTGAAGAAAATAATGGGCATTCAAACTACTTCAATAAGATGAACAATAAGCATGGAGATCGAAGTTTTATACTTAAACACAAAGTGCCAAGCTCGACACTCTATATAAACAAAAGTGTGGGGACTGTCCCTTGGTGTTGAGTATAATGAGTCAAGCTCAACACAAAGCGTCTAACTCAACCCTTTGTTTATATAATTACTGAATTCATTCATAGACCCAGAATGAACTGTGTTGAAAGGTTCAGATTTGAGTCAGTCTAAATCATATAAAAAGAAATGAAAAGTCGGAGCATCGAGAATACCATTAATGATGAGAAATGACAACAGCATTTTTTTTTTTAATATCATGGTTGCTACACACATTAATATTTAAAGTTGGAAGTCTTGGCTTTGTACAGTTAGAATTTTGAGTAGACACAGACATGAACACTTGGCCTATATAACTACTCTTCACATGTTGTATAATTATGGTGTTGCTTATTCGTGGATACATCCATACTTCTCTTTGCTTTGATTGGTCTTTGTTCCATAGTGAACATCAGGTTTAGTTTGGGTGTTGGAGATTCGAATTCAAATGTGGTTTGCATCCAAAAGGAGAGACAAGCTCTTCTCAGCTTCAAACAAGGTATCAAAGATCCTTCAAATCAGCTTTCTTCTTGGGCTGGAGAAGATTTCTGTACATGGATGGGTGTGGATTGTGACAACACCACTGGACATGTTGTTCGCCTATACCTCAGAGGTAAGGAAGGTTTCAAGAGATCAAAGTTGGGTGGCAAATTATTTCCTTCTCTGTAGGAGTTGAAATATCTGAAATACTTGGGCTGGTGATGATTTTGGAGGAATTTGAATTCCAGTGTTCCTTGGATCGCTCAATGGCACTATTCCTCATCAACTTGGAAATCTCTTGAGTTTGCATTACCTTGATCTGAGCCATAACTATGATGATCGTGTGGAATTAGAGGTTGATAATCAAATGAAGATAAAGACTCTCAAGTGCACTTTAAAGTCTAGCAATAAATTGTTTTTTTTTTCTGGGATAAGAAATGGATATAATTTCATAAATGACTTAATTTGTACATTTGAATAAAATAAAATAAAAATTTAGCACAAACAAGATCATAGATGATTACAAAACAGTTGTGCTAAAAGCAATACTGGTGGATTACAATTATGGGAATAAGGAAGTTAATGATTTTCTGATCTTATTGTTGTATATATAGATATATAATTTTAGCTCCTAGTTTGTACTAGTTTTTATTTATTCTTTTTTTTTTTTTTTTTTGACAAGTGTAAAAATTTTATTGAAAGAAAGAAAAAGAGGCTGAGGAGGCCTCTCCATACAAGGGAAAGAGAAGAAAATAAACAAAAACAACAAACAAAACAAAATAACAGAGAAAGACAAAAAAAAAGTGATATGAGAATTGTTCAATCATGGTTCAATATAGCTAATCAAGTCTTCTAACATATATAATGTCAATATAATTTCACTGCAGGCCAATGCAAGGATTATACACTGCAGGCATTGCATTATATGGTTATAAAAGTCATTCAAGTACAATATGATTTATGCAAATCATCAGGGTCTAGAAGGCAATCAAGGCAAGAAAGTCACTGCAAATCACCTTTCACACTGACCCAACGAGGACAATGGGGTTTAAATACAAAAAATATTAATATAGATAAGTATATTTATATAAAAATAAATACAAGTAAACTTGTTTAAAGGTTTTGACGAGACGGCTAATTAGATGAGTAAACATTTGGAGTCACCACCTTCCACCTAGAATAGAGCTTCTAGGATCAGAGAAGTTGGTTTTACACTCCTATGCATCGTCTTATGTAAGCATGTACATATCTTAAGCTAGAGCCTTAACCCATTACTCCTGGGCCGGGGCATGTAAATGAAATCCAACAAACTCTTCAACCCTCCTCGCACCTCATATATGGATATTCCATTTCCTAACCCCCTACTTCTCATCTTAAGAGGACCTTTAATTTTACATCCTGCTTAGGCCCCCTCTCCAATCTTGTTTTTCTTAAGAGGCCCACTGACACATGAATGTTTCACCTAGTCCTTAATGTAGTGAGGTACACTACAAATCAGTCCAAATGTTTTTACATTAAGGCTTATAAACAGATCCACTTGTGGATCTCAACAGACAACAGTAATGGGTTCAGAATTCATTCATAGACCCGCAATGAAGTATCTATTAAACTGGTCAGAATTGAGCTGGTTCTAAGATACAAGCAAAAACACAAAAACAAATTTCTCAAGCAAATATGTTGTATTTTCACATTTCGGTTTGTTTGAATGTTATATTGAGCTTGCTGAACCCAATGAAAAATAGTAATAATAATCAACAAATTACAATGATTAGATTTGAAAATATGTTATGTGGTTCACTGCCACAAACAAAGAACAAAACATTCTACAAACTGGTTCACTTCATACTAATTTGCGATTCGATCTATTAGAACGAATTGAGTAACATAGGGTCAACCCACACTATACATCAACAAATGCATATAACATGAATAAGGGTCTAGGGAATTCGTCCTCAGGTCAAGGGAATATGGAACCCTTTTATGAAAAATGGTGATAGGAAAATGTATTCAATGGAAAAAATTGGTCAGGACAACAGCAAACTTACAAACAATTGGCTTTATATAACTACTGTTCTTTCCACATTTTCTCTAACTACGGTGTTGCTTATTAATGGAGATGTCAATTGTTCTTTTAGTTTCCTTGCTTTGGCTTTTCTTCATAGCTAACAGCAAGTTTAGTTTGGGCGATGGAGATGCAAACTCACACATGGGTTGCACCCATAGAGAGAGAGATGCCCTTCTCAGCTTCAGACAAGGTCTCAAAGATCCTTCAAATCTGCTCTCATCTTGGTCTTCTGGTGAAGATTGTTGTACTTGGACAGGTGTAGATTGCGATAACATAACCGACCGTGTTATAGGTCTGCACCTCAGTTTCGACGAAGAGAGATCAAAGTTGGGTGGTACAATAAGTCCTTCTTTGTTGGAGTTGAAATATCTGAATTACTTGGACCTAAGCCTCAATGATTTCGGAGGAATTCCCATTCCAGCATTCCTTGGATCGGTAAAGAATTTGAGATATCTAAACCTATCTAGAGCGGATTTTGGTGGCACAATTCCTCCTTCAATCGGGAATCTCTCAAGTTTGTGTTACCTTGATCTGAGTTATCCCGACTTTATGGGATTAAATGTTGAGAATCTTCAATGGCTTTCTCGTCTTTCTTCTCTGCGATACCTTGACATGAGTCAAGTGAACCTTAATAAGGCATCTGATCATTGGCTTGAGGTAATTAATATGCTCCCTTCTTTATCAGAGTTACACCTACACTGCAGTGGTCTCTATGAAATTCATTCTCTTTCATATGTGAATTTTACATCTCTTTCGGTCCTGGATCTTTCAAGGAACTTCTACAGTGGTTCGATTCCTCAGTGGTTGTTTAGTCTTAGTGGTCTTATTTCTCTTAATCTTGATGACAACAACTTTGAGGGTCCAATTCCGGGCGCTCTTCAAAACTTGACCAACCTTAGATTCCTTCACCTTTCTATTAACAACTTTAACTCCACCATACCTAACTGGTTGTTTAACTTTAGCAGTCTTGAATCCCTCCATCTCAGCAACAATATCGATCTCCTCCAAGGTACAATCTCAGCTGATATAGGTAATCTCACTTCAATCACAAGTCTTTACCTATCCTCTTGTAACCTTGAAGGAGGGATACCAACAACCTTGGGACATCTTTGCAATTTGCGGACATTAGGTTTGTCCAGAAACAAATTAAAAGGGGAGATATTCGTATTTTTAAATTCTTTATCTCAATGCGTCGCAGGTAGTTTGGAGATCTTAGATTTGAGCGAGAATCAGCTTTCAGGTTCATTGCTTCCTGATCAACTACTAGGCCAGTTTAAGAATCTACACTACCTCTCCCTTGAATACAACTCATTTTCTGGTCCTATTCCCATAAGCCTTGGAAGCCTTTCAAAACTAGAGAATTTATACATCTCTAATAATCCATTTGAAGGTGTTATGTCTGAAATTCACTTTGCCAATCTCACTAGATTAGAAAACCTAGGAATGGATTCAACCTCATTGATTTTGAATGTGAGCTCCGACTGGATTCCTCCTTTTCAAATCAAGTATCTGTATATGAGATCTGTCAAATTAGCAACCACCCAATTATTTCCAGCATGGCTTCGTACACAGAAGGAAATTTTTTTTCTAGATTTATCTGATATGGGAATTTCAGATACTATTCCCACTTGGTTTTGGAATTTGTCTTCCCAATTTATCCTTTTAAATCTCTCCCACAACCATATCAAGGGGAACTTACCCAATTTTTTGTACTCTAATGTTTCGGATGCGGGCATCTTCTTGAAATCTAACCACTTTGAGGGTCCACTACCCCATGTCTCTTCTAACATAACAGAACTGGATCTCTCCAGCAATTCACTTTCGGGACCTATTTCTGATTTCCTCTGCACTTCGATGGCCATAAATAGCTTGCGGCTTCTTGAACTCTCAGAAAATCATTTATCGGGTGAGCTTCCAGACTGTTGGATGTATTGGCCATCACTGATGATGATAAATTTGGGGACCAACAAGTTAACGGGAAATATTCCAAGTTCCATAGGTTCTCTACGTTTTCTCAGATCCTTGCATTTGAGAAATAACAGTTTCTCTGGAGAACTGCCTATGTCTTTGGAAAATTGTACCCAGTTGATTACTATTGACCTCGGCGAAAATGCTTTGTCTTGAGACATACCAAGATGGATGGGGAAAAACTTACCAGATCTGTTGGTGCTCCGTCTACGTTCAAATAAGTTCCACGGTGGTATTCCTCTACAACTCTGTCATCTCACTTCACTTCAAATGTTGGACCTTGCACATAACAATCTATCAGGAAACATACCACAATGTTTCGGTACTCTCAGTGCCATGGCTACCATGCCAAACTCAACTCTTCCTATTGCTTATTCTGAATACGGTGATCTTTATATCGAGAAAGCATTGTTGGTGATGAAAGGAATGCAGCTAGAATATGGCAACACTCTTACTCTCGTAACAACCATGGACCTTTCAAGCAATAGTTTATCCGGGGAGATTCCGTTAGAGCTGACAAATCTTTTGGGGCTGAGATTCTTGAACTTGTCTGAGAATTGTTTGACAGGAAAAATCCCCGAGAAGATTGACATAATAAGTTTACTAGAATCTCTCGATCTCTCAGTAAACAAATTTTCAGGAGTAATTCCTCAAAGCATGGCTAATTTAAATTTCTTGGCCCACTTGAACTTGTCAAACAACAACTTCTTAGGTAAAATTCCATCGAGCACTCAACTCCAAAGCTTCAGCAAGTCCAGCTATATTGGCAACCAAGGACTTTGTGGATCTCCACTCAGGGTGAATTGCACCCCATCTAAAGATCCTAATGAGGGTGATGGAGTGCAAGAAGATAAAGATGATGGCACATTGTTCGACATGGAAAGCTTTTTTATAAGCATGGCATTGGGAATAATTGTGGGCTTTTGGATTGTGTTTGGTGTTTTGGTATTCAAGAAGACATGGAGATTTGCTTATTTTCGGTTCATAGATGATGTGATGAACAAACTCTGTTCTCTGTTTTAACAGAAGTTAATTGCAAGTGGACCTCTTTAGGCTTTGTCTGTACCTGCAAATTCTGAGGCTTTGGGCAATAAAATGTTTGGAAAAATGCATGGATGTTATTGCTTTGAAAATTAAAAAAATCGCCAATAAATTACTAGTGAGATCGTTGATATGGCAAAATCACTGGTTTTTTTTATTATCAACGAATTCATTGATTATAAAAGTGACGAATTCACTGGAAAAACATGTTTGAGAATTAAAATGAGCAGTGTACCAGACTCAGAATTTTGTGACATTCAACACACGAAATAGTGATTCACCCAAGAAAATAAGTGAATGTTTGAGAATAAGTAAGAGTTGAGGTGCCAATAAAAGCTCTCTCTTTTTTCTTTTTTGCTAGATTTCTATTTTTTTTTTTTTGGGTTTAGGATTTCATATGAACCTAATCATTATTGTAAACAACTACTAAAATTATTTGAAGAGTATGCTTTAATCTTTAATTGGGGTGTGATATAATTTAAGAAATTAGAGTGTAATAAGTAAAAGTTGGATGGCAATACGTATCTTTATACCTTACTATTATAATGAGAAAAGGTGTGATAAAAGTGGTTTGACATCAAAATTTGAGTGGTCATAATATGTCAATGCCTCATTTTAAAAGCATGAAAATAAAATTTGGTGTAGTTAAAGTATATAGGTGTACTCATTTAATTAGTATAAATAAAAAAGAATTGATGTTATGATAATGTAACTAAATTTTTATCTCACCCAATTTATGAATATTATGTGGCATCTTACTATTGGACAAACCAATTATGTGGGATCCATCTTAATTGAATAGCCACTCTCACACATAAATAGAGTGTCACAACTCTTGATTAGTTCAAAGAACCTTACGAGATTGCATCATTGTTCTTTCAATTATACGCTCTTGTATTAGACCACAAATCATGCTCAGTTAAGAGATTGTGCATGTGTTGGACTATAGAAATAGGGAATTAAATTCTTAAAACAACAAAGAATAGGTGGGGTGGGACCACGGTTAAATTTGAAAATAATGAAGTGCCAAACGTAACTAGGCAACAAGAATGCTTACAAATTACGATTGCAAAACAAAAAGAAAATATATGAAAACTAGGCAATGATGAAAATACTAAAAGAACTAAATTCACCACTAAGGGCTGTAGCCATGAGTGCCAATGCTCTATATTAAGCGATTTAAAAGAATATAATCAAGACCATATTTCTTTGCCCTGAACATCCCTTCGATCACTCAGATTTTATTTTATTATTATTATTTTTTTTTGTTGAGGAATTGAACTGAATGGCTGTTTTAATCAATTCTTTATCATTTGGGAAAGTATATCATTCATGAACTATTCAAAGAATTGATAATTGTCTTAGACATAAATAATGATTTTGTGGTCATTATATATTAACGAACAATCCTTAAATTTTTTTCATAGTTAAACATAAATTTTTGGTAATAAATAATCAGTTGAAAGCTTCAAAAATAAAAAATAAAACTTGTATAAGTAAGCAGTCTCTGAAGGACAAGAAATTTCTTGTTAAGGGATACATCCACAAGTGAACATCATGAACTTCAACTGTGCTATTGAGAAAAATAAAAGAAACATCAATGTCCCTAGCCTTCACAATTCCTCTACTCATTCATGATTTTGAATTGAATCTATAAAGTCCATTTCAGAAATAACTTAGACCTTAGAATATTCATGTCGCTAAACAACAAAATGGTCGATTTCACTGCAGGCCAATGCAAGGATTATACGCTGCAGGCATTACATTATATGGTTATAAAAGTAATTCAAGATCAATATGACTTATGCAAATCATCTGGGTCTAGAAGGCAATCGAGGCAAGAAAGTCACTGCAAATCACCTTTCACATTGACCCGACAAGGACAATGCGGTTTAAATATAAAAAATATTAATATAGATATGTATATTTATATATAAAAAAATAAAGGTTTTGACGAGACGGCTAATTAGACGAGTAAACATATGGAGTCACCACCTTCCACCTAGAATAGAGCTTCTAGAATTAGAGAAGTTGGTTTTACACTCTTATGCATCATCTTATGTAGGCATGTACATATCTTAAGCTAGAGGCTTAAACCATTACTCCTGGGCCGGGGCGTGAAAATGAAATCCAACAAACTCTTCAACCCTCCTCGCACGTCATATATGGATATTCCATTTCCTAACCCCCTACTTCTCATCTTAAGAGGACCTTAAATTTTGCATCCTGCTTCAATCCTGTTTTTCTTAAGAGGCCTCCTGACACATGAATGTTTTTACATTAATGCTTATAAACAGATCCACTTGTGGATCTCAACAGACAACAGTTATGAGTTCCAAAATCATTCATAGACCCACAATGAAGTATCTATTGAACAGGTCAGACTTGAGCTGATTCTAAGATATAAGCAAAAAAAAAAAAAACAAAAACAAATTTCTCAATCAAATATGTTGCATTTCCACATTTCAGTTTGTTTGAATGTTATGTTGAGCTCGCGGAACCTATTGAGAAAAAAATCAACAAATCACAACGATTAGATATGAAAATATGTTATGTGATTCACTGCCACAAACACAAAACAAACCATTCTATGAACTGGTTAGCTTAGTACTAATTAATGGTTCGATCTATTAGAACGAATTTGGTAACATAGGGTCAACCCACTACACATCAACAAATGCAAATAAATGTTGGAAATATGAGAAGATTTGAGAGAAGATGAAGAATGATGTTAAATTTAGATGGAATAATTCATTCATTACATCAAGCTCCATATATGGAACAACCAAACACCATTACATAATACTATTCCTTACAATAAGGAAACCACAACATGGATCATAAATGGAAAAGAAAAAGCCTTAAGAAACCATAAAACAAGGAAAATATGTCTCCCATTACAAATTAATAATTTAATAATTAATACTTTACTTGGAGTGCACATGGGGTCTAGTGAATTTGTCGTCAAGGTCAAAGGAACATGGACCCTTTATAAAAAAAAAGACAATGAGAAGCACCTATGGTACCCATAGACTTTCACGTCGAGAAGTGCAATATGAGGTTCCAGCCTGAGGTCACTTCAGCGTTATTAAAAAAAATGGTGATAGAAAAATGTTTTATTGGAAGAAGTTGGTGAGGTCAACAATGTCAACAGCAAAATTATAAACAATTGGCTTTATATAACTACTGCTCTAACCACATTACCTTTCTCTAATAATTACAGTGTTGCTTATTCATGGAAATGTCCATTGTTCTTCTAATTTCCTTGCTTTTGCTTTTCTTCATAGCCAACAACAAGTTTAGTTTGGGCCATGGAGATTCAAACTCAAATATGGGTTGCACCCATAGAGAGAGAGAAGCCCTTCTAAGCTTCAGACAAGGTCTCAAAGATCCTTCAAATCTGCTCACCTCTTGGTCTTCTGGTGAAGATTGTTGTAAAACATGGAAAGGTGTACATTGCAATAACACTACCGGCCATGTTATACACTTGCACCTCAGTTACAACGAAGAGGAATCAAAGTTTGGCGGTACAATAAGTCCTTCTCTGTTAGAGTTGAAATATCTGAATTACTTGGACTTAAGTCTCAATGATTTCAGTGGAATTCCCATTCCAGCGTTCCTTGGATCCGTACATAATTTGAGATATCTAAACTCATCTAGAGCAAATTTTGGTGGCAAAATTCCTAGTTCACTTGGGAATCTCTCAAGTTTGCATTACCTTGATCTGAATCATCCTGAATTTATCGAATTAGATGTTGAGAATCTTCAATGGCTTTCTCGTCTTTCTTCTCTGCGATACCTTGACATGAGTCAAGTGAACCTCAATAAGGTATCTGATGATTGGCTACAGGTAATTAATATGCTCCCTTCTTTATCAGAGTTACACCTATACCACTGTGGTCTCTATGAAATTCATTCTCTTTCATATGTGAATTTTACATCTCTTTCGGTCCTGGATCTTTCAGGGAACTACTTTGGTGGTCATTCGATTCCTAACTGGTTGTTTAGCCTTAGTGGTCTTGTTTCTCTTAATCTTGATGGCAACAACTTTGAGGGTCCAATTCCGGGCGCTCTTCAAAACTTGACCAACCTTAGATCCCTTCACCTTTCTAATAACAACTTTAACTCCACCATACCTGACTGGTTGTATAACTTTAGCAGTCTTGAATTCCTCGATCTCAGCTACAATATTCTCCTCCAAGGTACAATCTCAGCTGATATCGGTAATCTCACTTCAATCACAAGTCTTTACCTATCCTACTGTAACCTTGAAGGAGGGATACCAACAACCTTGGGACATCTTTGCAATTTGCGGACATTAAGTTTGTCCAGAAACAAATTAAAAGGAGAGATATCTGTATTTTTAAGTACTTTATCTCAATGCATTGCAGGTAGTTTGGAGACCTTAGATTTGAGCGAGAATCAGTTTTCAGGTCCATCGCTTCCTGATCAACTACTAGGCCAGTTTAAGAATCTACACTACCTCTCTCTTGAATACAACTCATTTTCTGGTCCTATTCCCAAAAGCCTTGGAAGCCTTTCAAAATTAGATTATTTATACATCTCTAATAATCCATTTGTAGGTGTTATGTCTGAAATTCACTTTGCCAATCTCACCAGATTAGAACAACTAAGCATGGATTCAACCTCATTGATTTTGAATGTCAGCTCCGACTGGATTCCTCCTTTTCAAATCAAGTATCTTTACATGAGATCTGTCAAATTAGCAACCCAATTATTTCCAGCATGGCTTCGTACACAGAAGGAAATTTTAAATATAGATTTATCTGACACTGGAATTTCAGATACCATTCCCACTTGGTTTTGGAATTTGTCTTCCCAATTTTTCCGTTTAAATCTCTCCCACAACCACATCAAGGGGAACTTACCCAATGTTTTGTACTCTAATGCTTCGGATGCAAGCATCTTCTTGCAATCTAACCACTTTGAGGGCCCACTACCCCATGTCTCTTCTAACATAGCGGAATTGGATCTCTCCAACAATTCACTTTCGGGACCTATTTCTGATTTCCTCTGCAATTCTACGACCATAAATAGATTGCGGCTTCTTGAACTCTCGGAAAATCATCTATCGGGTGAGCTTCCAGACTGTTGGATGTATTGGCCATGTCTAATAATGATAAATTTGGGGACCAACAGGTTAACAGGAAACATTCCAAGTTCCATGGGTTTTCTACTTGTGCTCAGATCCTTGCATTTGAGAAATAACGGTCTCTCTGGAGAACTGCCTATGTCTTTGGAAAATTGTACCCGGTTGATTACCATTGACCTCGGCGAAAATGCTTTGTCTGGAGACATACCAAGATGGATGGGGAAAAGCTTACCAGATCTGTTGGTGCTTCGTCTACGTTCAAATAAGTTCAACGGCGGTATTCCTCTAGAACTCTGTCATCTCACTTCACTTCAAATGTTGGACCTTGCACATAACAATCTATCAGGAAACATACCACAATGTTTCGGTAATCTCAGTGCCATGGCTACCGTGCAAAACTCAACTCGTCCTTTTTCTTACTCCGAATACGATGGTCTTTATATCGAGAAAGCGTTATTGGTGATGAAAGGAATGCAGCTAGAATATAGCAACACTCTTACTCTCGTAACAACCATGGACCTTTCAAGCGATAGTTTATCCAGAGAGATTCCGTTAGAGCTAACAAATCTTTTGGGGCTGAGATTCTTGAACTTGTCTGAGAATTGTTTGACAGGAAAAATTCCTGAGAAGATTGACGTAATGGGTTTACTAGAATCACTTGATTTCTCAGTAAACAAACTTTCGGGAGTAATTCCTCAAAGCATGGCTAATTTAAATTTTTTGGCCCACTTGAACTTGTCAAACAACAACTTCTCAGGTAAAATTCCATCGAGCACTCAACTCCAAAGCTTCAGCGAGTCCAGCTATATTGGCAACCAAGGACTTTGTGGACCTCCACTCAGGGTGAATTGCACCCCATCTAAAGATCCTAATGAGGGTGATGGAGTGCAAGAAGATAAAGATGATGGCACATTGTTCAACATGGAAAGCTTTTATATAAGCATGGCAATGGGAATAGTTGTGGGCTTTTGGATTGTGTTTGGTGTTTTGGTATTCAAGAAGACATGGAGATTCGCTTATTTTCGATTCATAGATAATGTGACGAACAAACTCTGTACTCTGTTTTAATAGAAGTTAATTTAGGGAAATTGCTGGAGAACCATTTAATGTTTAATCTGTATCTGCAAATTCTAAGGCTTGTTCTATAATATTCTTTGGAATAATGCAAGGATGTCATTTCTTTGAGAATAATATCTTCGAGAGCTTTCTGATCAAATTGAGGGGATAAGTCTCAAGGTGACTTCACAGTCTAATCAAATTCGATCCATCACTTTGGCAAGCGATGGTCCGAATTCTATAATGATCTTGACTGATACTAGTAGAACTTATATTTACATTTGAATGAAAAACAAATAATTGAAAGACTAGGCAAGTTGTTGTTTGAGGAAATTTGATAGATAGCTAAATGCAAGTCGGACTTTTTTTCTGTCCCTGGTCGAGTTATGAATCAACCTCTTGGTGATGCAAATAAAAATGAGGCATGATAATAAAACATTTTCAATTACATTTCTTTACTTTATTTTAATCTTGGCTCGCTAATGTGATTAAAAATTGAAACTCGGGTAGCTTGACATTGAAGAAGATTCATAATTTTGACATTTTCTTTAATTATGGTGTTGCTTAGTCATGGATACATCCATACCTATCATTGCCATGGTCGGGCTTTTCTCCGTTGCCAACATCGAGTTCTGGGCAATGGAGATTTGAATTCAGGCCACCCATTTGACAAGAGAGACAAGCCCTTCTTAGCTTCAAACAAGGTCTCAAAGATTCATCAAATCTACTTTCCACTTGGTCATCCGATGAAGATTGTTGTACTTGGACAGGTGTAGATGTGACAACACCACCGGCTGTGTTATAGGCCTGAACTTCGGTCATAACAGATCAAAGTTGAAATATCTGTAATACTTGGACCTAAGCTTCAATGATTTTGGAGGAATTCACACTCCAATGTTCCTTGAATCGATCCAAAACTTGAGATATTTAAACCTCTGTGGAGCCAGTTTCGGTGGCACAGTTACTCATCAACTCAGAAATCTCTCAAGTTTGCGTTACCTTGATCTGAGTAATAAATATGATTCAGGATTAGAGGTTGAGAATCTTCAATGGCTTTCAAGTCTTTCTTCTCTGCGATACCTTGACTTGAGTCAAGTGAACCTCAAAATGGCATCCAATCGTTGGCTCCACATAATTAATATGCTTCCTTCTTTATTACAGTTAAATCTAAACAGTTGTAGGCTCCAAGGACACCTTCATTTGGTCTGTACTCGGTGCTCAAACTGAGCTGGGGTTGATGACCCCAGGCTCGATGCTTGAATTGAGATGAGCTTGGTCAACCCTCTAACTCGCCCAGGTTGGGTGGATTAGGTTCTTTGGCTTGGAGTCTGATCTTTCAAAAAAATGTCAAATTATCACTAGGGGTGCAACTTGGTTCGGGTTGATTCGATTTAGAACAAAATTAAAACTGAACCGATCAAGGTCAATTTCATTATATGTGAACCAGAACCGAACCAAATTAGTTTAAACCGAATCAACCCAAACCGACTTTAATTCGGTTTGGTTCGGTTCCGTTAAATGGGTTAAAAATAAACCTCTTTCTCAAAGATGCTTAAGAATTGGGCGAAACAAATCTGACTGCGCGTAACCAGCAATTGTAGAAGTCCAACACACGACGTTTCTTTCAGGCATTCTATCAAATACATGACAAGCATCATCTCTTCGATCACATTTTGAATAAAAATCTATCATTGAAGGACCTAAGAAGACATCTAAGACAAAATAATTTCTCATAATAAAACCATGAATCCTCCTACCCAACCGAAGATCTTCAACTCTTGCACAAGCAGTTAAAACACTTGGGATGAGAGAGAGATAGATCCATCGCCGGCTGCCGGAGTTGAGTTGTAGTCCACAGCCGTGTCGCACTGTCGTACACAATGCCGAGAGACAAAGACAGAGACAGAAACAGAGAGGGAGAGGGAGAAAGGGACAACCGTCGGCCACCAGAGTTAAGTTCGCAGTCGCACGTACGCTGCAACTGCAAGTCTACAAGAGACGAGAGAGAGAGAGTAGAGGGAACAGTAGGGTTTCGTGGTGGTTTTTTTTTGTAAAAAACGTAAAAATCAATTGTGTAATATATATTAAATATTTTATTTTAAATAAATATTGATTTGGTTTTCGGTTTGGTTCGATTTTTTATATTGTCTGAACCGAGAACCAAACCGAATTCATCGGTTCTTCATTTTTTAGACCCGAAATTGAACCGATATATATTTAAACCGAACCAAACCAATCCAAATTCTACGGTTTGGTTCGATTATCTGTTTGAATCAAATTAAGTTGCACTCCTAATTATCACCATTCAAAGCAAATATATAGGTGCATTGTTTACCATATTCCACAAACTTAGAACGAACTGTATTACGAACTAATTTACTACGTAACATTACACAATTTGGTCCAATGGGAAGAAATTAGAGTACTCACCCTATTAGAAATAATCCTATGATCCGAAGTATAAATCAACAAGAATACAAGATCTCACAAGATACAAGATATACGTAATTCGATCAAAGCATCGACCTACGTCCACGGGCAAAAATGACGATTTCACTATATTAACCAAAGAAGAACTAGATTACAATTTCTCTCTTTCTCTCGTATATCTCTCACCAATCCTTTAGGGTCTCATCTTTTACCCTTTATATACTTAAGGTTACAAAGAGGTTAAACGTGTCGGATCCAAAACCAAATCAAATGGGCTCAATCTTTTGCCCGTCATTAACGAATTATCAAAAGATCCAGGTTAAATCCACAACAACTCTCCATATACAAGAATAGAAGACATAATCCAACACACCCTTTGTAATTGTGGTTTTTTTATCGATCTATTATACCACTTGCTTGATTGGTAAAAGTAAATAATGTGTTACATTGGAGGCTAATGTTTCACCCCCAACATTTTGAGAAATTAAGATGACTAGAAGGAACTAGGAAAAGCTCATACCATTCCAGAATAACTCTCGAGTCTCAACTGAAGAAATTTTAATTTGAAATCATCTTGTGTTGCACGTATTGTTATACCTTTAATGGAAAAATTGTTGTTGTAATGCTTTATTGCACTTTTACATTACTTTTTAAAACACTTTTGCCTGAAATACTTATTATTTTCATTGATTCACTTACACATTTGCAGATCTACACATGAGCATTTAGATAGTAAACCTCCAAAATGCCACACAATGTTAAGACAGCAATTCTGCAATTGATTTAACATAGTCTTTGGAGAAGGATGTCATACGAATGTCTCATTCCTACTTGTATTGCACGAATTCCAATAGAAATTCTGCTAGTTACCATTTGACAACGGACTCTGGAGAGTTGGTATTATATAAAGACTTCCGCAACCAACTTATAAAGTTGTTGTTGACTCTTCACATTTTCGTTTTCACCTTAGACCCACTTTGAGTTGTTACTACCAGGCAAACAAAAAACATTCAAATTCTAAAAATTATAAAAATAAAAATAAAAACATTACAGAGATTTGTAGGCGTACCAAGCAGAGCCTTATAAGTCTTTTTTTTTTTTTTTTTAATGACAAAAATGGTAGCCTTGAGGCTGTTTTAAATGAACTGTGGTGTGGGAATACAAACTCTGAAATTTTATGGTTCCTGATTGACTATTGGGATTGAGTATATTCCAATATGAACTGGCATTTTAGGTGGGTTTAAAGTCCCATCAGGAAAAAATCAAACATCAATTTGAACTTTCTTTCATTTACCTATCAAGGGTAGGCGCAAACATTTATGGCTCCGTGGCCAAATAGTGTCATGATGTGCCCAAAGCCGAAAGTCTTACTTTCTCACATATTTTCTTCAAAAGTTTTAATGATGGCAAATTATCTTTGCTATTAAAGAAGATCACTACAGATGTTGAAAGTTCAGAATTCACTGGCCAATGAATGGTAATCACAAATGGTTTGATTTTGTAACAACATCACTTAAGGGTTTTAATTTTAGAGCCACCGGTCAACAATTGAGACCCCATAATGTTGTATGTGTTGAAAATGGCCATGGCGGCTGGGATAAATTATGAACAATGACAACAGAAAATTCATCAACCATGATTTTAAACTTGGTTTCACGTCTCGTTTTGTTCAGTCCCGATATCAAGTTAATTCGGATGATACGTCTTGTCTTGTTCGAGTTGTCTCAATGATTTTTAGCCATTTAAAAAATCGAAAAAATTCTGAAAAAAAAAATCAGAAATGATTCCTATTAAAAAATGAAGTCATATATATATATATATATATATATATAATTACAAAAAAAAAAATCCTAATATACCTATCAAAATAAATAAATTAAATATTTATATTATTACATATGTTTCATTTTCATTACACAAGTGCATCAAACTTGTTTTCTAAACACAACATTTAAAGAACACCAAACTTATCATCAAAAATATTAAAGTATTATCATCAAATAATTTATGCTAGAATATCGATCCATTTGAACTTTCTCGAAGTAACACACAAGCACATCGATCCCTAACTTTCTCAAAGCACTACCATCAACCAAGTAAATCCACTTCGATTTTGTCTTGAATTAGATAAAGAAGATGAAGTTTTTTCTTTTAAAACCTTATATTTTTTTTATATTCACTTGATTGAGAAGATGAAGAAAAATCAATTTAGGTAAAAGAATATAGGATTGATAACATTTAACTCATTTATCTCATTTAACTTAGATGAGATTTTGAAAATCTTGTCCGATACATATCGTTTGTCTCGCGATTTATTCATTGATGTTAGGTATCGTTTGTCTCAAATGAGATATTGAAAAATCTCGTCCGAGACGTCTCGTTTATCTCACGATACGTAGTCGTCTCAAATATATTTGTGAGTTGGTCTTATTCAATTTTAATAGCGAGTTAACTCGGTCAATACATCTTTATCTCGGACGAGTTTTAAAACCTTATCATCAACACTTGGCCTATAAAACTACGTACGGGTCTTAATTACATTATCTTGATCATGGATACATCCGTACTTCTTCTGTTTGGGCTATTTTTCATTGCCAATATCAAGTTTAGTTTGGGTGATGGAGATTCATATCGAGACGTGGTTTGCACACAAACAGAGAGACAAGCTCTTTTCAGCTTCAAACAAGCTATCAAAGATCCTTCAAATCTGCTCTCCCCTTGGGTTGGTGAAGATTGTTGTACATGGAAAGGTGTACATTGCCATAACACGTCGGGACGTGTTGTTCGCCTACAACTCAGAGGTAAACAACATGATTCTTCTTCTCATGAAAATGGTGAAACTCACAATAGATCAAAGTTGGGTGGGACCATAAGTCCTTCTCTGTTGGAGTTGAAATATCTGAATTACTTGGACCTAAGCCTTAATGATTTTGGCGGAATTCGCATTCCAATGTTCCTCGGATCCCTCGATAATCTGAGATATCTAAACTTGTCTCAAGCTGGTTTCAGCGGCACAATTCCTCATCAACTTGGAAATCTCTCAAGTTTGCGTTACCTTGATTTGTCAGCTTCTCTTGGTAATTTAGATGTTGAGAATCTTCAATGGCTTTCTCGTCTTTCTTCTCTGCGATACCTTGGCTTGAATGATGTGGACCTCAGAAAGGCATCTGATCATTGGTTGCAGGTAATCAATATGCTCCCTTCTTTATCAGAGTTACATCTTAGCTCTTGTGAACTCCGTAACACTGATTCTCTTCGGTATGTGAATTTTACATCTCTTGCGGTCCTTGATCTTTCAGCAAACAAATTGGGTCCTTCGGTACCAAACTGGTTATTTAGTCTTAGTGCTCTTGTTTCCCTTAAACTTGATTCCAACCACTTTCAGGGTCCAAGTCCGAGTGCTCTTCAGAACTTCTCTAGTACCCTCAGAGCCCTTCATCTTTCTGAAAACAACTTTAACTCTACCATACCTACCTGGTTGTACAACTTTAGCAGTCTTGTATATCTTGATCTTAGCTTCAATGATATTCAAGGTACAATCTCTGTTGATATCGGTAACCTCACTTCAATCGCAAATCTCGACTTATCCTATTGTAACCTTGAAGGCGGGATACCAAGAACCTTCGGAGGTCTTTGTAATTTACGGACATTAAGTTTGTCCGGAAACAAATTAAAAGGAGAGATATCCGGGTTGTTACAAGGTTCATCCCAATGCATTGCAAGTTGTTTAGAGTCCTTACATTTGGGCAATAATCAACTTTCAGGTCCATTGCCTGATCAACTGTTAGGCCAGCATAAAAATCTAACCTCCCTCTATCTTAATTACAATTCATTTTCTGGTCCTATTCCCAAAAGTCTTGGAAGCCTTTCAAAACTGGAGAAATTATACATCTCTAATAATCCATTTGAGGGTGTTGTGTCTGAAATTCACTTTGCCAATCTCACCAAACTAGAATTTCTAGAAATGGATTCAACCTCATTGGTTTTACAAGTGAGCTCAGACTGGATTCCTCCTTTTCAACTCAAACTTCTATATATGGGATCTATCAAAATAGCACCCCAATTTCCCGCTTGGCTTCGTACACAGAAGGATTTTGTTGATCTAGATTTATCTAACACAGGAATTGCAGATTCCATTCCAACTTGGTTTTGGAAGTTATCTTCCCAATTTTTATATTTAAATCTCTCCCACAACCAGATCAACGGGGAATTGCCCAAGTTTTTCAAGCTTGATGAATCTCCAGGTGCAACCATCTATTTGCAATCTAATCACTTTGAGGGTCCGCTACCCCGTCTCTCTCCTAATGTAAAAGAGCTGGATCTTTCCAACAATTCACTTTCAGGACAATTATCTGACTTTCTTTGCAATTCGGTGAATGGAACGAATATGTTGCGACTTCTTGATCTCTCAGAAAATCTTCTATCGGGTGAGCTTCCTGACTGTTGGATGTATTGGCCATCTCTGGTGAGGATAAATTTGGGGACTAATAAGTTAACAGGAAATATTCCAAGCTCCATGGGTTCTCTACATGTGCTTCAATCCTTGCATTTGCGTAATAACGGTCTGTCTGGAAAATTGCCTTCATCTTTGGAAAATTGTACCAAGTTGATTACTATCGACCTCGGAGAAAATGGATTCTCTGGAGTCATACCAACATGGGTGGGGAAAAACTTATCAAATCTGTTGGTGCTCCGACTACATTCAAATAACTTTAACAGCGGTATTCCACCAGAACTCTGTCATCTAACTTCTCTTCAAATGTTGGACCTTGCCCATAACAATCTGTCAGGAATCATACCGCGATGTTTCGGAAATCTCAATGCCATGGCTACCAAGCAAAGCTCAATTGAACTTATTTCTTACTCCCTCTATGACGGTCAGTATATTGAGAAAGCATTGTTGGTGATGAAAGGAATGCAGCTTGAATATAGCAGCACTCTTACTCTTGTAACAACCATGGACCTTTCAAGCAATAGGTTGTCTGGAGTGATTCCTGAAGAGCTAACAAATCTTTTGGGGTTGAGATTCTTGAACTTGTCTGAAAATTGTTTGACAGGAAAAATCCCCGAGAAGATTGGCATCATGGGTTTACTAGAATCTATTGATTTCTCAATAAACAATCTTTCGAGCGTAATCCCTCAAAGCATGGCTAATTTAAATTTTTTGGCTCACTTGAACTTGTCATACAACAACTTGTCAGGTAGAATTCCATCGAGCACTCAGCTCCAAAGCTTTAGAGAGTCTAGCTATATCGGCAACCAAGGACTATGTGGACCACCACTCAATAAGAACTGCACAAGAGATGAAGCATCTCAAAGTCCAGATGATGGTGATGGAGTACAAGAAGATAAAGATAGTGCTTGGTTGGACATGGAAAGTTTTTTTACAAGCATGGCAATGGGAATTGCGGTGGGCTTTGGCGGTGTGCTTGGTGTTTTGGTATTCAAGAAAAAATGGAGAGTCGCTTATTTTCAATTCATCGATGATGTGAATGAAAAACTCTGTACTTTGTTTTAACTTTATAGATAAGAACCACTGTCTTTCCTATGTATATTGATATGAATGAAAAACTCTACATTTTTGTAAAACTTTGTGCTTCCAGCCCGAGCCCTCTGTCTTAAGCTTTGTCTTCCAGTATATGTTCAAAATTTGGGGCTATGCTCTCTATGATTTCTTCTGAATAATATGAGTAGGAAAACTGTCAGTTAGTATATAGGTTATATTATACAGAAAAGAAGTTAATTTGATTGCCATAGCTCCTTCCCATCATGTGGACCTTCACTCGATGTCATACATTTGAAATTGTAAGGCGATTTCGATCCATTCTGACAATTTGTGACAATGAATGACAATCACTAAACAACATATTCATAATTTTGATATTGAGACTTAACTTAAGGTCTATTCCAACAATTTGTAACATCGAGTGACAAATGGAGAATGATATACTCATAAGTTTGAAGATTTATATGTAACTTTAGATCCAAACATCCATTTCTCTATTGTCATATATGCATTTTGGATATTTCATTAAGATTCGACTAAGCCTGTCTGAACCCGCCCATCAACAACCTTGACCCTTGATAATGCTGTTGTGGTCCATTTTACTATTCTATTTTTGAGGATATTTAAAAAATTCAAATAATTGTTGTTCCGATTCTCAAAATACCATATCTTTCAATTTATAAGTCTAGTTACATGGAAAATGGTGGCATTGAGTGTGTTCTAAATGAACTTTGGTGTGGGAATATAAACTCTCAATTATGTTTCTGATTGAGGTTTCTATCTATTGGAATTCAGTACTTTTCCATATCGACTGGCATTTTGGAGAAATTTTTGCTCTGACTTTTTCCTCACACATCTCACAGACTCTCCACTATGTTACACATGGAGCCTAACGAGAGTAATTTTGTAAATTAGGGATGCCCTCAATACACATGGGCTCATGTGATTGGTCGATCCTAGATCCTTTGAGATCTATAAGGGAAAAAGTCTTTGACGTAAAACAATTTCGACCTTTTGGGTGGATTTAAAGTCAATCATGAAAAAACTCAAAAAACTTGAGATAAAAAGTTTGAATATTCGTTCATATATCTATCCAAGGCAGCTCACAAGAATTTTCCATCTGACGTGCCCAAACTACTTTCTTTTTTCTTCGTGCAAAAGTTTTGATGATGGACAACGATCTTGCTATGACTACCACTGTTCAAATTTCAGACAAATACCAAATTGGTGATTAAATCCATTTTTGAACTTTTTTCTTTCCACAAAGCTCACAAACAGCCAAATCGAATAACCACAAATTTTATAATGATTAGCACAATTCTCCTCTTCTATTGGATGCAAAACCACTGCATGCATGCGCATGGTGTGCACGGTGGGATCCACTCTATGAATTAAACAAAATTTAAATAATCTTGAAACATTGCGATTTTTGGCAACCTTAAATTTTCCCAACATGACCAGTAAACACTTATCCTAATTGCATTTGTTGGAGTTGTCGAAGGTTTAAAGTCATAGTTTAAGTATAATATGATAAATTATATTTACACACTAGAATCAATGATTGATTTTGACAGTTGTTGGTTCACACATAAATCAGTCGGTGTAGAAAATGGGGCACATCGTTGACTATTATGAATTATGAAAAATTGACATCGGCAAATTCAGGAACTTAGTCAATTAGATCTAAATTTCTATTCAGATAATATAAATATTTTAGTTAACATGTAAAAATATGGTTGGCTTGTTAGAGTTTTATTCAGCCAATTCTCTACATCTTTTCAAAGTTGAACAAAAATAAATAGTTCTCTCATCTCTGCTTAATTACGGTGTTGTGTTGGTTATTATTCATGGATACATCCATAGTTCTTTTGCTTGGGCTTTTATTCATTGCCAAACATCAAGTTTAGTTTGGGTGATGGAGATTCGAATTCACAAGTGCTTTGCACCCAAAAAGAGAGACAAGCCCTTCTCAAGTTCAAAGATGGTCTAGGACACGTTTCAAAACTAGAGAGCTTAGACCTCGATAGTCCATTTGAGGGTGTTGTGTCTGAAATCCACTTTGCCAATCTCACCAGATTACAATACCTGTACATGGATTCAACCTCATTGCTTTTTGAAGTGAGCTACAACTGGATTCCTCATTTTCAACTCAAAGGTCTATATATGAGTTGTGTCAAATTAGGAACTCAATTCCCAACGTGGCTTCATACGCAGAAGTATCTCGAAAGACAAGACTTATCTAACACGTACGGGAATTTCAGATATTATTCCCACTTGGTTTTGGAACTTTTCGTCTCAAATTTACTACTTCAATCTCTCCCACAACCAGATCAAGGGGGAGTTACCTAGGTTTTTGAAGTCTGAATTCCTCTGAGATGCAGTAAATGGAACAAATCAGTTGAAACTTCTTGATCTCTCAGAAAATCGTTTATTAGGGATGCCATTCAATAAACGCAGGTTCTTGTGATCGGTGGATCTTGGATATCTGTGAGCTCTATCAGTAAAATTCTGTGAGCAAAAAAAAATTCGCAATGTAACTGGACAACAGGAATACTTAAATTTACTATTGGAAATCAAAGAAAATATATGGAAAAACAGGTGATAAGTTTTGGGGGTCAAAATCAAAACCACTTGCCAATGAGTGGAGAGGCCTAGGAGCACATAAGGAGAGAGACAAGACAATGCATGTCCGATGTGGGACTAAACTCAACATACCCCCATACGGAAGGTTTCCGAATCCTAGAAATCATAATCTAGTTTATATAAATAGGAGACTAGACTAGAGGGAAAATAGAAAAATATATATTTAGATATATAGGTCATCTCTACAATTAGGGTTAGAGAATTAGGATTTTTATATTTTCTATTCTTTCTTTCTTGGTTTCAAGTTTTCTAAGGAGATACTATCAGTTTCATATCAAGATCAATAAAAGAAGATCACTTCTCCATCTTTCTCATCTCTCATCTCTATTTTATTTTCTTCTAATTTGTTGATTCTTATGATGATCACCGGATAGACCCTTCGTTGGAGAGGTCGATGACGCCGGAACAAGATCTTCCCTCTTAGTTTTAATTTGTTACTTCACCGTATGCTTTAATGTTTAGTGTGAGAAGTTTTTAAGTAGGGATTATTAGGTTGAGATTTGATTCCTAATTTAGATAGCTTATTTTTAGATAAGCTCAAGTTAAGCCATGCTTGACGAAAAATATTAAATTCAAACCCTTTAATTTCTTCTTATTAATTTATTCACCATCTTTGGATTTACAATTTGGAATTTAACCGCTCCATCATCCAATCTTTCGACATTAGTTTTGTCGAGAGGATTGAGACAAGGACAAATTAATCGAAGGGAGGGATTAACTTAAGTGGATTTGACCAACAAATTTATTTTCCATTTTAGTTTAGTTTAAATTTCTTCTTAAAAAATGTTTTAATTTGTTACCTTCGAATCTCAATCGATTTTGAGTTAAAAGAATCGTCAGATCAACGTTGTCTTTGTGGATCAATCCTTGTTTGTCAAGGTTTATTTTTTGTTCATTATTTTATCATCAATCTACACTGAATACAGACTGAGCAAAAACACGTGGAGATATAAACTTAGGTGACATGGAGGAAAGAAAGGCCTACTCTGATACCATGATAAATTTTAAAGTCCAACTCAAAACCAATTAACAATGAGTGGAAAGGCTCAAGAGCTTATAAGGAGAGAGACAAGACAATGTGTGTCCGACGTGGGACTAAACTCAACAACAGGCAACTACGAAAATGCATAAAGAACCCAATTCACCAATAAGGGCTGCAACCATAAGTGCCAATAATCTATTTTAAGTAATTTAAAAGAATATAATCAAGAACAATTTTCCTGACCTTGAAAATCCCTTCACTCACCAATAGAAAAAAAATCCCAAAGGAATTTGATTGAATGGCTGTTTTAATTGGTTTTTTTTTTTTTTTAATCATTTGGGGATGATGTATATAATTCGTGAATTATATATTCAAAGAATTGAATTATTTAGACATAAAGTTGGATGTTGAACAGCTGATCCCACACCCTTTCTTCCTTGTCATGTTTGGGCTCGCAAATGAGACCACCACACAACAAAATGGCCCAGTTCACTGCAGGCCGATGCAAAGATTAGACATTGGAGGCATTATATTATATGGTTTAAATTTTAAATGCCGTTCAAGAACAAGACGACTCACAAGAAGCATATGCATCCTGAAGGCATTTGAGGCAAGGAAGTCACGACAAATTATCAGGGAAGAAATGTCGTTCAAGAAGAAGACAGCGGTGGGTTTGACAGGGAAAGCTTTTATATAAGCATGGCAATGGGAATCATTGTGGGCTTTTGGACTGTGATTGGTGTTTTGGTATTCAAGAAGACATGGAGATTCACTTATTTCCGGTTCATAGATGAGGTGAAGGACAAACTTTGTACTTGTTTTACTAGCCAGATAAGTTAGGGAGATTGCTAGAGAACCATTTTATGTTTCATCTGTATCTGCAAAACTCTAAGCCTCTGTTCTATGACTTGTTTTGAATCATGTAAGGATGTTATCGCTCTGAAAATAAATATTTTGAGCGCTGTATTAAGGGGGGGAAACCTCAAGTGCATTTCAAATTCTAGCAATAAAATGTTTTTTTTTTTTTTAATCTAAAATAACTCATCAATTTTCAGACGAGCAATGGACCAAATTTTGATTGCAGTTTCTATCTTTCAGCTACATCGATGGCATAACCCCATATCCATTGCATTTTCTTTCTACGTCATCAGACTCGACACCGAAAATCAATCCTGCATTTGTTCTTTGGCAACAGTAAGACCAGCTTTTGTTAAGTTGGATTCCCTCTTCTCTTACAGAAGAGAACCACACTCAAGATTGTTGACCCTTCAGCTTCAAAGGATGTTTAGAATGCACTTTCAAAAACCAAAAATGCCCCTGAAACTTACCACCAAATTAACAAAACATTGCTTAATGTTTTTACTCCTTTATAACTACAGATTCAAAATATTAATTAATTTTAGCTAATGTGTTATATTTTCCCATAAACACCCCTAAACAAATTACAAAATCACTACCAGAAGTATATAAAAGGACAGGTTAGGTAAGTGGTATCATGGTAAAAAACTACCCAATATTCTATTAACTAATATATCAGATTGATTGCCTGTGATTTCACTTCAGTAGGGAAACAAGTACAATTCATCAGATACAATTGTAATTGTAAGCCTTTGTTCTATAATTTGTTTTGAACCATGTAAGGTTTTTGAATTTTGAATCTTTTTTTTTTTTTGGGTGCAGATTGTATACCTTAACTACTTCTCTCATCAACGGTTAACCACATTGCATTAAACATAAATTGAGGTGTAGTTGCATTAATTAAATACAAAAACCACAATCTTGTATTGTGATAATAAGACATACATTTTTATCTTCGAAATGAGAAAGAAAAGAAATTTTAAAAGAATGCCTCATACCACCACCACAGCAAGCTTTCTCAACAGCCATCAAAGTTGTGAGTCCCAATATATAAGTAGGGAATGTCAAAGAAGAGAGAAGACAGTCTTTAAATGGCTCGGGCTTTGATGATGTCCATGCTCATCTCACTTGGATCTGTGGCCTGCAACTCGAATTGAATGCCGTCCAATTCTCTCTTGAATCTATCCTTGGAGCTAGCATATAGCATCTTACTCCTCACCCTCGATGTATCAGGAGACCTACACCCAACAACATATCCAAATCCCATTAAACCCATTAATTGGTCTCTTGCATTGTACATAAAAGAAATTCTTAGTGAAATGTGTAAGGTCATTCCATCATTTGAAACTATGATGTCAGCCAAACACATGTAAATCATTGATGGAACGACCATACCCAATAATCTAGATATTGAAACTAGTCATTATAATAAAAGGAGATCAAACTAAGCTTGGGCTCTTGATGTGATATACCAAACTCAACGAGTGTGTATGTTGCCAAGCCTACATTGTGCGATGCACATCTAATGGAGAATTAATGGATCATTTTCTCGTACATTGCCCAATATCTCGTCCATGAACTTGGTGATACAAACTGGTCATATTGCATCCATCATTACTTGTACTTGTGTGTGCTTTGTATGCGTGAAGTATTTATTGATGGTATATGAGGGTGGGCTAATGAGTTTGATTACCATGCGATGAAGAAAATCTTGCTTTTCTGGCAGTTCTCTTCAGTAATGAAATCAAAATCGAAGACAGCGTAGCGGCATTCATTGGGTGGCAAGCATGCACTGAAGTCCTCATAGCTCTCATCGGGGCTTCCAAGCCTATCCACCATTACCTGTTGTATCTTCTCGTCAATCTTGAACACAATGAATCGATAGTTCCTCTTCGCTTTTAGTTCCAAGAACTTCAGCTTACACTCATCATTCACTGCCATTCCAGATGCCGAATTCGCCTAGACAAAAATTTTACCAAGTGAAAACCCATCAATTGTAATTCTAGGACTCTTTTTTATCTTTTTGATACAATGAATTTTCAAATGAACCATAATGATAATGGTAATCAATCATGTTCTTACCTTCATATGAGACATAGTAATAGGCATTATAGCATATCCAACCATCTACTCCCCTTACTCATATTTGAGAAGGAAAAGAAAAAAAAAAAAGACTCCCAATGGCCTCCTCAAATCCTTCCCCCTCACAATCTCCCCTATTTTCTACCCCAAATTTGAGTTTGTTTTTGGAAAAGCTTTGCAAATCTTTTCAATGCCCAAATCCCATAATATTACATTTTGCCAAATAATTTGAGGATAGGGAAGAGGAGACCATTGGAGATGCTCTTAAATAATTAGAATCCTCCGATTAAGGGATATTAATAATGGATTCAATCATCTATTGAAAATCAATCATCTAACTATATAACTAAGCACATTCGATGCTCTGGTAGGCACTGCAAATACTGTTTCACAAGATAACATAAACTTTTATTTAAAGATACCTTTGACAAAAACAAAAAATCTCTCTTCCAAAGGTGATTCTTAATATAATATTTACAAAAACAAATATATAAACAGAAATAAAATAAACTTTTATTCGAAACAAAAATGCCCCATCATATATAATGGAAGGCCAGTGTTAAGGGCACTCAGCAATTTAGCTTGGGCGCCCATGTATTTTTTAATAACCGAATTTTTACTATAGTGGGGACCAGATTTGGGCACCCCACACGTTTTTTCAGAAATTGGGGTAGTGTCAATAGGACCCTATCAACATGGCCTTGATGGTGTCAACATGATCCTGTCACTCTGCCTGAAGAACTTGGTGCCCATGAGATTGTGGGTGCCCCTTCTAAACTCAATAAGTCGAAAATAAAATGAAGGTGTCTCTGTGAGAACGAGTGCCCCAGCTAAATATAAGGGCCCCTTAACACAAGCCATAATGGAATGCAGTGCAATTTGTTTATCTGTTGGAATGTAATCTTTCTTTGAACGCACTACTCCACTGCAATTTTATATTGTTTGAAGTGCTCTTGAATTTCAACAATTAGACCAACATCAAACATATTGTGCATTTAATATTGTCCCATGTATCGGGGCATTGTACACTAATGTTTTATAAGCGTTTTTTTTCTCACTATTTTCCTGTTTTTTCTCTCCTCGTCTACCATAATAAGAATGCCATAAGTATGCATACATGTATAAACATACAAAAACATTAAGAGAGAGATGGGAACCTACCATGTTGTCCTCCAATGAGAGGGGTTGTTCTTAATGAAATTAGAGATGTAAAAGAGAGAAGGAAGAAGAGATAAGGTATTAGGGACAAATGTGAGATCCTTTGAATTTGGGTTCCCAAGAGTTGGGCATCTGAGGGAGATAGGAAAAGGTGGGAAGGGGAGATTTTGAGGGAGAAAATAAGGGTGAGAATTGAGGACTCTTATACTCTTTAAGGCGGATCACGTCCACATTATACCTTCTTGTTGCCACGCCATGGCACAAGTAACCTTCTATTTTCATTTATGGTTGAAAATGTCATTTGGTAGTTTAAATTTCGGATTGATATATCTTTGGGCT